>NC_083894.1:40848736-41563111 GCF_032452875.1 Bos javanicus | reverse complement strand
TTTCTATTTCTTCCTGGTCGAGTTTTGGAAAGTTGTACTTTCTAAGAATTTGTCCATTTCTTCAACGTTGTCCATTTTATTGGCATATAATTGTTGATAGTAGTCTCTTATGATCCTTTGTATTTCTGTGTTGTCTGTTGTGATCTCTCCATTTTCGTTTCTAATTTTATTGATTTGATTTTTCTCCCTTTGTTTCTTGATGAGTCTGGCTAATGGTTTGTCAATTTTATTTATCCTTTCAATGAACCAGCTTTTGGTTTTGTTGATTTTTGCTATGGTCTCTTTTGTTTCTTTTGCATTTATTTCTGCTCTAATTTTTAAGATTTCTTTCCTTCTACTAACCCTGGGGTTCTTCATTTCTTCCTTTTCTAGTTGCTTTAGGTGTAGAGTTAGGTTATTTATTTGACTTTTTTCTTGTTTCTTGAGGTGTGCCTGTATTGCTATGAACTTTCCCCTTAGGACTGCTTTTACCGTGTCCCACAGGTTTTGGGTTGTTGTGTTTTCATTTTCATTCGTTTCTATGCAAATTTTGATTTCTTTCTTGATTTCTTCTGTGATTTGTTGGTTATTCAGCAGTGTGTAGTTGAGATCTAATCTTACTGCATTGTGGTCAGAAAAGATGCTTGGAATGATTTCTATTTTTTTGAATTTACCAAGGCTAGCTTTATGGCCCAGGATGTGATATATCCTGGAGAAGGTTCCATGTGCACTTGAGAAAAAGGTGAAATCCATTTGTTTATTTTTGCTTTTATTTCCAATATTCTGGGAGGTGGGTCATAGAGGATCCTGCTGTGATGTATGTCAGAGAGTGTTTTGCCTATGTTCTCCTCTAGGAGTTTTATAGTTTCTGGTCTTACGTTGAGATCTTTAATCCATTTTGAGTTTATTTTTGTGTAAGGTGTTAGAAAGTGTTCTAGTTTCATTCTTTTACACGTGGTTGACCAGATTTCCCAGCACTACTTGTTAAAGAGATTGTCTTTAATCCATTGTATATTCTTGCCTCCTTTGTCAAAGATAAGGTGTCCATATGTGCGTGGATTTATCTCTGGGCTTTCTATTTTGTTCCATTGATCAATATTTCTGTCTTTGTGCCAGTACCATACTGTCTTGATAACTGTGGCTTTGTAGTAGAGCCTGAAGTCAGGTAGGTTGATTCCTCCAGTTCCATCCTTCTTTCTCAAGATCGCTTTGGATATTTGAGGTTTTTTGTATTTCCATACAAATTGTGAAATTATTTGTTCTAGCTCTGTGAAGAATAAGCTTGATAGGGATTGCATTGAATCTATAAATTGCTTTGGGTAGTATACTCATTTTCACTATATTGATTCTTCCAATCCATGAACATGGTATATTTCTCCATCTATTAGTGTCCTCTTTGATTTCTTTCACCAGTGTTTTATAGTTTTCTATATATAGGTCTTTAGTTTCTTTAGGTAGATATATTCCTAAGTATTTTATTCTTTCCGTTGCAATGGTGAATGGAATTGTTTCCTTAATTTCTCTTTCTGTTTTCTCATTATTAGTGTATAGGAATGCAAGGGATTTCTGTGTGTTGATTTTATATCCTGAAACTTTACTATAATCATTGATTAGTTCTAGTAATTTTCTGGTGGAGTCTTTAGGGTTTTCTATGTAGAGGATCATGTCATCTGCAAATAGTGAGAGTTTTACTTCTTCTTTTCCAATTTGGATTCCTTTATTTCTTTTTCTGCTCTGATTGCTGTGGCAGAAACCTCCAGTCTTTGAAACCTACTTTGTCTGTCACACCTGTGCAACCAAAAGGAAATAGATGCTCCCAGAAAATGCATTTCCTCCTCATTACCAAACAGGGCCTTGGCCCCAAACCCAAGTTGAACTTGGATACCTTATTGGGAACACAGAGAATTCCCATCACTCTTTTAGTGTTTCTCAGCTGGGGCTGAAGCTGAACTGCCAATACTTTGGCCACCTGATGCAAAGAGTCAACTCATTGGAAAAGACCCTGATGTTGGGAAAGATTGAAGGTGGGAGGAGAAGGGGACGACAGAGGATGAGATGGTTGGATGGCGTCATCGACTTAATGGACATGAGTTTTAGCAAGCTCTGGGAGATGGTGAAGGACAGGGAGGACTGTTGTGCTGTAGTCCACGGGGTTGCAAAGAGTCAGACATGACTGAGCGACTGAACAAGAACAATAGCTGGGGCATTCCAGCATCAGCAGCAGGACAGATCTTTGGGGCCAGAACTGTCCTTTGTTACGAGGTCCCCCAGGCTAGAGACATCCCTGCGCCCCTCTCCCCCCCGTGATATCAACTAAAGGCAGGGAGCCAGTCCTGTTGGAGGACCACCACTGATGTTTGGACTGAAGCCTTAACTGGCACCTTGTTGGCATAGTCCATCCTGAATCAGTGTCCTGATTAAGTGTATCTAGTGTTAAATAATAATAATAAAGTCAACATATGAAAGAACAGGACACGTCAACTCAAAAGCTCAAACTTCCAATTCCTTAAGAAGTGTCTCATTTAAGTTACCAGCTCTGCTTTTGCTGGCGTTTGAATTTTCAGCCTGGGGTTGAGATCAGTGCTGCAGGAAGTGCAAGGGCCAGTCACTGGCTGCCTCTCCCCTCTGTCCACAGGACCCCACCAGAGGCACTGGGACAGGAGGAAGCCAGTGGAGATGGGACAGCAAAAGCCCAGGCCTTGAAGCTGAGAGCAAACCTCATCTGAGTCTTCACCCGGCTCACCCCCACCTGCGGCCCCATTTCTCCCAAGTTCAGAGCTCAAACTCTATCCTGGCAAACAGAATTACTGAAGAAAATTCATGAGTAGAAGGAAAAAGCCCCACGACACTCTTGTCCATGAACCACACCCAAGTAAATGACTCTGCCCAGCTGTTTGCCTCTGATCCCTACCCCTCTGTTACAAACTTAACAGCTCAACCAGTTAGTTACTATAATGACTTAGTACTGTGTCTCCAGAGACCCTGTTTTACTCTTGCACCTGATCCGACAAGCCTTAGAGCAAGTTCTTCATCTGGTTCCTAGGTAGGGTACCCAGGTAGGGTAAGTGTTAGGAAAGATGAATTTAGGAGGTAGGTCTATGGATGAACAACCAAAACAAATTAATAGTTAAATAGTTTTAAATGATACATATGAACTTATTTACAAAATGGAAAGAGACTCATAGACATAGAAAACAAACCAATGGTTACCAAAGGGGAAAGGAAGGAGGGATAAATTAGTGGTTTGGGATTAACAGATACACACTCCTATACATAAAAAAGATAACCAACAAGGACTTAGTGTATAGCACAGGGAAGTATATTCAGTATTTTATAATAACCTATAATGGAAAAGAATTTTAAAAAGTATATATATATACATATACAGTGAAAGTTGCTCAGTTGTGTCCAACTCTTTGTGACCACATGGACTAGTGAGTAACCTTTCCCTTCTCCATGGATCGAACCCAGGTCTCCCGAATTGCAGGTGGATTCTTTACCAGCTGAGCCACAAGGGAAGCCCAAAAATACTGGAGTGGGTAGCCTATCCATTCTCCAGCAGATCTTCCCGACCTGGGAATTGAAGCGGGTCTCCTGCATTGCAGGCAGATTCTTTACCAACTCAGCTATCAGGAAGATATACATATACAAACATATATAAATATATACTTGTGAAATTGAATCACTTTGCTGTATACCTGAAACACTGTAAATCAACTATACTTCAAATTAAAAAGTAATAAAAATATAGTTAAATGTTTTTTTACAGTTATCTTTTGGTAAATGACACATTTTTTGTCCGCAGAAATGATTTAAAATTTTCTTTTTAAATAGTTTATAGGACCCCCAAAGGACAACAGTAAGAAAAACTGTGAGGTTAGTGATGGAACTTGGGCAGTTTGGGATTCCTTTATGACAGGAAGGCCAAGGTGGCTTCCAGGAGCTCATGAATCCCTGACAGTTATGGGGAACATGTGCTGGTGAGCATTTTTCTGGAAGGAAGTTCACAGCTTTCTTCAGGTTTGTCTAAGCCACCAGCCATGTGTGGCTGTTTGGAGTAAGATGCTCTGTTGAGTGCATGGTGCACACAGCATTTCAAAGATTTAGCATGGAAGAGAGAATGCAAAATAGCTCAATGATTTTTATATCGGTTACTTGTTGGAATGCTATTTTAGATACTGAGCTCTGTGAAATATATAGTAAAATAAATTTCACTTGTTTTTCTTTTTGAATGCAGTTACTAGAAAACTGTAAATTACATATGGGTTTGCATTCCTGGCTCACATTCTATTTTTAGTGGGCAGTGCTGGGTTACAGCATAAGGGCAGGACAAGTGAAACGGATCTCAGAAGTCCCCGAGAAATCACAACGAAGAATATGCTTTCAAGCGCATTTATAAAGTAAAAAAGCTAGAGTGGATTTGGAGGGAAAAAAATGAGCTTTTGTAAAATGCTGGTTTAGATAGAAACAACATCATACGTATATATTTCACTTTGTCCCCTTAATCACTGAGCCAGGAAAACAAACCAGTATTAGAAGCTTAAACCCTTTTATCTTTTTAAATCAAAACCACAGCCTCCATAGGTTCAAACGAAGGATTTGAAAAAGTTCATGGGAAAAGTAGGTGACTGGGTTAAGTATCATTTTTTGTTAATCTAATCGACACACACCAAATAACAGAGACTGTATTGTGTTTGCTCTGGGCCAGGTCCAGCTCGCACCTTTGTCCTGTGACCCTTCCGAGGAGTAAGTAAATGTACAAAGTCTGTTAGAGAAATTCTTGAAGCTCCTTTTTTTGCCTGGAACTCCAGGAAGGCAGCTTTCTTCTTTGGGTCTGCACATCTCGGGGACACCAGAATCTCTCCTTAGCTTTTCCTTTGGAGCTGAAAACTATGACTGTGTTGCCCAGGAGCAAAGAAATTTTATTGCTAATTTTTTTTCTCTTCCATCGTTGTCACCAAGGCTGTGATTCATCTAGAACATTCTACTGAAAGACACTTCCTGTCACAGGAGCTTGATTCTTCTGGGGCTGAACAACATGCATTATAGTTTCACAGTCCTGCACAGAACCTATCACAGAAATGACCAAAGCCTTTAGCTCCATGTCCTCTCTCTAATACTCGGCCACTTTTGCCAATGCAAGTGCGTCTGTGTGCTGTTTAACGGCTGCTTTAAATCTCCCAAGTGCAGACGTGGAACTTGGGTGAATTTAGCCATAAACGCATTTTTCTCATGAGCATTTGCACTTATGTCCCCTATGTCTCCCATTCACTCCATTTCCTCTTTTTTTTTAATTTGTTACTTTTCCTATATACTTGTTTTTTGGTAATCTTTTTTAAAATTAATTTATTTTTTATTGAAGGATAATTGCTTCACAGAACTGTGCTGTTTTCTGTCAAACCTCAACATGAATCAGCCACAGGTGTACATATATCCCCTCCCTCATGAACCTCCCTCCAGTCTTGCTCCCCATCCCACCCCTCTAGGTTGATACAGAGCCCCTGTTTGAGTTTCCTGAGCCATACAGCAAATCCCCATTGGCTATCTATTTTACATACGGTAATATAAGTTTCCATATAATTTTTTAAAGTTGATATGTTGTATTTTCATGTTTATTCAGTTCAAGACTATTTTTTTTTTTTTTGGTCTCACAGCACGCAGGATCCTAGTCCCCCGACCAGGGGTTGAACTTGTACCCCCTACAGTGAAAGCATGGAGTCTTGACCACTGGATGTCCAGGGAAGTCCATCACGCCTCTTCTTACTCCTCGCCCAACTCTTGTTCAGTGTTGCCGGTATCCAAGATTTCCGTAAAACGATGCCATTCATTTTGATGAGGGTGAGGTGGCCCTCAGATGAAGTGACCATCATCAGGTTTTCCTTAACAAGCTTACTTGTTCTAACAAACTCAGGTCCCAGGCAACCAAAGTTCCTAAGCGTATTCTTTGGATCCTGTTCTCTGTTTCCTGGGAACAGCATTTCTGCCCCTTGAAATGACGACAGCGCCCCTAAGCCAAGATGAGAGCTGTTAAGGACTCGGTTTCGTTTTGGGACGTTCTCAGGATGATGACAAGGATCATTCAGGGCAGCTAGCCCATGCAGGGGTGAAGGGGTCCACTGAGGATGGACTCAGCCTTCTCCGATGTTACTGTGTATCAGGATCCCCTGCAGAGTTTATAAAGTGCAGATTCTGATTCACTGGGTCTAGGGTGAGCCCCGTGATTCTGCACTTCCAACAAGATCCCGCCTGGTCCCACGGGACTGACCACAACCACACTTTGAGACGCAGAGGAGTCCATCTCTAAGAAATCTTCCATCTCCAGGAAATCACCCGTTTCTAGGATTCCGTAATTTTGGTGACCAGCAACCAAGAGCTGACAGAAATAGGAGTTGGTTCTCTTGAGAACCTCTGCTAGGATACTCCAGCAGTCATAGTACCAGCTGCAGAAATTCATCAAAGTAGGGGGATTTAGAAATTAAATGTGAGAGTCTATCACCAAGCCACGTTAGAATCTTGCAGTGGATCAAGTTACTATCTAGCCGTTCTGTCAAATGCACCTTTAGCTCCTGCCTTCCTAGAATATCTCTACAAATGAGCCCCCTTGACGCCTCAGCTGGATGGCTAATAATGTTGGATGCAAAACACATCTAAGTTTACTCAGTGACTAGTTACATAAAACAGTTATCTTGAATCCTTATGCAAAGAAGAATTTTGCTAAATAAATATTTGCTCTTCAATTTATCTGTTCTGTAAATACAACATGCTCCCATGTAAGGTTTGCTTAAAGTGGAACACAATTCTCTCATTCCATATCTGATAAATATGAAAAAATAATTTATATTCATAGCAGGATCAAGGATCCTTCCATCATACCCATTGCTTCTCAAACCAAGTAAGTACGTGTACAGCTATGTAATTGATGCTGATAATAAATTCCTCGGTGTACTCAGCGAAAGTCAAAATGAAATGAATATGTGATTTCTTTCAATGTATGACATTTCTGTCTCTTGACTGCAGGCAGATGAGTTTACACTATGTTAACTGAATGTTCACACACACCACGTGCTGGGAGGGGGGAGAAGAGGAATGAATTTTAGCCTCAAATGAGTGGGGGTGGGGGTGGGGGATGGGCATCTAACTCGGTATTTACAACATAATATGCTTTTAAGCAGAGGTACCTATAAAACACAGTGGAGAACAGAGGCGTTCCCTGGATGGGAATGCTGGCCTCTGTGTCCCCACAGTACACATACTTACATAGTGTAAACTTTTAGGGGGAAAAATTAGTATGCATGTCTGCCTAACTAACTTCTCAGCAAGTTTTGGAATTTAAGCTATTTTACTGCAAGGGTAGAAGGGAGTGAATGATCTGGGTCACGGAGGTGGGACTTGAACTCGCCTTTGCTTCACATTCAAGTCCACGCTGACACTGTGGTCACAGACTGAGTCTTAAATTCTTAACTCTTTGTACGATTGGTTTCATTTCCAAGTGAGCACGTGAGGGAGTCTGGGATGGCCATGTACACATGCCACATTTAACATGGGTGACCAACGAGGACCCACTGCTCAGCACAGGGGACTCTGCTCACAGTTATGCGGCAGCCTGGGTGGGAGGGGACTTTGGCCGAAGTGAACACTAATATAGCTCTTCAGCCGTCAGGCACTTTACATGTATTCACTCCTTTAATCTTCACAGCAACCCTCTGGGGTATCGTCTCCATGGTACGGTTGAGAAAACAGGCAAAAGTGAAATCATTTCCTCACAGTCACATGGTAAATACGTGGCAAAACTGGGATTTGAACTGGGGAATCTGGTCCCGGAGCCACTTCGCTACCCTGAGTGTGGTGTGATGACCGGCATCACGAGCTTATCTCAGGAGTTTTGCCAGGAATCCAGCAGCTCAGGCCCTGATTCAGAACCAGCATTTTGAACAAGGCTCCCAGTTGATCGCATGATAAACCTTGAGACGCACCCCTGCCACAGGCAGCATCGGTTGATGAAAGATCAGCCCCCCGCCCCGCCACCTTCCCCCTTGGCCTGAAGCCCCATTCTGAAAGATTGCTACCATCTACCCCTCAGGCATGTGTGGGCACCTGAGCAGCCTCAGCTTCATCCCAGGACCTGAGTCAGAAGTGGGTTCTTTCTAGAACAGATCTAGAAGCACCAAACATTTGCGCTTCTTTGCTGAGGATCTCAGGTTGAAGGGGTCACTCCACGACCCTGAGTGTGTGTGTGTGTGTGTCAGGGTGAAGGAGTCACTTCACGACCTTGTGAGTGTGTGTGTGTGTGTGTGTGTGTGTGTGTGCCCTATCGCTCGATCACGTCCCACTCTCTGTGACCCCATGGACCGTAGCTCGCCAGGCTCCCCTGGCCTTGGAATCCCTGCCTGAGAGCCTCTGTCAGCTCTCTGCTGCTCTGCCCACCATTGCTCACTCATTCACTCATCTCCTCTCTCTCCTTCTGTCCCTCTGTCTCCCTCCACCTCGAGCTTCACCCCCAAGTCCACCTCTGACTCCACCTCTATCTCCCTCTCTTCTCTGGTTTGCCTCTGGAGGCAAACCTCCCCTCGCCTCCAGCAAAACAGTTTCACTCTCAGCCAGATTCCTTGCAGATTTATTTTTTCCACCTCCAAGCACACTGGTCAAATTTCCCAAGTAAATACAGTTCCTTTCCTTAGAGGAATTCTGTTGCTAGTTGTTACTAGATATCATTTTCCCATCTTCTTACAGTTATTTCTTCTGCTCTACCTCTTTTTAAATCGTGAAATATGATATGCATGGGTTTCTCAGGTGGCGCTAATGGTAAAGAATCTGCCTGCCAATGGAGGGGATGTAAGACACGCAGATTCGATCACTGGGTCGGGAAGACCGCCTGAAGGAGGGCATGGCAACCCACTCCAGTATTCTTGCCTGGAGAATTCCATGGACAGAGGAGCCTGGCAGGCTACAGTCCCGGGGCTGCAAAGAGTCAGATACGACTGAAGGGACTTGACACGCACATGGCATGCGTGCTCCATATGCAGAGCACTGTATGTGGGTTAGCTTTTCACCTTCAGCTCCTACCAGCTTTGACTTTTAAAGCAGAAAACAGTTGCTTTTCATTAACAACATATGAAATGAAAATATGAACCATATCATTTACTAAGATGGCCATTTCTGGAAGCCCAGAGATCCAAGATTCAAACAAACTGAGGCCAAGCTTAAACGAGAAAACGGAAGGTCTCTACTGGTTGCTAAGTGCAATAGGTCAGACTTTCTGTCTCTGACTCTCGGAAATTACCAGAAAATCAAGTAGGTTAGCACTCTTAGAAAAAGCATATTCCAATGCTACCTCTACCTTGCTGCAAAATATGTCTTAAAGTATTTCTGATTAAATGAAAAATGCAAGATACGTATAATAGTTTTTTGTATTAGAGGAGGACATCTGGATGAGATGAATAAAATGAATAATTGCAGCAAGTTCTGATTTAGCCACGGTCTGTGTCTTCAGACTGTGGAGTCAACTCCTGCTTCCAGTTTTTGGGTGTCTGCCTTTGAGTCTCTTTCAGGCCATAACACGAAGCAGCAGACGAGAAAGAAGTCACATACTTAGTCTATCAGAGCAATTCTGTTATTTATTCAGTTTTCAGTTCAGTCGCTCAGTTGTGTCTGACTCTTTGCGACCCCATGGACTACAGCATGCCAGGCCTCCCTGTCCATCACCAACTCCCGGAGCGTGCTCAAACTCATGTCCATTGAGTCGGTGATGCCATCCAACCAACTCATCCTCTGTCGTCCCCTTCTCCTCCTACCTTCAATCTTGCCCGGCATCAGGGTCCTTTCAAATGAGTCAGCTCTTTGCATCAAGTGGCCAAAGTATTGGAGTTTCAGCTTCAACATCAGTCCTTCCAGTGAATATTCAGGACTGATTTCCTTTAGATGGACTGTTATTTATTAATTTATTAATCACTATCATAAAAGATTTCCTGAGAGAAAAATATTAGGCTCCTTACTAAATGAAGTTCTCTAGATTATGTGAGATAAACAGCTCACCACTGCTTCTTGTGACAGGTTATCACTAAATAACTTAAACTTGGCATGATACCTACCTCACCAAGTGCTTCCTCTCAAAGGAAAAACAACACTGAAAATCAAGGTGACTGGCCCATCCTCCATTAATTGCCAATTAATAATGGTTTTAACCATTTTAACCAATCAATGGCTGTCTGCCTTTGATTCTCTTTCAGGCCATAATATGAAGCAGTAGAAGAGAAAGAAGTCACATACTTAGTTTATCAGACGAATTCTGATAGGCCCATCCTATCAGACTGGCCCATCCTCCATTAACTGGTTTTAACAGAGCAGGGAGCATGCTTGGTGCTATCTTTTGGTACCAGTCTAAATATGACTGGCTTCCCTGGTGGCTCAGTGGTGAAGAATCTGCCTGCAATACAGGAGACACGGGCTCGATCCCTAGATCTGGAAGATCCCCTGGAGAACGAAACAGCAACTCACTCCAGTATTCTTGCCTGGAAAATCCCACAGACCGAGGAGTCTGGCAGACTACAGTCCATGGGGTTGCAAAGAGTTGGATGTGATTGATCGGCAAAACAACAACTAAATATAACTGTCTTTACTAGATTTTCCCCATCGATTCAACTTCAATGTTAGGTGAGTATAGAAAATGTTTGAAACAGCACTGAAAAACTGTTCAGACACATATTAAGGCATAATACAACGGTCTAGAAATGAAAGCGCAACAACAATGGAGACGTGGAAAAAACAAAGCCAACCGTTAAATGTTGGAAATAGAGCTTAGAACTATGAAGCCTGCTCTCCCTTTCTCCTCTTTGACGGAAGTCAGATTCTGCTTACTCTTCTGGGCCCGATTCAAATTCTAGTCCCTTCAGTAAAGGTTTCATAGGTCACTGCAACTACGATCATTTCTTCCTCTTCTTTCATGAATTATGAATCATTTCACCAAAAGCATAAAAAATGAATAACTAAAATTACCGTTTCCCTTTTCCGGCATCTGTATGTTGACTTCCCAATTAATTTTAAGTTTCTTTGAGGAAGCATATTGGCAGTACTTTCTGTACCTTCCGTTGGCATAGCATGGTGTTTTGCATAGAGAAAAGCTTAATACATATTTTACAACATGTTTTCCCAAAGGGCCGTGGAAACTAGCTGTTCCACCTATTATTAGCAGAAAGCACAGTTCCAAACCAGAAATTATTGTGTCTTGGTATGATCTCCAAACATCTCAAGAAAAAGCTGTCTAATCAACATGGTCTTAAGGGTATTCATGAAATAAGTTGACACAACACAGAAATCAACAATCACAAAAACTGTGTTTAACACAAACAGGTAATTTGTACATTTTGGATGAATTTTTGTTCTTTCAAATAAAGGTTGAAGAACCCTCTCATTTTACTGATTCTAATGAATATATTTATGGATTAAGAAATTTGAATTTTGCACCTAGTTCAACCAAAAACTTATTATAAAAACTGTTGGTAAATCTTAAAGATAAAGGTTTAAAACATCCATCAGTAGATAATGGAATGGTCTAATTCCCATCGAACTATTCTAGGTTTTAATCAGATGCTATTGTATGAATTTAAAATAGAATTTTTAAAAGATAGATGTATAAACTAATGACAGAGTGATGCTGTAGTTTAAAAAATAAGATAAAATTGACAGTTTGGGGAAACATAACGAGTTAGAGCTTCATCTCACACTATGTACTCTAGAGAAGGCAGGATGGATTTAGAAAGTAATCCTTTTAAGGAAACTTAAAAAATTCGAGAAAATATTAAATAAAATTTAATAAAATAAACATTTCAAGTTGAGTATTTAGTGGATCCTTGCTTGGGAAAAATGAACATGAAAATAATGAAAGAGACTACAAAGGAAAGGATATTCATATAAAGATATGTTCATATAAAGATATGTTCATATAAGGATAAACTTATATGAATTAAATTTTGAAACCCTAGGACAACAGATAAAAATATAAGAGCAACCCATACTCATTCAATAGATATTTACTAAGCATCTACTATATTCCAGGCATTATTTAGGTTTCGGTAATTATCTATCTACCTACCTACATATCCATCCATCCATCCATCCATTTATCTAACAGATAAAGGTCTGTACAGCCTTGCTGTCAAGGAGTCTACATTCTAGTGGAGAGAGGCTGATGTTTAACGAAGCACATTCTCAACACTTAGCATGGGCTGTACAGCCTTGCTGTCAAGGAGTCTACACTCTAGTGGAGAGAGGCTGATGTTTAACGAAGCACATTCTCAACACTTAGCATGGGTAAAGATGAAGAGTGCTATGGAAGGAAAGGAGGGATAAGAGAGAGGACTAGAAGTGCCAAGGGCTGTGCTTGTTGGGTGGCTGAAGTATTAAACAGGGTGGCCAGACATCAGTGAAGGAGAAGATTCAAATAAAGACTTTCAAGAGGTACGGGAATGAGCCCAGTGAGTGTCCTGGGGGTGGATGAGGCGTTCCAGGAAGAGGGAACAGCCATCTGCTAGTAAAACAAAGGCAAAGGAAAAACGGGAAAAACATTTGTGACACATGAGATGAGCTGAGAGATATCCTTAATAGGGAGAAGCATTTTTGGAAACTGGTTAAAAACATCAGTATCTTACAGAAAATGGGCAAATGGCATGAACAGAAATCTTGGCATGAAAGTCAATAAAAGTGAAATATATCCAGTCTTACAAGGAATTGAAAAAGTATACATTAAAGTAACCTCACTCTAGGGAAATCCAATTTGTGAAGATTAAATAGTCAGTAAAGATGTGACGAACTGGACTCTCTTCGTGGAAGCATAAAACAACACAACATTTTGTCAAATGTTAAGACAACATCTGTGGGAAGGTATATTTACCATGACATGTAAATGATTAATACCTAGGTAACCTCCAAACTGGTTTCTGGCCCAGCATACATCTGCGGGCATTTGAAGCCTCCATATGAATGTTCCATAAACACCTCCGAGTCCAAATGTCCAAACTGATTTCCTGCAGCCACAATACCAATCCCCAAAGCTCGCCTTCTGTTTCAGCGAATGGTACCAATGTATATCTGTGCCTAAGACACAGACCCATCCTCACGGCTTCTCTCTTGCTTCCTGAATTCCATCATTCCCGTGTCTCATCAACGCTACTTTTGTAATATTTCCTGAATCCATCCCTTCCTCTCCATTTCCACCAGAATGGTCTTCGCTCAGCTCTCACCATTTTACACCTAAGCCGAGTAACAGCTGCTTGCCTGGCCCTCGATAGCCAATCTCGGTTCCACCTCATCCGCCCCTTCATTACCACAGGGCTCCTTCTAAAATACTAAACTGGGTCAAATCACTACTTCATTTACATTTTCAGGTGGCCCCTACTGCTGTCAGGTTAGAATCCAAGCGCCGTAGAGGCAGACTTGTGTGATGATCCCTGATCATCAGCTGTCATGTCCTCCAGTCTAAACTCTTCACTCCGTCCATCATCATCTCCCTGTGAATTACACACCGCACCTCCCTCCTTCATCCATGCCATTGACTCAGCTTGCCCCCGCCACCACCCCACAACCTATACTGCTCACCAGACAACGTCTCTTTCCCTTTTCAGACTCAATTGGCACAAGATAAAATCTTTGCTTTTAGTGTTGATCAGCCTGAGTTAGTGTATCTCAAAGTTAAGCATGCATCAGTCATCTGGATGGCTTGTTAAAGTTTCCAGGGTTTCCACCGCCCAAGGTTTTGAGTTGGTTGGTCTGGGGTGGGGCCTGAGAATCTGTATTTTAACAAGTTTCCAGGTGACGTGGATGCTGTCTGTCTAAGGGCCACACTCTGAGAACCACTTGTCTGGAGAAGTCTTCATTGAAGAAACTCAAGTTTGGCTGGCTGCTCGCTTTTTCATTCATTAAACAAGTGTTCGCTCTGTGAATATGTGTCTACTCCAGCCCGTGAATTAGGTCAGGTATTCTGCATAGAGGTATCAAGAGAATCTCTCTCTCTCTGACAGGAAGGAGGCAGGACTGACGTGTACAGTTCTGCAGGTTGGACACTGTGTAAATGGTGCCCAGTGACATACTGCAGTTAAGCCAGAGGTGATGGTCCTGGCCCTCAGAGAAACAAGCCTTTGGTTAACAGAGCAGTGTGATGGATGTCATTATACAAAGAGGCAAGATTTTCTTTGAGACATGAGCAGAACCTCCAAACCCAGCTATGCACTTGGGCAAAAGAGTCAGGCGAAGCTTGCTAGAGGATGTGATGCGTTCAGTGAGCGTGGAAGGGTGAGGAGGCGTTACTAGAGGGGAGGGGAAACAGCAGGGCTGGAAGGAAGCCTCACAGTAGAGACACAGAGACACAGTATATGCGATTGCAAGTAGACTGCTATGGACGGAGAAAAGAACGTCAAGGCCTCCACTCACTGTGTCCAACAGGAGGGGCATTTGCTTAATTTGAAGAAATTTTTTAAAATTATGAAATATTGCACATATTCACACATATACACAATGAAATATTTCATGTATATATACATATATAGTGATATATATACACACAATGGAATATTACTCAGCCATTAAAACAATGAAAGAGCGCCATTTGCAGCCACATGGATGGACCTGGAGATTATCATACGAAGTGAAGTAAGTCAGACAGAGAAAGGCAAATGTCATGACATTGCATTTATGTGGAATCTAAAATACAATGCAGCAAAACCAATACAATATTGTAAAGTTAAAAAATAAAATAAATTTAAAAAAAAGAAATAAAAAAAAATACGATGCAAAACAGAAACAGACTCAGAAACTTAGAGAACAGACGCACAGTTACCAAAGGGGAAAGGTGGGGAGGGGAGGGATAAATCAGGAAGATGAGTTAACATGTCCCCACTACAATACATAAAATAGGTAACTTACTGTATAGCGTAGGAAATCTGTTTACTGTTCTATAATAATCTAAATGGGAAAAGAACTTGGAAAAGAATAGACACGTATGACTGAATCACTTTGCTGTACACCTGACATTAACACAACATTGTTAATCAACTATGCTCTGGCATAAAGGAAACAGTGTTTTTAAAAGGGATATGAAACAATATTACAGACACACAAGGGTCCACCATTCAGCCTTGCTCTATTAGCTCCACCTCTCTCTTTATAAGAAATAAAACAAGGAAACACAGCAACCTATCTCCCTGTCTCTCCCCCCACCCCTCCCCTCCCCTCCCCCGCTTCACCAAGCTAGCCACTATTTTACAGTTGGCGTCTTTTTCCCATGCATGATTTTGTACTTTTACTTCGTAAGTGCACAGGCATTTACATCTTAATGAGAGACTCTGTCCAGGACATTACAGCAGAAATTACAGCGCTTGCCTCGACAGGCTTCCTGCGAAGAGACAGGGAGCAGCAGGCAGCCAGGGCCCCGTCAGCCCAGCTCCTCTCCACTGGGTGGTGGGAAGAAGCAGGCCTTGGGCTAGCTTCGCATGATGCCACTGGGTGGTGCAGCAGGGGGTCAGGGGAGAGGGCTGTGAATCAGAAAATCACGTTCTGCTTGTTCAGCTGATTTTAAAAGCGAAAATGAAAACGCACGTTGCCTTGCAGTCAAAGCTGTCAAATGGGCAGGACCAAGACAGAGGCACTGACGAACTCAGTCACCGTGCCCGGCCTGGTGTGTCACCCGCACAAGGTGAGTGTGTGGGTGTGGGTGTAGCATGTCCCGTGGACGCAAGGAGTTCCAAAACACCCGGCTACATCCTACCAGCACCACAGACGGGCTTTGAATTCAATATCTGCAAAATGGCAAGACATGACCTGCTGTCCCCTGGCTTAACAATGGATGTGGTGATGGCATGGAGCTGAACTTGCTTCTCACTGGGAAGAGCTCTTGGGGCGTCCCCGGGGCCGCTAGTGGTAAAGAACCCACCTGCCAATGCAGGAAACGTAAGAGAGGTAAGACATGAGGGTTCAGTCCCTGGGTCGGGAAGACCCCCTGGAGGAGAGCATGGCAGCCCACTCCTGTATTCTTGCCTGGAGAATCCCATGGATGGAGGAGCCTGGCAGGCTACAGTCCAGAGGGTCGCAAACAGTCAGACACGACTAAAGTGACTTAGCACAGCACAATGAAAAGTCTGTACAGTTACAAATGTATGATCCTTCTCCTCCTAAAGTTAAAGAAAGAAGAGTGAGTGAGAGGAGAGAGACAGAGACAAAGAAAGAAAATCTGGTTTCCTTTTCAACCTCGATTTTCCCGTTTCCCCCAGCTTGATTTCTTATGACCCCTTCTTAGTGATATTTACAACGCCTTCACCGCTTAGTTCCTTTAAAAGTCTACAGTTTAGCTCCTTTTATTTTTCCTTTTTCTTTGTTTAGGGATGCCAAAGTTTGAAAATCATTGCAGTTGGTGGGAGTTTTATGCAGTTTGTGTTGTGCGTATGCGTACGTTATTCATCTGTGCATTATTTACCTATTGCCCATAGACTGCATCACTACCTTCCCAGCCAATGATCCGTATGTAAAAACACCAGGAGATTTGTTTTTGTTTATCCAGATCCTGTTTCCTGGAAATTTAGCTAAATGTCTTTCCTGGGTTTCCATTCATATATATATATGTATGTGTGTGTGTGTATAGTATATATGCACACATATATATTTATTCATATATATGCACATACATGGGCTTCCCTGGTGGCTCCAGGGTAAAGAATCTGCCTGCAGTGCAGGAGACCCGAGTTTGATCCCTGGGTCAGGAAGACCCCCCTGGAGGAGGGCATGGGACCCACTCCAGCATTCTTTCCTGGAGAATCCCATGGACAGAGGAGCCTGGGGGGCTACAGTCCATGGGGTCACAGTCAGACACGACTGAGCGACTCAGCAGCAGCAGCAATGTACACACACACATATTCATATGTGTACAGGCATATGAATATGTGTATAATGTATTTTTATACACATCCACACACCTCACAAACATGTGTGTGTATGTGTTTGTTGAAATGCAGTTTTGAACTGCATGGCTAATAAATTAATAAATTCTCCTTGGTCAATGCATTCTTCATAAAGTCCATCACACCGGTCTCTCCTGACCCTAATGCCACCTTAGTAACACAAAGCTCATCACTACAAACTGGAGGCCTCCACTGCTTCCAGCTGGCTGCAAAATCAGCTCCTCCAAAGCACCACCCTGACCGTGCCTCTCCAAAACGGAAAAGCCTTCAACAGCTGCCTGATTGTGACCAATCTTCTAGGTGCCTCCATTCCATTATGACCAGATCTCACTTGTGGATGCAAAGTACGTTTTCCAGCTCCATTTTTCAGATTCTTTTGCAACCAGGAGTTAGTAGATGAGACTGCAGGCAGAAACCATGAGGGGAAATTCAGAGAAAGTCTCCTAGAGAGTGAAACCAGCTGTTAATGGGTGCCTTTTGCCCCCCTCTTCCCATCTTCCCTGCTGCCTTGAATTTATGTGGGAGGGCTAGAAGTCTAGCAGCTATGATCACCCAGGAGGTAACCCTGAAGATAAAGTCATATGCTTGAGAACAGAAATTCAGAAAGATAGAAGGTACCTGAGTCCCTGATGGTAACAGAACCACCCCCACCTGCCCTGGAGAGAAAAATAAATTTTGTGTTTTTTTACTGTTATTTAAGATTTTTGGCAAAAGGCAGGCCCAACATAGTAGTTTGTTCTCTCTCCAATTCTAGCTATTTCTCTGCTCTGGCCAGTGTAATATGATGATCAGTTTTTTATTCTTCTTTTAAAATTTTATTCATTTTTTAATTGGAGGATAATTGCTTTACAAGATGGTGTTGGTTTCTGCCACACATCAACACCAACCGGCCATGGGTATACATATGTCCTTTCCCTCTTGAACGTCCCTCTCATTTTCCAATCCATTCCGCCCATCTGTTTTGTCACAGAGTACCAGATCGTCTTGGGACAAGAGCTTACAGATAGAAAGGTTTGCATTCGCACCTAGCCTGACCGCTACGACATCCTCAGGCCCTGTTCCTTATTCCTCCTGCTCAGTTACCTTGTCTGGAAACTGAGAAGAAGAATATGCACGTTAAAGGCTTTGCTGTTTTTCTTTCACCCAGTTTCTTGGTTGTTATTGGCCCCAAAGCATCAATAGAGACAATAACTGAGGGAGGGAGAAGGAGATAAAATTCAAACCAGGATATGTTCCCACTTGTTTACAGCCCTTGTCAGCAATTTAGGGGTCGAAAAGGTTCAGGTTGCTAAGTTTCAAAAGTCAGAGGGAAAAAATATCAACCAACTGGACTTCAGTTATTGATATTTTATGCATAACTGAAATCTGAGTAAACATATGTTGCATTTTCCAAACACCCCTTTCCCTGTAGATAAATGCATACATACATACACACACACAAAGATTTCAAGAACGTTGGCCCTGGGGGAATCACTTGTCCCAAGTCCCTGGAATGGAGAAGTCACACAATTCTTGGTATTTGCCATTTGGATAAATTAACTCATAATGAATGACTTGAAGAAACAGTTCCTTTTAAATGGCACTGAATTGCAAAGAAGCAAATTCTGCTCAGACTCTTCCATCCTGCAATTTCATTTCTGCTCTTATGCACATTAACCTAAATTGGCTGGATACAAATCTTGCTGAATTAAATTTGATTTGATGAGAACATTTGCGTGTCCGTGCAGGCAGAGTGCAGTATGTGTAGGTTTTTCAAATGTTATTTTAAATGTTCTTTGACGAATGATTCAGCTTTGCCATAACTTCAAGAGTGAACTAAATTTTTGGTCCTGCGGATACATCTTGTGAATGAACTAGATCATGGCCCTTTGCTGGGAAATCACTGAAGGAGCAGTTTGTTTTTTTCCTGAAGAAAGCCACACGGCCTCGGAGGCAAGAACACTGGACACAATGCACTCTCTGGACCACTCTGAGATTGGCTGAGCCCACGGACGCGGAGCCCAGGGATGAGGAGGGTCGACTGTACTACATCATCGTGTCGACTTGGGAGCATCGGGCACCTGTGGGTTTGGGTGTACCGGGGGACCAGGACTACGCTGTGCCTTTAAATCCTTGCTGCCTCTGCCTCCCGTGACCCTCTTACCATCACCCGACACTGTTTAAAACCTCCTGGCTCTTCTCAGTCCAGCTTTCTCATCCAGCTCTAACGGGCAGGCTTGGCCACTGGGTCATACCTTCCTGGGCCCAGGACACCAGCAAGCGTTTCAACCCAAATGATAACCTTCCATGTTACTGCCAGACTTTCTAAAACACACAAACAAAAACTCAAATAGACTTGGCTCCAAGTATTTCTGGGGGAGAAAAGCCCATTTTAAAGGATGCTTTATTCAGGTCACTAAAGGCCAGAATTCCAACCTCTCACCAGAAGTTCCACTCTGAAAAGATACAGAAGAAGGACTCTTGCATTTCACAGGTCCCCAAAGAGAATTCAGATGAAAGAGTAGAGGTTAAAAAATTATGGACAATTCCCTGAGCATTATCCACAGTCCATGTCCAAGAAATGCATGAATCAAGTATTGTACTTGGGACCTCAACCCCTAGAAATCCCCTACATTCTCCTTTAGCTGCATTACGGGCCAGAAGGTATTCAGGGGTTCTGTTGTCTGAAATTCTCTGAGGTTTTTTTTTTTTCTAGTTTTGGTAGTTATTGAACAAAGAAAGTGCTGGAAAAGCAGCGTGGCCTCTTGTCTTCTCCAACTTTGCATAATGACTATAAACCCCACTCAACAAAGAGTGCACGTGGCTTTAAGAAAGACCATCAGTATTTTCAGTATTTCAGGAAGTTCTCAGTAATTTTTTTGCTCTCAGCTAGTTTTGTTTTTGCTTCATTTTCCTTTGTTGCTTTCGTTTTTTAACAGAGGTAGACTTTACGTATGGCAAAAAGGAAACGGGTTTTGACAAGTGCCATGTAGCACACACGTCTATGAAGACAGACGTGTCTATCACCCCAGAAAATTCCCCGTGCCCCTGCCCAGCCAAGCTGGTCTCTCCCCAGGGTAACCACTATTTTGATTGCTATCATCACAGAATCATTGTGCCTTTTTCAGAACAAGGTAAAAATGGATGAATACAGTGTAGTTTTTAAGTGACTAATGTCTCATGTTTTAAGCATCTATAAAACACCTCTTGGCTTTCTTATCTGCAAATTGAGGGGCCTGCCCTGTGAAAACAGTGGGCAAGTCTTCTGAGGAGCTGCAGGTTTCCTGGGGGCCTGAGAAGCCACCTTGACTGGGGGTGGGTGGCATGCGAGCAGAAGCGTGGGCTTCTCTCCTCCCAGCAGAACAGCTGTACTTTTCCGTGTCTTACAAATTGCCTTTCACTGGAAGACTGCATTCAAGTGTTCTTTGTAAAAAAAAAAATTTTAAGTTGGAGAAGTGCAGGTCTAGCCGATTCTTACCGATCCCTCTCCCTGGAACATTCTATAAATTACAAATTGTGTTTCTGATATGAGAGCCGGGACTGGCCCCCTGGAGGGAAGGCTGGGAGACAGCGGCAGCCAGACGAGGGGCCCCCGGGGAGGCCAGGGCCCCGAGCTCTGTAATATTAGCACTGGCGACAATCAGATAGCACCACCCCAACCGAGGCGGCTGGACAATAGGCCAGAGGCGCTGGCGATGGCAGGCACAAAGACAGCATTCAGGAGGCCCGGCTCCACCGCCAGCCAGGGCTGCACAGACGCCACAGACCCCGGCCCAGCCGGAATGTCACCTCGCCGCCAGAAAGCCATCTTTCCTGGTTAGCTTTTAAACTGCTAAAAATAATAAACACAGAGAGGGAAGTGCTGACACGATCTTAACTGCGGAGACAAACTGAAACCGTTGTTATAATAACGTCAACAAACCGGGTTCCAAATGCCATCCAGCACTCCAAATATCAACAGTGGGGGACTGGAGGGAGGCTGGGAGACTTGTCCGTGTAGAAAGCGGGTCTTCACTGCACAGTTGCTTTCGTCTACCTGACTCGCTCCGACCCAGGGTAGAGATGTGATCCTTCTGCCTTCTTTAGCACTCAAGGAAGGGAGGTTGGAGGGAACTCTGGTTCTACATCCACCGTTTTCCCACATAACAAATGACAAGAGGGCTCCTTTCTCTCCGCTCCCAGTTATTACTTTTTTTCCCCAAGGGAATTCGAAGCATCCTTTTCTCCATTATGTTTATTTTTAACTGGCTGAATGCTTTGTATTTCTCCTCAATACCTACAGAGTTCAAAATTATCTTAAATAACAACACCAGCAATGCATAAGCAAGAAGATCATTCCCAGAATGCCGCAAAGTGACAATCATAAAATCACGAATCTGCAAACAAGCGCAACATCTGACCTGCCGATCCATGAGACCCCGTGTGGAACTTGGCACCCACGCAGGACGGCCAGTGGGAGGGAGACTGCAGATCTGGAAAAAGAGAAACATAAGAAGATAAACAAAAGTGTTTTTTTGTTTTAAAGTCCCCCAACATTTGCTTAATCCGCCACTGTTCTTCTATGTTTGAATAGGGTCTGGTTTCAGAGCTGTCTCTGATTTTGAATACATGCAAATAGACTTAGATAAAACCCCATTCCAAAGAGGAGCCGGTTTCAGAGAAAGGGACTTTAACACAAGGATTCTAATAACACATTTTGGGATGGGACAGGGTTTCTGAGTCCCAAGGACCTACTTTCCTGTGCACAGGATTCCCGGCCTTGGAAGAGGTCTAAAAGGCAAACGTGAACTTAATTTAGAACTTCTGTGCTAAACACTGTGCAGCTGGGTGTCAGAAGAAGGTCCCCAGGGTGGGTCCTAACACGCCCCAGCTGCGGCTGTGCCCCTGTGAGTCGGCAGGAGGCGGGGCCGAGAGGACCACGGAGATGCTGGATGGTGGCAAGTGCGGTGATGCTGGGGACACTTCCCCCGTGTCTTCTAAACAGATGAAAGAGAAACTAGGGCGTTTGCTCTCGCAAGAGATGACGCCTCCAGTGCCTGTCTGCACAGCAAGCGAGGGGCTGCTCTTCCAGTGACTGTGGGCCCATGGCTGTTGTTGTGAGGAGCTTAGAAATCACGGGGAAGCAGAGGTTGGCGAGGGCGAGACAAACATCTGGGTCCCCTCTACCCAGAATGGACCACGGACCTGTTATTATCCGCTCTTTTAAAAAAAGTCAAACAAAATGGAGCATAGGTAAATCTCCTTGACGACCTGCTCCAAGGTCAGACCACCAATTTGTTTGCATGTTTCCAGTAGGCTTTTTTTTTTTTTTCCTTTAAACACTTACAATATGAGTCCCCAGGACAAGGAACAGCGTTTGCGTGTATGGTATGAATCTAAGTACATGTATCTGTTGTTCTACATTTGGACTCAGTGTTATGTGTGTGACCTGACCATGTTGAGAGCGCTCTAGCTCAGTCTTAGCTCACTGCCTTTCCCCCAAGCACCATCAAAGCCGCTGTCATGGCATTAAACTGTGTGCTACTTATGTGTGTGTGTGTGCGTATGTAGGTGTGCGTGTGTAAGTTTTCTCGGCAACTCCACTCAGCTTCTCAAGATGCTGCTCTTTCTTCTATACTCTGGCTCCATGCAGAGTGAACATTAGGTGTGGTAAAAGGCAAAACGTTTGCTAAAAATTCATCTGCTTATTATAAATCTTCTTCCCTTTTCAATCAATATTAAGGAGTTGACAAGGCAGGAAGAAGTTTGTGTCTGTAACTGTTGTGGCTTTAAATGTGAGTAGATAGACAACCACTATCTTCAACACTAACACCTGAAAACAAACTTTGCCTTTGTATGAAAATAATATTGAATCTCAATTTATTTTTTGAGGGTATAAATCTGATTTGGATTTTAGAGAATATTTGTGAATCCAAGTTAGTGAAAACAAGCTAAACATTCTCAATAATTAATAACAACAATAAGCAATTTAATACATAACACTTCCTAAGCACGTTTTGTGGGCTGGGTTCGCTAATTTTCTCAGAATTTCATTTAATTTAATAATCACAATGCTTGTATGAGGTAGGCATTATTAATAACCCCATTGTTCACACGAGGAAAAGAGAGGCAGAGAAAGGTGTAAAATTTTGTCCAAAGGCAAATTGTGAAGCAGAGACTAGCTGGGACGCTCACTCAGGCAGTAAGATGTCAGGGGTCTCATTCTGAATTACTGAGAACAAGCTCAGGTTTAAAGATGAAAACAGCAGAGAGGAAAACTGGAGAACAGTGTCACTGAGGCGGCTTCCAAGTTTTGCTATAATACAAATGGACAGCATCTCTTTCATGGTGTGGTTCAAACCAAGAACAAACCAAATTAGAGTTCTCCAAGCAGACGAATTCAAAGCAATTTCCTAGTGATGAAGGAAATTTAAAGTAGCAAGGTCAAGCCCCAGACCTTTCCAACTTAAACAGTCTCATCTTTAATTCTTCTTCTCTTCAGAAAACAGGGAGCTGTGGATTTGCTCATGGCTCAAAGAAGGCATCCCGGTTTGTTTATACAAGATTCAAAGCAAAAATGAGAATCACTCCTTGGGACAACTTTAGCCCAGAATGTGTGTTCTTGACACGCTTTCAACTGGGACACAAATATATTAGCAGTGTGGTTATTTTGTACTTCCAAAAGATTCTTTTTTATAACTGATTCATATTTATGTTTGGAAGACATTTATTTCTGGGCATGAAACAGTTCATTTTGTTAAGCCATCTGACCTGAGGTAAGGTTGGCACCACTTCCCGTGACTGCTCCCAATTAATGCAAATTGAAGGTTAAAGGATAAATAAAGCTCCTTTAACTTGGTTTATTAATATGTTATTTATAAATGACTCTTTACTTGGTCTATTTTTTTTAGCCTATAAGTATGTACAAATGAACTCTAAAGAATGAACTAGAGAATACATAATGTGTATTTTATTGCAAAGTTTTCATTTAAAAAGGGTTACTCTTACAGCAGAAAATGAATATCATCTACCTCTCTATCTTTGTTCTCAGGTCTCCTGTCTGATCCCATAGAGCCTGATATTGACCAACTCCATTGCATTCATGGCGCATCCTCAGCCCTACCTGCCCTTTGGAGCTCCTCTTCCCAAAGAGGTTGGGTCCTGCCTCCTTTAAGTTTGGTTTTGGTCATGTGACTTGCTTCAGCCAATGGCATGTTAGCAAGTATGCTCATGGAGAAGTTTGGAAAAGTTCTTGCTACGTTTATGTGCTTTCTTTGCTCCTCTGTAACTGCCATGAGAACGCACCGGGGCTAGCCTGTCATGCCTGAGAAACACAGGATGGAGTTGACTCATGCCTCAACCAAGACCATTCTAGACCAGCCTAGAGCAGCCAAGCCCCATACATAGGAGCGCACCCAAGATGCTCAGAACCACTCAGCCGGCCCCAGATGTCCAGGAACAAGGGCAGCCCTGCTTTTTTTTGTTTGTTTGTTTGACTTATAAATTCAAATTCCAACAATTGACTTCTCATATGCTTTATATCTTTCATTTGCATCTGTTAGTAAGCCTTCTCAGTTCCTCTCTTACCGGTTATCGTATAATCATAAAAAGGGAGTGAATGCATAAAGTCTAGCAAAAAATCAATCCCTTAGGCTTGTTGTCCTTCTTATCCTCCAGTTCAGGTCCTGCCCTCGGGGGCAGCCTCTCAGTCACACCTGGGCCCCCCTGTGATGGACAGGACGCTACACAAGGCATTCACTGGCACAGAGAGCTCCATCTACAGGAATATCTGAGAGTCAGAGCAGACACTGCGCTTGAAGGTTAGAAAGGGCCTGAATAGACAGAAAAGGATGTTTAGGGAGCAAGAGCCGTGGAAGCAAAGTGCACGAACCACGGAGGGAGGGAGCAAGTGTTCTGGTTAGACTCAGAGGTTGTGTATTTGGGAGGAAGACGCAGAGAAGGAAGAAAGGCAAAAAAGCTGCAAAGGTGAGAACTGGAAAGAGCTGGGACCACTGAAAAGAAAGGATAATTATGTGATGTTTGTGACCCCATGGACTGTAGCCCGCCAGGCTCCTCCGTCCATGAGATTTTCCAGGCAAGAACACTGGAGTGGGTTGCCATTTCCTTCTCCAATTATGTGATGTAACAGGTGCTAATTATCCCATATATAAATGTGTCAATCTACCATGTTACACACCTTACATTGACACAATGTTATATGCCAAATACATTTTGCTAAAAATAAAAAAAGAGCTTGGAGCCCAATCCAAGCAGATTTGACTTCTTTCTGTTCTGAAGGCAATGGGGAAATGAATTGGTTCTAAGCAGAGAGCGAATATGACCCAAATGTGTGTTAGAAATGTTACTCTGATAAAACCTATGGGGTAGATGGGAGGGAGAGAAACAGATGAGGGGTTTGTAATTCAGCACAGATCTCAGGGAGCTCACAGCCTTCCTGAGCACATTGACGGGAGTCTGTGTAGACTTTCAGTTTTCCTAGAAATAGGACAGAGCTTTCACATGGTTTTCAAAGGAGCCCATGACCCTTGACCTTATCAAACACTGTAAACTCCAGAAGCAGGGCATGATCTAGAGAGCAGGGTCACAACCGCACCAGTGGCAATGGGAATGGAAAGGGGCAAACAGGCATAAACATGCGTCAGGCATTACCGCACATAATCTATTAACAGATGGATAGGAAGAGAAACGAAACAAGAGCAGTGAAGTATAATGAATAATGTAAATGAAGTATAATGTATAAAAATACTGAATCACTGTGCCGCACACCTGAAACTGATACAATATTGCAAATCAAGTATAATTAATTAAAAAAAAGGGAACAGAGGAAAAAAAAAGGTTTAATTCTGGGCTATTTCCACCTGCTGTTCGTTTCTGCTCCCAGTGAAATGGAGGAAGCAACTCATGTTTCCAAGATCCATAAAGAGCTCCTAGGTTAAAAATTTCAAAGACAAACACAAGGTATGGATGTCACTGCTGTCCCCTTCCCATGCCATCACAGATACTACTAATCAAACCCAAACTTTCCATCCTGCCAGTCCAAACACCATCCCCACACCCCTCTCAACTAGCTCCCTTCCGAGGCAGCCACTGTTTTTTCTAGAATGATTATCTTTATTTACAGCATTCACTTTCTTTGGTTCCATAAGGAGGAAGCACCAATGAATGGATGTACTTAACATAAAGTATTAATACTAACAGGACCTGTATATACATATTTATATGCATATCTCCCACATATGGGAAACTTACACACAATCAGGTCACCTGCTAGATCTTATTCAAGTTCTTGAGTTCACTTAATGTTAACTCAAAGCAATTAAATATACATTTGAATGAAGCTGAATTAGGGGGGAAATTTTGGTATGCGTGAAAACTTACTCTATTATTAAATAATCATAGTAGAAGTTGAAAATTAGCACATGTCATCATAATCAACTGCTAGTGATCCCCCTGTCTGGTGAAGTCTCAGGCAAGTGGGTATGTAATGTTACCAAAAGCCGTCCTTCTATCAAAGTATGATGGGTTGGTCGGTATTTGAAAATCACTAGAGCAGTTTTCTAATTTTGGGTGTTTTCCATACGACATTTGAGGTGTCATTATCAGTTGCCTTCTACATGGGACCATAATAAAGACAGATTAGGATAAGCCAAGCTTTTTCTACTTGTACTTTTGATCAACAAGAAGGTAATTGCTATCTATATGAACACGAAGACTCCCTGTTCCCTTGAACCCCAAACCCCACAGTTTAATCTGTTCAATTCCAAAGATACACCTTTTAGAAACTTGTGTATATATAAAAATATTCCAAGAAAAAAAAATCTCTAGTGTAAAAAATTTCCAGCAGTAATTATTTGATCATGACCCACAATAAGAAGCTTGTCCTAATCTGTAACACATGTCCGTATATTCGGACGTGTCACAGGTGGCGCTAGTGGTAAAGAACCTGCCTGCCAGGAAATGCAAGACACTCAGGTTCAATCCCGGGGTCAGGGGTCCTCTGGAGGAGGGAATGGCAGCCCACTCCAGTGTTCTTGCCTGAAGTAGCCATGGACACAGGAGCCTGGTGGGCTACAGTCCATAGGACAGAAAAGAGTCAGATACGACGGAAGTAACGTAGCACGCACACGCACACGCACACGCACATCCAGCTAAAACGAAAGGTCCGTAAGATCATATTCTTGCTCATGTGGTGTATTTGGATATTTTCTATTTCATTAACGCTATCCTATTCTTTATAATATACTATTTCATTAAAGAAAAATTACTAATAACCTACTAAATTGATTTCCTTACCCACAAATAGGGCCCAACCCACAGTGTAAAAGGCACTACTGTAGCAAAATAAAGTACCCCGACTTCATTCACCAATGTAAACATATCCACAAAAGATCAATCCTGGGCAACTTAGCAGGAAAAAAAAATCTCTTGGCTCTCTGTCTAGTATCCTGGATGAAACTAAGGTTTGCTGAGCCAATTTTTGTACTTGGTGGTTGACAATGACTGAGAACTGAAAGGCAGAGATCAAATCCTCTCTCCTTCTCAACACATCTCTTCCGCTGGGTCATTTGTACCGTGCAAGTATCAAGCTATTCAATTTTGCTGTCATTTACTGTTCTTTTTCCAACAGCAATGGAAACGCAGGATCGGCTTACTGTCTCCTCTCTTCAGTAGAATTCAATTATTCTCTCTCCTGCCCCTTTGAACAAAGATGGCATTCATCCCTCTGGAAAACCACCCCCAGGGGATCTGCAAACAAAGCCTGGCAGGAAAACCACTACCCACGAAGGAGCAACAGCAGAACCGAGTGTTGAGGATGTCTGTCTGGATTACAGACCAGAACGAACTTTGTAATGATTCTTTTGACCAAGGGCACATGGTTGGAATTGGAGCAACATAATTAACTGTAAAGACAAACTGTAAGAGGACATATGCCTCCAAATTCAGTGGCAGCTACCCCCCAAAAAATCTATTTCTTAAAAGATTAAAAACGATTTCCTCTTTCTAAAAGGAAAAAAGCAAACAAGGACTACAGAATCATCACATAGGAGAATCCTTAGAGGCTTTCTTGCCAGTCCTCTGGTGCCAGAATATTCTTTCTTACCTGTGACTTCTTTGACTTTCACCCACGTACTGCGTGCTCTTTCCCACACATCTAGCTAGTAAAATGCTAGTGAGGGCATCAAAAGCCTGAAGTTTTTCACTTCCACATTCTTTTATTCAGCACTTCTTCTTCTTTGAATTTATCTTATATAAATGGTTATGGATATATATCTTATCTTATATAAATGATTATGGATATATATCATTTATATATATATATATATATATATATATATATACATACACACACATTCACACACATGAAGCCTCAGTGACAAAGATGCTCATGTAATGTTATCTATAATGGCAAAGAGCTCAAAGAATATACAATTAATTGCTAAAGTGGTCATCTTTGAGTGGCGGGTTATTGGGATTCAAATTTTATTCTATATGCTGTTACTTCACTTGTGTCCGACTCTTTGTGACCCCATGGACCTGCCAGGCTCCTCTGTCCATGGGATTCTCTAGGCAAGAATACTGGAGTGGTATGCAGTGGGTATTGCTATTTCCTTCTCCAGGGGATCTTCCCGACCCAGGGATCAAACCGGGGTCTCCCGCATTACAGGCAGATTCTTTACCAACTGAGCTATGAGGGAAGCCCATTTATTCTGTATACCTATATTTTCCAAATTTTCCCAAATAAAGACAAAGGAATTGAAAAGAACACATCTGTGCTTGTTCTTATTACTGAGACACTGGTGAATCTCCAGGCACAAGTATGATCAGGCTCTGAGACACTATAATATCTCATAAAACTGAATATCTATCTATATATGTGTGTATATACACACATATATATTTATGAACAGCAATTTCATCCTCAAACTCAACAGAGGTGCATACACATATTCACCAAAAGATCTATACAAAAATGTCCATAGCTGTACTTCTCATAGCCCAAGCTGGAAACAATTAAAATATTCATCCTCCAGTAGAAAGGATATATGCCCACAATGAAATATAAATCACAAATGATGGAATGCCTCACAAACATAATATTAAGCAAAAACAAGTCAGACATAAAGAGTACATTCTACATGATCCCCTTACATAAAACTCAAAAATAGCAAAACTAATCTGTAGTTTTAGAACTCAGGAAAGTTCGGTCTTTGGGGGCAGAAACTGAGGGGGAAGAGGGACAGTTTATTCTTCCTGTCAGTGCTCAATCTCATGATGTGAACGGTGGCTGGCTACGGGGGTGCCTGTACTTTGTGAAAATGTATCAGGTAGTGTGAGGATGACTTGTATACTTAGTTGCAAAACAATGAGTCCCTGGAACCATTTTCCTGAGGAATGGATGCATGCATTTTACAGTATGTTTTAATGGAACGCATGTTCATTTTGCTTCAAAAATAAGTTTATTTATGAGACTTTAATAAATAGCTCATGTTTCCCACTCAGCAGTCATAAAAACATTGACATACACGGTAAAAAGCCGTGATTGGACCTAAAGTACACATGGGATAATTTCAGACATCCCGTGGAGTGTAGAGCAATGCTGTCACTTATGTGACATGGAAAGAAACAGCCTTAAATCACCAGAGTCTTCTGTAAAGAGGTTGTTTAGCATGTTATTAATTTTTCCTTTTTGTAAAGAATAGCAAAAAAATTTGTGTGTGTGTGCATAGCTGCAGGAAATGACCAGCAAAATTTGTATAATGGTTCCCTCTTACCACTGGCTTCTAGAAAACTCAGCCCTAAATTTTGGTTTTCAAACTTTGTTTTTACTATGGCCACAGTAAGAAACACGCTTTATATCATAACCCAAGATACATATACACACATACATTTGTTAACATACAATTTGGCAAATAATACCCTTACTTTGGGTAATATCCTCTGACATTTTCTATTCTAGCCCTTCATATCCTATTCCATTAAAAATTGTGACCACTCACTTAAATGATTTCATGGACCAAGGCTGCCACTGAATTGGAAAAATATTACAATTATGTAAAGTTTAAAAATAAAATACAATTAGGAAAAAAAAAAAAAAGAAAAATATTTTCTAGAGTTCCTGGCAAATATAAAAAGTTACTGAATATATAATGGTATACACTTGCATATCAACCAAATCTCCAGCTCATTATTGGTGTCTATCTCTGTTTTCTTTTGCTTTTTGCTTTTTCTTATCCTTCATAACTTATGTTAACTTATTCTAGTATATGGATCTTTTTAAGCTATCATCTTTTCCAGAACAAGCTCCCCGAACTGCTTTCAAAGTCACATGATAATCAGTCAAGACAGAACCAGGACAGGAAGGTCCTCCCAAGGCAGCAGGGCCTGCTCCTCTGGGAACAGGAAGCACACTTCCTGTAGGACAGACACTTTCGGTGGCCACTGCAACACTCTCTGCAGAGAGGGCACGTGGTGACGGGGACCACGTGACGGGAGCTCACCTCTAACTTTCCAGGGAACAATAGACACTCTTGCTTTCCATGAAGTTCTCCTGCATTTCCGACAGCTGGGAGAGAGCGAGCCGGCTCGTTCCAAGAAATACAAAGGCACTTTAGAAAGAGGAACAAAGGGTTCTACAGTTGACAGTGAAGAACCGCATGAGCATCTCTGCATCTCTGTGATAAAGGAGTTCACGCTCTTGAGTTCCCTTTATCTCTCTTTTCAGGGTGTAAAGTCCTTCTCAGGTCATCGAAGTGGTGTGTCTACAGGAGAACGAGCAGCATGTTGGGAGGAGCCAGTCCAGGCATGTGGGAAGAAACTTTATCTTTCTAACCCGGGGAACACATTTTGCCTTAATAAAACTTAAAAAAGAAAAAAATATTCTCTCAGGTCCTATCAAACAAAACTTTCCCTGCACAAGGTTCTTGTATCACTTTTGGGCAAGCTGCCATCTTGGCTTATCCTCCACGCCCCAAAGAAAGAAAAATATGTTTTGGGCCAGAGCACCAAGGTTCAGTTTGGTAGTGCTGTTTTTGTGAGGACAACATTGTGGGCTAAAGAGGGGTGTGAATATGACTGGTCCTTTCCCTTTAGCAAAAAAAAAGGATCCTGAGGAATCTAACAGGGCTGAGACGGCTTAATTCTTTCCTAGGACGTGGGGCCTAGGCTTAGTTTCTGCTTTCACTCCAAGAGACCATGGATGTTCCCAAGGAAATAACCAAACATGCAAACTAAGATTTACATGCACGGGTTCCACAGAAGTATTTGTCTTATTGGCATGAAGTCAGAAGCAGTCCTTAAGTTCCAGGCTGGCAGGAAGACTTTTAAAATTTAGTATTGTGCAATCATTAAAACTAATTCTTAACAACGTGAGAAATAACCACAATAAAACGTTCAATGTAAAAAGCAAGATGAAAACTACAGATAACAAACCATGTTAAAGCATGTATGCATTACATTTGCACAGAAAAAGACTTGGAAAAAACACTCCAAAATATTAAGAGGAGCTACAAACACTGGCTAGTGAAATCAAGAGTGAACATTAAATTTATTTTTTATTCTTATTTCTTAGTTATCATTTATATCTTTTTACTTATTTATCTCTTATTTATTATTATCTCTTTTTTCCCCAATATTTCCATTATACACATGGATTGCTTTTACAACTAGATAAAAGCCATTGTAAAAAATGTAATTGATGTATTTCTTTATAAATTCTAAATGGTTTTTAAACGATTGTAATTTGTTCATTCACTGACTCATAAATATCTGGAAACTTTGTTCCTTTTCTTTTGACTCATGACAACTTCAGGAGTTAAATTTCTAACTTAACACGGAGAACAGAAAGACCGGATGCCTCAGAGAATCTTACGCAAAGACAAAAAAGAGCGAAACAGGTTCTTACCCTCTGAACGTATTTGTATGAAGGAAAACCAGCTTAAAAGACCTGGTTTTTCTAATGTATATCTTTTTCATGTGGATTGTGTGGACCAACTTAATACTGTAGCTTATTAATAATATTAAGGCTTTAGATGACCCATCTGCAAGCCCACCCAGTTAATGTAAATGTCACACACACGCATGAATTCCCTTGGCAGACTTCCCCAGCCTTACAGCAACTGATGTCGTCCAGCTGGCTAAGGCAAAAGCGAGCAACAGAGTAATCTCTGTGTGTGTGTGCTCAGTCGCTCAGTCGTGTCCGACTCTGTGCGACCCCATGGACTGTAGCCCACCAGGCTCCTCTGTCCATGGGATTGTCCAGGCAAGAATACTGGAGTGGGCTGCCATTTCTTCCTCCAGGGGATCTTCCCCACCCAGAGATCAAACCTGGGTCTCCAGCATCTCCTGCATTGAAAGGCTGATTCTTTACCATGGTGCCACCTGGGACTCCCAGAGTAATCTCTACACTATTTGAAAAGGAAATGAAGGCAGTTCCAAAACCTGAGGCTGCCGCCCTCGAGCCTGGGTCACGGGACAGTCACTGTGAGTTCAGCCAGCCCACCAGCTCAGGATGGGAGACCATGTTGCACTGGCAGATTCAGAGAGAAAACAACACGTTAATCTGTTTCCTCATTTGTTTCTCTGACTTTGTATATTTGACAAATAATTCCATATGGCCAAAAAGAAAACTTCCATAAAATCTTGTTCCTAGCAAGCCACCTGACCAATTAAGAGATTTTCTCTTTCATTCCTTAATTGAGCTAAAATAAAACTGAATAAAGCAAGTGCATGAAGCAAACTGTAAGTACAGATGCTCTGGCAACAAAGCGACCCCAATCCCTCTCTAAACTCTGCTGAAATTTTAAAGCCAGTTTCTCAGTAACGTGGATGGGGTATCTCCTACAGTTTGGCAGCCGATGCCCTGCTCTTGATTAAAGTTCCTAAATAAAAAGTGTTCAAGAAGTTTCCAGTGCTATCACAGACTGGATAGAAGCTTGTTTACTTTGGAAAAACAAGAGGCATAAAGGGTTACTGGGACCTATCCATTCGGTTTTCTAGTTTGTAGTGGTAAAGTATACTTTCTTTTAATGGTTTTTCCAGTAGTCATGTATGGCTGTGAGAACTGGACCAAAGAAGGCTGAGTGCCCAAGAATTCATGCTTTTGAACTGTGGTTTGGAGAAGACTCTTGAGAGTCCGTTGGACAGTAAGGAGACCAAACCAGTCCATCCTAAAGGAAATCTGTCCTGAATAATCATTGGAAGGGCTGATGCTGAAGCTGAAACTCCAATATTTTGGCCACCTGATGTGAAGAACTGACTCATTTGAAAAGACCCTGATGCTGGGAAAGATTGAAGGTGGGAGGAGAAGGGGACGACAGAGGATGAGATGGTTGGATGGCATCACTGACTTGATGGACATGAATTTGAGTAAACTCTGGGAGTTGGTGATGGACAGGGAAGCCTGGAGTGATGCAGTCCATGGGTCACAAAAAGTTGGACACGACTGAGCAACTGAACAACACCAAACTTTCTGACACCTTGAGGCCTTCTCCAGTCCTCAGGCAGAGACATTCGCTACTGACTTTGGAACAGACACCCTGGGGTGGCTGGTGGAGGCGGAGGTGGGGGTGGGAAGAGAAGGGTGTCTGAACGGAAGAGGAGGGGGAACGTGGTTGTGTTCTGTCCGGGTTTCCGCTCTCAGAGAAGGGGTTTTAGTGTCTGTGAGTAAGCGTGAAGAAATCCACACTTCCAAGCTGTATGGAGACCTCAGTTTGGAACCAAGATTATGACCCCTCCCACCCCCAGCTGTGAAGGCTCTCCTGGGCCCCCATCCCCCACGGCCCCACCCCAGGCAGCTCCCTGCTCTGGGTGCTCCGGCTGGTTCTCGGTGACTCTGGACAGAGGAGATCAGAAAAGGCTCATGATGTAAGGGGGAAGGGTTTCTTCACAGGTACACACGGATACACATCATCATGAGGACTCAAATATAGGAGAGAAATAAAAGCTCTTCCGCAGAGTAGAATGCCAGCTAATACAGAAGGAGCAATGGAGTCAGAAAACCATCAATGGATGTTAAAACTAGTGGCTGAAAATTTGAGGAGGAAAATGGCACTTGTATTGTCTTGGGTGCTTCCTCCCAAGTAACATACTAATTCCAAACAGGAGAGTAGTATCCTTGCACGGGGAACCTGGCCGACAACACTTCGGCTGAGTGATGGGGACCAGCATCACCACCGGTGCAGCGAACTGGCCTCACGTGTCCCGAGAAGGACACGAGGTTGCTACTGTGGTCTCCCTTCCAAACAGGCACCACCCGAATCCAACATCGAGGAAACGTGAGAGATCCAATTCTGCAGAAGAATTGGTCTGTATCTTTCCAAAACATCAAGAAACACGAAGAAAGCCTGAGGACCTGTTTCGGAGTACAGAGACAGGACCACTAAATGCAACAGGAGATTGTGGAACAAATCTCGACCGAGAAAAACATTGCTACCAGGAAGACTACCGGACAATTGACAGAATCAGAATACGGAATGTTGATTAGATAACAGTATCATATCAACACTGAACTTCCTGGGCTTGATAACCACACTGCGGTGCTGTAAGAGACGGCCCTTGTTCTTAGAAAATACACACCGAAAAAAAAAAAAAAAGAAAATACACGCCGAAGCAGCTAAGAACGAGGGCAAAAGAGACAGCAGGGTGGGGAACAGAGATCTGATGATAGGAAACCAGTCTTTTCTCCACCCTGGAACTCCTCCCAGGACTCTCAGAGACTGGGGCCTGCTGCAGGGGGCCGGGGGGTGGTCAACGGGAAGTAAAGCCCAGAACATTCCAGTAAAGGGAGAAAGGGTGTGTCCAACAGGGTCACACCAACACAGAGACACCTAAAACACACACACACCCAACACGTACACACACACCCCACATACACACACCACACACACACACAGACACCCACATACATACACACCACACACACACCCCCCCCCACATACACACACACACCACACACACCCCGTCACACATCAGATATACACACACCCTGCATACACACACCACATAAACACACACCCCCCCACACACACCATTCTCACACCCCACACACACATCGCTGACAAATCCTGCATACACACCCGAAACACACACACTCACACCCCACACATACATCAGATGCACACACACCACACACACCCCCATATATACACACACCACACACACCACATACACACACACACCACACACTCACACCCCCTCACACATCAGATACACACACACCCCGCATACACACACCACATAAACACACACCCCACACACACACACCACTCTCACACCCCCACACACACCACACACACACTGCATACACACACCCTGAATATACACACCCCACATACACACATCCTATACACATACACACACACACCACACACACACCCCACATACACACCACACACTCACACCCCCCAAGCACATTGCTGACATCCTGCATACACACACACCCTCAATACACACACGCACCATGTATACCCTGAATATACACACCCCACATACACACACCTTGCATACACACACTATACACACACACACACACCCACAGATATATACACACCACATACTCACACCCCACACACATCGCTGACACACCCTGCATATACAAACACACACCCCAAATACACACACACCATACACACCCTGCACGCACTCACCCTGCACACACACACCACACACGCTGCACACACACACACTATACACACACACACACATCACACACACACCGCATACACTCCCACCATGCCCCACGGCACAGGGCCCACACACACGCAAACACAGGCCCGAATGAAGGACAGCCTAGGGCTTTGGGGAGTTTCTATACACTCAGCCATGTTAATGTCTGCAGGAGTCCGGCTGACCCTGGAAACCCCTGAACGTCAGCGCTGTGCCTGGTATTGCACTGCTGCTTTCTGGACTGAGGGCAATAGTTCCTGTAAGTTCCTCTCCTCGGCTGTCTGCTTGTTTGTTCTGAGAGCTGGCTTGAAGGCGCAGCTCTGGTGACAGCCGTCCCAGAAGCGTGTGACCTCAGTGGCTTCCCAAGCTGCCTCCCCGCTGGGCTCCCTGTCTGTCCGCTCTCGCCTCTCTCCCCACTGCAGGGGAAGACACCCTGCCTGCCTGGGAAGACACCCTGCCTGCCTGGGCAGACTGTGTGGGGCTCTGTTTAGACTAGGTTGTACGGGAATCCTTCTCTAAAGCACGCCCTGTGGAAATACAGACACGTCCCAGAGAAGCAGTCCGAGAAGAGGGTACATGGCAGAGATGACAGGACCTGAAACTTCCTCCAGACACATCACCATAAGCCTTAACGTAGTCAATAATTTAAGTACCAGCGAATCTAGACTCCGGAGGTTTCTTGTTAAAGTGCAGATTCTGGCCCAGTAAGTCTAAGTGGAGCCTGAGGTTCTGCATTTCTCACCAGGACCTGCCAACTCCGCCCACCTGCTTCTCAAAGACCGCGGTCCTGGTCGCCTCTGACGTCAGCACCCGACACTAGGGCAGTGCGGCACGCTTACGTCTGTTTCTAAAGACGAGAAAACTGAAGCTCAGTGTGACCAAATCACTTTGCCAAGGTGACAAGGCAAGCAGATAAAAGGTAAAATTTAAACTCCAGCCTCTCCCACCAGATCACCCTGCTCCAGGGTCCTGTCCCCTATCCTCACCCAGGTTCCCAAGAGAACAGCCGCCCTCATGGGTGCCAGGAGGGGGACTGCTGAGCTGATGGCAGTCTCAGCCACGTGGGCAGCAACTGAGTCCCTGAGCTTTTGGACAGTTAAAATAGTTTCTTCAGTGTTTAGAAGAGGCTATCAGCAAGTTGTTGTTCAGTCCTCAGTCATGTCCGACTCTTTGCAACCCCATGGACTGCAGCACACCAGACTTTCCTGTCCTTCAGTATCTCCCTGAGCTTGCTCAAACTCATATCTATTGAGTCGGTGATGCCATCCAACCATCTCATCCTCTGTTGTCTCCTACTCCTCCTGCCTTCAATCTTTCCCAGATCAGGGTCTGTTCCAATGAGTTGGCTCTTCCCATCAGGTGGCCAAAGTATTGGAGTTTCAGCTTCAGCACCAGTCCTTCTGATGAATACTCAGGGTTGATTTCATTTAGGATTGCCTGGTTTGATCTCCGTGTTGTCCAAGGAACTCTCAAGAGTCTTCTCCAACACCACAATTTGAAAGCATCAATTCTTCAGCACTCAGCCTTTTTTATGACCCAACTCGCACATCCACACATGACTACAGCAAAACCCATAGCTTTGACTAGACGGACGTTTGTTGGAAAGTGACGTCTCTGCTTTTTAATGCTCTGTCTAGGTTTGTCAAAGCTTTTCTTCCAAGGAACAAGCATCTTTTAATTACATGGCAGCAGTCACCATCTGCAGTGATTTTGGAGGCCAAGAAAATAAAAACTGTCACTGTTTCCTCATTTTCCCCCTATCTGTTTACAATGAAGTGATGGGACCAGATGCCATGATCTTAGTTTTTTGAATGTCGAGTTTTAAGCCAGGTTTTCCACTCTCCTCTTTCACCCTTATAAAAAGGCTCTTTACTTCCTGTTACCTTTCTGCATTAGAGTGGTATCATCTACATATCTGAAGTTGTTGATGTTTCTCCTGGCAATCTTGATTCCAGTTTGTGAGTCATCCAGCCCAGCATTTCACATGATGTTCTCTGCATAGAAGTTAAATAAGCAGTGTGACAAAAAAGCCTCGACATACTCCTTTCTCAATTTGGAACCAGTCTGTTGTTTCATGTCTGGTTCTAACTGTTGCTTCTTGATCTGCATATAGGTTTCTTAGGAGATGGGTAAGGTGGTCTGGTATTCCCATCTCTTAAAGAATTTTCCATAGTTTATTGTGATCCATATAGTCAAAGGTTTTTAGTCAGTCAATGAAGCAGATGTTTTTCTGGAATTCCTTGCTTTTTCTTGATCCAATGCAATTTGATCTCTGGTTCCTCTGCCTTTTCTAAATCTAGTTTGTATATATGGAAGTTCTCAGTTCACATGTTGCTGAAACCTAACTTGAAGGAATTTGAGCATTACCTTCCTAGCATGTGAAATGAACTCAATTGGATGGTAGTTTGAACACAGAAAGTTATAAATACATAATTTTCAGAGAATAAGATATAGTTTAAAGCTAACCCTATTGAGTGATCAATTTTCTGACTGTGTTATAGTGTTACTGTGCTTTTTTCTTAAAGCGCTAGCTTCGTTATTTGATAATCAGTGTTGTACATATCCTACCTTCTGTGAGCACACTTAAATACAGTAAAATTTTGGAGAACTAGAGATTTGGAGTGTCACAGACTGTACCTCCAAGTATCCCTCTCCATCTCTCCATATCCTAAAAAATCCCTGTTGATTACACTGCATATATTCTTGATCTTTTCTGGGTCATGCATCCCTTGGGTCCCTTGGGGAATCTAATATGGGAAATTCTGTGGTTGCTGTTGCTTTGCTTTGTTCCCAGAAGGCACTCTTCTGGAAGGTGCTTTCCAGAAGGTGCACAGTTCTACAGACAGTCCTAGGAGGTTTATGGACCTCTTGAAATCCTCTATGGGCTCCTATGATAAGAATATGTGGTATCCAATCTGTAGGAGGGGGCCTGCTGCTGCTGCTGCTAAGTTGCTTCAGTCGTGTCCAACTCTGTGCAACCCTATAGACGGCAGCCTACCAGGCTCCCCCATCCCTGGGATTCTCCAGGCAAGAACACTGGAGCGGGTTGCCATTTCCTTCTCCAATGCATGAAAGTGAAAAGTGAAAGTGAAGTCACTCAGTTGTGTCCGATTCTTAGCGACCCCATGGACTACAGCCCACCAGGCTCCTCTGTCCATGGGATTTTCCAGGCAAGAGTACTGGAGTGGGGTGCCATTGCCTTCTCCGTAGGATCCCATAAAATTTGTCCTCCAGAAATGGTAACCATGGGTCCACCCACACTTTCTAGAGGGATGCCTAAAGGAACAGTCCTTTCTTGCTTGCTTTTCAAACACCTGAACTCCTACTACTGCTGAGGTAAGCAAATTCTTTTGCAACTCAGCCAACACCTTGGAGTTTCCCTGGTTACTCGGTGGTAAAAACAACACACACATACAAACAAAAACCATCTGCCACTGCAGGAGATGTGGGCTCAATCCCTAGACTGGGAAGATCCCCCAAAGAAGGGTGTGGAAATCCACTCCAGTATTCTTGCCTGGAGAATCCCACGGACAGAAGAGCCTGGTAGCCTATAGTCCATGGGGGTCACAAGAGTTGGACACAACCAAGCAACTAAACAACAACACCTTGAATCCTTAAGCAATAAATAGCTCTGACCCTTCCACTTTAACAGTCCACAGGGTCACAAAGAGTCGGACATGACTCAGGTGACTTAGCACTCATGCTAATACTTTATCAACCTGATGTGAATTCATGGTCAAAGTCATTAGAAGGGCTGTATCAGCAGGGCTGTGCCAGTGATGACGATGTCAAACAAATATGCAAACAGAAGAAAACAGAATACTCGAGGCATTCTTCAAGAATACCGAGAGTACTTGAAGCCTTCCTGATTCTGAGCTCACCTCAGACTAACACAGCAAAGACGGGCTCTGGTTACCACAATTCCAAAACATTTCTAGTTGGGAGAGGAGGAGGGGAATGCGACGACACGTAATAAATTACCCTTTGGCAATATTCGGCGGTTTATGTTTTCAAATACTTCAGCATTAGGGCTTCCCTAGTGGTGCAGTGGTAAAGAATTCACCTTGCAATGAAGGGGACAGGGGTTCCAACCCTGGTCCTGGAGGAGTCCCACGTGCCATGGGACAGCTATGCCCCAGCACCACAACTGCTGGAGCCCGAGCCCCTGGAGCCCGAGTCCCTGGAGCCCAAGCCCCCTGGAGCCCGAGCCCCTGGAGCCCGAGCCCCCTGGAGCCCGAGCCCCTGGAGCCTGAGCCCCCTGGAGCCCGAGCCCCCTGCAGCCCGATCCGCTGGAGCCCGAGCCCCTGGAGCCCGAGCCCCTTGGAGCCCGAGCCCCTGGAGCCCGTGCTCTGCAGCGAGAGAAGCCACCGCAGGGGGAAGCCTGCACCCCGCAACTAGAGAGTCGTTTCTGCTAGAGAAAGCCCACGTGCTGCAAAGAAGCCACCACTGTCAAAAAGTAAATAAATTAGTTAATTAAATGAATCTTAAAAAAAAAATGTCATCACTAGCTACCATTCTCAGCAACCCGTGGTCAATAAGGTAACCAAACATAAGGTTCTTTCTTGGTTTGGGGAACGTGGACTGAAGATTAAAATACAGACAGTGGGCTGGTAGCCTTGAACCAACATTGTGGTCAGTTTTTCTTCTGCTGTTCGGTTCTCTTTTTATCTTAGTATAAAATAATATACAAGAGAATACCAACATTTCAGGTTCGAAATCTCCAGGCTTCCAGGAATATTCAGAGATCATTTCGCTCAAATTCCTCCACTGGGGAGAGGGAGGATCAGCAAGGGGAAGCGACTGTCTCAGTGTTAACACTGCCAGTGCTGGGAGCCATGTCTCTTTTGTTGTGAGAATATTAATAGATATACAATCTATGTGGGGCTAAAATAAATACTATGGGAAGGGAATCCCTAGAGCTGCCTCCGTCGGAAGGGCCTGGATCATCCTCCCAGAAGTGTTTGTACACACACGCATAGATATCTGTTCATCCTTTTTTTTTTCATAGAAGAAGGACCATGATAAACCCTCGCTGGCTCACTTTGTTTGGCTCTTGGTTTGAATTCTTTCCTATTGATATATTCAAATGTCCTTCCTTCTTCTAAACGGGCTACGTCGTATTCTCTGGACTGCTTCCGTTTATACTTTATTAAAGCTCTTTGCTAATGAGGTTCTTTCCAATGTTTGCTGTTCTTTCGCACCACAAGCCAAGCTGTGCCGATCAAATATACTTCAACTGTATGCATCATTTAATACACTTCTCTCTCTCTTGTTTCCACCACTTTTCTGGAAACTTCCTACACTAGCAACTGCTCTCCATCATTCTTATCTGTCACTTTGCTTTAGTTGCCTCCACAGGATTTACCACCACCTGAAACAGAACGCATTTGCTTGTTCACTTTTTGTCGCTTGTCGCTGCTATTAGAGTAGTAACTCCATGGGATCAGAATCCTTTATACAATAGTAACTCCATAGGATCAGAAACTTACCTTTATTCGCTGCTGTGTTCTTAAAACAGAGAACAGCGATTGGCTTTTGGTAGGCGCTCAATAAATAAGGAATCAGTGAATGAATGCTTTACACATTTTTCCTATTGGATTACTGGTCTTCGTCTTACTGATTCATAAAAGCTCTTTATACGGCAATTAAATAAGACTTTGCCATTTGTCTTACTCACATGGTTTCCAGTGTGGTGTCTATCACTTCACTTTGTTGAGGGAATTCTTTCTGCCATTGAAGAATGGTTTAATTATTATATACTTAAGCATAACATATTTGTCTCTTATAACTTTCATGTTTTGTGTCTTGGTTTGAAAGGCTTTATACACTCCAGAGTTATTTTTAAAAACTTGTCTGGTACTTTCGTGGTTTGTTTTCTCGTTGGAATCTTTGATTCATTTGGAATTTATTTTGGCAAAGGTAGTGGCTATGTAATCAGCTTTGTTATTTTTTCCCAAATAGTTAGCCAGTTGATTCAACATGAATTAAAAAACAATTCATCCTTTCTTCATTGCTCCAAATGCCATCTTTATCATATATCAAACTCCCATAAATATTTACATCATATCTCGTCTCTAGTCTGCTCTGTTAACTTGCCTGTCCCTTCCTTGGTTGGTACTAATTTATCTTAATTCGCTTTGCAATATAGTGATTTTCACATCTGGGTAGGGCTGGGTACTCCTTTTTGTCCTCTCTCCGCCCTAGATTTCCTGTCTGTCCTCACGTGCTTATTTTTTCATAAGAATATCAGAAGCTACAGAGCCAGTCAACCCTCCCTCCAAAAGATTAGCTCATTATTTTATTGCAACCAGATTATTTTACAGATTAATTTAGAAAGAAATGACATCAATACAAGAAGTGGCTCTATCGACTCTTGGATGTTTCCTATGCTCTCCCAAGCTCCTGATACACCCGAATGAAACTCAGTTCTCTTCAATGAAAGGATGATGGCTTCATTTGCCTGCATATGACGTTGGCAGAGACGACCGGAAGGTGGAGCTCAGCTGGAATTATCCCACAGACACCCCGTGTGGCTTCTCTAGCGTTTGGCATCTGCAGGGTCGTCCAGCTTCTTAGATGGTGGCTGGACTCAAGAGCAAGTGCTCAGAGAACACAGGGGCAGCTGTGTGGCCTCAGGAGTCCCCTTCCCCCATCTGCTACTGGTGAAAGTGCTCACGTGCCACCAAATTCAAAGACCTCCACCTCTTGCTAGGACAGGGTCAGCAAATCTGTGGTCATGTTTTAAAACTATTGCAGCATCTATTAGTAGAAAATTGGACAGTTTCCTTCTTAATTACTTCTGACTTTTCTACCATTTTTCTTCCATGTCTCCCATTTCTTACTCTGGAAACACTGACATGGTTCAGAACTGGAAAGTAACTGCTTTTTGAAGTGAAGTTTTCTGTTGAGTTGCATTACTAACCCATGCCTAAGGGGGAAGCCATGTCCCCAATGTGACTCTGTCTTTCTCTATCAGCGCCTTCTGCTCCCTCCCCCGATACCCACATGACAGCTGCTGGGATCTCCCTACCAGAGGTGTGCAGGGGCAGAGAGAGTCAACTCAAACTCATCAATTTTTAGCAATTTGTTATTTGGCATCAATTTTGTATATGGTTGGAAAGGGAACTAAAATGAAAAGTAAATGTTTTGAGAATTCATTGTGAAATGCAACCACTCATTCCAAAGACCCTCCCCACTCCCAGGGCTGGCTGCTCTTTCTATTGATCCATGGCCTTCTTTTAAAGACCTTAAAGATGTGCCCTGTTAATTCACTGGGTACCCTACTAGATCATCCTCTTTTCTTCTATATTCCAGGGATAGCAGCAATATTTACTGAATACTCACTGCAAAAGTACTTTATATATGTTTATCATTGCATTTATTTTAAAAATGTATTGGGGAATAGTTAATTCACAATGTTATGTTAATTTCAGGTGTACAGCACAGTAAATAAGGTTATATATATAAAGTTTTAGTCGCTCAGTCATGTCTGACTCTTTGAGGACCCATGGACTGTAGCCCACCAGGCTCCTCTGTCCATGGAATTCTCCAGGCAAGAATACTGGAGTGGGTTGCCATTCCCTTCTCCAGGGGATCTTCCCAACCCAGGAATCCAGCCCAGGTCTCCTGCATTGCAGGCAGATTCTTTGCCATCTCAGATATACATACATATACATATATATATGTATATATACACATATACAATCTTTTTCAGATTCTTTTCCCATAAGGGTTATCACGGAACACGGAGTAGAGTTCCCTGTGCTCTATAGCAACTCCTTATTAGTTATCTATTTTATACACAGTAGTGTGTGCATATTACTGCATTTAACCCTAACTTCAAGGGTGGGAACTGCCCAGTCCATTTTAGAGCTGAGAGCACTGCTGCTCAGAATGATGAACTGAATTGTCTGAGTGTCTCAGAGCTCAAATGTAGTGAGCTATTCCCACATCCTTGGGATACAAAACGCAGCCTTCTTACCAAGAGCATTGGCATCACCTGGGAACTTGTTAGAAATGCAGAACCTGGGTCCCAACCCAGACCTACTGCATCAAAGCCGCATTGTAACAAGGCCCCCAGGTGAGGTGGACTCGCCTTAAAGTCGGAGGAGCACCGCTCTGTGTCCCCAAGATCTTCTGGCTGGAGTTCCATGGAGAGCTCCTAAAATATAGTAATGCCCGAGCTCCCTGCCTGTTTCTCAATGCCTGTTTAATTGGACTAGGGTGTGACCTAAGCATTAGGATTTTTCAAAGCTTCCTGGGTGGTTGTAACATGCAGTTAAGTTAGAACCATGGCTAATACAGCTCACTTGGTACTAAGTATATCCTGTATCTTGCCAGTTTGCTTTTTAGCATTTTTATACATGGTCTATGTCCCCAACACAAATATATTTTATATAACAGCTCTCTTTCCAGGGTAGTTTCTTGCAGAAAATAAGCACTCAGTAAACACTGGCTGCTATTGCTCTTGGTGAAAACCGTGCCTTGATTGGTCTGCTGTAGGGCCGGGGCACCACTGTTTTTGGCAAGGTGCCTCACGTGACTCTATTGTGTCGTCAAGGTTGAACACGACTGGGTTGGCTCCTGAAGCTCCAGCTGACGGTTGCTCTGGAGAAACGGGCGGAGGGGTGCCAAATGCTCTGATTTCTGAAGAAGAGCCTCAAAACCCAGAGTTTAGAGCAAATGTTGTCAACACATTTAGGTTTTTGAAAAAACTGCATGCAAGTAAAATAAAACGCATCTGTCTGTCTGTACGTGTGCATCTGGTTAGGGATACAGGAAAGTCAGAAGGTTTAAAGTCATTCCCTGGGGGGTCCATGACCCCCTCAGAATCTGATGGTTATAAACGCCACCACTCCCGCCTTGGAAAACGCACGTCATAATCATCGCACTTCACCAGCCTCGCTTAAGAGTCATTATAGCGTTCCTGTCAACGGTGTAAGACGCAGCCCAAACCAGAGACTGTCAAACCTCGGAGAATCAGTACCTAATTTTGTGCCTAATTTTGTGTTCTGTGCAATGTCTGGATGTGCCAACAGAACCAGGGGATGCGTGACAACAGGGAGGGGGCAGGCGGCGCTCTGCAGTTCAGTAGAGAAAGTCGGTATCAACAGGCGCTCTTGTCATGATCTCCGCCCGCTGCCTGAGCACCGCTTAGTGACAAAGCAAAACCAAGGAAAAGAGACCAAGACGAAAACCAGGACAGGAAATAAAGACATGCAAAAGAAAGATCACAGTCAGAGGGAAAGTGTTCTGCCTGGTTTCTGCATCACCAGTGCCTCCCTCTGTCTGGGTTTGTTTGCCTGGATAATGAACAGCAGGGCTTCTATTGGAGCTGCAGGGAGGTGGGGGGCACAGATGAAGTACCGGGGGCTTGGACCACACTGCCCATGATGTTCTCAGGGAAAAGCTTCCAGGTGTTGAAGGCACCAGCACCTTCTGCGGATTTAACTGGGGCGCGAGATAACAGGGGCCCCAACTCTAACACTAATAACCCACATCCTGGCGTTTGTCTCATGGTAGCTAAGGATGCAGAGGCAAGCCCAGCATTGACATCAGTAACGATAACGATGCCACCATTGATAATCGCCGTGTGTGTGCAACCCCATGGAATGTGGCCCACCAGGCTCCTGTGTTTGTGGGATTTCTCCAGGCAAGAATACTGGGGTGGAACAGACTTTTGGACTCTGTGGGAGAAGGTGAGGGCAGGGTGATTTGAGAGCATAGCATTGAAACATGTATATTATCATACGTGAAACAGATCGCCAGTCCAGGTTCCATGCATGAGACAGGGTGCTCAGGGCTGGTGCACTGGGATGACCCTGAGGGATGGGATGGGGAAGGAGGTGGGAGGGGGGGTCAGGATGGGGAACACATGTACACCTGTGGCTGATTCATGTAAATGTATGGCAAAACCACCACAATATTGTAAAGTAATTAGCCTCCAATTAAAATAAATAAATAAATTTTAAAAATAAATAGAAAAAAATACACGGTGTCTCCACTGGGTGGGGGGGCGGGTAGGGAGACTTTACTCTAAAAAAAAAAAAAAATAAGAATACTGGGGTGGGCTGCCATTTCCTTCTCCAGGGAATCTTCCCCACCCAAGGATCCAGCTCACATCTCTATGGCCCCTGCACTGGCAGGCGGGTTCTTTACCACTAGCACCACTGAGCCCGTGTACCACAACTACTGAGCCCGCACATCACAACACTCAGGCCTGAGCACTCTAGAGCCTGAACTCCACACCAAGGGAGTCCCTGGAACGAGCAGCCTGCGCTGGCACCCAAGAGTAGCCCCTGCTCGCCACGGCTAGAGAGAGCCTGGGCGCAGCAGCAGAGACACAGCACAGCCTAAGGCAAATACAATTTAAAAAAAGTAAATAAAAGACAAGTCAGATCTTGCTCTCCTCTCCATAGAACACTTTATGGATCCCATCTGACTCCGTGTCGGGCACGAAGCCCCTCCCCCAGCCGGCAAAGTCCCGCCACCATCGGCTGCCCACCTCCCTCTCCACCCATTCTTTCTCTGACCTCACCTCCTCCCCTTCCCCGTCCAATGCCAACTCCTCTAACGTCAAGGAACTCTGGCTATCCCTCAAACATGAAGTCTCTGCACTGTGTGCCCCGAGTTAGGATGCTCTTCTCCAGAAGTCACAAGCGTCCTTCCTGACGTCACAAGCATCCTTCCTGACGTCATCTTACTGAGTTCTTCTCAGACCACTCTTTAAGACCGCATCTCCCTGCTCCTCCTGACATCCAATACTCCACTGATTTTTTTTTGTCTGTCATCCACTATGCAGTAAGGTTCATAAAAGCAGAGGTTTCCTTCTGTTGTGTTCACTGCTGTATTCCCAGTGCCTAGAAGAATGCTCGGAGAAGGCAATGGCATCCCACTCCAGTACTTTTGCCTAGAAAATCCCATGGACAGAGGAGCCTGGTAGGCTGCAGTCCATGGGGTCGCTAGAGTCCGACACGACTGAGCGACTTCACTTTGACTTTTCACTTTCATGCATTGGAGAGGGAAATGGCAACCCACTCCAGTGTTCTTGCCTGGAGAATCCCAGGGATCAGGGAGCCTGGTGGGCTGCCGTCTATCGGGTCGCACAGAGTCAGACACGACTGAAGCGACTTAGCAGCAGCCTCAGCAGCAGTAGAAGAAGAATGCTAGGCACATAACTGATGCTCAGTAAACGCCTTTAGAATGAATAAGTGAATGAATTCAATCCCCACAACAGTCCTAAAAGATAGGCTCTCTCATAATCCTGCTTTTACCAATGTGTGAAGTTTAAAGAGGCTGCAGTGACCCAAGATCACAAACGAGAAATTCCTAGAGAGGAGATGTGAACCTTCGACCATCTGACACCAAAGTTCGAAACACTTCCTGACCTACTCTGTTGTTATTTTAACCATTCTGGGCCTTTCTTGGGAAATAATAAATACAATAATTATAATCTAGAAGTGGAGCTGTATTTGATGTAGTTGGAACTAGGGCAATTACTGGAAGCCAGTGAGAAAAGGAAAAACTATTTTTGCTCCCTCTGATTAGGGTAATTCTTAATTTTTAGAGCAGTTGCTACCATTTCTTGAGTGATCATGTGTTGAGAAATTGGACCTTCTGAAGTATTACAGTGATGGGAAATAAATCAAGGTTTAGCAAGTCCTATTTCCTTGGGGTAAGTGAGCCAAGGGCCACTTTGAACCTTAAATTGCTCAAGAATTTCATCTCCTACAAGCCAGTGGCAGGAATTTGAACCCAAAGACATTGTAGAAAATGACCACATGTGATGCAAACATGGCGGTGGGAGTCTTAAAGGATTCTGTAGAAAGTCCGTTAGCTCAGCTTTGAAGACCACTCCAGCACTCCCCGATCTAAGAATAAATTGGATAGAACTCAACTCATGCCAAACACAGGATGCCCGAGGAGGCTGAATGTGCCCAAAGCCTTGGGGGCGCTTGGTAAATTATTAAGCCATCTACTTGAGACAGCTTTCAGTGGGTCAAAGTGCTTAGTCCGTAAGGCATTCATTTATACAGTGCTTGGCCAAACCAAAAAGCGAAGTTCAAAGAAAGGAGGACTGAGACATTTTCTCTGGGGGAAAAAAAAAAAAGCTTTCAAAGACCTTTCAAAACTTGTCTGAGAAAAGATACACGGCAGAAAACATCTTTTGGCAAATATGTAATGAATTAGATACGATGTATCTTAAGTTTCTAATATAATTTAAAGACAAGAAATACATTGGTGGCTTGACATTTTAAGCTCACTATTAATCCACGTGTCTGGCGTACATTGTCATGTGTGTGCACGGTCCCGTGCCTGCATTCTCTGTACGTGGTTGTGCTTTTGTGTACTTTACAGTAGAGTATGAATGACTGAGCGACTTCCCTTTCACTTTTCACTTTCATGCATTGGAGAAGGAAATGGCAACCCACTCCAGTGTTCTCGCCTGGAGAATCCCGGGGATGCGGGAGCCTGGTGGGCTGCCGTCTGTGGGGTCACACAGAGTCGGACACGACTGACGACTCAGCAGCAGCAGCAGCAGCAGTATGCATGCATGCGTGCTACATTGCTCAGTCATGTCCAACTCTCTGCAACACCAGGGGCTGCAGCCCACCAGGCTCCCCTGTCCATGGGATTCTCCAGGCAAGAACACTGGAGCGAGGTGCCATGCCCTCCTCATAGTACTGTATAGAGAACAGTAATACAGTATCTTTCAAGCTGGATCCGCAAGAGGATGACTTCACTGAACTCCTTGCTGCATGACACGAGGAGCTTACTAATGAAGACCTGATGGAACCGGAGGCCCAGAGAAAGGGCAAAGAGAGTCAGGAGGAAGAAATAACTGAAGAGCCAAAGAAAAATAAACCAGGGAGACAGAACTTACAGGGACGGCAGCATAGGAACATGCATAAAACACAGACACGAATCAAAGACCAGCTACAGTGAAGAGTTCCGACGAGTATCCTCAGTCATCCGATCGTCATGGAGCGATGACCTCATTAAGCTGAACCAAGCAATAACGTAGGGCTTCAGGACAGAGGGAAATCACCTTTTTTAAATGCCTGCTATGTGTCGGGCATTTCATATTTTAATAATAACAATAGCTAATATTCAGTGACAGCCTTCAAGACTCAACTTCCCACAAATTATTTCCACTGCTTACAATGAGCAATCCTCGGAAGCAGAAGTTAGTGGCATTTTACAGACGCAAAAACTGAGATTTGGAAAGGTCCAATAACTCGTTCCACATTTCCTAGTTATAAGCAAATCAGAATCCAATACAGCCTCAAATCCTTCTGCTTTGCCACTTGTCTGAAACAAGACAAATTATGTGATTTACACTGCTTCCCAGAGAAAGGGCTACTGAGACTGTCACAAGAAAATCTACAAAGATAAAAAGAAGCAAATAAGAGAGGTCTACCATTGCAGCTTATACCTTTGATGACAAACAACAGGAAAAAGTAGGCCTTGGGAAAATCTGATGGGCATAACTTAAATGCTGAAGAAACTTCTGGTGTTGCTTCAGAGAAATAACAAATACGCAAATTACATCACTTTGCAGTGAGATAAGAATGTATAGACGTGTGTACATCTATGTCCGTATTTTCCATACCAGAAAGGGCATGTTTTTCTCATTTTACGCATCCTAGTATCTTATTTAGACATGCATAGCATATGCCAGAAGTGAAGGATTCCTCATGTCTAGTATATTAGAGGTGAATGGCTCCATTCAGAAACATATTTCCAAGCTCTGTGTTTAAAAGAAAAATCATTTACCTGCCACCTGATTAGCCTGACCAATTTTGTTCATCTAGGAGCATTATTTCCTGCCTTTTCCACCAACAGTTACTGGAGAAAGGGCAGCATTCCAGCAAAGAGCCATGGCGTCAAGGTCAGGCCCGTGAACCCAAGGCGCTCGGGGGGCGCAGGAACAGGCTGGGGTGCAGGGGGGTTCTCCCCGGCCATGCTGGAAACAGCCTGCAGAGAGGAAGCCTCGAGTGCCACAGTCGCCAGCCAACTTTGTGTCGCTGGACTCGACAAAAACACACATACCAAAGCTTCTCCACAGACTGTCATTGCTGCTGTCCAGTTGCCCAGTCATGTCTGATTCTTCGTGACCCCGTGGCCTGCAGCACACCAGGCCTCCCTGTCCCTGCCCACCTCCCGGAGTTTGTTGAAGTTCATGTCCGTTGAATTGGGGGTGCCATCCAGTCATCTCATTCACTGCCGCCCTCTTCTCCTTCTGCCTTCAATTCTTCCACAAGCTAGAAGTGCTTACACTACTGTATTTTATTATTATTTTTAATTAATTTGTTTTTAATTGGGGGAGAATTGCTTTGCAACCTTGTGCTGCATGCGTCAGCATGCATCAGCCATAGGTCCACGCAGGCCCCCACCCTCTTGGACCCCCCTCACCCCCCACCCCTCCAGGCTGCCCCAGGGCACCAGGCTGAGCTCCCTGGGCCACACAGCAACTCCCCACTAGCCACCCGTTTCACATACGGGGATGTATGTATTTCAGCACTACCCTCTCAATTCGTCCCACCCTTCCTGCCCCCACGGTGTCCATAAGTCTGTCCTCTGTCTGAGTCTCACAGCGCCCCCCCCCTCCAAAAAAAACACACAAAAAACAGAAGCAGTATTGTAACAAATTCAAAAAAGAATTAAAAATAAAATAAAATAAACCTATCTGCAGGGTAGGAATATTTCATTATCATTTAAAAAAATTCTTTATTGAACATTAAAATATCAAAATAATTTTTATGTGGCTTCTGGAAGTTCATGAGATAAACAGATTCATCTTGAGTATATTTTTCTCCTCACTAATAATCTCGATGTATTGGCAAAGCATTATAAAGAAACTTATAGTACTTTTATCACATTGGGTAAACCTAGAAAGAAGAGAAGAACACAAGAACTTCTAATGAAGGTATTTTGACCTCAACACATTTATTAACTAAAAGTGTATATAATGTAGTTGGAAGGGTAGAATTATTTAACTGGCTACTTCCAATATTAATCCACTGGGCTAGGCAGACATCTGCATGTTAAACCTATTATTACCTTTTCCAAACTGAAAATCAAAATGTGACTGACTAGTATAGGAACACTTAAATAAAATGGGAGGAGACATTTGAAGTTACAACTGTTCTCGGGCTTAGAGAGTGTCATACAGAGTAAAGCAAATCAGAAAGAGAAAAACATCATATATTAGAAAACCACATTCAAAGGAACACATGTGCCCCAATGTTCATCGCAGCACTATTTACAATAGTTAGGACATGGAATTGGAGAAGGAAACGGTAACCCACTCCAGTGTTCTTGCCTGGAAAATCCCAGGGACAGAGGAGCCTGGCGGCTGCAGTCCATGGGGTCACACAGAGTTGGACACGGAGGAAGTGACTAAGCAGCAGGACCCCGGAGCCACCTAGATGCCCATCATTAGACGACTGGACAAAGAAGATGTGGAGTATATATACAATGGAATATCACTCAGATATAAAAAGGAATACATGAGAGTCAGTGCTAAGGAGGTGGGTAAGCCTAGAGCTTATTATACAGAGTGAAGTAAGAGAAAGAGAAAACCAAATATCATATATTAACACATATATATGGAATCTAGAAAGATGGTACTGATGTTCCTATTTGCAGGGCAGCAAAGGAGATGCAGACAGAGAGAGCAGACTTGTGGACACAGTCGGGGAAGGAGAGGACGGGATGAATTCAGAGAGTAGCACTGAGACGCATACATCGCCACATGTATCGGAGACAGCCAGTGGGAACTTGCTGTGTGACACAGGGAGCCCAAATCAGGTGCTCCGTGGCAACCCAGAGGGGTGGGAAGGCATGGGAAGTGGGAGGGAGGATCAAGAGGGCGGGGATGTGTGTATACCTGTGGCTGATTCATGCTGATGTACAGCAGAAAGCAATACAATATTGTAATTACCCTCCAATTAAAAATAAAATAAAATTTAAAAAACCCAAATACTGTATATTAACATATACAGTATGTGGAATCTAGGGGGCTTCCCTGCCGGCTCAGACAGTAAGGAGTCCACCTGCCAATGCAGGAGGAATATATAAAAATGGTATACATGATCTTATTTGCAAAGCAGAAATAGAGACACGGACGTAGAGAACAAATGTATGGACACCAAGGGAGAAGAAGGGGTGGTGGGATGAATTGGGAGATTGGGACTGACATACACACACTGCTGAAACTCCGTGTGAAACAGAGAAGTAAACAGATAGGTAGTGAGAACCTGCTGCAGAGCACAGAGAACTCTACTTAACTCACTGTGGTGACTGAACCGGAAGGAAATCTGAAAAGGAGGGGACATAGGCATACATATAGCTGATTCATTTGCTGTGGTAGAAACCAGTACAACATTGTAAAGCAACTGTGCTCCAATAGAAATTAATTTAAAAAAAAAACCATTCTTGGAGAACCGGATCATGTAATTCTACCTACAGAGTTTCACTCCAATCCGAAGGTGTCCATCAAGGTAGAGATCAGCCCTGAAAAGACAGCTCTGTCCAGTTCTAGACGATGTAAGCAGAGATACACCCAACGAGTCAATGGGACACTCCACACGCAACCATGGCTGAGTCATAGCTGACTCAGTCTACATGGATCAAGCATCTTCCACACGTTCTAACTGTGGCCATTTCTGCAGCTCCTGGGGACTCAGAAGTGCCCGTCTAGGGCAGATCTGAGTGAGTTGTACCAGCCGGAGCTTCCCCTCCACCCACCTCTCCCGCAGGCCACCACCACCCTGAACCTGGGGAAGGTCACAGCCAGCTGGGGGCCCTGGAGTGAGAGGCTGAGGCCGCCCATGTGGCTGGCCGTCATCACCGCCTCTGGCCCACCAACCTGTCAGCTTGTGCACGCCGATCGCTTTAAGGACCTGGAGTTACGGGATCTGCACTGGCATTCCTCAGCTCTTGGGTTTCTTATCCAGTGACTATTCCATAGCTGCCCTTCTTAAACAACACTTGCCAGCATTTATGGGACCGATGGCACAGTCAGATTTCCTTCAACGACTGTGTAGTGAGCCTCCGTTGTCCACTAGGAAGTGAGCTGGTGGGTGAGGATGTAGAGCTGACTCTGATGGTCCTCACCTTTAGAGACTCAGCTGATTGGGAGGAACTTGCACTGTTCCGGAACCACTGGGAAGGGCATGTGCGGAGCTCAGTGAGGACCCCGAGGAGGGAGGGAACGTGCACACAGGGCAGAGGTCAGGGCGGTGGTGACGTGGAGAAAGTGACAGTGTTAGTCGCCCAACCATGTCTGACTCTTCCCGACCCCAAGGACTGTAGCCCGCCAGGCTCCTCTGTCCATGGGATTCTCCAGGCCAGAATGCTGGAGTGGGTTACCATGCCCTCCTCCAGGGGATCTTCCCGACCCAGGCTTTGAACTTGGGTCTCCTGCTTTGTAGGTACTTTACCATCTGAGCCAGACCTGGTCAACTCAGAAGAAGGGATGGGAAAACACTTCCATATATTAAAAAAGAAAATCTGCTGCAGTTTAGGCTGGAAACTACAAAGGGGGTGAAGACCCTGTGGTCTTTATCAACCACGCTGGGATTAACAGGGGCATGAAATAAGCATCCTCCAGGCTCCCCAGCAGTCAGGCTTGCTAGAGCAGGGTGCGTGGGCCATAGGAGGCCAGCCTTTGTGCTGGGCTCAGACTGGCTGGGTTCAAGTTCTGCTCTGCTGTGTAGGCCGAGAGACTGTGGCCCAAGTGCTCGAGTCTCCTGTTTTCTCATCTGTGACAGGAGTACCAGGGCATGTAGCACGTTTGAAGGTTTCCCCCTTGGGTGGTATTCGGAAAGACTCCTCCCAGCAGACAGAGCACAGACAGTAAAGTGGCTACACTCGGGCAGGACTTGCAGAAAATCTGGAAGGGGTGAGATGATGAATAAACTGCAAATGCCTTGGGGCCAAATGTTGAACTAGCATTGGGAAACAGAACCGGCAACTTGGACTCAACACCAGGGAGAGCTTAATCATGAGACTGACGCGAAGCCAAAATCCTTAAAGGGACTCGAATAGCCCCTAGTTGGCATAAGAACAGGTGGAGAGCTAGACCTGGTTTGTGGGTCACAGTTTACTGAACCCCGATATAAGATGATAATCATGTTTAACCATTACAACTGCTTTATGATTTAGAAAAGCTTTCCTGCGTGTTATCTGATTTGATCTGTATAACAAATCCTATAAACTAAGTCAAAGGCGGGAAAACCTTTGTTCTGTTGGACACAAGGTACCAACCAATAAAACACACAATACCAAAAAAATTAATGCTAGGTATAAACCAGAGATTAGCTACACTCTACACTGCTATAGCTTCATAAAAGGAGGAAACAGGTTGAGGGGAAGTCGACAGTGCTCTTTTCGGTGCCACTATGAGCATCAGTTGAACTACCCACAAAAATGAGATCACCTGTTTCGACCAAGTCATGTCCTCTTCCCTGTCTTCAAACATGGATGTCCTTTACTGCTGAAGCCAGTAAAAGCTGTGGTTCAACACGTGGCTGGTGGCCACCTTCACTACACTGCTTCCCTGGCAATGGCCATGAAGAATACAAAATTCACGTCACCTGAACTCAACGTCCAAGGATTTCCCCTCCCCACTTTGTATGTGCAAGGAAGATTTCCCTCATTTGGCGGGATTTACACAGCATATTGGTTTCCCACATGGCTCAGTGGTTAAAAAATTCTGCCTGCCAATGCAGGAAACATGGATTCGATTCTTGGGTTGGGAAGATGCTCTGGAGGAGGGAATGGGTACCCACTCCAGCATTCTTGCCTAGAGAATCCCATGGTCAGAGGAGCCTGGTGGGCTGCAGTCCATGAAGTCGCAAAAGAGTCAGACACACTGAGGGACTAAGCACGCACACACAGCATATTAGACCTGAACTGCCACTCAGAGATTGCCTCGTTTAACTGTTGTGTTTGTAAGTGGAGCCGAGAGAGGTTCAGAGGGACAGACTGGACCGTAAACAGTGGTCATGTATTAGTTGTTGAGTACATAAGGCACTGTGAATATCATGTAGATATCACCGTCAGTGAATCAGACTCCTAAGCGCACTGGCAAACACGGATACACACCAGAGCGGGAAGTAAAGAAGCAAGGACGGGGAGGCAGCCTCACATTTGCCAAGTGTGGCACCAGTGGAGGGGCTTTCCTGGGGCTCAGACAGTAAAGAATCTGCCTGCAAAGCAGGGCCCCTTCCATGCAGCATCTGATTTAATTATCTGTCTCCAGGCTGTATTGGGATTTTGCAAAAGAGGGTGAGGAGATCCAGCAATGCATTCCAGCCCTGCGAGCTGGTGAGTGGCTGAGCTGAGGTTTGAATTCAGGTCTCTACTGGCTTCAAGGTACCTTGTGTGCACAGCCTGCTTCCAATGCAGGAACTCTGCATTTGGGAGGAAGGGCGGAAAGGAAGGATAAAGAGAAAATATTAGTGAAATCAACTTCTGTGTAAGACATCAGATGATAAATGTCCATTCATCTGAACTTAACCACAGGGACACTATTTCACCCCAGGCTGGGGCATTTTTAACACTCTCCTCCTCTAAACAACAATTTTTCCAACAATAATCATAACATGTATATTTCACGTCAGTAAAAATCATACTGACCAAACAACAATATTGTAACTCACAGTGTACGCTCTGTTTCACTGTTTTATGTTTAAAACACAAATGAAAATTCCACGTGTTCACATAGTATAATAGAACTGAAGTAACTCAGGTTCTGCTTCTTTGACTGTTGTCCTCAGGCTATCTTGGTTTATTCTGGAATTATTTAACTGCTAACTACATACTGCCCCAAGGGTTGGAGAGAGAAATGGTGCTCAAGACACTGAGCATCCTTCCAACTGCTAAGGACTGACTCTCAAAACCGAGGTGTACAGCTGAGTCCTGTATGTTGGTACCAACGGGGTACCCAGGAGTTCTCCAAATTAACTTTCAAGTGAATTCATGTTTACCAAAATATAAATTATAAAATGTGCTACATTGAAACTGAAATACATGCTAATAAAACTCAACAGTAACGGCAGCAATTGTTTGGACTTAGATCAACATGATGTATCTTTCAGGGCGAGTGTCTTAATACCAGAGGGTTTCCCTGGTAGCTCAGTGGTAAAGAATCCACCTGCCAACGCAAGAGATGCGAGTTCAATCCCTGGGTCAGGAGGATCCCCTGGAGACGGAAATGGCAACCCACTCCAGAATTTTTGCCTGGAGAAGCCCATGGACAGAGGAGTCTGGTGGACTACAGTCTACGGGGTCACACAAGCATCGGACACAACTTGGTGACTAAACAACAACAACAGCTATTTTAATTACTGAGATTCTTTAGAACAGGGCATGAGGATGATCAGAGCCAACTGACATTTCATTGGTTTGATTACTTTTAGACTCTCTGTAAACAGTGTGCCCCTCACTGCCTGCGGTGCTAGGACAGACCACGTCCACCCCTCGCCCTTGCGATGCCTCTGTGCTGAGGTCTGCATCTTAGACAAAGGTGGACGGATGACTATTCTTTCTGGCAGGCTCCATTATTTCACACGCCCTGGACTCCACTGGCTTGACTGGGTCGGAATGCATCAGGAGGATGACCAAGGCGGTCGTGTGTGGTGTGTGCACGTCCATAGGCCTGAAAAAACGAGGAGGAGACCCTGCGATGAGCAACGCACGCTCAGCATAGCCAGTCAGCCGTGGAGGGACCAGCAGGGAAAACGCTCCCCTGTGGCAGACGAGTCTTGAGGCAGCCACCGGTCCGGGGAAAACCCCGTAAAACAAAGTGAATGATGACAGGGACTCTCACCAGGCATAGGCCTTATGGCCACAGCTTCTCAATGCCAGCTTGACCTCTGACTCTGACAGACCTCAGGGGCTCCCCTCATGGGGAGGTGGCTTTAATTTTAGCTTTGGTCCCCCCGGCTCCAGGTTCACTCCAGGATCAAGATCCTAACTGAAATCAACGCTTGAATTTAGGCCATGTGGCAATTAGGCTCATTCTTTGTTTTCTAAGTTTTTTTTTAACTGGAGGATAATTGCTTTCCAGTGTTGTGTTGGTTTCTGCCATAAAACATGAATCAGCAATAAGTGTGTGTACATATATATCTCCCCTCCCTCTTGAGTCTCACCTCTCTAGGCAGTCAAAGAGCGCTGAGCTGAGCTCCCTGTGCTATTCAGCAACTTCCCACTAGCTACTGATCTTACACATGGTGATGTACGTGTGATAATGCTACTCTCTCCACTCATCCCACATCTCCTTCCCTGGCTGTGTCCACAGATTTGTTCCCTACATTTGTGTCTCTATTCCTGCCCTGCAGATAGGTTCATGAGTACCGTTTTTCTAGATTCCATATATATATATATATATATATATATATATATATATATACACACACACACATGCACACAATATTTGTTTTTCTCTTTCTGACTTACTTCACTCTGTATAATAGACTCTAGGTTCATCCACCTCAGTTCAACTGACTCAAATTCTTTCCTTTTATGACCGAGTAATATTCCACTGTATACATGTACCACAACTTCCTCATCCATTCATCTGTTGATGGACATCAAGATTGCTTCCATGTCCTGGCTATTGTAAACACTGCTGCAATGAACACTACACTGAGGTAATGTGTCATTTAATAAAGTCAAGGGATACAAAATTAATACACAGAAATCCCTTGCATTCCTATACACTAACAATAAAAAAATCAGAAAGAGAAATTAAGGAAAATCCTACTCACCACTGCAGCAAAAAGAATAAAATATCTAGGAATAAACCTGCCTAAGAAGACAAAAGGAGATCAGTCCTGGGTGTTCATTGGAAGGACTGATGCTAAAGCTGAAACTCCAATACTTTGGCCCCCTCATGCGAAGAGTTGATTCATTGGAAAAGACTCTGGTGCTGGGAGGGATTGGGGGCAGGAGGAGAAGGGGACGACAGAGGATGAGATGGCTGGATGGCATCACAGACTCAATGGACATGAGTTTGAGTGAACTCTAGGGGTTGGTGATGGACAGGGAGGCCTGGTGTGCTGCGATTCATGGGGTGGCAAAGAGTTGGACACGAATGAGTGACTGAACTGAACTGAACTGAAGAAGACAAAAGACCTGTATGCATAAAACTGTAAGACATTGATGAAAGAAAGCAAAGAAGTCTTTGGAGAGATATATTGTGTTCTTGGATTGGAAGAAGCAATATTGTGAAAATGACTAAATGACTATACTACCCAAAGCAATCTACAGATTTAACGCAATTCCTATCAAATTACCAATGGCATTCTCTGCAGAACTGGAACAAAAAATTTTACAATTTGTATGGAAACACATAAGATCCTGAGTCACCAAAGCAATCTTGAAAAAGAAAAATGGACCTGGAGAAATCAACCTTCCTGACTTCAAACGATATTACAAAGCTACAGTCATCAAGATAGTATGGTACTGACACAAAAACATCAATATAGATCAACAGAACAAGAGACAAGGCCCACAGATAAACCCAGGCACCCATGGAGACCTTATCTTTGACAAAGAAGGCAAGAATATACAATGGAAAAAACACACCCTCTTCAATAACTGGTGCTGGGAAAACTGGACAGCTATGTGTAGAAGAATCAAATTAGAACACTTCCTAACGCCATACACAATAATAAACTCAAAGTCAATTGAAGGCCTAAATGTACGGCCAGAAGCTATAAACTCTTGGAAGAAAACACAGGCAGAACAGTCTGACATACATCACAGCAAGATCCTCTTTGACCCACCTACTACAGTAATGGAAATAAAAACCAAAATAAACAAATGGGACCTAATTAAACTTAAAAGCTTTTACACAGCAAAGGAAACTATAAACAAGATGAAAAGACAACCCTTAGAATGTGAGAAAATAATTGCAAATGAAGCAACTGACAAAAGAAATTGTCTCCAAAATATACACGCAACTCATGCAGCTCCCTCTCTCTCTCTCTCTCTCTCTCTCTCTATATATATATATATATATATATATATAACCTAATAACCCCATCAAAAAATGGGTGGAACACCTAAACAGACATTTCTTCAAAGAAGACATATAGTTGGCCAACAAACACCTGAAAAGATGCTCAACATTGCTCATTATTAGACAAATGCAGGTCAAAACTACAATAAGTGATCTCCTCACACCGGTCAGAATGGCCATCATCAAAAAATCTAAAACAATAAATGCTGGAGAGGGTGTGGAGAAAAGGGAACCCTTTTGCACTGTTGGTAGGAATGTAAATTGCTGCAGCCACTGTGGACAACAGTATGGAGATTCCTTTAAAAACTAGGAATAAAATTACCATATGGCCCAGCAGTATTGTGCATATACAGTATTGTGCAAATCCGGTATTGTGCATTACCCTGAGAAAATCATAATTCAGCTCATTGTTTAAGGCCTTTACATTAATTGAGCTCTGCTTTCGTGTAATTTTCAAAACAGCCTCAGGGAAGAAAGGCTATTCTTGGCCCCATTTGCTGGCTGATGAAACAGAGGCTTAGAAAGGATAAGAAACTTAAACAAGGTCAGGGGAACAGCAGGTATACAGCTGGAACACCAAGACAGTTCTAATGCTTACGCCTGTTCTCTTAACCTTTACAGTATGTTTATGAGCCATAAAGAGGTTAAAAATACTAAGGCAAACACAACTTCAAAGGGATAAATTTAGCTTGTGATTAAAGTACAAAATAAAAGATACATGTCTGCCTCTGCACCATTCATGAACATATTTTGACCCAATCACCATAGAGGCCTAGGGCAACATCATCCACAGTTCTGGTCCACAAAAATAAAAGAGAAAGATTATAACTAAACGTCGGCTTCCCTGGTGGCTCGAAGAATCCACCTGCCAATGCAGCAGACATGGGTTCGATCCCTGGTCCGAGAAGATCCCCTGGAGAAGGAAATGGCAGTCCACTCCAGTATTCTTGCCTGGAGAATTCCATGGACAGAGCAGGGCTACAGTCCGGGGGTAGCAAAGAGTCAGAGAGAACTTAGTGACTAAATGGCAACAAGAACAACAAAATACAGCTGTGGAGCGTGAGATAAGGTTCAAGATGTGATTCCCGTCCTATCTTCAATCAAGAGGTGAACAAGATCACATTCTTTGAAGTATACTTGGTAGACAGTTTATGCCATTATCTTATTAATAATAATCATTTTTCTCTAACTTGCTTTACTGTGGGGTTTTCTTTTAGGTGTAATTGGAAAGCCCCTGGAGAAATTTCCAGCAGGGCTAGAATTATCCATGAACACTTTTTCATGCAGATCCTTGATTTCCTGGATCATGGTGACCCTCAATGTCAGAGACTGTCTAAGTTCCTGCACCTTCCTTAAGGAGAAAGCCATTCCCAGCCCCTCAGCTGTGCAGTGTTGTGGCAATTCCAGCAACCAGCAGCACCCTCGGGGCTGGAATCAGGGCATCTTGGAGGCTGGTGCCCAACAGAACCCGTTCAGCACCCGGTGGTTCCAGCCCTGGGAAGTGAGGCAGCTGTTAGTCTTTTAGGAGTCCGCAGTTCCATTTTCAAAGACTGGCTTTAAAAGCACTACCACCTATGGCTGATATTTATGATTCCTTAAAAGCAAGATCTAATTTTACATTTAGAAGACCTGCTCTGATGACACTCATTCTGTTTAATGAAGGAAAACAGGCTCAGTTCGTACTCATCGTGTTCTCTCTTGGTCTTTCCAGTAAATGCTGGAAATGACAGTGCTGCCACTTCTCCTTGGAGCTGTTTTCATTTCCAAGCTTCCTTCGCACGCACTTGGGCCTCCACAGCAAATCCGCGAGACAGAGCAGGTATTGTCTCCCGAGGTTAATAGATGGAAACATGGGGGCAGAAAGTGTTGTTGAGGAGCCTCCCTGGGTCTGTGATTCGAATCCCTCCACTCTCTGTGCTGGGGAAACAGATCTCAGGGAGAACAAAGCCCTAGTTTACAGCACTGGCTGATTTGCAAGTGTAAATAGGTCCCCCACAGCCATTCCAAGCTCCCAATATGATGCTGCTGCATCCGTGGAGCTGAGAAGACACGTGGAAAGTTGGCAGCCAAGCTCCAGCACGTGGATCCCTCTGCTCCTAACCCAGGCTTCTTTACCTGCCAGCTCGGTGTTAATTTATTGACATGCACCACACAAGGACCTACTGTACAGCCCAGGGAACACTGCTCAATACTCTGTAATAACCTAAATGGGAAAAGAATCTGAAAAAGAATGGCTGTATGTATGTGTATAACTCAATCATTTTGCTGTACATCTGAAACCAACACAACATTGTTCATCAACTATGCTCCAACAGAAAATGGAAATTACAAAAACAATAAAAGAACTTAAAACCCCTCTCTAGCCCAAGGTATCGGAGAGGAAGCCTCAAGACTGTAAGCTCATAGGATGCAGACTTCGCTGATGGGAAACTTATCTGCAGACATTTCTCCTACTGACACTGCTGTGCTTACTACCGGCATGGTGATGACCCTACCCTGGCTACAACCGAATGGACCTGAGAAGCTGCCGCTGAAGCAATCCAGAGACGTGTGTATTGGGATGTGTCAGACAGCAATAGTCCCTTTTGGTCCCATTCCATAGAGTTGGAGGGGCTTCCCTGGTGGCTCAAAGAATCCGCTTGCAATTCAGGAGACCTGGGTTCGATCCCTGGGTAGGGAGGATCCGCTGGAGAAGGAAATGGCAACCCACTCCAGTATTCTCACTTGGGAAATCCCATGGACAGAGGAACCTGGCGGGTTACAGTCCATGGGGTTGCATAGAGTCAGACACGACTAAGCACGCACGCATAGAGATGGAATCTTTCAGCCAAAGATCTCCAGGTATCGTCCACGACTGTCTGGCCGTCCTCGTTTTACAGACGGCGGGGGACAAAGTGCTGGAAATCAGACCACATGCCCGAAGTCCATCAGTACTGGGGGCTTCACTCCTGCACCACGGCACCTCCTCATCACTGTGAAAAACAAAGCCTTCTAAAACCGTGGCAGGACGTTCAGGACTCCTGTCAAATGCAATATAAGTGGGAGTGTTTGTGGCCAACAGACAACCTCCAGGTCTGTTTGGGCTGTGGTTTTCAGACTGTGCTTCATGGAGCCTCAAGGGGGCTAAGGCTTTTCTCAGGGCCAGGGAAGCGTTTAAGGCATAAGAGGGAAAGACCTTGGACCCTCCCATCCAGAGGTGAATTAAAGCACTCATCTGTTTTATATATTGGGAGTCAGATGAAGATTACTTTTGAAGAAGGAGATCAGTGACTTTAGAAAAAAAAAAAGAGTTGGAAAACCCCAGCAAAGACCAAAGTCTAGACTGTTAATCTTCAAACAAAGCTCCTTGGTGTGAGACACTGGCTCTCCTAAAGCAAATGGAGCCTTCTGGTCGCTCTTTCCCAAGACGCGGGGAGGTAATCTACGTGCAGACACACTGCAGAGAAGTGAGCGTGGGTCCTTTCACCTCCTTCTGATCTGTTCTGGAAGCAAGCGGATGCCATGCATCCACCGGAGATGCTTCTATCACGTGACCTCCTGAGCGGTCCAGGCACTCCGGGTCCTCCGCTAACGCCCTGGAGGCCAGCACGACTCCCGGCTGTGAACACCTGGCAAAGGTAGCTGCCTCACCCACACGTGCCAGGGTGACACATGCACAGGCCACACAGATCTGTGACAAGCCCCTGGGGAAGGCAGACAAGGCAGCTGGCATCACAATAAACGGATACCAGGTTGTCAGACCTACACACCCGAAGCCACCTTCTGAGGCACTGCTGATGAAAAACCAAAGGAGCAAAGAGAATCATTTTGGCTAATAATAAATCATTAGCCAAAGTCAGTCAACCATTTTAATTAGAAAAAAGACACATGGGATGTGCCTGATCAAATGGTGATCAATGCTGTGCAAATAGACTTAATTTGCACAACATCCTATTAACTTCGGGTCTGCTGAGAACACATTTTAAACACTAAATATTTCCTAAGATAATATTATAAACTTATAGGTATAGACAGACCTAATACCAAAGTGCATGCCTTTTAAGACAAATATTCACCCTGAAGCTACAATGGAGAAGTATGTAGAAAGATTATATATATATATAATTATTTGTTCCTATTATGCCTTATAATATTTGAGCATGTGTATGGGAAGCCCCATAAATGAATGTGTAAAGTGTTTCAGTGTCTGTTTATGTGTGTATATATTTATAATGTTCCTTTTAAGATTAGCAAAACAGTGTATAACTTCTTGCTGGAATAAAATGTCTTTAAGACTGATACTATGATTTAAAAAGAAATTTGTTGCTGTTGTTCAGTCACTCAGTTGTGTCCGACTCTTTGGAACCCTGTGGACTCCAGCCCCCCAGGCCCCTGGGAAATCTACTGGAACGGATTGCCATTTCCTTCTCCAGATCCTCCTGACCCAGGGATTGAACTCGTGTCTCCAAGTCTCCTGCACTGCAGGTGGATTCTTGACTGCTGAGCTATCTTGCCGAAGTCCAAAAACATATTAAGTAGTTATAAAATTTTCAAATCTTACAAAATGATTGTGAATTAAAGCGCTTGTGGAATCCAGGCCAGCCTATGTATATTAGGATGAGGATTCTTAAATATTTTATCTTTCTCAATGTTCACTTTTCTCAATATTTCTCAATATTTTATTTTATTTCAGTGAGAATCTAAAATGAATCCAAAGAGATATGAAAAGTAAAGCCAGGATAAATGAAGTTTTCGTTTCTCAAGGCCCGCTTATTTCACTTTTCTCTAGGAGTATGTGCACTAAGACACAGGGTTTAAATCACATTGTTTGAAAAGAACAGAACACACTCACTGAAGACGGGTGTGTGCGTGTTACTAAAAATCTCAAACACAGGCAGTGATTGGAAATATTCCTCTTTATTACCCTCAAAGCTCAAATTTGACCATACTTGCCTGGCATGTAAAAAGTTAATCTTTAGCAAAGCCAGTGTGCTTAAAATAGTTAGTCTATTGTTCTCAACAAGTTATAAACCTGGATTATGAAACTGTTAAACACTTGAGATTCAAAAGTCAAATACACAAATTCTTTTGCACACATTTTTCCCCTCTGCTTTACTTTTCTTTTACAAAGGCTCAGATTTTATGACTCAGGGATTAATACAGAAGAAAAGCAAAGCAAAGTAAATTTCTCTAAAGCAAAGCCAAGCGCTAACAGACATATTTTAAAGAGGCATATACTGTATTCCTTTTAAATCATCTTTTTTTTGGTTTCTCTGAAATGCTTTATGTTCAAACATTCCATTAATATTACATTTCACCCAACAGAAAAAAAGAAAAAAGCTATTTCAAGACTATGCTTACATGTCACCTAATTCTAAATTTGTCTAGTCTTCTATACTACAATTGACAGGAAATAACAAGAATCTGGAAAACATTCTCAACATTATCATTACAGCTCTGAAAAGTGGTAATTTTACCCCATTTTACAACCAACTCAAGCCCAAGGATGTTGAGGTCCACTGGGATTTGAACCAAGATGTTGTGATTCTAAGTCCACTTCTCTTTCTCTTATTTCAAAGTTGTTTCAAAGGATGACCACATCCCCATTTAAAAGAAAATAAAGAGATAACTAAATATGAGAATTTACAGAAGTATAGATAAATTAGAAAGCAATTATTCTCTTTTCATTAAAGGACTGACTGCAGATTAAATTACCAGCTTCCATAACCCATTGTCCTCAGCGTTTTGGGGAAACCTTCTGTGAATATAAAGTAGCCTTGCACACAGAGCTAGCTTGGTGATGGATCAAATCTATGCGTACTTCAGTTACAGCATCACACCTGGCTCTAAAGGATGAATGGACGTAAGCAGCGAAAAACCTGGACCAAGTCTGGAGGCCACAATTGCAGGCACTGGACCACAGACAGTGCAAGGCCGATGGAGCTGGGACGTGAGCTCTCTTGGCTTTCTGCCTGGGGGCGCTTCTCAGGCTGCAGCTCAGGGAAGTGGAGTCCAAGCAGAGAGAAGATGAGGGGAGGCAACTGAGATCTGGGTGCCGGATAAGGCAGGAATCCTGAAGCATGGTATTGAAGAAGCTGCATAACGAAAGAACTCCCGAAACACGTGCAGAGCTTCCCTTGAGCTTTTAGCTGCACACTGAGAAAATCATACCCAAGGCTTAGCCAAAATAGCTCTTCTAGGGAGAGAAATTCTGAGGGATGCAGACTACCAGGAGGTTGGTTTCCAACCAGCCAGAGGAAAGAGACCTTGTTCAACTCTCCTGAGACTCAGCTGAGACCCCAAAAGGGTAATACCTTAGAAGGATGACTCTAGAGTGATGAGCACTCGAGACTGGCCCCAACAGAGCCTAAAGCTAAGATGAGTTCCAGCTCACTTGCCAGAAGACTAAATGCCTGCCAGGGAGAAATTCACCCCTCTCTGGAAAAGACAACAGCCATTGCTTTCACACTGTCATATCCACGATGCTCACCATCAAATAAAAGCTTACTGCACAAGCGCTCTGCTCGACACCTGAAGCAGATAGCTGTTTCTGCCTGCAGGACACAGCTTTGTCCTACTTCTAGGAACTTGGATGTATCACAAGAGGACTTTTCTCCTATTAAGGAACATATTCCATTTGGTTTAGCCAGGGCCCTCCACGCTCACCATGGCCAGGTGACCAGGAAACACAGACCTTTTGGACACAAAGCACTACACATGACCCAAGTCGGGCCAATAAGAGTCCCCTGGGGTACTTATCCCCTAAGACTGTGGGCATTCAACTAGTGTGATGACGAAAGCAGGGGTCTGATGGCACCCCCTTCCCACTGCTACACAAAGTAAGCTTGGTCAAAACATGAGGAAGCAGAGATGCAGCCATGATGACCATTGTAACTACTACTGTGGGCAAAAAATCCCCTAGAAGAAATGGAGCAGTCCTTATAGTCAACATAAGAGTCTGAAATGAAGTACTTGGGTGCAATATCAAAAACAACAGAATAATCTTGATTGATTCCAAGTAAACCATTCAGTATCACAGTAATCCAAGTCTATGCCCCAACCACTAATGCTGAAGAAGTTGAAGTTGAACGGTTCTATGAAGACCTACAAGACAGTCTAGAAATAACACCAAAAAAAAAAAAAAAAAGACGTCCTTTTCATCACAGGGGACTGGAATGCAAAAGCAGGAAGTCAAGAGATACCTGGAGTAACAGGCAAGTTTGGCCTTGGAGTACAAGATGAAGCAGGGCAAAGGCTAATAGAGTTTTGCCAAGGGAGCACACTGGTCATAGCAAACACCCTCTTCCAACAACACAAGAGACGACTCTACACATGGACATCACCAGACGGCCAATGCTGAAATCACATTGATCATATTCTTTGCAGTTGAAGGAGACGCTCTAAACAGTCAGCAAAAACAAGACTGGGAGCTGACTGTGGCTCAGATCACGAACTCCTTATTGTCAAACTCAGACTTAAATAGAAGAAAGTAGGGACAACCACTAGGCCATTTAGGTATGACCTAAATCAAATCCCTTACTATTATTCAGTGGAAGTGACAAATAGATTCAAGGGATCAGATCTGATAGACAGAGTGCCTGAGGAACTACTGACAGAGGTTCGTAACAGTGTATAGGAGGTGGTGATCAAAACCATTCCCATGAAAAAGAAATACAAAAAGGCAAAATGGTTGTCTGGGGAGGCCTTACAAATAGCTGAGAAAATAAGAGAAGCTAAAGGCAAAGGAGAAAAGGACAGATATACCCATCTGAATGCAGAGTTCCAAAGAATAGCAAGGAGAGATAAGAAAGCCTTCCTCAGTGATCAAGGCAAAGAAATAGAGGAAAACAAAAGAATGGGAAAGACTAGAGATCTCATTAAGAAAATTAAAGATACCAAGGGAACATTTCATGCAAAGATGGGCTCAATAAAGGATAGAAATGATATGGATCTAACAGAAGCTTAAGATATTAAGAAGAGGTGGCAAGAATACACAGAACTGTACAAAAAAGATCTTCACGACCCAGATAATCACAAAGGTGTGATCACTCACCTAGAGCCAGACATCCTGGAATGTGAAGTCAAGTGGGCCTTAGGAAGCATTACTGTGAACAAAGCTAGTGGAGGTGATGGAATTCCAGTTGAGCTATTTCAAATCCTGAAAGATGATGCTGTGAAAGTGCTGCCCTCAATATGCCAGCAAATTTGGAAAACTCAGCAGTGGCCACAGGACTGGAAAAGGTCAGTTTTCATTCCAATCCCTAAGAAAGGCAATGCCAACGAATGTTCAAACTACCACGCAATTGAACTCATCTCACATGCTAGCAAAGTAATGCTCAAAATTCTCCAAGCCAGGCTTCAGCAGTACGTGAACTGATAACTCCCAGGTGTTCAAGTTGGATTGAGAAAAGGCAGAGGAACCAGAGATCAGATTGCCAACATCCATTGGCTCATAGAAAAAGCAAGATAATTCCAGAAAAATGTCTACTTCTGCTTCATTGACTAAGCTAAAGCCTTTGACTGTGTGGCACAACAGAGTGTGGAAAATTCTGAAAGAGATGGGACTACCAGACCACCTGACCTGCCTCCTGCGAAACTTGTATGCAGGTCAAGAAGCAATAGTTAGAACCAGACATGAAAACAAGATACTGGTTCCAAATAGGAAAAGGAGTACGTCAAGGCTATATATTGTCACCCTGCTTATTTAACTTCTATGCAGAGTACATCATGAGAAACACTGGGCTGGATGAAGAATAAGCTGGAATCAAGATTGCCAGGAGAAATATCAATAACCTCAGATACGCAGATGACACCACCCTTATGGCAGAAAGTGAAGAAAAACTAAAGAGCCTCTTGATGAAAGTGAAAGAGGAGAGTGAAAAAGTTGGCTTAAAGCTCAACATTCAAAAAACTAAGATCATGGCATCCAGTCCTACTTCATGGCAAATAGATGGGGAAACAGTGGAAACAGTGGCAGACTTTATTTTCTTGGGCTTCAAAATCACTGTAGATGGTGACTGTAGCCATGAAATTAAAGGATACTTGTTCCTTGGAAGAAAAGCTATGACAAACCTAGATGGTGTGTTAAAAAAAAAAAAAAACAACAACAACAGAGATATCACCTTGCCAACAAAGTTCTGTCTAGTCAAAGCTATGGTTTTTCCAGTGGTCATGTATGCATATGAGAGTTGGACCATAAAGAAGACTGAGCACTGAAGAATTGATGTTTTTGAACTGTGGTGTTGGAGAAGACTCTTGAGAGTCCCTTGGACTGCAAGGAGATCCAACCAGTCCATCCTAAAGGAAATCAGTCCTGAATATTCATTGGAAGGACGGATGCTGAAGCTGAAGCTCAGGTACTTTGGCTGGAGCCAAATGTGAAGAGCCGACTCATTGGAATAGACTCTGATGCTGGGAAAGACTGAAGGAATGAGGAGAAGGAGGTGACAGAGGATGAGATGGTTGGATGGCATCATGGACTCAGTGGACATGAGTTTGAGCAAGCTCCGGGAAATGGTGAAGAACAGGGAGGCCTGACGTGCTGCAGTCAATGGGGTCACAAGGAGTCGGACGTGACTGAGTGACTGAACAACAACAAAAGCCATGATCTTCCAGAGAAGACACATGTGGAATTCCTAACCTAGGATTTAGCTGCATCAAAAGCTCCATCAAAGGGTGGAATTCAGAAGTGGTCTCCTCCTAGATTATGAAGCAGTAACCATTCTGACAGGGCCGGACAGGCTGCGGGGAGCATGGACGCTAGACCATGCAGACTGAGACCCGGAGTGTGGCTCACTGGTGAGAGTGTCAACATCTGATAGCTGAAAACGGATAGTCCTGGCTCGTTGTTAAAGAGCTGGATTATCTTGAGCAAATCTCTTACCTCCCACTATTCCCCCTCAGCCCGTAAACTGAGAAGGGAGGCCTTCTAGGGCTCTTTCTAGCTACAACATTTCATGAGTCTATGAAATAAGGGACTTTCCAAAGTCAGCTAGATTACAGGCTAATGGTGATTTATAAAAGTGTCTTGTTCAAGCCCACAAAGAAAGGGTGTAAGCTGAGAGATACGGGAATCCAGTAGGCAAGTGAAGAAAAAGCTCACATACTCTCCCAATGCCCCTATTTGCTGATTATTAGACAGAGTTTCCTCCTTTTGTTTACAAGGTTGAATTAAACCAATTCTATCACCCAGAAGCACAGGCTCAAGAGGAACTCAATGTGAATGAGGCACAGACTGAATTGGGCAAGGGGATTGTTGCTTTCCCTTAGTCCTGCTATCTCTTGAAGATTTTGAATCAATCCCCTAAAATCTCTCCACTTTTTAACAAGTAAAATTACCCCTGATGATTTAGGATTGATGGTATGGGCAGAAAGAAAAAAGACTGTGCAAATATTTGGATAAATGTAGTAAAATTATCTACATAGTAATAGCAAATAATAGTAAAATGGCAAAAATATAAAACTATGGCCATCTATGCATCTGTTGGAATCTTAAAGCCTCACAGTGAATAAGCACTTGCTTCAGACTCAAAGGTAGCTTCTGATTTATTTTTAACGAAAACAAATGTTTAATGGGAGATGCCTACTGTATTTGAAGAGACAATGCTGCTCACCTTTTAGCCTTGTCACCAGGGAAAGGTTGGTTCTTAAGAAGTGAGAAGATGGAAAGATAAATGAAGATATAGCCAAGCAGTCTATAAAATACTGGGAATCTAGTTTCTGCCCCAAAGGCCTGTCACCTCTTCAATGCTGGGTGGCAATGGTCCTAGGACACCAAGTCTTTCTTTTTTCCAAGGGAAACAGTTGAAAAGGGCTTCAGAGAGACACGAGGGAGGTGATGTGTGTGGGAAATACGTGAACTGATAATGCTGAACTCAAGAACTCATTAACGTGTCTGAATTTTAAGCACAACACTGCCTTGGACACGTATGGGTGCATGTGTATTCATGTATATATAGCCCACATATACATTTATATAGATGTTTATGTGCTCATTTATACATTCATGTATGCGCACATTTCCACAACTGCACCCTGTATGTTACAACTATCAGTAATATTTTGTAATTTGCTTTTCTTGCAACTTATCAAGCAAAGGTGGCCCATTAGGTCACCGAAAGTCACAAACGGAGAAATAAGAATGGTCAACTTCTATTTGTCAAGCGCTGAGCTCTCAGTTGGAAGGTCCAAGGGGACAAAAATCTTGAGAATGTTTTCTGACATGAAAACAGACCCAGTCCAAAGCCGAGAGAAACGCCTGACCCCGGATCCTTGATGTGTACAGGGTTTGGAGCTATAAGAGAAGGTATCTGGGTGTTTGCTTACTTGATCTGTGTAGGAAGGGAAAGTATGAGCTGCTGCTGCTGCTGCTGCTGCTGCTAAGTCACTTCAGTCGTGTCCGACTCTGTGCGATCCCATAGACGGCAGCCCACGAGACTCCCCCGTCCCTGGGATTCTCCAGGAAAGAACACTGGAGTGGGTTGCCATTTCCTTCTCCAATGCAAGAAAGTGAAAAGTGAAAGTGAAGTCGCTCAGTCGTGTCCCAGTCTTCGAGATCCCGTGGACTGCAGCCTACCAGGCTCCTCTGTCCATGGGATTTTCCAGGCAAGAGTACTGGAGTGGGGTGCCATCGCCTTCTCCGAAAGTACGAGCAGGTGATCCCTATTCGGCACTAGGATTCTGGGACACGCTCCATAATTCACACCGTCTACATTCGGCCCCACAGGGCTCAGCACGGTCTGTGAATGTCTTATAAATGTGATGAATAACTATTCCGCGTCAGCACCCAACACAGGAGTGATAAATCAGCCTGCATCGTCACTGACTCCTACAATTCAACAGTCCGCAGCAAACTGATGCTTGTTCTCCTTATCTACGGCATTTCTAATTTCTGTCGACCTGTTTCTTAAAATCGCTGTCACTACTATGACCCCAGTTTCTCTGGTAGGGCACCTGGACCCACCTCTCACACTCTCCTTTCTGTTCCTCCATCCTACCCAAATGCATCACATTCTACAAGTTCTTTTTTTTAATGTCCCGCCACCGGCTCCTTCATGTACCTGCTGGTCTCTGGAACCTTGGTCAAGGTCCTGACGATGCTTTCATTTGGTGCTGACACCATCATTTCATCATGAGCAGCGTCAGGAGGGAAGGGGGCCGCTGCAGGTATCCACTCTCGGACAGCAGGTTTACATTGGTGTAAGCACTAGACACACGTCCACACGCGTGTGAACGCCCGCATCCACACGTCTCACTAGACACACGTCCACACTCATGTGAATGCTGCACCCGCGGCATCTCACTAGATGCACGTCCACGCTCACGTGAACGCCCGCACCCAACGTCTCACTAGACACACGTCCACGCTCACGTGAACGCCCGCACCCACGGTGTTTCACTAGACGCACGTCCATGCTCACGCGAATGCCCGCGTCCATGGCGTCTCACTAGACACACGTCCACGCTCGTGTGAACGCCCGCACCCACGGCGTTTCACTAGACACACGTCCACGCTCGTGTGAACGCCCGCACCCACGGCGTTTCACTAGACACACGTCCACACTCGTGTGAACGCCCGCACCCACGGCGTTTCACTAGACACACGTCCACGCTCGCGCGAACGCCCATGTCCACGGCATCTCACTAGATGCACGTCCACGCTCACGTGAACGCCCGCACCCACGCGTCTCACTAGACAGATGTCCACACTTGTGTGAACGCCTGCATCCATGGCGCTTCACTAGACACACGTCCACACTCGTGTGAACGCCCGCACCCACGGTGTCTCACTAAGTGACACACGATCACGCTCGTGTGAATGCCTGCACCCCCGGCATTTTACTGTTTCCGGCAGCGCAGGGCCACAGAATCACCCCTAATGAGCTTCCTGCTAAGGTTTTCAGAGTCAAACCCATACTTTATTCTATGTTTATACTGATTTCTCTGTTCCTGGGTCAGGTCTACAGCTTTTGACCCCTCCCTAACTCTCAGGGTTTGTCTCCACTTCCTCTTCCCAGTTTCCTGTGATTTCAATGGAACTCAGTGGTCTCTAAACACACTGGGGCTCCCAGCCACTCTGTCTTCATTTGCACCCTCCCTACTCCTGTCCGTCACAGAATTCCCCCGTTGGGCCCGTTTCACTTTAAACACCAGCCCTAAATGCTTACCTGTATGAATACACATTCTATTACTTTGGTGCTCAGAATATATCATCTAGTTTTTACTTTTGTCTCTGTGTGTCCTATCTAAGCAGATAATAATTACACCTTTTAAAATCTTTACAGCTCACAAAACATCTTTTTTTGCTAATTTTCCAGCTTTATAGAGATATAACTGACATGTAAATTTAAGTGTACAAATGATTACATATATATATTTATAAATATATACACACTATGTGTGTGTTAGTTGCTCGGTAGTGTCCAGCTCTTTGCGATCCCATGGACTGTAGCCTACCAGGCTCCTCTGTCCATGGGATTTCCCAAGCAAGAATATTGGAGTGGGTGGCCATTCCTTTCTCTAGGGGATCTTCCCAGTCCAGGGATCGAACCCAGGTCTCCTGCATTGCAGGCAGATTCTTTACTGCCTGAGCCACCAGGGAAGATCCATATGTATACATGTAGGAGAAGGCAATGGCAACCCACTCCAGTACTCTTGCCTGGAAACTCTCATAGAGGAGCCTAGTAGGCTGCAGTCCATGGGGTCGCTGGGAGTCGGACACGACTGAGCGACTTCACTTTGACTTTTCACTTTCATGCATTGGAGAAGGAAATGGCAACCCACTCCAGTATTCTTGCCTGGAGAATCCCAGGGACGGGCGGCGGGGTGGGGGGGCCTGGTGGGCTGCCGTCTGTGGGGTCCCACAGAGTCGGACACGACTGAAGCGACTTAGCAGCAGCAGCAGCAGTATATATATAGTGAAATGATTACAGGTCAGTTAACACATCCATCCTGCTTCTGGTTACATTTTTTGTGGTGAGAACATTAAGGATCCACTCAGCGATTTTCAAGTATCCAAGAGTATTAACGACAGTCACAACACTATACATTAGATCCCACAGTTGACTTCTCATAACTGGAAAGTTGTAAGCTTTGACCACCTTCACTTATTTCCTTTAACCCCTGCCCCTGGCAACCATCTGTCTAATCTTAGTTTCTATGAGTTTGTTTGTTTTTTCAGATTCCACATATAAGTGAGGTCATACGGTATTTATCTTTCTCTGACTTATTTCACTTAGCATAAGTCCCTCAAGTTTCATCTATGTTGTCACAAATAGAAGGATTTTCTCCTTTTTTATGGTTGAGTAGCATGTCAGTGTGTGTGTGTGTGTGTGTGTGTGTGTGTGTGTGTATTTTATTGAAATCACAGGAAACTGGGAAACAGTAGGAGGAGACAAATAAAGAGGGAGGGGTCAAATGATACATCACATTTCTTTATCCATTCATCCATCAGTAGACACTGAGGCTGTTTCCATGTTCAGCTAATTGTAAATCATGCTACAATGAACACGAGGGTGCAGACATCTCTTCAAGATAGTGATTTTATTTCCTTTAGCTATATACCCAGAAGTGAAATTACTGGATCGTATGGTAGTTCTATTTTTAGATTTTGAGGAAGCTCCAGACTGTTTTCTGCAGCGGCTGCAACAATTTACTTTCCCACCAACAGTGCCTAAGAGCTCCCTTTCCCTCCACATCTTCATCAGCACTTACGCCTTCTTGACAATAACGCTTTTAACAGATGTGAAATGATACCTCACTGTGGCTTTGATTTGCGTTTCCCCGATGATTAGCGTAACTGAGCACCTTCTCATGTACCTGTTGGCCATATGTACACTTTCTTTGGAAAAATGTCTACAGACATACCTTGGAGATATTGTGGGTCCGGTTCCAGACAACCACAATAAAGCAGGTATCACGATAAAGTGAGTCACACAAATGTTTTGGTTTCCCAATTATGTTTACACTACACTGTAGCTATTAAGTATGCAATAGTATTATGTCTGAAAAGCAATGTATACACCTGAATTAAAAAGTAATGCTAGAACTTCCCTGGTGCTCCAGTGGCTAAGACTGTGCTCCCAACACTGGAGGCTTGGGTTTGATCCCTGGTCAGGGAACTAAATCTCACATGCTGCCACTAAAGACCCCATGTGCCACAGCTAAACCCAGTGCAGCCAAATGAAAAAAAATGTAATGCTGTTGGGAAACGGTGCCAATAGACTTGCTCCATGCAGGTTTGCTACAAACACTCAATCTAAAAAATAAAAAGCAATATTTGTGAAGCACAATACAGCAAAGCATGATAGAAGTATGCACGTATTCTGGTCCTTTGACCATTTTAAAATCACATTTCTTTCAATTTTTCTTCTTTTGAGTCGTATGCATTTCTTCTTTTTTTGGATATGAACCCTGTAGCTGATACATAATTTGCAAATATTCTCTCCCATCTCGTAGACTGCCTTTTCATTTTGCTGATCACTTATTTTGCCATGCAGAAGCTCTTTATTAATAGCTTGATATAGTCCCTCTTATTTATTTTTGCTTCTGTTGTTTGTCCTTTTGGTGCCATACTCCCAAAATCATCATCAAGACCTAATGTTGAGAAGTCTTTTCCCAATGTTTTCTTCTAGGATTTGGATGGTTTCAGGTCTTACATTTACATCTGTAAGCCATTTTTAGTTAATTTTGTACATGGTGTAAGATAGGGTACAGTTTCTTTCTTTAGCATAAAGATATCTAGTTTTCCCAGAACCATTTAATGAAGTCAAGTGTTAGCTGACCTTATATGTGTGGGTTTATTTCTAAACTTTCAATTCTGTTCCAGTGACCCTCGTGGTGTTTTGTTTTGCTAGTACCACAGTGCTCTGATTACTATAGCTTTATAGAATAGTTTGAAATCAGGAGGTGTGATGCCCCCAGCTTTGTTCTTCTTTCTCAAGACTGCTTGCCCTATTTAGACTCTTGTAATTTCATGCCAATTTTAGAACTGTTTCTTCTATTTCTATGAAACATGTTATAGAGATTTTGACAGGAATTACATTGAATCTATAGATGGCTTTTGGTAGTATGGATATGTTAACAATACTAATTCTTCTGGTCTTTGAACACAGACTATGATTCCATGTATTTATCTCCCATTTATTTTAGATTTATCAATATCTTTATCATTTTCAGTGTACAGATCTTTCGTCCCCTTGGTTAAATTTATTCTTAAGTATTTATTCTTTTTGATGCTATTTTGAATGGGATTGTTTTCTTTATTTCTTTCTCAGATAGTTTGTTGTTAGTGTATAGAAAAGTAATTGATTTTGTATGCTGTCACCTTATCCCTTCTCTAGTGGATCTTCCCGACCCAGGAATCAAACCGGGGTCTCCTGCATTGCAGGCGGATTCTTTACCAACTGAGCTATCAGGGAAGTCCCATTTATTAGTTCTAACTGCTTTTAAATGAAGTCTTTAGGGTTCTCTCGGAGAAGGCAATGGCACCCCACTCCAGTACCCTTGCCTGGAGGATTCCATGGGCAGAGGAGCCTGGTAGGCTGCAGTCCATGGGGTCGCTAAGAGTCGGACACGACTGAGCGACTTCACTTTCACTTTTCACTTTCCACTTTCACGCATTGGAGAAGGAAATAGCAACCCACTCCAGTGTTCTTGCCTGGAGAATCCCAGGGACAGGGGAGCCTGGTGGGCTGCTGTCTATGGGGTCGCAGAGTCGTACACGACTGAAGTGACTTAGCAGTAGGGTTCTCTATATGTAAGACCATATTTTACTTCCTCCTTTCTTATTTGGAAGCCTTTTATTTCTTTTTCTTGCCTGATGACTCTGTCTAGGACTTCCAGTACTCTGCAGAATAGGAGTGGGGAGAGTGGACACCCTAGCCTTGTTCCTGGTATTACAGGAAAAGCTCTCTGTCCCTCGTATGATGCCAGCCGTGGGCCTCTCCATTCCGGGTTGTTGAGTATGACGGCAGCCGCAGGCCTGTCATATATCGCCTTTACTGTGTGGTGTTGCAATCCTTCTATGCCTCATTTGTTGAGCTACTGTATCAGGAAAGCATGTTGAATTTTGTCAAATGCTTTTTCTGCATCTATTGAGATGACCATATAATATTTACCTTTCATTCTATTAATCTGGTGTATCACATGCACAGGTTTGGCTGTGTTGAACCACTCTAGCCTTCCAGGATGAATCCCACGTATTATGGTCTATGACCCATTTCATGTGCTGTTGAATTCACTTTCCTAATATTTTGTTGAGAATTTTTCAACTATATTAGTCAGGGATTCCGGTCTGAAGTTTTCTTCTCTTGCAGTGTTCTTATCTGGCTTTGGTATCTGGGTAATGTCTGCCTTGTAAAGTGAGTTTGGGCGTCTTCCTTCCCTTCAGTGTTTTGGATGAGATGACAAAGGATTGGCATTAATTCTTTAAATGCTTCACCAGTGAAACCATCTGGTCTTGTGCTTTTCTTGGTTGGGAAGTTTTTGATTACTGAACTTAGTCTCCTTACTCATAATCTCTCTGTTCAGATGTTCTATTTCTTTATAATTCAGTCTTGGTAGGTTATATCTTTCTAGGAATGTATCCATTTTTCTAGGTGTCCCATTTTTTGATTTATAATTGTTCATAGTAGTCTCTTATGATCCTTTGTGTTTCTGTAGAACCTATGGTAATCTCTCTGCTTTCATTTATAATTTTTATTTCTTTGAGACCTCTCTCTTTTTTTCTTGGTTAGTCTAGCTAAAGTTTTGCCAGCTTTTAAAAAATCTTTTCAAAGAACCATCTCTTAGATTTGTTAATATTGTCTATTGCTTTCCTACTCTCTATATTATTTAATTTTACTCTAATCTTTATTATTTCTTTCCTTTTTCTAACTTTGGGCATAATGTGTTTCCTTTTCAGTTCCTTGTGATGTAATGTTAGTAATGCAATGCACAAAGTGGACTCTAATAGATTATCTAATTTAACCCCCCAAAAGGCAGAAAGGAGAGCAATTACTTGTTCCCATTTTGCAAATAAATATGTTGACCCTCAAAGGTTAAAAGAGGTAGTCATGGTCACACAGCCAAAATTCCCTTCTTCCACATTTAATAAAATGAATAAACATTTCAAACATCAAAAACATCATTCAAAGAAAGAAATACAAACTAGCAGAACAAAATTTTAAAGAAAATGTTTAGGGAAAGGATGATATAATATGTACAGACTCAGGAGGAATTACTAACTCCAAAGCGATTCTAGGAGGGAAAGCAGTTCTAAGAGAGTTGCACAAAGTTGGAAGAAATATTAATAAAGTCCCAGAATTCAGAGAGCAGCACTCCAAAGAGTCATTAGGCAATGTAGGAACAATATTTTTGCAGAAAAAGCTTTAAGAGCAGAAGTCTTGGCCCATGATACTGACTCAAAGTGGGAATGACTCTTTGGAAGGAGCTGAACGTGGGCAAGTAAGTGCATGGGGCTGTCTCTGTCAAATCAGAAGCTCTGAAAACTCTTTTCAGATTACAGCAAAGTGTGCACCAAAGGGTTCCCACTGACTGAAACAAATCATGTCCCTTCTTTAAAAATAAAGGCAGCATTCAACACTAACTAAAGCTGCAGAACAAAAAGTAGAGCCCAAATTCATCAACTATTACTGTTCATGTCTCCCAGTTAAATCCCTGACTCTGCCTTCAAACAAAAGTAAAATCATAGTGATACCCAGTCTTCAAACATCTCTAAGAGAATATAAACAGATCTCAGAGAAGACAGGATGAGAAGTATGGTTCATGGACACAATATTTAGTTAGCATGCCCCACAGGAATATAAGGAACATAAAAACCAATGGCGTAGCAACTATGCAAAAAAGAAGAAGAAGAAGAAGAAGAAGAAGAAATACAGACGGGAAGGGAACAGGGAGGGAGAGAATGATGTAAAACAAAGATTGACAAAAAATACATTCCAGAAAAAGTCTTGAGAAACAGAAAAATTCCACAACAAAAGCTTTGCGTAGAAGACTTAAAAAATGATGAGTTTGACCAAGAATGGAGCAAAGATGAGATGCAAGGATAGTGGAATATGGAGAAAAGAGAGACAATTGAGCTCAGAAAACAAAATAAGGACCAGGTGACCAGTTATGGAGAACTATGAAATAGGGGGAAATAGCTGATCAATTTCTTAAAATGTCTTTTTATGGCAACTTTTTATGGCAACTATGGTTATGATTATATAATCTAATATATTTTAATCTTTTTGCTAGACAAAGAATTTATGTCCTTAATAAAAATCATTTTTTTAAAAGAGAAAAAAATCATTAGACAAATGCATGAATACTATGGGCTTCCCTGATAGCTCAGCTGGTAAAAGAATCTGCCTGCAATGCAGGAGACCCCGGTTCGATTCCTGGGTCTGGAAGATCCCCTGGAGAAGGGAAAGGCTCCAGTATTCTGGCCTGGAGAATTCCCTGGACTGTTTAGTCCATGGGGTTGCAAAGAGTCGGATATGACTGAGCAACTTTCACTTTCATGAATATTATGAACAAGCTGGTCACACTAAAAATAAGTACTAATGGCCAATAACATTCTCACATAAATAGATACATGCACATACACTTGAATTTATTTTGAAGGAAGACAAATCACACAAAGATTTAGTACTGATCAGACTGGCAAACATTTGAAACTTTGTTAAAGCTGTTGATAGTATGGGGAAGCAAGCAGTCTTACAAATTATTGGTAATGGTATAAAATGTTGTAAACTTACTTTAAAGCAATTAAAAAATATCAATTAAATATTAAGTGTACGATGTTTTAACCCAGGAATTACCTTGGTGAGAATTTGCCATTGCTATTGTTTAGTCATTAAGTCATGTTTGACTCTTTTGCAACCCCGTGGACTGTAGCCAGGCTTCTCTGTCCTTGGGATTTCTCAGACAAGAATACTGGAGTGGGGTGTCATTTCCTTCTCCAGGGGATCTTCCAAACCCAGGGGTCAAACCCGCATCTCTTATGTCTTTGGCAGGTGAGTTCTTCACTACTGAGCCACAAGGGAGGGCCTGGTGGAAATTCAGCATGCTATGTTTGTCTAATCTGCACACACAAATATACAGCATAGGAGGTGGCGGTGGGGGTTTAGTCGCTCATTTCGTGTCTGACTCTTTGCGACCCCATGGACTGAAGCCCACCAGGCTCCTCTGTCCATGGGGATTCTCCAGACAAGAATACAGGAGCGGGCTGCCGTTTCCGTCTCCAGGTTCAATTCCTGGGTCTCCTGCATTGCAGGCAGATTCTTTATCAACTGAGCTATGAGGGAAGCATGCAGTATGAGTGTGTCATGTTAAATTGTATAGTGTTTGAAATACGTCTCCCCCAAATTAAACAAAAACAACCTGTTTATCAATGAGTTACTTGTGAAAATAATTATGACATACTTGTATCATGAAATGTAGTAAGATTGTTAAAAGGATGTTATTGAAACTGGGGCGGACAAGCTATCCTCAAAACATATTATTAAGAGAAAAATGCAAAGTCAGAACAATGAAGGAGGGTAATTTCACATATATAAGCCAACAAAGAGCATCTGTTCCTTCCTTCCTTACCACTGACATCCAATGCACCACTAAAACATTTGGAATTTATTTTCCAAAATACAATGAAATGTCTCCGTTTTTCTTCAACCACGTGCTAGTCCAAGCTGCCTTTGCTCCTTCCCTTATACTCTGCAGGCGCCTCCTACCTGGTCCAACTAGGTGCTTCTCCTCACTTTTGCTCAGTCTGCACTCCAGCCACACTGGGCACTTGGAACAAACTACGGTCCCTCGGCACACACACAGACTTGCACACACCTTTGTCCCTCTCTGGAACATTCTCCTCTAATCCAACATAGCTTTCCATTCTTCCTTCAGATTCCAGTACAACTCTCCCTTAGGGACAGAGAAACTCACATGTTCTTCTTTGGTTGCATTTAATTTATACACTTTAACATGCATTATACATTACCTATGTGTGACTAGTATTTATTTTCCCCTGCTAGACTATAATCTCTAGGAAAGTTGATCGTATACCTATTTTGCTCATCACTGAATCCTCAATAAGGTAGGTGACTTAGAAATGAAATAAGTATGTATTTCAGTCTATATAGCCATCTATCCATCCACCCATTCACCCATCCATCCATCGATCCATCCATCCATTAATCCATCCATCCAACCTGCCATCCATCTACCTGTCCAGCCAGCCAGCCATACATCCTTCCATCCATCCATTCTGTAGTTGTATTAACAATATCTGGAAGACACTATTATTATCTACAGATTGAGGCTGAGGGAATAGAAGAGAGTGAAAAGTAAAAAGATTTATTTTTTTTTCTTTTAAACATTTGCACTAGCTTACATTTATACTAGGTACATGGAATAAAAATATTGTTGATGACATGAGATCAAGTTTATCTTGAACATTTCTCCTTCAGTCAGTTCAGTTCAGTGGCTCAGTCATGTCCGACTCTTTGCAACCCCATGGACTGAAGCACGCCAGGCTCCCCTGTCCATCACCAACTCCTGGAACTTGCTCGAACTCATGTCCATTGAGTTGGTGATGCTAGTTTTTTAATATCTTGTCACTAGGACTACAACAGAAACTTTGACAAACACTCATATCAACACAATTCTCTTTTCTTGCCAACTCAATTCAGGTCTATTGTTAAGTGTAGAGTAAATAGTCCTTCTCAAAAGCATTCTTATGTGCGTTTGTATACTCATGCAAACACACAATTTTTCCCATTAAAGGTGCTAGATAATTTGCCTGGGAAATTCGGTCACATTGTCATCGTTTTTTCACAGAAAGGAACAATGTGGAGGAAACAAGATTCTCTTGATTCTGAAAGGGATCTCTTAAACTCAATTCACCTTAGAGCATCTTCCCTTGAAGGAATTACAGCTCCTAAACAACAGTTTGATAAGGTAAACACTCAACAACGAGGGAAGATTTTTGAAATACATAACCAAAGAGATCTTTCTTGGTCTCTATTTCTGAGATACCACTAGTCTCTCTCTGATGTTGGTTTAGTTTGGAAAGTTCTCTTGGGAGCAACAGCAGTCTGGGCCCCACGAAGTCTTGCCACCTTAATATGTGATCACCAATCATCTTTCCATTCATCAGATTTTGTTGAATAAACGAGCCTCTGACTTTTAATTTTGGTTTCTAGACAGGGGCAAGTTTGGACTTACAACACAATCACAGAACAACCCTATGGAAGGAGCCCTAACAGAGCAGAAAGAAAACAAGACCATTCTGTGTTGTTTTCTGAATCATTCAAAAAGAGGGATGATTTTGTTTGATCACTGATCAAACTCTGCATTCTTATGTGTTGGAAACTGTAACAACTCCGAGAACTTCTGGAGTTAGACATAAGAATGATTGGGAGAAGATGAAATATTACAAGGTATTATTCATATATATATTCAGAAAGCATCACTACAAACAAAGCTAGTGGAGGTGATGGAATTCCAGTTGAGCTATTTCAAATCCTGAAAGATGATGCTGTGAAAGTGCTGCACTCAATATGCCAGCAAATTTGGAAAACTCAGTGGCCACAGGACTGGAAAAGGTCAGTTTTCATTCCAATCCCAAAGAAAGGCAATGCCAAAGAATGCTCAAACTACCGCACAATTGCACTCATCTCACACTCTAGTAAAGTAATGCTCAAAATTCTCCAAGCCAGGCTTCAGCAATATGTGAACCATGAACTTCCTGATGTTCAAGCTGGTTTTAGAAAAGGCAGAGGAACCAGAGATCAAATTGTCAACATCTGCTGGATCATGGAAAAAGCAAGAAAGTTCCAGAAAAAACATCTATTTCTGCTTTATTGACTATGCCAAAGCCTTTGACTGTGTGGATCACAATAAACTGTGGAAAATTCTCAAGGAGATGGGAATACCAGACCGCCTGACCTGCCTCTTGAGAAATCTGTATGCAGGTCAGGAAGCAACAGTTAGAACTGGACATGGAACAACAGACTGGTTCCAAATAGGAAAAGGAGTACGTCAAGGCTGTATATTACCACCCTGTCTATTTAACTTATATGCAGAGAACATCATGAGAAACGCTGGACTGGAAGAAACACAAGCTGGGATCAAGATTGCCAGGAGAAATCTCAATAACCTCAGATATGCAGATGACATCACCCTTATGGCAGAAAGTGAAGAGGAACTCAAAAGCCTCTTGATGAAAGTGGAGAGTGAAAAAGTTGGCTTAAAGCTCAACATTCAGAAAACAAAGATCATGGCATCCGGTCCCACCACTTCATGGGAAATAGATGGGGAAACAGTGGAAACAGTGTCAGACTTTATTTTTCTGAGCTCCAAAATCACTACAGATGGTGACTGCAGCCATGAAATTCAAAGACGCTTACTCCTTGGAAGGAAAGTTATGTCCAACCTAGATCGCATATTCAAAAGCAGAGACATTACTTTGCCAACAACGGTTTGTCTAGCCAAGGCTATGGTTTTTCCTGTGGTCATGTATGGATGTGAGAGTTGGACTGTGAAGAAGGCTGAGCGCCGAAGAATTGATGCTTTTGAACTGTGGTGTTGGAGAAGACTCTTGAGAGTCCCTTGGGCTGCAAGGAGATCCAACCAGTCCATTCTGAAGGAGATCAGCCCTGGGATTTCTTTGGAAGGAATGATGCTAAAGCTGAAAATCCAGTACTTTGGCCACCTCATGTGAAGAGCTGACTCATTGGAAAAGACTCTAATGCTGGGAGGGATTGGGAGCAGAAGGAGAAGGGGACAACGGAGGATGAGATGGCTGGATGGCATCACTGACTCGATGGACATGAGTCTGAGTGAACTCCGGGAGTTGGTGATGGATAGGGAGGCCTGGCGTGCTGGGATTCATGGGGTCGCAAAGAGTCGGACACGACTGAGTGACTGAACTGAACTGAACTGATTATTCATATAAATGGCCTTCCCATGTGGTGCAGTGGTAAAAAGTCCACCTGTAAATGCAAGAGACCCAAGAGACCCGGGTTCGAGTCCTGTGTTGGGAAGATCCCCTGGAGGAGGAAATGGTAACCCATTCCAGTATTCTTGCTTGGGAAATCCCCATGGACAGAGGAGCCTGGTGGGCTGCAGTGCATGGGGTCACAGAGCTGGACATGACTGAGCAACTGAGCACTGTAGCACTGATTCATATAATATAAACTGATTAACATAATTATAAAGAAATCTCAATCAGATAACACCCACTCGAGAATGTAAGTTGGTGTAGCCACTGTGGAAAACAGTATGGAGGCTTTTCAGAAAACTAAAAATAGAACTACCATATGATTCAGCGATCCTATTTCTGGGCATATATCCAGACAAAACTGTAATTCAGAAAGATAATGACCCCACAGTCACAGCAGCACTGTTCACAGTAGCCAAGACATGGACACAACCTAAATGTCCACTGACAGATGGAAGGTAAGAAGATGTGGTGCGCACACAGTGGAATACTACTCAGCCGTCGAAAAGGAGGAAATACTGCCATTTGCGGCAACAGGGATGGGCCTAGAGATGAGCATACTAAGTGGAGGAAGTCAGACAGGGAAGGACAGACACCATACGATATCACTTACGTGTGGAATCTAAAATACGACACAGATGAACCTACCTACGAGACAGAAACAGAATCACAGGCTCAGAGAATAGACTTGTGGCAATTGACGGGGAGGGGTTGGGGGACGGGTGGAGTGGCAGGTTGGGGTCAGCACATGTTAGCTTTCATATACAGACTGGATAAACAACAAGGTCCTGCTCTACAGCACAGAGAACAATATTCAATACTCTACGATTAACCATAAAGGAAAAGAATGCAAAATAATGGAAATACACATGTATAGCTGAATCCCTTTGCTGTAGAGCAGAAGGTGACACAAGGCTGTAAACCAACTGTACTTCAATTTAAAAAAAAGAAAAGGGAGAAAACAATAGCCACTAGAAGCCTTGGGGGTGGAAGATGGTGAGAGGAAGGGGAAATTTAGGAGAGGCTTGACTCTGTGAAAATGGCGAAAACCGATGACCTTGCTTAGAGGGCAGAACTCCCTCCAGTTATTCACCCTTCGTTATGACTTCCCCCCTTGGTATCACTCACCCCCGGTGCAACGAGAGTGTGCCACTGCAGACTGCAGAAGCCCAAGGGTTAGTCACTTGACTGTAAAGAGTTCCTCTTATACAGTGACCCCTGGAAAGAAGCTAAGAGAATTTCCTGGTACTTTGCTGCTGCTGCTGCTAAGTCGCTTCAGTCATGTCCGACTCTGTGCGACCCCATAGACGGCAGCCCACCAGGCTCCCCCGTCCCTGGGATTCTCCAGGCAAGAACACTGGAGTGGGTTGCCATTTCCTTCTCCAATGCATGAAAGTGAAAAGTGAAAGTGAAGTCACTCAGTCGTGTCCGACTCGTAGCGACCCCATGGACTGCAGCCCACCAGGCTCCTCCGTCCATGGGATTTTCCAGGCAAGAGCACTGGAGTGGGGTGCCATCGCCTTCTCCTAGTACTTTAGCACATGCCAACAAACACATTTCAGAATTCATCAATATGTAAGCATTGCACTTAAAATGCGTGTATCCCTGGTCAATGTCATAGGGGTCAGAACAGAGGTCGTCTTTAACGAGTGCGTGGGCAGAGGTGGGGGGAGCCTCCAGGTGCTGGGGTGTTCTATCACATGACCTGGCTGGTATATACATGGTAAAAAGTCATCAGCTACTCATTTTACGATTTGTGTACTACATGAATGTAACACCTTGATCAAGATGGAAGGCAAGGAAAGGCGCAACTGTCCTCTGAAAGGCTAGGGCAGAGTAACCTTTCGCAAGAAAAATGACACACCCTGATTGTCATTTCTAAGGTCTAATAAGAATTTTATGGTCTAATAAGAATTTTATCATAAATGATTTCTTACAGATGTCCTAAAGATGGGGCCTCACCTGCTGGAGAGTGAGAACTTAATTCGAAATGCTGAATTTTTATTTATAATCAGGAAAAGATGACTGACCACCAGCATGCTATTTGGGAGAATCAAATAAGTTGAAAATTTCTGCAACAGAAATTTCTTTTTTAGTCCTGGTTTTGACATTCCCACTTGTATCTAGGGGAGCACCCATATTATTAAAGAATTCCCAGAAAACAATCAAATGCACTACAGTTTGCACGTGTACACATTTACACACACACACACACACTCATTCGTGTGCACTGGACGGGCTGGAGGTGTTGCCACACTCTAAATATTGGGAGTTGCTTCCTATTTTTACATCCAGCATAATCTGCCTGTAAATCCTTAGAGGTTTGACCTATACATTGTAAAAATGAATCCTGCAATTATAACTATATTAGAACAAAAGTTATAACCCACACTTTAAGCAAGTTGGAACTAAATAGCAGACTATGATGGTTTAACAGAAAGATGAATGGACCAAGTAACCGACAAACAACAGAGAAAACTGGCTCTCCAAGTTCATCCAGGCCGTGGAAGTCAGGCTGCGCTCCCATGTGGAAATGACCTACCAGGGTTTGGAAAGATTCTGAGATAAATCTTATGTCAACCCTGCCCTTCTCCTGAAACACTGTACCCAGCCTTATACGTTAATTCTCATCCTACAATTGTAAGGTCACATACTTCTTGTACAGCCTGTGGCCACAGCAGCAGTCCATTTGATGTACCATATGACTTTTTAAAAAATCATCTTCTTGTCCCCTCTCTTTAAATGTCTACTTTCAGACTTCATAGCTTGGATGCCTTTTTATTTTCAATAACCTCAAACCCACGCCATCCAAACTCCAGGGTCCATCAACCCCTCCAGATGGAGGTTCCTGAGATTTCTAGACATAGCCTCTCCCAAGGTCCAGACCTCTGTTTTCACGTCCTGAACATGCACGCATGCTCTCTCCGCATCCAGCTTTATGTCATCCCACGGTTTCAGTAATATAAACGCAAAACCTGAGCTGATGCAATGACCAAATCCTCTCTTCCCTCCGCCAGGAAGGCTCTCTTCCGTTTCCTTCTACTGGCGCTGCTCCCATCCCGTCGCTGGCCCTCGGGGCCCCTCGCCTCCTCCTCGGAGTCTACCCAACTCCAGGGTCTCCGTGTATCCATCCGCCTCCCCAATCAGAGTCACTGGTAAAGCGCAGCTCTGACCACACCCTTGCTCACAAACCTCTTCGGTTCCCCATTTCACACAGAATAAAGCCCTAACTCAGTACCTAAAGCCATCTACAAAGAGACTGTAATCTAATTTTGCAGATTTACCCTCCAAACCATGCTCCAACTTCCATGCCTTACATTCGGTCAAACTTCTGCGTGCTCAGTTGATTAGTCATGTCTGACTCTGCAACCCCAGGGACTGCAGACTGCTAGGCTCTGAATCCCTCTTGCCGGGATTTCCCAGGCAAGAATATTGGAGCTGTTGTTCTTTCCTTCTCCTGGGAATCTCCCTGACCCAGGGATCGAACCCGAGTATCCTGCATTGTCAGGTGGATTCTTGATCACCGAGTCACCTGGGAAACCCCGAACCTCCTGCATCTCCTCCCAAACCCCAACTATTATCCTGTCCTTAAAAAACAGTTCCTTCCGTTTGAACGCTCCCCTCTGCCATGTTTATTTCCAGGTCCGTTTCAAAGAGGAGAGCAAATGGTTTTGTGATAAGATACCAGACTTTGGCTTCATACACGCTGGATTCAAATTCCAGGGCCACTACTTTCTCATCATCAACTCTTAGGCAAATTGCTTAATGTCTCTGGTAGCCTCACTTTCCTCTTCTGTATGCAGAGAGGATGATAGTACAGGATCTATATCGAAGGACTGTGGAGGGGACAAGTGAGTTTTAAAATGAGAAAGCACTTAACACAACCCTCATACTCAACACGCATCCATAGAAACTATCATTTCCCATTGATCCCCACTGATCTTATCATCATCATCATTATTATTGACTTCAAGATGTTCCTGTGTCATAAACTGAAATGAAAACCCCCCTCTCCTTTGTCCTTCCACAGGACACTGGCCATGCCTCTAATTACATTTATCAAAGTATGACGTAGCTGAGAGTTGCTAATGACTGCCTGCCTTATTTCACAGGAAGAAATTCTATAAACGTTTACGAAGTACTAAACGGCATCTAAATTATCAGTAGTGTCTTCTTAGGGCTGCATTTACTCCTCAGTTATTCCATCATTTCTGTGTGTAAGATGTTTCCTGGACACACAGAAAGAAGTTGGGCTTTCTTTTTCAGAAGACATGGCCATTAGTGTGCTTCCAAGTCTTAGAGGTGGGTCCAGGTAATCGGAATGGTTTAAGAAGCACTAAGGAAGATGTGCCTATCACAGGACTCATTTGCCTGACTGAAGTCCCCAAGAGCCAAGCCCCGGAGGAGCCAGCAATGCTGAAGAGGTTCTGGCTTTGCTGCCCAAGTGTAGGTAATGGGCTTAAGTAATTGCTGTCCTTGGGCAGCCAGTCAAAATGCAGAATTGAAACTATACAACGGCAAGCGCGCCTACGGAGGAAAAATTATCAACTATTGTTAGAGAAAATAATACGTGACTATTGACATTTCTTTTCTTTTTTTTTTTTTTTATTGTTAGAGCAGGGCTTTAAGAAAGCAGGGTAGTTAAGGTTGTCAGAATTTCACTTTATCCCCCTCTTGGAGGCTGTTAAAAATTCACTCATGCTGAAACTTGCCTTTCAGGTTCTCAGCCAGATTTGTGCTTGTCTCTACTCTGTGGTTCTCCAGTGGAATGCAACTTGTAACTCAGGGGCCAGGGCTTTTTCAAGGAGCTTTCCACAGACGGCTTCCTACCTAGATTCCCTTTTCCTGACTCGCTCCACTCTCTGCCAAAGGTGGCTTTTAACAACCAAAACAACCCCAAAGATACACTCAACAGAGAGAAGATTAAAGGCTTTTGGCGGTGTTTATACAAATAGCCACAGCAATAAGCGATACTCAACAAGTAGAAATCCATTCAGCACTTACTAAAGGGGATCGCCATCTTGGAGTGTCCATAAGAGAGGCAGTTGAATCGGCAGGTACTTTTGCAGCTCTCACTGAATGAGAAGTAATGACAGTTCCAAAATGTCTTTGTAGCTATGCCATGGAGGTGACAACCTGGTAGGAGGGATGAGCTAGAGCTATCCCGAGGCTGCATTTCTCTGCTGAACCCACTGATTTTCTTTAGGCTGTGAACTCAGCACTCAACGCTCCCCAAGGACCATCCACCAAACTATTTCCCACTGAAGACAAAATGCTAGGCGGAGGGGTGAGAACTGATCATTTCTTGGTCAGTTACTATGGACCGGGCAGAATGCCAGTCACTTTAATAATCATAAGATGATGCATGAGACACTCTCCCTAGTCTCCAGTGGAAACCTATTTTAGGTGTAAATGTTGTTGTTGTTCAGTTACTAAGTCATGTCCGACTTTTATGACCCTGTGGGCTGTAGCCCGCCAGGCTCCTCTGTCCCTGGAATTCTCCAGGCAAGAATACTAGACTGGGTTGCCATTTCCTCCTTCAGGGGATCTTCCCAACCCAGAGACCATACTCGTGTCTCCTACATCTCCCGAACTGGCAGGTGGATTCTTTACCACTGAGCCACCTGGGAAGCCCACTCAAGCATAAATGGGTTTAAAACATTCTCAGGCTTGCTTTGCTTATCTGAAAGCAGCTGTCCAGTGAGACTTATCATGCTGATCAGCAGAAGAGCTATCACACGTCCAAGAGTGTCCTGACTCTGGTAAACACATCGCCAGAGATCCCAGATCCACATGTCGGGTCGTGCACGTGCCGTGCTCCCCATTACCGAAGTTCCAGAACCTGGAAACGTGCTACCATTAGCCTTTTATCATTGTAAGTGTTTCTGCAGTCCTGTCCACTTGCAAACTGCTTAACAATCAACTCTATCCTTGACGTCTCCCAAGAAATCAGAGAGCTTGACATTTGTCATGTGAAGCTGCTCAGTCACGTCTGACTCTGCGACCCCATGGACTGTAGCCCACCAGGCTCCTCCATCCATGGAATCTTCCAGGCAAGACTACTGGAGTGAGTTGCCATTTCCTTCTCCAGGGGATTTTCCCAACCCAGGGATTGAACCCGGGTCTCCCGCATTGCAGGCAGACGCTTTACTGTCTGAGCCACCAGGGAAGCCTGACGTTTGTTAGCTTTGTTTAATGGCCCCGAATTCCCAGGTCCAGAGTTGAAAGAAATCATGGGGTACACAGCCAGCCAGGGCTTAAGACCCACACAGCTGCTCTGTTTCCATTCAGCCTCTCAGCAGCCCAGCTGCTTCCCGAGGCTCTCCCTGAATATATATATATATATATATATATATAATGTATACATGCATTATTTTTAAACGCTTGGAGTTAAGACAATCCCAGGAAGAATATTGGCTCCAATTCTCCATTTTTAGCGTTAACCGCTCAGAGCCTGGGCTCCGGGCCAGCCGGGACGACTCTGGCAGGTCTGAGAGCCCCGCAGACCACGTGCCTCAGTGGGTAGGGAGCAGCGCTGAGCCGGTCCAGGGCCGGCCTTAGCCTGTGTCCGAGGCAGGAGGAGGGCCAGGTGCCCCGCACGAAGCTCAAGTGTGTGCCAGCTGGGTGGGGCCTGCGGAGATGTGAGGCGGGGCCCGAGTGGGCAGAGCTGCTGGGACTCGGAAGCTCCACTGGAGGCTGATGGAGGACCTCTCCAGGCTGTGTGTCCGCTACAACACGCATCCCAGCCATGGGAAGGTGAAGACCCGGAAACTCTGGCTTTCCCGTGGGGAGGGTTTAACCACTGTCTTAGAAAATGGGTGGCAAAGTATGGTCAGAGTCATAAGGAATAACTGTAGTTCAGCTTTGACAAACTTGGGGAGAGATGTCCCTCTCTCCTTGGAGTCGGGCTGTTTTTGGTCTAATGTTCGTGAATAAGGTCATTAGCTCATAATTGTGGGATAATTGTTTATGATCCAAAGTCATCATCTCATAATGGACAGTGATTTCTTACTATGTTTTTTTTTTTTTTTTTGAAAACTGAAAATTTTGACTGTATTTATTGGGACCTCCTGAATGTTGTATTATCCTAAATTAATTCTGAAAGATGCAATTCCTACCCAAGTCCAGAGGACTATGATAAACTCAGTGTTTGATATAGTCAACTTTTTTCATTTTTGGTCTTTTTTAATTCAAGTATAATTGCTTTACAATGCTGTATTAGTTTCTGCTATATAACAGCCTGAATCAGCTATGTGCTTAGTTGCTCTGCTAAGTCGCTTCAGCTGTGTCCGACTCTGTGTGACCCCAGAGACGGCAGCCCACCAGGCTCCCCCGTCCCTGGGATTCTCCAGGCAAGAACACTGGAGTGGGTTGCCATTTCCTTCTCCAGTGCATGAAAGTGAAAAGTGAAAGTGAAGTCGCTCAGTAGTCTCCGACTCTTAGTGACCCCATGGACTGCAGCCTACCAGACTCTTCCGTCCATGGGATTTTCCAGGCAAGAGTACTGGAGTGGGGTGCCATTGCCTTCTCCAACTTAGTCGCTCAGTCATGTCTAACTCTGTGACTGTAGCCTGCCTGGCTCTTCTGTCCATGGGGTTCTCCAGGCAAGAACACTGGAGTGAGTTGTCATGCCTTCCTCTGGGGAATCCTCCCATCCCAGGGATTGAACCCAGGTTTCCCTCATTGCAGGCAGATTCTTTACCATCTGAGCCACCAGGGAAGCCCAAGAATACTGGAGTGGGTAACCAATCCCTTCTCTAGGAGAACTTCCTGACCCAGGAATTGAACCGGGGTCTCCCTCATTGCAGGCAGACTCTTTACCAGCTGAGCTACCAAGGGAGCCCCATATCAGCTGTAGGTATTCATATCTCCCCTCCCTCTTGAACATCCCTCCAACCTTTCAATCCCAGCCTTCTAGGTCATCACAGATCACTGAGCTGAGCAACCTGTGTTATACAGCAGCTTCCCACTAGCTGTCTGTTTTACACGTGGTAGAGTATATATGGCAATACCACTCTCTCAATTCGTCCCCCCGCCCCCGCCCCACCCTCGCTCACATCCACAAGTCCATCCTGGACTTCTGCGGCTCCATTCCTGCCCTGCAAATAGGTTCATCTGTACCATTTTTCTAGATGCATTGCTATATGATACTTGTTTTCCTCTTTCTGACTGACTTCCCTCTGACAGACTCTAGGTTCATCCACAGCAACACAAATGACCCAGTTTTGTTCCTTTTTACGTCTGAGCATTATCACACTGTGTGTGTGTTTGTGTTTTACATCTGCATATTATCACACTGTGTGTGTGTTTGTGTGTGTGTGTATACCGCATCTTCTGCCACTTCATGACTTTGTAGTAAATGTGCAATGATTGCTCAAAAATATCTTTCATTTTTAAACTATGTTGTTGTTCAGTCACTGAGTCATGTCCGACTCTTTGCCACCCCATGGACTGCAGCACGCCAGGCCTCCCTGTCCTTCACCATCTCCTGGAGTTTGCTCAAATTCATGTCCATCAAGTCAGTGATGCCAGCCAACCATCTCATTCTCTGTCATCCCCTTCTCCTCCTTCCTTCAGTCTTTCCCAGCATCAAGGTCTTTTCCAATGAGTCCGTTCTTCACATCAGGTGGCCAAAGTACTGGAGTCTCAGCTTCAACATCAGTCCTTCCAATGAACACCCAGGACTGATCTCCTTTAGGATGGACTGGTTGGATCTCCTTGTAGTCCAAGGGACTCTCACGAGTCTTCTCAACACCACAGCTCAAAAGCATCAGTTCTTTGGCACTAATATTTCCACCAATATCAAGAAAGACAATTGTCTCAACTTAGAAATTATTTATGAACGAGGTGTCCCTTTGCATTCCAATTCCAAATCTAATTTGTTTCTAGTATTCTGTTTACTTCTCTTTAAACAGTTAGGATCAGCTGACCTATCTCCTGCCATCATTTCATCAGCAGCATCATTTTTATCACCCATTTCCTATAAGCCAGGCATCATCCTGAAATAGGAGTCCTAATAGCCAGGCTTGGAGGGAATGATGCTGAAGCTGAAACTCCAGTACTTTGGCCCCATCATGCGAAGAGTTGACTCATTGGAAAAGACTCTGATGCTGGGAGGGATTGGGGGCAGGAGGAGAAGGGGATGGCAGAGGATGAGATGGCTGGATGGCATCACTGACTCGACGGACGTGAGTCTGAGTGAACTCCGGGAGTTGGTGATGGACAGGGAGGCCTGGCGTGCTGCGATTCATGGGGTTGCAAAGAGTTGGACACAGTTGAGTGACTGAACTGAATTGAACTGAATAGCCAGGCATCACCCTGAAAATTGTACATGTGCTGATGAGAATGACTGAGATCCCTATTTTAACAGATGTGGAGACTGGGACACAGAGACTGAGTAATTCACACACGAGCAGTCGTGCTGGAACTGAGACGTAAGGAACGTAGTCACAAAGCCAGACTCCTTAGCACTAGGCTCTCAGTGGAGCCCTCCTGCTATCCTGCTTGAGTATGTTGCCATTTCCACAGCATTTTTTTCGGTGAATCTTTTTATTTGATTCTTACAACCACACATTAGATTTTATTTAACCTGGAAACCCCCCTTTTATTTCTTCCAAGTCTTAGAAAAATATGTAGTATTTTTTATTTTTTTGAATTATTAAGGATTTGGCTAATTTTTTTTCCAGATGAAAATTCTGAATTGAATCTAAAGTAACATGATGGACTTCTGTACCTAAAAATGTTAAAGTTATATTCAATTGTAAATCATCCTCAAATAACTCTCTATGGCCTTTTTTTCCTATTATAAAGCAAAGTCCTACATTTTTCAGGGGGATGCTCTGAACTCCAGTAGAAATAGGGAGTATATTTAAATGTTGTAAGTTATAACTGACTGCACTGCAGAATCAAATAGTTTAGGCTTGACATATTTATAGTTATATGAGTAGCGTTTGTACTCATATGTCTACATTTATATATACCAGGCCAAATTCCAGAAAGGACGTTCAGAGGTTTGGAACATGTACTGCTGGGAATTTATGTATACCCCTGCCCTCTCTTCATGGGAAAAATAAGTAGTTTATTCTACTTTTCCAATATCTCTACTTACATGCACAAAGTTTTAAGAAAAGACATATGTGATAATGTGGCCTAATGAAAACAAATGCTAAATTTGTTACTGGATTACTGTTTCTTTGGATGCTTACTCATTCCGAGTTCTTACATTGTTCCCAATTTCTGACACATCGTCCTTAGGGAAACATGAGTGTTTTGCAGAGAACAACTGGGCTGAATTACACAGGAATACAAATCCTAGAGACACCGCGACTTGAATGTCTACACTGTTCCTGGAACGAAATGCCTCGCGTCTGCTATCCTACAGATGACCTTTAGGACATTACAGGGTGGCACTGGAACAGAAGACCAGGACCTCCAGATCAGGCAGAAAAACAAGGAAGCACTGGGAGGATTAAACAGCCAAGGTCACCTGAAGAACCAGATCCCACGCCTGTTTAGAACAGCCTCCCTGTGCCAGACCTGACATCCTTGTCATGAGAAATGCTCCCTCCCACTGACAAACAAATATTCCTGCTGAACAATGAACCCACCGCCCTCCACCAAAAACAAAAACCAACAGGGAAACTTGGGCTTGGTTTCAGCTTTGTGGCCAACAAATACCTGCATAAACAAGCTCTGGGTCACCAGTTGAAAGCTAGTACTCATCAAGGTCATATATCTCAGTGCTTAACCTGACCAGATACCTTAGGTCAGGCAGTTGCATTTCACCTTTGCATATTCAGACCAAAGAAAATATATATTTGTTATTTTAAATCACTGGGTAGTTCTCTGAAATGCCGACAGATCACCAAAGTTATGGAGAGTAATAATGTTTTTCTTAAGGTTCAGGAAGACCCCGTGAAGCAAGGTCCTGTAGGCTTTAAGATCACTGAAGGAAAAGAAGGATACAGGAGAGAGATCTGACGTGTCCACACATAAACCCAACTTCCATTTTGGCTGACAGTCCTTTTAATTCTTTGGATTGAAGGCCCAAAATATGAGTTTTGAAACGGGAGGCCCATTTTATCTTTGGTATTGAAAGGGAGAAAGGAATAAAGTATATAACTCACAATGTGGGCCACAGATTTTACACGTTATCTCAGTTTATCCAATAATGACCATGAATAAAGATTTTTATATTCCTATAATTTAAAGAGGAGGATGAGGCTCAAAGAATTTAAATACTTCACTGCAAATTACCCTGACTGTATAATATGGACCCAGCTCTATGTGAATCTTTGCTGCCTTCTTGGGATAAAATGGGATTTGCCTGGGAGGATTCCCAGGAAGCGATGGAAGTTTAACACAGTCCCCGAAAGCAGGCATGAACGTGCCCGCCTAAAGCTGAGGACGCAGTAAGACCCTTGCCAGGTACGTTCCCTTCCTAAACAAGCATGCAGAGGCTGTTTGGGAAAGATGAACCTCTGTGCATGAGTATCAGTACCCATCGAGCTGAAGAGAAGGAAGGAACATGACTCGCTCCTAAACGTGGGCTTGCCGTCGGTGGCCCGACTGCGGGCCGTTTCCCTTCCTGTTGGTGGGACCGTTCTCCTTCCTTCCTGCCACCCTCCGAGCAGCACAGAGCTCTGGGATGGGCGACACTCCCCTCTGCGTTGGGCACTATTTGACTCGAGGGTCTTCCAGAGGGGTGATTTGCCTACTGTTTCTTTTTTTCCGGTGGCACAGCTTGCAGGGTCTTAGTTCCCCAACCAGGGACTGAACTGGGGCCACAGCCCTGAAAGCTCTGAGTCCTAACCACTGGACTACCAGGGACCTGTCTACTCTTTCCTTAAGCGTTTCTAGATAACACATTTACATAACCCTCCAGGAAACCATGGCTGCCTCACAGCTGTCAGGAGCCTTCTCTCATTCACACAGGAAGGAGCACAAGGCAATGAAACCTCCTCAGATGGCAGCACAGCCTTTCCTGACCGGAAGGGGTGTGCCTGGCGCTTCCTGCTGGACAGGGCACGCCTGCGCCTGGCGTGCATTTGTGCGGCTCAGCATGCAAAATGACTCAGCTCCTTCAGACGCCTTTGGTGATGGTGGCTATCACTCTTCCCCTGACTCCTAGGTGCCCCCAGCAGGGAAACCTCAGACCAGAGACTGTGTAACGGTGTTCTCTGGGGGTCCCAGGTGTGTGTTTGGGCTTCCAGCCAGAATATGGGTTCACTGGGGTAGAGCAGAAAGAAGCTGCACTTTGCTGGTGATTGTTTTCTGGAATTAGCTGCCCCATATGCCAAGCCCCGTGAAGTTCATCACACAGCTGATTTCCAGCAAGATGGTCACGGCCCACCAGTGAGGAGGCTATTTCAAAACTCATTTAGCATATCCACATCCAAAGAATGAAGTTGGATATTTTCCTCACACCGTGTACAAAAACTGTAACTCAAAGTGGATTACAGACCTAAATGGAAAAGCTAAAACTGTAAAATCTTAGAAGAAAGTAGAGGAGAAAATTTTCATTATCTGGGGGTATACAAAGCCTTTTTTTTTTTGGATAAAACACCAAAAGCCCAAGCAATAGATCAAAAATAAATTAACTTCATCAAAATGATTTATCTCGGACTGATTCAGTGCATTGAATCAGATCAGATCAGATTAGATCAGTCACTCAGTCGTGTCCGACTCTTTGTGACCCCATGAATCACAGCACATCAGGCCTCCCTATCCATCACCAACTCCCGAAGTTCATTCAGACTCACGTCCATTGAGTCAGTGATGCCATCCAGCCATCTCATCCTCTGTCATCCCCTTCTCCTCCTGCCCCGAATCCCTCCCAGCATCAGAGTCTTTTCCAATGAGTCAACTCTTCACATGAGGTGGCCAAAGTACTAGAGTTTCAGCTTTAGCATCATTCCTTCCAAAGAAATCCCAGGGCTGATCTCCTTCAGAATGGACTGGTTGGATCTCCTTGCAGTTCAAGGGACTCTCAAGAGTCTTCTCCAACACCACAGTTCAAAAGCATCAATTCTTCGGCACTCAGCTTTCTTCACAGTCCAACTCTCACATCCATACATGACCACAGGAAAAACCATAGCCTTGACTAGACGGACCTTTGTTGGCAAAGTAATGTCTCTGCTTTTGAATATGCTATCTAGGTTGGTCATAACTTTCCTTCCAAGGAGTAAGCGTCTTTGAATTTCATGGCTGCAGTCACCATCTGCAGTGATTTTGGAGCCCAGAAAAATAAAGTCTGACACTGTTTCCACTGTTTCCCCATCTATTTCCCATGAAGTGGTGGGACCGGATGCCATGATCTTCGTTTTCTGAATGTTGAGCTTTAAGCCAACTTTTTCACTCTCCACTTTCATCAAGAGGCTTTTGAGTTCCTCTTCACTTTCTGCCATAAGGGTGGTGTCATCTGCATATCTGAGGTTATTGATATTTCTCCCAGCAATCTTGATTCCAGCTTGTGTTTCTTCCAGTCCAGCATTTCTCATGATGTACTCTGCATATAAGTTAAATAAACAGGGTGACAATATACAGCCTTGACGAACTCCTTTTCCTATTTGGAACCAGTCTGTTGTTCCATGTCCAGTTCTAACTGTTGCTTCCTGACCTGCATACAGATTTCTCAAGAGGCAAGTCAGGTGGTCTGGTATTCCCATCTCTTGAAGAATTTTCCACAGTTTATTGTGATCCACACAGTCAAAGGCTTTGGCATAGTCATTAAAGCAGAAATAGACGTTTTTCTGGAACTCTCTTGCTTTTTCCATGATCCAGCGGATGTTGGCAATTTGATCTCTGGTTCCTCTGCCTTTTCTAAAACCAGCTTGAACATCAGGAAGTTCACAGTTCACATATTGCTGAAGCCTGGCTTGGAGAATTTTGAGCATTACTTTACTAGCGTGTGAGATGAGTGCAATTGTGCGGTAGTTTGAGCATTCTTTGGCATTGCCTTTCTTTGCATTGAATACATTGACCCAATTGAATACAGGGACCCAAAAATGCAAGCTGAGACTATTGCTTTGCTGGTTATCAATACCACATAGAAAAATGTTGAGTGGCCAATTGTGTTCCCTTTAGAAACTGACCAGTTCTTTCTACCCTGTTTTTTAAGCACAGTTGTGAATCAAAATACCGGTTTATGTGATTTAAAGAATAAAAATGACACGTTTTCCAATATCTAAGTCAAAAGTCAGACAGCAGTTAGAACTCACCATACAGTCACTTAAATTTAGTTTTATGAAGGGAAAAAACTAAATACTTTAAAACATTCAGATATTGTTAATATAATTAAAAGTCTGCTACTATCAAGTTTTAAGTAAATAGAAGAAAACTTTTATGAACTGAGGGGAAAAAGACAGCCCCTTGGAAGTTTATGAACACTGCATTTGTAAAAGAAAAAAGGAGTGTTCGAAGATTGGTTTGGTGTTTTCAATGCTTTGAATGAACACACTCTGGAGTGGCCCATCAAGAAGGGTATTATCAGGGCTGTGATATGTCCATTGCCTGTCTGGTTGCTTGGAGACCTCCTCCAAGCTTCTGAAAGTAGACTCCTAGTGTAAAACCATCCCGTGCTCAGTGAGTACCTAGAAGCGTTCCCTTTGTCTGCTTTGCTCTTTCATCTCTGGCATGCAGTGATGAGTAAACAAAGAATGTGCATTTTCTTTGCAATAAGAGTCATTTTCATCAGTGTTAACACATGCAATCAAGGTGGCCCTGCATGCGTGCACACGTCACCACATACAGCAGCCCCTTTTCACCTAGAATTGACCTCTTCCGCTGCGAGGTGGCTGGCCTAGCCTCAAAGCGGAGAGAAGCTCACTTGATCAGATAAAGTCACTGCTGGTGGAAGAGAAGCCTCCTCCCTAGTCTGTCCAGGGTCTTCTACATTGTACTACAACTGACTGCCTGGCTCTAGCAGGACTGAACCGGGGCAACGAGGAACGGAAGAAGGAAAACTTAGACGATCACTCAGGGCATAGCACTGCTATATATAAGATAGACAAACAACAAGGATCTACTGTGTATCACAGGGAACTTAGTCAGGATCTTCTTATCACCTATAATGAAAAGGAATCTGGGAAACGACATGCATCTGTAGCACCTCGCACCCGAAACACTGTGAACTGACTATACCTCAATAATTTTTTTTTAATTAAAAAGACAAACACCCTTCAACAAACCTCAGATCACTGAAAATAACCAAACAATCCACATTTATATTTTTGCAAATACTTTACTCTCCCAGTCTACCCAAAAGATATTATTATTATCTTTGCTCAGTCGTGTCCAGCTCTTTGCAATCCCAAGGACTGTAGCCTGCCAGACTCCTCTGTCCATGAGATTTTCCAGGCAAGAATACTGGATTAGGTTGTCATGCCTTCCTCCAGGGGATCTTCCCGACCCAGGGATCTTGACCAGTGTCTCTTGTGGCTCCTGTAATGCAGGCAGATTCTTTACCATCTGAGCCACTAGGGAAGCCCCACCCAAAAGAAATAATGGTGGCGAAAGTGGCAAATTTGAAGTTAATGACTCTTTTTTCTTTTTCAACTGGTAGACACCTGGCAAGAAATGTATTTCCAAAATGCAGAGCCAGAGACGTGATTTGTCTGATTCATAGAAAAATGAAAATGCAGGGTACTTGTTCATAAATGAGTAAGACTTTCAAGACGGTGACAGAAAGGCTCTGGACCAGGCATGGAGTCCCGCAGAGTGCAGGCCAGGATCACTGCCTGGCTGCTGCCCAGGAAGCCAGTCTTGCCAAAAGATAAGCAAGAAGGGAGGCGGTGGTCTGCCTAACCCATCGCTGGATCTGTGGTCTGAGAGCTGGTTTGACTTCTCTTGGCTGAACTCACAGCTTAACAGTGGCCTGTGTCACTTCTGCATTTATAGAAACCAATGCCCAGAGAAAATCCATGACTTGCCTAAGATCATGAGTTGAAAGAGCCAGAACGCAATCCCAGGTATCCTGACTCCCACACCAGCATTCTCTCCCCAACGTCACACTCTCGTCTCCAGTTTCAAGGTAAATCATCAGGAAATAGTAACTACAAAAAAGGAGGGGTAGGGAAGGACGTTACCTCATCAGAACTTCCTTTTCAGCTCTCCTGTGCAAAGAACAAAGTGAAAATAGATGTCAAATTCCTTTTCTGAGCCAACGCTTCCCAAGTCCTAGTGTAAAACCATCATATGACTTCCAAACGCTGAAGCAAGTAGCTCTGCTGAGAACTGACTCGAGCCCTTGGAGTTAGCGATTGGAGACCAAGGTGGTTGTTAGTGGATGGTTATGAGGCAACACGTTAGGGAACTAATCAGTGTTCCTGCACAAATATTTAAAATAATTCCGAGATAATCTGAACTTTAACACAGAGCTTGCCAGACACATTTGTAATCTGAACCCAAGGTTCTAATAAGTTACTGCCTTTTGGCTGTCCTTCAATGTCAGGGACATTTTTAGAAAGATTAGCACTTGAGTAGAAACGAAGATTGACATTTTCAATGTAAACATGAGACCTGGACTTTTTTACACAAATGAATGCATGTATCTTCTTCACTCAGGTACACGTATAAATTTAGTATATCAAAGTATCTCATGCAAGGACACGGTCATTAGAAGATACTACATGAATCAAATATTTGATTCAACTTTATAAGCCTATTAAAAAAAAAAAAAGAGTTCAAGGTAGGCTGCAGTGAAAGAAAACCCTTCAGAGTGGCAAAGAGCAGCGGCCATGCCCCTTCTGACATGGCACAAGTCTTAAGATCAGATAGATCTTCAGTTCAAATCTGAGCTTCATCTGTATTTTAATTGTTTGAGCCTTGGCTAACTTATCTGCAAAATGGGGTTGATACATTCAGCCAAACAGCTGAATCAGATGCTTTCTAGACGTCTCAGAGATTCTGACATCTATGATTCATACACCTTTAATTATATCTTATTGAGTTGCCTCTCAGAATTTTCACTGAGGGGTTAAAATTAGTTTTGCGTGTCTGCTTTCCATAACTTTATGGTCTGTAGGTAGCAACAAGGAAAAACAAAATATTTTCTGGCTTGGATAAATTTTGGCATAATTATAGGTCTGGAGTTTGGGAAATGAGGGCCAGAGGAAAATGGTGCAGAGGCCTGCGTAACCCAAAGTGTCCGAGGCTACCGCACTTACATCTCATTAACTGCCAATTACCATATTCATAATTTAACACAAAAAGGAAAAACACAAATGGGTTTAAAAAAAAATCCCTTTTATCTAGACTTTAGTTTATACTTGGCTTCCAAAGGCAGGATTAATGAATAGGTTGAGAAAGAGGGTAGTTAGATTGAGGAATAAAAACACTTTTTTTGATAGCATATGAGGCTATAAAAATGGCTTGGCTGAATCTATTAGCCAAAGATAAATAATACCCTGCAGGAGGAAAAGAAACAGCTTTTTCTGGATCATAAGGCCTGGTATGTTTTTCAAGACCTTGCTTTCACTGGAAATATAACATATCCATTTAAAGAGACTTTTTTTTTTAAAGATTTCTCTTTTGATGTGGACCATTTTTTAAGTCCTTATTGAATTTGTTACAATATTGTTTCTGTTTTAAGTTTTGGTTTTCTGGCAGGTGGGCTCTTAGCTCCCCAATCAGGGATCGAACCCATGTCTCCTCCTGCACTGCAAGGCGGATTCTTAGCCATTGGACCACCAGACATATTTTTTAAATGAGTGATTTCATAACATTTCTTGCATTGGAAATCTCGTCCCTATTCTGCTAAGACCACATTCAAGACTTTTGTCAAGACACGGGAAGACAAATGGTTCTCATTTATTTTTGTTATTACTAATGTTACTATTTTCACGATTGCCATTTTTCCACTTGTTACCACCACTAGGAACGCCGTTACCGCTACTGCATCCATGCCTGCATTTCCGAATGGCCATCTGATAGGAACTCTAATGACTCACATTTGATCGTTCAGCCCCTTGAGTCCCTGACGGCCTTGACCTCAGTGCATTCCAGGGCCAGCAGCTTCAGTATCACTTGGCAGCTTCTTACAAGTGCATATTCCTGGGCCCTGCACAGACCTATGGCATCTGAAGCACGGGGGTTGGGGGCCAGGAATTTGTATCTTCTAATGCTCAAAGTTGTGAAGCTTAGCTCCACAGAGAAAGCGACCCAGGTGCCAGAGAACAGGCAGGAGGGATGGGAGAGAACGGAGGCCGAGCACCTGGGGCCAGCACCTGCAGGCGTGACCTTGTCTGTGTCGGGCAGGCTGTCAACAGCCCAGAGAAAGCAAAGAATGCCAAGGGCAGGCTTTCAGGATGTGGTTGCCCAGCCTCCGGCCTTTGGCTCCAGGCCTGTGTGAGAAGAGGGAGGCCCCACCAGAACTGTCCCCAGACACTGCTGGTCTCTTCCTGCGGGAATTTGAAAACGACAAGACTCCTGATTTTTCATGAATGCGGGCTCATCCGATCAAATTAGCTACAGTTTCTAAATGAGTATTTCTTAAGGTGTGAGGTCTATGTATTTCAGGGTCTCCTTGATCCCTGCTCCCACAGAATCAAAACCTCTGAGGGTTGGAACAAGCTCTCAAATGACAACTCTTCAGTGTCAAGTTTGGGACACGTTCTACTTTTTTGGCCTGACTGACACTTAGCTTGGGATAAAGTTTTAAGATTTATTTGCTAACCTATGATCTGCTCTTCCTTCCTTGCTTTCTGTTTCTTCAAAAATACCTATAAAAATACACGCAAAAAAAGAAAATAAAAATTAACTGTACTCCTATTGCCCGTTTTGATAAATAAAATGATATAAAATAATATTAAACAAAATTAGGACATAAATAACATCATAGTTCATACAAAGGTATTAAAATATATGTAACTAATCATCTATGTTAAAAAAAAACCTTTTTATCTTACAGTATAGCCAATTCACATTGCTGTGAGAGTTTCACGTGGACAGCAAAGGGATTCAGCCATACATATACATGTGTCCATTCTCCCCCAACCTTCCCTCCCATCCAGGCTGCCACAGGACATTCTGAGCAGAGTTCTCTGTGCTACAGCAGGTCTTTGCTGGTTATCCATTCCACATATAGCAGCAAGTACGTATTGATCCTCTAGACGCTGTTGTCCAGATTTTCCCCTCTACAAATAACAATACAACAAGCAACTTTGTAAAAGGAAAAAAAAAAAAATCCTTGCATTGATCCCTAATGGCCGATTATTAGAATTGAAATTTCTGGTTCAAAACTTGTGTTTTCTCCTGAGGTATCTGACATACATCGCCAAACTGCTCCCAGAATGAGAAGACCAGTGAACAGCCTCCTTAGAAGACCTCGCTGGTGGCCCAGGGGTTAAGACTCCACATGCCCAGCACAAGGGGCCCGGGTTTGATTCCTGGTCAGGGAACTAGATCACAAATGCCTCACCTAAGACCCTACATAGCCAAATCAGTAATTTTTTTAATGCAAAACCAAGAACCACATTAGGTTGTAGATTGGTATCGCTGTATTGGAGAAAATTTAGGAATATAGGAATGGAAAACTGACTGTGTGCATGCTTCTGTATCTAGGAATTCCATGTCATGGTCTACAACCTAAAGCGACTCTTGCTTAAGGGAATGTTCCTAATAGCAAAAAGCTGAAAATAGTCTAAGGCTACATCAGTACAGGAATAAAGAGAGAAAAATACATGAGGTAAAACATATGAACTAGGTTACATCAACAGAGATCTCTCTCAAAAACAAAACGGCATAATATTGAATGAAAAAAATCTTGGTAAAAGCATACATACGGAATGAAATTACTTTTGTAAAATAAGAAAGAACTATAAAGAGATACTGCTGTGTTTACACACACAGGGGAATTACGAAACCTCCTGTAGAAAGGGTACACTAACTTCAACATGGGGGGAGAAGAGAGGTAGGGATTTTATTAGGATCTATAATATTTTATTTTCTTAATAAACAGGTTTGAAGAAAACAAAGTCAATATCAACAGATGCCCAATCTGGGGCACAGTTCTCAAAGTGAGTCTGAGGACCTCTGGGGGCCCCAAGTTTACTGCAGGATGTCCTTGAGGTCAAAATAATTTTCACATTAATACCAAGACCTGATCTGTCTTCTCCCATGTGTTGACATCTGCCACTGATGGTTCACTATCAGCGTTGGGTAAAACTGTGGTGTCAGCACAAACCGAGCTGTTGGAGCCAACGAGGTGAGTAGGGGGCTGCATTCCTCACCCCAGGCCCTTGCAGAAACCCCAGACAAAATGAGATAAGCCAGGTTTACTCAAACAGCTCCTTGCTGAAGCAGTAACATTTCTTTTCATTAATTTCCAACTTAAGAATGCTGTTTCAGTAACGCGCTGAGTAACAGAAAAGCAAATATGCCCACAGCACTCTTCCTCTATGCTGGATTGTTGCCTTCAGGGAAAAGTACTTGTGTGATCATCTGAATTGTGAACCGAACTACCTGCTTTTCTCCACAGAACATCATTTTTCTTGAAAGAATGCGTGAGAGCCCAATTACGGTTATTCAGACTCGGCTGAACCGCCTGTCACTTCCAAGAAAACAATCGGTAACAGTCGTTGCCCATGACAAAATTAGAGCTTGCAAATGAAAATTAGAATTTGAGAAAACTTGTATCTACCACGTGGGCGTGGCAGATGCCTAACTGTTAGAGACTTTTCTGAGGTCAGTGGAGATGTGATACAAGGAGTGCTCAGCCGCTTAGCCGTGTCCGCCTCTCTGCGGCCCCGTGGACTATAGCCTGCCAAGCTCCTCTGTCCATGGAATTTTCCAGGCAAGAACATTGGAATGGGTTGCCACTTCCCACTCCAGGGGATCTCCCTGACCCAGGGATTGAACCTATGTCTCTTGTGTCTCGTGCATTGGCAGGTGGGTTCTTAAATATTGTATAATGTAACATGTGTACATCAGGAAAGCATTTTCCAAATGCTCAGTTCACTCAGTTCAGTCGCTCAGTCGTGTCCGACTCTCTGCGACCCCACGGACTGCAGCACGCCAGGCTTCAGTCAGCGCATGATGTTAAAAAAATCATGCATGAGTGGAAGATCCACTCAAAGTGCAGGGTAAATGAGTGGGTTTTAATGTCACAGAGTCTGAAAAGTTCAGTGACAGGGTTTCAGATTACTCACTGCAGCTACCATTTGTTGAATGTTGGTGTAATATCCCATAGAATTTTCAGTTACCAGCCTATTAAAATGTTTCCCTTTTCTAACCACATAGCTGCTTGAGGACTGATTTTCTTCAACAATACAAATACCACAGCAGAATGAGCTCAAAAGCAGACATGAGGATCGAGCTGACTTCTTTCCAGCCAGTGATTAAGAAGATCTGCCAAAGTGTAAAACAGCATCAGTCTTCTCAATATTGCTTTTTTTTTTTTGACTTTGAAAATTGTACTGTCAAGAAATGTTTTTTTTTATGTTACCACATAAAGATTTTATTATTGCTATATTAAATGAATTAAATATTTAAAATTTTGTTTTAATTTCTAAATGTGGTAAACATTATAAACATTAACAAACAAAAGTTCTTTGTGGTTCTCAATAATTTTTATAAATGAGATCAAATAATTTGAGAACTGCTGATGTAGGGAGTGAGTGAATACACACATACTTGTCTACTCTTCTGTTACTTTCTATACTTTTCTCTGTACATGTAACGAAAGATAAGAGCAAAAAAAACCAAAAAACAAAAACCTACTAGCAGCACACGAGGATAGCAAAAACCTGCTTCTGCTGCTGCTAAGTCGCTTCAGTCGTGTCCAACTCTGTGCGACCCCATAGATGGCAGCCCACCAGGCTCCCCCATCCCTGGGATTCTCCAGGCAAGAACACTGGAGTGGGTTGCCATTTCCTTCTCCAATGCATGAAAGTGAAAAGTGAAAGTGAAGTCGCTCAGTCGTGTCCGACTCTAGCGACCCCATGGACTGCAGCCCACCAGGCTCCTCTGTCCATGGGATTTTCCAGGCAAGAATAGTGGAGTGGGTGCCATTGCCTTCTCCACAGGTGGCGCTAGCAGTAAAGAACTTGCCTGCTAATGCAGGAGACATAAGACACGCGGGTTTGATCCCTGGGTTGGGAAGATCCCCTGGGGAAGGGCATGGCCACCCACTCCAGTATTCTTGCCTGGAGAGTCCCATGGACAGAGGGGCCTGGTGGGCTACAGTCCATAGAGTCACAAAGAGTCGGACACGACTGACGTGATTTAGCGTGCATATTGTTGCCAAACTTAAGAATTACTGCTTAAGAGAAACATACCAAGCCAGTGTATCTGAGAGTAAGAAAATATGCCATAGCTTTAATTTGCCTTTCTTTCATTATGTCAGTTTGAACAATTCTGTATTATTTTACTGTTGATTTTGTGTGTTGTCCTCTTTCTATTCGTGGGCCACGTGTTGGCCGAACATCTTGCACATACCGTACTTGCTTCTAGATGTATCGAGAAGCTTCTAGGTGTGTCTAGAATACAGCAGTAAATAAGTTGCAGAAGGCCTGCTGCAGGACTCGGCACACTGCTGCCCCGTGAGCCAACTGCACCCCACTTCCCATTACTGGAGATAAAGTTCTTGGGGAACACAGTCATTCCTATCTGTTGACACTCTGTCTGTGGCTACTTCTGTGCTACAGGGAGAGACTGAGTAGCTGCAAAAGAGACTGTGGTGCCTGCAGAGCCAAGAAATTACTGTCTGTCTCTTCTGGCAAAGGTTTGCTGGCCCTTGATCTTGTGGCTTCCATAGGAATGCTTGTCTCTTTCCTTCTCTTTCCTATTGGTAAGATACCTTTGTATATTAAAGAAATCTTGTCTTGTGGATGTTTTCCCATCACATTTATAACCTTTTAACATTGTGGTTTTTATTCCATTGCAAAAATTTCTATATTGGATATAAAAACTTGATCAGATTTTCTCTTTTAATATAATTGTTCTTAAACTTTGGAGACACTGATTTTTAAATGACTTACTTGTTACTTTTGTTTTTATTTTATTCAACATAAATTTAAAAATCATTTTATCATATAGCTGAAAAAGCCTTCAGTGATTCTGACTGCAGTTGCATTATAATGTTGTGTTACTTTGGGAAGAATTTAATTTTTAAAATATTGATTCTTTTTATCGAGGGGTATAGAATGTTTCCCAGTTAAATCTCATCTTCTTCCAAATTATTTTATAATTTTTCAGTATATCCTAATAAATTCCTTTTTATATTTATTTCTAGTAATTTTCTGTTTTAGGGTCACTACAGTGATTTCTTCCTTACTTTTACATTGATTAAGGCAAATAAGTACTCTGTATTTTCCTGTATATTTTCTAAATAGTTCCCAACTGAATTTTTTATAGTTCCAATACTTTTGTTTGTTTGTTTCAGTTGATTCTTCTAAAATTATAATATAGACAAATAGGGACTTATTTAACTTCTCCTTTCTGATCACTTTACCTAATTTTATTGAAAAAATAATAAATTTAAAACTTTCTTGTTTCTCATTTTAATGAAAATATGTACAGAATTTTACAAGTAAATACAAAGATTAAATGAAATAGTTAATCTTTGTTTCAAATAATCTTTACAATTTTATGTAATTAGCCTTCTCTGTTTCATTAAGAGTTTTCATCAATAACATATATTAAATCAAGCACTTTGGAGAGCATCTATAGAGGTAATAACATTTTTTCTCATTTAGTCTATTGATAACATGAATTTCATAATAAATTTCTCTATTAGTAAAATTTCTTGTGTTCCTAAGAACAAGCTCCTCTGGGTATAGCTTGTTATTGTGTTCAAGGTTTACCTGATTGAATCCACTGGCATTTTACTTGGGATTTTTCAACCTACTAGGTTGATTAATAAGGTTTTGGTGTTACCTTTACTAGGATTTTCCTGTATTGCAAAAGAAACAAAATGGGAATGATCATACCTTTTATCCCTAGAATAGTTTACAGCTGCTAAGATGATAAATTTATACAAATTTTAAGTGATAAAAGAAGTTACATAAAATGAAGATCACGAGAATGAGATACGGTGTCAACTTGCCCCACTAAATAATATAGAGAGGTATCAAAATTGCATAGTGACAGCAACAAGAACATTAACAATTAGAGTCAGATTTAGATTTAAGTTTCTTGGTAAATGAGAACAATGGTGGAGGGTCCCCACCCCTCCAAATAACAGCTTGCAGATAAAGGAATAAGGTTCTCCTGCAAGCACTGAATTAATTAACACTTCCTTGGGTTTATGGGAATAGCCACTGGACTGAGACCAACCACGGAGCTTAATCCATGATATTAGCACATCCAAAGAAAGAAAAGGTCAACTCCTGGAGCATGGCCACTTTAGATAAACTGAGCTCAGAGAAAACAAACTTTGGCAGTGGGTGGGCAGTGGTGTTGGGCTCTCCTCGTAGGAAGGAGACAGAATCCAAGAGCTCTAAGCAGTCAGCTATGAAAAATGTAAAACAGTGTGCAGTCATTTCCTCAGGCTTCTCCATGTCCTGGAGAAATGCCTTGGAAGATTATGGCCCTTTGCTGATTCCATGAACACCAGTAACCTTTTGCTTATGAATTTAGTCATCTCTACTGATCATAGAAAAGTTTGAAGGAGGTATCTAGATGTGCAGATTGTAAACTTTTTCTGCTAGGAAACATCACCTCTATTTTCACACAAGAAAATATCTTGTATTCCATGGGTATCTCCAAGGGACACATATGTAGCACTAGACCTGCCATCTGAAGGTATACTTCTTTCCGATTTGAAATGCTATTCAGTTAGTGTGGCATTTTGAGAAAGATAATTTAAAATCTATTCTAATTTATAAAAGAAAAAATAATTTGTTAACTTTAGTACTTTGAGTACTAGACACAAACTGCAAAACATACCTCACTGTTTATGGTAACCGATCCACATGGAGCTGGGCCCTCTCACTGCTTATGGTAACCAATCCACATGGAGCTGGGCCCTCTCACTGGATAGCAGAGAACTGTTGGGCTGAATAATTCCAATGGCATGTCCATCCCATGAATTTACAGAGCATTTCATCTACCTGTAACTTATTAACATGATATAGAATTTTTTCAAGAAGTTATCATTTGGCCCCTGTTTACTTTTCCCTGGGATTACATTTTGCCCATTAGCCAAAAGTCTCAAAGGAGAAAGGTCTGAAAGAATTTTAATTCTCATTTTTTGTGACATGTGCCAGTGATGAATAACTATTCTAACTTTGGCTTTTATAAGGGAATTCATGGATAAAAATGTCTTGAAAAACTTTTCAGTAGATGCATCCATTGATGATAAAAACTTTTTATAAAGTGGATGCAGAGGGAACATCTCTCAATATAATAAAGATCATATATGACAAACCTATAACCAATATCACACTCAACAGTGAAAAGCTGAAATCTTTTCCTTTAAATTCAGTAACAGACAAGGACACCCATTCCTGCCACTTTTATTCAACATGATATTGGAAGTTGTAGCCACAGCAATCAGACAAGAAAAAGAAAAAGGAATCCAAGTTGGAAAGGAAGAAGCAAAATTGTCACTGTTTGCAAATGACGTGATACTCTATATAGAAAACACTAAATACACCACCAAAAAACTATTAGAACTAATAAATGAATTCAATAAAGTTGTAGGATACAAAATGAATACAGAAATCTGCTGCATTTCTATACATTAAAAATGGACTACCAGAAAGAGGTATTAAGAAAGCAACCCCATGTACAACTGCATAAAAAAGAATAAACAACCTAGGAATAACTCTAACCAAGGAGATAAAAGACCTATACTTGGAAAACCTTAAGATACTGGTGAAAGAAATTAAAGATGAGACAAACAGATGGGGAGATTTTCCATTCTCACAGACGGAAGAATTGATATTATTAAAATGACCATACTACACAAGGCAATCTGAAGATTCAATGCAATCCCTATCAAAATACCAATGGCATTTTGCACAGAACCAAAACAAATAGTTCTATAATTCACCTACTGAATGGGAGAAGATGTTTATAAACATCTGATAAGGGGTTATTATCCAAAATATACAAAAACTCATACAACTCAACATCAAAAAAACAAGCAACCTGATTAAAAACGGGCAGTGGACTTGAATAGACATTTTTTCCGAAGAATACATAGAGACAGCCAACAAGCACGTGAAAAGAAGCAAGACTCATCAGGGACTCTTCAGGGAAATGCAAATAAAAACCCCAGGGAGACATCGCCTCACATCTGGCAGATTTCGTATCATCAAAAGGACCACAAATAACCAGTGCTGGTGAGGATGTGGGGAACAAGAAACCCTCACGCGCTGCTGGTGGAAATGTCAATCAGCGCAGCCACTGTGGAAAATGATACAGAAGTTCCTCAAAAAACTAAAAATAGAGCTACTATATGATCCAGAAATTCCACGTCTGGGCATGTGGCCAAAGAAAACAAGAACACTAATTTGGGAAAAATAGATGCATCGCTATGTTCACTGCAGCACTATTCATAATAGTCAAGATACAGAATCAACCTAAGGGCCCACCGATGGACGAATGGGTGAAAAAGATGTAGCATATGCAGACAATGGGGTATTACTCAGTCATAAAAATGAAATTCTCTCATTTGAGACAACGTGGGTGGGCCTAGAGGGTATTATGCTAAGTGAAATAAGTCAGAGACACAAGTACCCTGATTTCACTTCCATAGAGAATCTGTAAAACAAGTGAACAAAAACCAAACAAATGAGAAAACATCATAAAATTGAAACAGAATCACAGATACCAAGAACAAACATGTGGTTGCCATAGAGGACAGTGCTGTGGGGATGAATGAAATAGGTAAAGGAAATTCAGAGAAACAAACTTCCAGTTACAAAATTAATCAGTCCTGGGGATGAAATGTGCAGTGTGGAGGAACAGTCAATAATAATGTGATATCTTTGTATAGCAAAGAAGGCAGTCAAAATGTAAAAACTTCCAGTTGTAAGATTAATGATATAATTAACACTGCCATGCATTATACATGAACATTGTTAAAACAGTAAATCCTAGGAGTTCTCAGCACAAGGGAAAATGTGCCTTTTTCTTTTTCCTTAACTCTGTGTCTATACAAGATGATTAATCTTAATGCAGTAACTATTTCATGATGTAGGCAGGTCAATTATTCTGTGTACCTCTTAAACTTTTACAGTGCTGCATGTTAATTATATCTCATAAGTTGCAAAAAAAACTTGACCCATACACAAGTTATTTGTATCAGTAAGGCCCATCTTTCAGTTATGCCTTTTTAGATGGTTAACACTGTCATCTTTAAAAAAAAAAAACAACACATAAAGAAATTGAGGGGGAAAGGAACATAATAGATATTATTTTGTCATACTGAACTCTATGAATTTGCAGATACTATTTTTTTATGGTGTGTGATAGATATACTTTGTCCTATAGGACATAAATATCAAGTATCAGCAATTTTATGTCACATATCTCAACCATTAAAGGTTAGCCTACATTCTCTTACAGAACAGAACTGTATCTATCAATTTGCCAATGACAAGAAAGTCACGCTGAAACACATTGATCTATTATTTCCTCCCACTATTCAAACCTCATGCTTCCGTAAGGAGGATGGCATTTGTTTTATGACTCGCTGTCACTTGGCTTCTCCCCCAGCATCAGATGGAATGAAACAATATTGTGCCACTCAGCTGTTGTGATCACACCGAATTTCAACATATGTTTAGTATCTGGCTCTGAGTGCCTGCGTGTCCCCAGGTTCCTACTTGGATCCAAACTTGAGTGTGTGTATAAGGACGTGTGCGAGCCTGTCTGCAATTGCATTTGGACATTTGTTTCCTGCTAACAGAAACCCAAGCATATGTTTGAGACCAAGTTTTCATTTCCATCTGACACATTTTCTGTGATTAGATTCATTAAGAAATACAGAAACAGCATTAAAAACAAGAAGGGATGTGTATTTGTAAACATCAACTGTGGTTGTGGCAAAGACCTTTCTATCAGCTAAACTGTGTCTTCTGGAGCCATAATCCAACCCACAAGACACATTTTCATTTCATAGTTCAAATCATTACAGAAGGAAAAAACCTTATCCATAAAGAAAATAAAGCTGATGAAACAACACAGCTTATTTGAACATTAAACCATCCTCTATAAAAATGTCAACCTAACTGTATTACTTCCATCAATGCTGCAAAAATAGAACCAGCAAACGAAACTTTGTTGGCAGCAGTTGAAAAAAATTTTCTTGGTATTTCTGTTCTTGTGGTTTATGAAGCTACTAAAACCCTCGATATAATTATGGTTTGACACCTTCTATCATTCTTTAACTTATAGTCTTCTAAAGGAAGTGGTGTAAATTGCTTTCTTTAAAACATCAGTGAACATGTTCTAAGTACCGTATTGCCACAGACAGTGAAATACAATTACTCAAAACATGAACCCCTCTCCAGACACAAACTTAAGACTCATTTAAGGAAAACAGAGGAATGAATGTCCCACTTCAAGTTAAATTAGCACAGACAAAATTTCTGTAGGAATTCAGGTTTAGGTGACATGAAAGATATCTGGGTATCATGTTTATTTGTTTTTAATCAAGTATGATAACAGAAAGAAAATTATATTATTCTTCTTGGAAATGAAAAATAATATACATTTTTTTGTGACAATGACTTCCGGGCGGCAGAGTACTATGGCAGTTCAGAGTGTGGACTCTGGATTCATACAGATCGAATTCAAGCTCTGGTTTTGCCATATGTGGGTGTTAGCTGTCTGCTCTTGGGCCATGGACTAATATTTACTACTAAGTTCCTTAGCTGTACAATGAGAAAAATAGCATCTAGTGTATGTTATAAGACCATGGTAAAAAAAATTAAATAAAACAATTCATTAAAGCACTTTGCACAGTGCAGGATGCCCAGAAATGCTTGATAAATATTAAAATTCTTAGAAAGAGGAGAATATCGTGCATTTCGGAACAAAAGATTTTGAATACAAGTCTAATAGTAACAGAGAATGTGGTATCCATGCCACCGCAATCATAGAAATCAACTTTTAAAAGGCATAAGCTCCTATGATTCACAGATTTTGAAGAAAAACGTACAGGTACCAAAGGGGAACAGGGATAAATCAGGAGTTTGGGATTAACATGTACTATATACAAAAAAGATAAACAAGGACCTACTGTATAGCCCAAGGAACTAGAGTCTCCATCTTCTAATAACGTATAGTGGAAAAGAATCTGAAAAACAATATATATGTGTGTATACATATATATATGAATATATATATCAATACCTAAAAGCTATTTTTCCCATTGGCTATCAAAGTTGATTGCATTTTGATGAATGCGTTTTGAATGGAAGAGCTTGAAATTAAGTATCTGCTCATCACCAGAATATCTACCTACATTGTTGAAAATTTCTATGGCTCTCTTGAAAAGCCAGAAGAAAAATTCAGGAAGCAGTGAGAAGGACCATTGTATAAATAATATTAAGCTCCAGATGCTCCCTACAGGAAAAATGTGGCCCGGGATTGAAAAGTATGATCAGAAATCAAAGACCAGAAGAAAATGAAAAGAAGCAAATGTACCTTTATGCTGGAACCAAACTGGCCAGGTGTCGTTTACATCCATTATTATACGGGCTGTTTAGTAGGAACAATGCAAATATTTCAAAAGCAGAATGAAGGGATAAAGGGCAGATGCTGAGGGCCATGTTGCCATGGAGATTAATTTTTATATAAAAGTTAATATTAGGTACATTGGTGCTAGGAATCCTTGTTCATATCCCTTTGCCAATGCAAAAGTCATATTAAATGCAAGTAAAATTCTATCTGGGCTTCCATGGTGGTTCAATGGTAAATAATCCGCCTGCCAATGCGGGAGACATGGGTTTGATCCCTGGGCTGGGAAGATCCCCTGGAGAAGGAAATGGCAACCCATTCCAATATTCTTGTCTGGAAAATCCCATGGATAGAGGAGCCTGGTGGGCTACAGTCCACAGGGTTGCAAAAGAGTTGGACACGACTCAGTAATTAAACGATAGCAACAAAATTTAATCTCCATTTCAATACTTATAAAAGTCTTCCCATTCCAATGAAAAATGGCCAGAGTTAGCCATTTTTATTACTAGTTACACAGCAGCAGGGAAATTTATGTGTGTGATCATCTATCCCTCTAAGTGAATGATGAGAAGATAATTTCATGAGTGGATAAAATGTACTTCAAATATATGGCCAAAACTGCAAATCTGAAAACAAAAATAAGAGTTGTTCACCTTCCAAAACTGCAGCTGTCCTATTTGTTAATCTCGCCCAAATTTAGAATAAAAAAGGACTTTGCCGATGATCCACACTGACTGTCAGAGCAGCTCTGGTTTACAGCGTGCTCTTCATTTTGTGTTTCTGCTGTGCATTGGTGGAGGAACACAACACGGATGGCCCATCAATGAGTAGTGACCTTGGCTGGTCCAGGCCACGTGGCCCTGGGAGTGCTGAGTCAGCAGCCCCGTCTGTTCTGCTCCTCCTTTTGGCTGTTGGCTGAGTGGTGGCAGGCTTAGCAATTCAGTCTGCTTCTGTGAAGCTGGGTTTTTCTTCTGTGAAGCTAATTGAAACTGCAACATTGGCCTCATTACCATCTTGTAAAACCCCTCTGAACTAACCAGCTCAGACAGCCATGGTTATAGGCTAAAATCAAAGGCAAGATGAGTCAAAGAATTATGGATGGAGAGTTCAGGTCATTTTCCAAATGTCAAAATATAGGATTCAAATGCAGGGCATCATTCATTTACATATACCAATATGCTTATCAAATTGACAATGTTCCAAATTTACCATCAGGAAAGGCTCCGTCGACAGGGAGGGATGAGCCGAAAGAGATCTGCGAGATGTTTTATTTTGAGCAATCATAATGCCATTCTTCTTTCTAGGGTCACGTTTAAGTCACATGAACAAGCATAATGCCCTCGGGGTGATTTTTTTTAAGCCTAATGACAGTGAGCCATTGTGCGGTTCATTAGACTGCTCTAGGTTCCACCTGATTGTATTACTAAGATTACCAAAGAATGATCATACATGGATAAAAGTTTAATACATTTATTATGCTGCATGCCACCTAAATATTTTGAGCTAAATGAATAATTCTCAATTCAGGCACTTCTGTCCCAGAGGAAATACTTGGCAACATCTGGAAATATTTTTGTTCGCCACAAGTGGAGCAGGGAGGAAGGTTCCACTGTGTATAGGACACAACAGAGACACTTTTACCCAAAATCTCAATGGTGCTGAGGCTGAGAAACCCTGATTTAAATAGACACATCACAATGCAGGGATCTGGGATCTGAGTCCTTGAGTAGCAGCTGGTCATTTCTGTGGCTGAGGAGGAGAAAATCAGCCTGCTGAAAGAGTATTGGTCAAGTCGTTTCAAAGTATCAAGGATACTTCTAAAGACATTGTATCTTCTGCCAATGAGCTCAAGGATAGGGTAGGAGCAGGGCAGAGAAGGATGCAAACTGTATGCACAGAGAGTACTCCATCAAATGACTCAAAAATAGATGTGCTTATTTATAGAAGGAAATGCTGACATAAACTATTGGCAAGACAATCTGTGTGTTAGCCTGTTTGCTTTCGTAACATGCACTGACTGCATTGGATATAAGCAACAGGCTTCTCTGATTAGAGACAAATGAGAGCATCATGTCCCAATCTGCCCAGATAATAAAATATATCTTAAAACTTTAATAAAAATCTCTTATATTGGCCAAAAATGGATGAGCGGAGTATAATAAATTGTCCTCCAAACAGACTCCAGTTTACAGGTGAACCTTAAAAAATGATAAAGACAGATAGACAATAAAGAGATTGATTATTCAAGAAATTGGATTGTGAGATAATTATTTAGGAATTAGGAAAAAGTTATTATCTCAACTTCTCTTTGTATATCAAAATAAAAGTACAGATGGATTAAAAACAACTAGGAGAAAATGAGATGAATAGTTATCTGCTCTCTGAATGAGAGACAATTTTCTCAAATTTTACTGTGGCAGTAGGAAAACTACAAAGGAAAAGCCTCAATAGAATGTCCCTAAAGAGCCTCTTGATGAAAGTGAAAGAGGAGAGTGAAAAAGTTGGCTTAAAATGCCACATTCAGAAAACGAAGATCATGGCATCTGGTCCCATCACTTCATGGCAAATAGATGGGGAAACAATGGAAACAATGAAAGGCTGTATTTCTGGGGGCTCCAAAATCAGTGCAGATAGTATCTGCAGCCATGAAATTAAAAGACATTTGCTCCTTGGAAGAAAAGCTATGACCAACCTAGACAGCACATTAAAAAGCAGAGACATTACTTTACCAACAAAGGTCCATCTAGTCAAGGCTTTGTTTTTTTCACTAGGCATGTGTGGATGTGAGAGTTGGATTATAAAGAAAGCTGAGCACCAAAGAATTGATGTTTTTGAACTGTGGTGTTGGAGAAGACTCTTGAGAGTCCCTTGGACAGCAAGGAGATCCAACCAGTCCATCCTAAAAGAAATCAGTCCTGAATATTCATTGGAAGGACTGATGTTGAAGCTGAAACTCCAATATTTTGGCCACCTGATGTGAAGAACTACTCATTTGAAAAGACCCTGATGTTGGGAAATATCGAAGGCAGGAGGAGAAGGGGATGACAGAGGATGAAATGGTTGGATGGCATCACTTACGTGATGGACATGAGTTTGAGTAAACTCTCGGAGTTGGTGATGGACAAGGAGGCCTGGCGTGCTGCAGTCCATGGGGTCTCAAAGAGTCAGACACGACTCAATGACTGAACTGAACTAGGTGAGATAATTTTACACTTTTGCTTATTAAACCCCCCAAAAGCAAACCTTGTCAACATTCAAAAGCAAACCACAGACTCAGGAAGACATTTGTAACACATTTTAAAGTGTCACTATGTTTAACTATATAGATTTCATATAAGATCATTTTAAAAAAGCATCAACCAAATGACAGTTGAGCAGAGGACACACAATTTTAGAAACTTAAAACATTCAGGAAAACATCTCATTTCACTAGAAATATACATTAAAATAATATACCATTTTCTCCTTATCAATTTGCCCTTTTTTTTTTTCACTTTCAACAGGAAGGAGTGGTTAAAGAGGTTTTCTTATGCTACAGGTGGAATATCTGTTGGTACTACCCTTCTGGAAGATACACAAAGAAGTTCACATTCATAGCTTTTGACCTACTGAACTCACTTAGGAGGATTAAGAGGGGGGAAATCTCAAAATATAGAAAAAACAGCTTTACATACAAAGATGTTCACTGCAGTGCTATTTAATAAAGAATTTCTGGGAATTCCTTGGCAGTCCAGTGGTTAGGACTCTCCACTTCCATTGCAGGAGGCGTGGGTTTTATTCTTGGCTGGGGAACTAAGATCCTGTGTGCCCCATAGTGGGGCAAAAAAGAAGAAAAGTTAAGAAGGAAAGAAAGAATTTCTCCTGAATCTCCTTAATGTTCAATAGTTGAACCGTAGCTCATTGCGATGCATCCGCTGATGCAGCAAGTATTTTGTGACAATCTGAAAAGATATCACTAAGCGTTTTAATAAAATCGGATCCCACTTGTGTTATGAGGTTGAAAATTTTCTTATGGTAGGTATAGTGGGCTGAATGTCAGTCCTCCAAGAGATAAGGCCATGTCCTAGTCCCCAGAACTTGTACATATTTTCATATATGCAGAAGATGTGCTTAAATGAAGGATCCTGAGAGGGGGAGAGTATCCTGGATTGTGTAGGTGGGCCCTAAATCTAGACACATGTCTCCCCATAAGAAGAGGCAGCGGGAGTTTAGACACAGATGCTGAGAAGAAGGTAAGGGGATATGAAGATGGAAACTAACTGGAATGATGCAGCCTCAAGCCAAGGAATGCGGGCAACCGCCAGCAGCAGAAGCAAACAACTGAATCCTCCCTAAAGCCTCTGAAGAGAGCACAGTTCTGCGGACGCCTTGGTTTTAGATTTCTGACCTCCAGAAATTAGAATAAATGTCTGCTATTTTAATCCATCAACTTTATAGTAATTTGTTACAGCAGCCACAGGAAACTTATATGGTAAGTTTACATTCAACCTTTCCGGAAACCACCAAATAGTTTTTAAATGTGTCTGTACCATTTTCCATTTCCGCCAGCAGAGTATGGAGACTCAGCTCCCCCACATGGCACCATCACTGGGAATGGTCAGTCTCCTTCACTCGAGCCATTCTGATCAGAGTACAGTGGTCACTCACTATGGTTTTAACTTGCATTTCTTGAAGAGCTGACTCATTTGAAAAGTCCCTGATGCTGGGAAAGAGTGAAGGCAGGAGGAGAAGGGGATGACAGAGGATGAGATGGTTGGACGGCATCACCGACTCAACGGACATGAGTTTGGGTGAACTCTGGGAGCTGGTGATGGACAGGGAGGCCCGGCATGCTGCGGTCCACGAGGTTGCAAAGCGTGACACAACTGAGCGACTGAACTGAACGGGACGGAATGACCAATAATGTTAAGTATCTTTTCATGTGGTTGTTTGCCATCTGTATATCTTCTCTGGAGAAGTCGATGTTTATAAACCTTTGCCTACTTTTACTTTGGTTTACTTTTTGCTTATTATTGGGTTTTGAGCATTCTTCCTGTATTCTGAAGACACCTACCCTAAGACCCATCGTTCCACTCTTAGGTATTTATCCAAGAAAAACGAGGCATATATCCACAGAAAGATTTGTATACTAATGTCCATAGATGTTTTGTTTGTAAAGGTCAAAACCCAGAAACAACCCAAATGTTCATCAGCTGTTGAATGGATAAACAAATTGTGGCACCCATACAATGGAATACCACTCAGTGACAAAAATCAATGAATTACTGGCACATACAACAACATGGATTGTGTGCGTGCTAAGTTGCTTCAGTCGTGTCTGACTCTGTGACCCCATGGACTGTAGCCTGCCAGGCTCCTCTGCCCATGGGATTCTCCAGGCAAGAATACTGGAGTGGGCTGCCATGGCCTCCTCCAAGGGACCTTCCTGACCCAGGGGTTGAACCCACATCTCTTATGTATCCTGTGTGGATTAGACTTGAATAATTTTTCTGAGTGAAAGAAGCCAGATCAAAAACGTTATACATACTGTAGGAGTCTACAATTCTAGAAAAGTCAAACTAATCTACAGTGACAGGAGGCAGATCTATGGCTGCCTAGGGATGGGGAAGTGGGGAGAAGGAATAATTAAAGGAGAAGAGAAAACTTGGGGGTGACATTTAAGTTCATCGTCTTGACTACAGAGAAGACTTCCAGGTATATATGAGTGTCAAACTGTAGACTTTATATGTTGTCAAACTGTAGACTTTACATGTTATCAAACTGTAGACTTTAAATACATTCAGTTCATGGTATGTCAGTTACACCTTGGTAAAGCTGTTAAAGAAGTTGTTTAATCCTTCTAAGCCTCAGTTTCTTCATCTATAAAAGGAGGCAGTAATAGATCCCACCTCATGAGGTTACTGTGGGATTAAATTGTGGTAATCTGGCAAAGTACTCTGTTCAGAGTCTTGTATACAATGAGCACTCAGAAAGGCTAACAATATTTTTGTAAAAATGGTACAAAAACTTTCATCCTGGTGCAACATATTATATAATATATATTAAAATACATTATTAATATGTTAAGATTATACTATATGTTACTATATTAGAATATGCTTAGAAAAAAGACTGGAAATAAGTATTCTCAAAGTATAAAATGCTATTTGACTGTGATTGTGGAATTTGGGGTGATTTTATTCTTGCACATTTCCTCTATTTTCTAGGTTCTCTACAATACGTTATGTATTGTTTTTATCCAGTGAAAAGGTTTATTTTTAAAAAATACTGTTACTAATCCCCTAACAAAGCAAAGCTCCATGGAACAAATCAGATGGCACGGAGCATACCTGTTTCCTGCTTGTTTGCACCCCCGGAACCCCTCTTATCCTCCTTCTAATCACGTCCATCCCCACTCTGTGGCATGCTCAGACACACAGGTTGCGTGCGGGCTCTCTTAAACCCGTCGGTGACTCCCTGTAAGCCTTTAGATAGAGGCCCTGTCCCCAGCAGAGCTCCTGCCCACCTCTCTGGTCTTGCCTGCCCCATTCCTGCTCTCTCGATCTCTGCTCCTGTCCCACTGGCTTTTTAGGACCTGCAGGTTCTGTGGTCTGTCCCATCTCCCTTGCTTCACACCATTAAATCTTCCCTCTCTTCCTCTTGGTTATTGACCTCAGCTCAACGGGAAAGTCTTTCCTTGATGTCTCTTTGTTATACTCTCACATGATCCTTTTGGCTAAAATTCAGTGAACTGTTGTTTCAGGGGTCTTCCTAGCTGGTGAGCAATCTGAGCACAGAACCATGTCTGTGCTGTTCAAAGCAGTGCCCCCTAAACGTAGCAGAGTTGTAGACACTTATTAGCTCAGCTGGTAAAGAATCCACCTGCAATGCAGGAAACCCCAGTTCAATTCCCGGGTCAGGAAGATTTCCTGGAGAAGGGATAGGCTACCCACTCCAGTATTCTTGGGCTTCCCTGATGGCTCAGATGGTAAAGAACCCACCTGCAATGCAGGAGACCCTCGTTCAATCCTTGGGTTGGGAAGATCTCCTGAAGGAGGGCATGGCAACCCACTCCAGTAGTCTTGCCTGGAGAGTCCCGTGAACAGAGGAGCCAGGAGGGCTACAGTCCAGGGGGTCGCAAAGAGTCGGACGCAGCTAAGCACAGCACAGCTTAGGCACTTATTACTGGTGCTTAAAAAAGGGCTGGTTCAGACTCCCTAGCAAAAGAATCATGGTAGAGGAGGAAGAACATTGAATCATGAGGACACCCACCTGCCTTGGGTGAGTCTTTTCTTTCTGGTTTAACAATAAATATTTATAAAACAGGCCTAAACTATCTCCTAGCGCCCCTCCAGATCTAAATGTAACTGGGTAGAATTGAGTTCATGTCCCCTCGAGTATGAATAATTTCTTGAGTGAATTCATGTGACCCTCATGTTCTGACTGCAACCAGCAAAAAAAAAAAAAAAAAAAAAGGACTTGCTAGTATAGAAAAGGAGAGCAATATCACCAACAATCTGTCATTTACCTCTTAGAAATTGCACAATCAAAATGATGGGCTTCAGATATTACCTCCTCTTGAAGTTTTCTTCTACCTACAAATATTCTAGCCCTGGGCTCACATCATTCTGCTGCAGACAGTAAACATCAGGAAACTCTAAAAACCGGACTGACCTTGCTTTTGGTCACGTTTGAATTAAAGAGGCACACTTAGCAGAGTGAACTGGGAAAAAAGAAGATGGAAAAGGAATATTTTGGGCCATCTCTGGACCAACCCAAGGATGAAAGATATCACTAGTAGCTCTTTTTTTATTTTTAATCTCTGCTTCACATCTACATATGACTTCACCTAACTGGGACCCCTGCTTATTTAACTTATATGCAGAGTACATCATGAGAAATGCCAGCCCAGATGAAGCACAAGCTGGAATCAAGATTGCTGGGAGAAATATCAATAACCTCAGATATGCAGATGACACCACCCTTATGGCAGAAAATGAAGAGGAACTAAAGAGCCTCTTGATGAAGCTGAAAGAGGAAAGAGCTGGCTTAAAACTCAACATTCAGAAAACTAAGATCATGGCATCTGGTCCCATCACTTCATGGCAAATAGATGGGGAAACAGTGGAAACAGTGACAGACTTTATTTTTGGGGGCTCCAAAATCACTGCAGATGGTGATTGCAGCCATGAAATTAAAAGACGCTTGATCCTTGGAAGAAAAGCTATGACCAAGCTAGACAGCATGTTAAAAAGCAGACACATTACTTTGCTAACAAAGATCCATCTAGTCAAAGCTATCATTTTTCCAGTAGTCATGTATGGATGTGAGAGTTGAACTATAAAGAAAGCTGAATGCCAAAGAATTGATGCTTTTGAACTGTGGTGTTGGAGAAGACTCTTCAGAGTCCCTTGGACTGCAAGGAGATCCAACCAGTCCATCCTAAAGGAAATCAGTCCTGAGTGTTCATTGGAAGGACTGATGCTGAAGCTGAAACTCCAATACTTTGGCCACCTGATGAGAAGAACTGACTCACTGGAAAAGATCCTGATGCTGGGAAAGATTGAAGGTGGGAGGAGAAGGTGACGACAGAGGATGAGATGGTTGGATGGCATCACCAACTCAATGCACATGAGTTTGAGCAAGCTCTGGGAGCTGGGGATGGACAGGGAGGTCTGGCGTGCTGCCGTCCACGGGGTCACAGAGAGTCGGACACGACTGAGCGACGAATACCAACAACAGGGACCCAGAACTGACCTCGAGTGGAAGAAGCACATGAAGCCACACTGGTCCCGGATCCCTAGGGTGCATCTGCCTTTTCAGGGACATCTCTTATGGCAGGAAGCAGTAATGCACTTGAACAGCAAAAAGAAACACTGAATTCCAGCACCCCTGCCCAGCCATCAGCGCTGGGAGAATTCAATGACGATGTTGTAAAAATGAAGCAAAATAATACAGCCACGAACATGCATCGTTATAAAATCTATGTTTCCAGGAAGAAGAAGCTGCCTGCAAATTCTTTATCTTGATTTAAAAGACAGTTAAATAATCACTCCCAGCCTAAGTATGTCAAGTTTACTTTGACAAAGTCAATGTGACAGGAAGTCCAAAGTTAACAGTGAGAACTTATTTGGTATCCTTTCTCCTGTGTCTTTCCAAGTATGCTAAATAAACAGCACATATCTGTGTCTTAGAAGCTTGACAACAGGAAAGTAGGTTAGAGTACTTGTGTGATAATTCAGACCAAGAAAATGTTAAATAAATAAAACCTTTTCCTTGGTTATCCAAGCAAAGCTACATTACCTAATGTAAAAAAAGAAAACAAGCACAGAAACAAGAAACATTGCTGTTTCAGGGTGTGCTTCCACGTATCTAGAAAAATCAGCTTTGAATTCTGTCTTTGAGAATACTCAATCGTGTAGCAGTCATGGAATCTCTGATACTAAAGTATTAGTATCAAGGACAAAAATGGAATAGTCACCCCATTAGCTGTATTCTGGGTACAGATGCATTGTATTTGGAGGGAAATAAGTTAAAGTAAAGATTTCCATGAGTCTTGTGCTATCAATGCCCTTTATACATGGAATTCATGTTAGTAGAAAGACTGATTTCTGACAAAACTGTTTGCCAATAAGCATATCTAAAATAGAATGACATCTGCTGAAACCTATTAACAAAAGACTCAAACATGATCAAGAGCAAAGTGTTCTTCACGGCATTCTTGGAGGACAGCTCTGTATGGGTCTTTCAAGTTTCTGCAGGTCTTATAAGAAGAGATACGGCCTGCCTGGCTGCAGACTAGCTTTTTTAGGATGTTGGCACGCTGAACAGACTTGCAGCCTGGAGACGATATCCTGCATGCCTGTGTGCTAAATTGCTTCAGCCACATTCGACTCCTTGCAACCCCATGATCTGTAGTTCACCAGACTCCTCTGTCCATGGGATTCTCGAGGCAAGAATACCAGAGTGGGTTGCCATGCCCTCCTCCAGGGGATCTTCCCCACCCAAGGATCGAACCCAGGTCTCTCTATCCCTTCTCCAGAGGATCTTCCCAACCCAGGAATTGAACCTGTGTCTCCTGCACTGCTGGTGCATTCTTTACCCGCTGAGCTAAAAAGTTGAGTTCCTCCAACTCAGGATTTTTTCCAGTAATGCACCTTATTACCAGCGTTACCTGGACCTCTTGTTACATTAGAGTGAAGTAAGTGAGAGACAGGAAAAATAAAAAACGTTGTATATTAACAGATATATGTGGAATTACAGATGACCTTATTTACAAAGCAAGATAGAGACACAGGTATAGAGAACAGACGTATGGACACCAAGGGAGGAAGTGGGGGTGGGGTGAACTGGGAGGTTGGGATTGGCACACACACACTGCTGATCCTCTGGGTGGAAGAGGTAGCTGATGCGGACCCGCTGCACAGCCAGGGACTCTGCTCAGTGCTCCGTGATGACCTACATGGAAGAGAAATCCAAAACAGGGGATATATGTGTACACACAGCTGATTCACTTCGCTGTACGTCTGGAGTGAACAGAACATTGTAAATCAACTACATGCCAAAAAAATTAATTTTAAAAACAGCAATGTTAGTGAGCTGCCCTTCAAAAGAGAGAGCCGTGTTAGCTCCGGCCTGTCCCCTGTGGGTGAGCCTGAGTGTCCATCACAGTTCACTGTCTCCTGCTGCTTTCCTTGTAACTCCCCCAGCAGTCGTGCCACTGAGGATGTCGGTTCTGTCTTCGTTCCGCTTCACAAATGCAGAAAGGGGGACCGAGAGGGACTGAGTAACTCACCCACGACCAGAGGGCTGGGCGAGTGGCCGGGGCAGACTCACACTCACGATGTTTGCCATCGCGCTGGAGGGCCAGTGAGTGTTCTCAAGGCTTGCACTGCTCGTCCCACCCTTCCCTTTGCTTCCCTGTTCTCACCCTTGTCCACTTGTCTGACTGTCTCCCAGGAGCCGGCTGTTCTTAGAGTCGGTGCTGCCCTTCAGCCTGTGTGTGGCCTTCTGCACCCCGCTCCCTTCTCACAGTCTGCACGTCTGTGTGGACACACACTCACATCCCCCCCAACACACAGCTCTGTCCCCCCATACCCCCCACCCTCAGACACATCAAAGACACGCAAATGAAAAGAGTCCTCTTTTTCATAAAAAGACCTTATCTAGAGTTGTTACTTGGTTAAGCTACAACTATGAAACTTTTCAAAATGGCATTCCTTGTCTCTAAGTTTTATGTATTTAGATTCCCTCCCTCCACCGAATACTGAAGAATTTACTTAGACTGTGTATTTGTAATTCTCTTCACAGCACATTTTACAAAGTGGCTTCTTAGCTGACACGATACTATGCTGAAGGAAACTGCTGCCAGTTTAGAGACTTCCTAGGCAGCCCAGTGGTTAGGACTCTGTGCTTCCACTGCAGGGGGCCTGGGTTCAGTCCCTGGTCAGGGGAACTAAGACCCTGCAAGCCACATGGTAGAACCAAAAAAGAAAATACTGCCAGTTAAAAAAGTTGTCCAATTTTGCATTGCAATGATTCTCTAACTTCAGCACTCCCACACACAACATCACAGAGGACCCTTGTGAAAAGGCAGATCCCTGGGTCTTATCCTCCAAAGAATTTGACTTAGGAAGTCTTAGATGGAGCCCAGTAATCTGTACTTTAAGCATGCTCATTAGGCAAGTCTGATACAAATATTTTGTGACCCACACCCTGAGAAATCAAGAGAAACTCCATGTATTTCACTTCCATAGAGCAATGCCCTAAATTTTCGAGAATCTTCTTAGCCAACTTCTGGGACTACACTTCTCTCATAGATACAACAAAGTTAACACCGACCGAAATGCTTGCTCGGTCATCTAACAAATACTGCTTTAAAGTCTACGTTCCACTAGGGATGGTCAGTAGCTAACAGATGGGACCTGAGTGCAATCCTCCACACATCCAGGGCCCACGGCAGACACCGTTTATCAACACAGCACTCTGTCCGCTGAGCGAGATCCATGTCTGTGAAGCCATTCCCCTAGTCAGTTGCAGGGCAGTTCCTAGGACGTGGCCGTCAAGTCTGGACCACAGGGCATCGGAGCAGAAAGCAGAAGAGTCAAATCACGATTGAGAAGCAGGAGGCGAATTTAGAGCTCCTCCCATCTCCCTGCTGACAAACACACTGCACCGCCTCTCCTAGCCTGAAGGCAGGCTCGGCGTCATCAGGCAACCCCAGAAAGCTCCTGGAAACAGAGACCACAGCCCATGGACAGGGTGAGACAGCCAGCATGCTTGGGGAGCCCCAGTGCACTGGGGGAAGGTCCTTCCTCCTCTCTCTTCTCCCTCCTCCCACTTGCTTAAGTACCTCCCCCCTCCCCCAAATGAAAAGCCCATTAGAGCTTCCTGCCCTGGGCATAAAAAAAGAATTCCAGGTTCTGATTACCACGGAAGCTTTTTGATCATAGTTGTAAGAGCCGCCTCCTTCAGTTCATCGTTGAGACTCTGAGAAGTCAAATGACTTACCCAAGCATGCTTGCTGAGAGCCAAGAGTAGAATTAGGTCCCTGGACTCCTAGTTGACTGCTATTCATAGATTTAAGAATCCTGATGCAATGAGCTTCTAAAAATAACACTGCCTAGTTCCACCTCTAGTCATTCCAGACATCATATCTTGATCATGTTTACCTATCACAGCTTCTATCTTTGAGAATCTTTCATTAGGTCAGGCTCAACCAGAAATAAGTTGGTAAGTTTTACAGATAATGATTCTACATTATTGTACACTTTAATCATAGTTTATTCCTGCAGAGGTGGAAAGTCACCTCATAATAACAAACCGTTGAGAAGGTTTTTGTTTGTTTGTTTTTATTCTCAACAGCATGGAGAGCTGTGACTTCAGACACACCTGGCCTGGAACCCCAGCTCCTCCCAGAGGCAGAATCTTATGCAAATGATTTCATCTCCCTGAGAATCTGATTCCTTATCTATGACAGGAAGAACTTATTTACCTCTGAGAAATGTTCTGGAGGTGAAAGTGATTAGCAGGCTTACCAGTGACTGGATGGGTGCCCGGCACACAGTCCGTTCCCATAGGTATTAATGTTTCTCTCCTTTTCCTTCGCTTCATCTATGTCACCTTGGAGAAAAAAGGTAGGCTAGTCTCTCCAGCCTTTCTCTCTCCCAAGTGTCTCCCAGGTCTGGCTACCTTCATGAGGTTTGGTAGAACATGAAAAGGAGAGTCACGTGTCCAAAAATTATTAGGAATTTTGAGAGAGCGCCAGCAGAGGGGTAGGCTGAGCGTGGGGCCCTTCTGAGCGGGGCGTGAGCGCTGGCCCAGGTCCCAGGCCTGCACCGTCAGTCTGGGTACCAGACTCTCTCTGCACTGGGTCTTCTCTCGTCCACTCCCTGGTCTTGGAGAGCTGGTCCTGGGGTCCCCGGTGGGCACAGGGAGTGCACACGGGCTCAGGAGTTTATGGGACTTAAATCTGGCTCCAGTACTTTGCTCTTACGTCACCCATCTCTCTAAGGCTGGTTCCTCTGCTGGGAACGGGCCTAATGATGCGTGGGCCGTGGAGGGCCCAGGTGAGGGACGGATGAGGTGGGAGCTGGGGAGGGCGCCCACCCGGCCCAGCCCTGAGGACGCACAGGTCGGCCGTTGTCACCAAGGCTTTCTTTCCTTTGAACCTCTCCCACGTCTTCAGACTTTGTGACTCCAGTGGAGTCACAGTCACAATTCCCCCCGGAGGTGCCACTCAGAGCCCAGCCACAGCACCCGTGCTGAAGAGTAAAAAGGCTGCAAAACGGGCAGAGTCCACATTCTCACTGGTTTTACCGGACCACTCAGAATGAAGTATACCGACAACACAGGGATGCCGACGTTATTCACAATCAAAGAATGCAAACTGTCTGACGCTTGTGGCAATGATACGGTGCATCGCTTTCCACTATTATTGCATTTGATGCCTCCTTTCCTACCCAGTGTCTACAGACCACGGGTTACCGTCCCCATTTGATAGATTCCAAGACTCTCTTTTTAAATAAAATTTAGTGATTTCCCCACTAATTATTAGAGAAATGCAAATCAAAACTACAGGGAGATAACACCTCACACCGGTCAGAATGGATCTCATCAAAAAATCCACAAACAACAAATGCTGGAGAGGTGTGGCGAGAAGGGACCCCTCCTGCACCAGGGGAATGTACATGGTGCAGCCACAGTATGGAGGGTCCTTAAGCTAAAAACAGAGCTACCGAATGACCCTGCAATCCCACTCCGGGGTGTGTATCCCGAGAGAAACATGGCCTGAAGAGATACATGCTCCCAATGTTTACTGAAGCACTGTTTACAGTGGCCAAGGCATGGAACCATCTACATGCCCATTGACGAAGGAATGGATAAAGATGCGGTACGTGTATACAATGGAATATTCCTCACCCGCTAAAAAGAAGGAAATAAGGCCATTTGCGCAACATGGATGGATCTAGAGATAGTCATACAGAGTGCAGTAAGTCAGACAGAGAAGGAGAAATATCATATGGCATCCTTTCTATGTGGAATCTAAAAGGAAACAAACTTACAAAACAGAGAGAGACTCACAGAGGTAGAAAATGAACTCATGGTTGCCGGGGCGGGGGGTGGGGGGGGGCAGGGGGGGGCATCGTTAAGGACTTTAGGAACGTCATGTGCACAGTGCTGTGTTTAAAATGGACCACCAACAAAGACCTATTGTACAGCACAGGGAACGCTGCTCAATGTCATGTGGCAGCCTGGGTGGGACAGGGGTTTGGGGGAGAGTGGACACACGTGTATGTGCGGCTGAGTCTCTTCACTGTCCACCTCAGACTAGCACAACATTGTTAATTGGCCACAAAACAAAATGTTCTTGGTGTTAAAAAAATAAAAATAAGATTTAAAAAATGTAGTGATTTTCCTGAAGACGTGTGCTTCTCTGATCCTCTCCTTATCCGATTCCTCGTCCGGTGCTCCTTCTGCCCCGTCAATAAAAATACAGTCAAAGCAGCACTGATGAGTCTGTCTCTTCTCCTCCTGAGTACAATGTCTCGCTGCTTCAACTGACCGTGATTATAACAACAATTTCATGTGGTTTTCATAAAAAAGGGAAATGCAACCTGGTGGTAATCACTCATTTAACATTTAGGTATCTTTGGGGAGCTTGGCAAATTTTGTAAAGCTTGAAATTCTATCTGCAATTGTTCACGAAGCCTGTACGCTATGTTAGTATTATTTCCATAAAAAGTGGACATTTAGGAAACTTGGTGGCATGGACGGACAATTGCCCAGAGTCAAAGATCCATGCGTGAGGAATCAGGACATCTGAGTTAAGGATACGGAATTGATCTGAGCGGGAGTTATGCAAGAGTTGCCATTTTTCCAATTTTGTTTTGGGCTAGAGCAGTGGGCTTAAGGAAGCTATGCCAGCCCTGCAGGGCCGACCTTCAAACTTTACAGGAGAAACAAACTTCTGTTTACTTCACTGTTACTGGGGTTTCCGAGGCAACAGAAACCAACCCCGAAATGGCTACTCTCCTGCATCTCCTTCCCAGATGCAAACTTAGATTTCCCGCTCTTTTATGACAAAACAGGAGCTGCAAGATGGATAGGCATGAATTCACTATTCTTTTAGCTGCTGCAGAGGAATTTTTGCATCTCTGGCTGCCCTTGAACTTCTGGGACATGCCCATGCTGGTGGGTCCTACTTGGAAGAGTTAAGACCTCACATCTCAACCCCTTCCAGAATGCACCAGGGAAGGGGTGGTTCAGGGGACAGTCTGCAGAGACGGCCACTAACGCTCTCCTCCCTGAGAGCATGAGCCATTCCCCCACTGAAGGCAGGATGCCATTCTCTTCCGTTTGACACTTGGGGCAGCCTTGTAACTTGTTTTGCCCAGTAGAATGTGGAAGAAGAGACGCGCTGGGTCCCAGGACTTCTCGTTATTGCTCAGTCCTAAGTCCTGTCCGACTCTTTGCCACCCCATGGACTGCAGCACACCAGGCTTCCCTGTTCTCTACCATCTCCCGGAGTTTGCTCAAACTCATGTCCACTGAGTCAGTGATGCTACCTAACCATCTCCTCCTCTTCCACCCCCTTCGCCTTGGATTTCTTAGCCCAAGACCTAAGAGGACTGGAAGCTTCTGCTTCTTCCTTCTTGGAAGCCCGCTCCCATGGGAGAATTCTGAGTCCTGTCCACCACCCACTGTGAGAACACCCATCCCAGCTTGTGTGGCAAGGCCTCAGGAGAAACACCAGCTCAGCCAGAGTTGAGTAAAAGCTTCTTGGAGCTTCCAGCCCAGCCCAGCCACAGGCTAAACAGGCTGAGTGAGTGACCCCCAACCAATGCCAAATGGAGCAAAAGAACTGCCTGGCCAACCCTGCTTGAAGTCTGCCTCACAGAACTGTGAGAAATGGCAAGCCCCTGTTCTCTGGAGCCACCGAGCTGCAGGGTGGTTTGTTATAGAGCAGTAAGCGACATAGCTGGGGAGGGTCTCCTGCTGTAGATGTGAGAGCTCTCAGGAAGTGAAGAAAGGGAGGGTGGATGAGAAGAACCTGCTCTGCTGCCAGTTTGCCCGATTCCATTGTGAGTTTTGAAAAGGGTGGCTCAACAACCATTATTTCCATGCGGATGTAAATTCTGTGTCCCCAAGAATTTAGCCCACAAGACACATTTGGAATCCAACATACTGGGGGTGGAGCCTATTCAGACACTTCAGCCACCCGTTGCTGACCTCCAAGTATCAATGTCAACCACGTGTCGGACTCTCGCTTTGAGTGTAAGGGAGACATTTAATAGTGCCTTAGCCCAGCCTTCACAAAGGGGTACATCACAGTGCTATATAACGGAGCAGCCCCTGAAACTAACACATCGTTGTAGATTAACTATACTCTGATATAAGATAATTTTTAAAAAAGAATGAACACCAGCTATATATGGCCTACTGCAAGAAAACTTTTATTTACTTCACCACAAATGGTTCTCGGAGGAAAATTCTCTACCCTAATCCAGCAGAAGACAACATTTTTAAATAGAGACATTTTGTAAAATGCTTTCCAGGGATACGTTAAGCCTGTCAGTGGAGACTCATTCTACTAAAACTACGTGCTTGGTGACTGAGGATATTCAAAGTATGTATAGTTCGGTTAATTGAAGACAGAGGGCTTCAGCATTTTAATTTCTGAAATACAGGATTAGCATGGTGGCTTGGAAGCGTGGTGGCAGCAGTGGGTCTCAGCTCCAGCCAACTGCTAGAAGCACTTGGAGTCCTTCCAATCCAAGACCCAGAGGTTTGACCTAATTGTTCTGGGCTTTTTTTTTAAATGCTCCCTAAGGGATTCTGACGTCCAGCTATGACTGAGAACATGGTTGAAATAGTTCAGGCTTTGGGGTACTTCTTAGAAATGCACATTTTTGGCCCCTGTCCACACCTCCTGGATCAGAAAGTAGACCTCAGGAGAACTGCTGTGCTATGATACAAATTAAAAGGGCCAACTGATTCTCTGTCCCTTCACTGTGCCTCAAACCTCATTAAATGTTCATAAATCTAGAAGCCCTTCTTACACTCATTAATGTTTTTTTACAGGATTATAAAAATCTGGTAGCAAAATTTTTAACAAATCAAAAGTACTATTTCATTTCTAATTTCTAATTCATTTTTTGTTTTAACACAAAGGAAAAGCATAAAGAATAAAAATACACTACTACTTTGAAATAACATTATTATTTTGATATCAATTTGCTTTTCACATAAAGGACTGTCTTATACACATTGTTTTATAACCTTCTTAACCTGCTTTGTCACTTAACACATCCTTTATATCCTACTGTATTACTGAATATTTTTAGACATATTTAAAGCTGCCTTTTCTCCATCATGCTGTTCTACCCAGTGGCTCAGCTGTGTCTGACTCTTTGCGACCCCATGGACTGTAGCCCTCCAGGCTCCTCTATCCATGGGATTCTCCAGGCAAGAATACTGGACTGGGTTGCCATTTCCTCCTCCAGGGGATCTTTCTGACCCAGGGATCAAACCCAAGTCTCCTGCATAGGCAGGTCGATTCTTTATCACTGTGACACCTGGAAAGCCCCTTTTCCATCATAGGAATATCCCAAATATATTTTATTGAATCTTCAGTGGTTGTTTCAGATTTTTGCTTTTACAGATAATGTTTTCTTTGATTACTAAAGAAGTTTTTGTTCACATTCACGATGGCATTCTTGGCATCAGTCCCTAGATGTGATATTCATAGGTCAAAGTGTGTGTACCCTTTAAAGGTATTGATACACACTGACAAACTGTCCTTTCTTTATAGTGGAAGAAAGAACCAGTTCCCTTGCACCATGCATGGTCACGCGTGCTCAGTTGTGCCGACTGTGTGTGACCCCATGGACTAGCCCACCAGGCTCCTCTGTTCATGGGATTGTCCAGGCAAGAATACTGGAGTAGGTTTCCACGTTCTCCTCCAGGGGATCTTCCTGACCCAAGGATAGAACCTGCATCTCCTGCACTGGCAGGCAGATGCTTTACCACTGAGCCACCTGGGAAGCCCCTCACACCATGGTGTGTGATACTATATATCAAAGCTTTATTTAATCTGTGTCACTTTAGTAACAGGATGAGCTCCTATTGTTCTTTAATGAAGTTAATTATTTTCTTCATTATAAAAATTTATAGCTCACTTGTATTTATTTTCATTCTTTATCCATTCTTTAAAAAATGTGACTATTCCATTTTCTTCCTGTTGAATTGAAAAAGTCTTTTGCATACTAAGGATTTCTTGCATCAATACTTAGAGGCAAGAAAAATAGAGTAAACACTCAATTGAGTGGCATCAGCAGGAGTTCATTCCAGTTCCATGTTCGTCAGAAGCAAACTCGAATCATTTGGTCAAGCTTTGTTACTGTAAATCTGTATAGAATCAGTATATTTCCTTTTCCTAGGCCTGTACTCCACTGAACAAATACAGTCCTTCTCTGATGATCATCCTGTGGGGCCTCATGGTGATTGTTCTGAATTCTCCATTGTATGAAAAGAATGGGATTCAGAAAGTCTGAGTCCTGGCTCCATAGCTACAATTTATATAAAAATTGTAGACTAAGGACATGCTTTAGTCTCCTCACCTTTAAAACAGAAATAACAAGAATGACCTTTATCTCCCACGGTGACCGTGAGAGACAGTTTGCAGGATAAGCACACAGATTTCAGAGCCTGGTTATCTGGACTGGAATCCCCATGCTGCCATTTAAAAGCTATGGAGCTTGGGCAAGTTCTTTAGCTTTTATTGGAATACAGTTGATTTACGATGTTGTGTTAGCTTGCAGGGTGCAGCAAAGTGATCAGTTATGTGCTCAGTTGCTCAGTCGTGCCCAACTCTTTGTGACCCCACAGACTGTAGCTCTTCTGTCAATGGAATTTTCCAGGCAACAATACTGGAGTGGGTTGCCATTTCCTGTTCCAGGAGATCTTCCCCACCCAGGAATTGAACCCATGTCTCCTGCGTCTTCTGCACTGGCAGGAAGAGTCTTCACCCCTGCTCCACCTGGGAATCAGTTACACACATTCGTACATCCACTCTTTTTCAGACTGTCCTCCCATATAGGCCATTACAGAGGACGGTATAGAGTTCCCTGTGCTGTACAGTAGGGCCTTAGTGGTTATCTATTCCATATATAATAGTGTGTAAATGTCAGCTCCCATCTCCTAATTCAGCCCTTCCTCCCTTTCCCACCGGGTAACCGTAAGTTTATTTTCTATATTTGTGACTCCACTTCTGTTTTGTAGATAAATTTGTTTGTACCCCCCCCTTTTTAACATCCCACATATAAGCAATATCGGATGATATTTGTCTGTGTCTAACTTGCTTCACTCAGTATGACAATCTCTAGATCTTAATCTCTTTGGTCTTCAGTTTATCTGTCAAATGAGGATAATAATAGAATTTACCTATTGGAGTGGTAACAAGGATTAAATGAATGAAAGTCTATATAGCACTGTAGAACGGGGCCTGGCAAGTAGTAAGCACTACATATTAACACAACCATCATTCCAGTTCAATGACAGAACCTGCCTGTTACATGCTGTCTTAACCAGAGCCCCGACACATGTCAGGGGTAGGCTTATAACTGCTGCAAAGGCCACCACAGTCTTGGCAGGCAGAATAAGCTGGGCTGAGTCTCTACCAAACCCAGGATGTACCCTGGAAATGAGTTTCTGAATAAGGCTCTAGCATCAACTTGCTTTTCTGTGATTCACCTCTTTCTTCTCAACGTGGAATGCAGGAAAACCAACCTGTTTTTTATTAGCTGGATTATGACTGTCAAAGCTAACCATGTGGGTTGGTCACTTTGCTTCCAGCCCAGAACTCACAGACAGACAGCCACAAGAGCGTGGACCCAAGGCGCTCTCAGACAGGTAGGCACCAAGTTTCCTACCTCAAGGCAGAGCAGAGACATGGATTTTTAGACGCATTGTCTGTAGTTGGGTTAATTAAATTCTGTGTTCTCTGATTTATGCTCTCAGCTAACAAGGAGATTTTTGGTAACTCATAATATGAATCATAATACAGAAGATGATTCAAAGAAACTCTCAGCATTTTGGTCATTTTATCTGATAAAATTCCCACTTCTGTCCCCATGAGTCGCACCGTATAAAAGAAGCTACACCCATATGGAATACGCTTGTGAGTCAAAAACAAAGCCAATGCCCAAAATACAAATCAAAAACACTGCCGAGAACAACAGGCCTCAACTAATGAATTAAAATGATTGCTGGTTTCTTTAAAATATTAAGCCCATCAGCGCTTGCCAAAAAACCCCTTGGCTAGCTGAGGGATTCAAGCTGCATTGTTCAGCTCGAGATTGAAATCCTTCCATTCATCATTGACATGTGAGAGACAAGACAAGGCTTTGACAGACGAGGGATGAGGCGCCAGATGGTTCCCATCTGTATCTCCATTGATCGTACAATGAAAACCCACCTTCCCCGATCAGAAGGCCGCGCAATACGCGGAAAATGAATACCCAATGTTTTTAAAGGAGCATAATCGCCCTTCCCAACCAGAGATGTATAAATATTAATGAACGCAATCTGGTTCTAAGCAAATTTAGCATGAACTTTTAGCTACCCTCCCCTGACAACTTCCTCCCTCTTTAACTGAATTATGCTTCAAAGTTCTGTGATTAAAAATAGCAAACCCTGCACTGAAGTTGGATCCGTGACTGAGGAAAACCTCTTCCTTCCAGCTAGTCACCGGTTAACACAGTTCACATCATTGAGTACTTTTTTTTTGTTTTTAACCAAAAAAGGGTCTCTGTTTAAATGAATGTTCAAGCAAGTATGAACAGTGAGATACAGTGAAGTGAAAGTTGCTCAGTCGTGTCCGACTCTGTGGGACTCCATGGACCTATACAGTCCGTGGAATTCTCCAGGCCAGAATACTGGAGTGGGTCAGCCTTTCCCTTCTCCAGCAGATCTTCCCACCCCAGGGGCTGTCTCCTGCATTGCAGGCAGATTCTTTACCAGCTGAGCCACAAGGGAAGCCCAAGAATACTGGAGTGGGTGGCCTATTCCTTCTCCAGGAGATCTTCCCAACCCAGGAATGAAACCAGGGTCTCCTACTTTGCAGGCAGATTCTTTACCAACTGAGTTATCAGGGAAGCCCAGTGAGATATAGAATCAATATAAATATGCAGGGGGCTGATTAGTAATCTATCATTTCTGCCAAAAGGATTTGAACAAACTTAGAGATTATTATACACGGAACCAGGAGTTGTTAAACAAGCTAAGTTTTGCAAAGCTCTGGCATACATGGAACCCTAGGAAAAGAAAAATGATTCTCTCTCCCATACGTCTACACATATACACACTTTTCTGCAAACTTAACACAGAGGGTTAACTGAGTACTCTCAGTGAACAGTTTGAATTACTGATATTCAAGAGAAAATATTAGTTGTTTTGGGATGTTTTGAACTTGCATCATTAGTATTAAAATATCTCTAGCCCAGAAGACTTTGTCAGTCTTCTTTCTTCTTGACTCACTCCCAGAGGCTTTTATCAAAAATATCAGAAAGAGACCCAGATTTGAAAATTTCCATTAATTCTTTCTATTGCTTCCTTTCCTTTCCATTCAAACCAGGAAGATTTGCATATTCCCTCTAGCTTGTACGTCTCTAATCTGTTGAAGCAAAGAATTTTCCAAGAAGCAGATTCCATGTTTTCACCACTAATGTTTCCCTGTGGATCAAAGTGGCCAGAATCTTACAGTGAAAAATGCCAGGTCAGTCCAAAGGTAATAAAAGAAATTAAATCCACATTATCAATTTTAGTCCATCAGGTGACTTGAAGGAAATAATCTTTCTTTCCTCTCCTCCCATTTGTATTGTTCTCATTTTGCCAATAAAATTCTGTTGAGGACTATGTGCTTGGCAATGGCTACTGAAAATCAACACAATGGACAGTATTGCTATTCTTAGACACAGCTGTTATTTCAGAGACATCCCACAGATATTGCAAAGAATGTTCTTTGCCATATGGTAGCCGCACCACATATAGAGTGGATGGGTGTCTCGATCTCAAGTAATCAAACCCATCTCTTAGTCCCCAGTCCCCCTTTGGGAACAAGCTCTCAGCAAAAATAATTACCAGATTCACTAACAATATTGGTGTTTGTTTGAGGTTCAGCTTCACTAAGTCTGGACAAGCTTTCCCCTCCCACTTTTCCAAGCATAATTTGCTTGTTGGCAGCACAGTCACATGTCCGAATGACATCAATAAAGCTGAAGTCAAGGATGAACTGAAGCTTGCTGAGAAAACGCTGAGTAAGTAAAAATGCATTTTGATTATGTTCAGGGCAAGAAGAACAGGAAGGGCTAGACCCCTGGCTTGAGCCAGATGGTGCAATGTTAGCATATGACAAGGAGGAAGGAAAACAGTCCCTCTCCTTGTGGCTTTTGTAATTTTCATCAGGAAGAATGGTCTTCAAACTGTAAAGAAGAGATCTGAAATGGTTAATGTTAGTGAAAGTGTTAGTCGCTCAGTCATGTCTGATTTTTTGTGACCCTGTGGACAGTAGCCTGCCAGACTCCTCTGTCCATGGGATTTCCCAGGCGAGAATACTGGTGTGGGTAGCCATTCCCTTCTCCAGGGGATCTTCCCGACCCAAGAATCAAACCTGGGTCTCCTGCATTGCAGGCAGATTCTTTACTGCCTGAGCTGCCAAGGAAGCCCGTTAATGTTAGCAGTAGACTGGAAAAATGAGAAGACTGAAAGTGAGTACCTAATTGTGTTGAGGTTTCCAGGCTCAGATGCATCAGGTCCTCAGAAGTAATGGAGAGAAACAAACCAACAGCACACAAAGCTTTCCTTGTTGTTGCAGATCAGGAAAGTAGATTTTGTCTTGATTATTGAAAAAGGGATCTGAGGGCAGCAAGGGGAGAAATGGGGCTGTGGGAAATAACGGCATCCCATTATCTCCCACAACTGTAGGCAAACCTACATTTCCAGAAGTTATATGTAAATTCATGGTTTATGAATACTATTGAAAGAAAGTAAATGAGGTAATCAATGAAGAGTAGCAATGGGTTTGAGAGGAGACATAAACAAATAAATGATACAGGACATATGACATAAACAAATATATGATACATCATACATGCTATTTGACAATATGATACAACAAATACATCAAATTATATTTTATGTGCATTTATATCAAGGTATATGGATATCAATAACCTCAGATATGCAGATGATATACCACTCTAATGGCAGAAAGTGAAGAGGAACTAAAGAGCCTCTTGAGGAGCATGAAAAGGGGAGAGTGAAAAAGCTGGCTTGAAACTCAACATTCCAAAAACTAAGATCATGGCATCCGGTCTCATCACTTCATGGCAAACAGATGGAGAAAAAGTGGAAGCAGTGATAGATTTAATTTTTTTGGGCTCCAAAATCACTGTGGATGGTGACTGCAGTCATGCAATTTAAAGATGCTTCCTCCTTGGAGGAAGGCTATGGTGAGCCTAGAGACATCATTTTGCCCACAGAAGTTCATGCAGTCAATGCTATTGTTTTTCCAGTAGTCGTGTATGGATGTGAGAGTTGAATTATAAAGAAGGCTGAGCACTGAAGAATTGATACTTTTGAATTGTGGTGCTGGAGAAGACTCTCAAGAGTCCTTTGGACTGCAAGGAGATGAAACCAATCAGTCCTAAAGGAAATCAACCATGAATATTCATAGGAAGGACTGATGCTGAAGCTGACGCTCCAACACTTTGGCCACCTGATGCGAAGAGCAGATTCACTGGAAATGACCCTGATGCTGGGCAAGGTTGAAGGTGGGAGGAGAAGGCAGTGGCAGAGGATAAGAAGGTTAGGCAGCATCACCAACTCAATGGACATAAACTTCCAGGAGATAGTGGAGGGAGCCTGGCATGCTGCAGTCCATGGGGTTGCAATGAGTCGGACACAACTTAGCAACTGAATAATCACAAACATACCAATGGCATCATAGACCTATTTTAGCAAGATACTTGACAAAGTCTTATAAGGTATCCTGGGGTGAGATAGTAGAATATGACCTGAATGGCAAAGAATGAATACATGAATTGAACAACTGTTAGTTAATTCATTAATGTCAACTGAGCTACTGAGCTTTTTCCTGTGAAAAAACTGTATTGATTTGGATGAAGACAGAGCGGATTACCATCATTGAATGGTTATGAATAGTGGAGATAACATAATCATGTATATAAGATGATCTGATGAAAAGTCAGATAAAATTTAGAGAGCACAATATAGAGTTCTGCATTTATTTTTATTTATTTTTTTTTTGAGTTCTGCATTTAATATAAAGTGTAAATAGGAAGTTGCACAGTGCTGAGTTAGGGCAGCCTTGGATGACGGCTGTATAGAAGAAACAAATTAAGTCAACAGAGTGATCTGGTGGCAACTATGAGAAAGAAAGTCAAGTGCAATCTTAGAGAAGGAGTGACAGAACATATTCTTGCTCCCCTTCCTCCCGTTTTCCATGGTCACCCTGGGTGCAATGGGGACTTGATAATCTACTGGTCTGTGCTCTGACGGGAAATCACCATGGGCAAGAGACAGCCCTGTTCATTTTGTTATTGATCCACCAAGGCATCTGTCGGGACACTCCTAAGAAACTGGCTGACCTTTGACGTAGTGAATTACAGAATGAAAGATCCAAGGTCCTTCGAGGAAGGCAGAAGAATGGACAACCAAAGGGGGCAAGGAGAGAAGGATGAGGTGTTGACACAGAAGCCGACCGTCCAACGAAACAGGAAAGACCAAAAGAAGTCTCACAGAATCAACATTTTAATTCACGAAATCCTTAGCACTGAAGACGAAGGGGGGAAATCACACTGGTATAATTGTTTTTCATATGAAAGAAAATGAAATTGAATCCCTATCTCATGCCATCGAAGAGAAAAATCCATTCCAGGATGCACTGTAGACTTAAAATACGAACGTAAAATGAAGAAAAAATATTTAGAAACAATGAAGAATATGGATGGAAGGATTTATTAAGCAAAATTTAAAAATCACTTGGCATAAAAGAAGAGATTAATATATCTGACCACATTATACACACACACACACTTATGAACTAAAAGCCAAATGGAGGGATGAAATGAGCATTTCACAAAAGGAAGCATCAGTGGTAAATAAGTATGAAAAGACATTCACCCTCCTTAGAAAGACAGTGCCTTCTGAGGCCACGATCAGATACACTTTAGGTGGTAAAATGCACGAGGTCACCTTACCAAGTACTGTCAAGCACACGGGGCAACAAAACTCTAACACAACCTAGGGGGAGTGTCAACAGGTTCAATCTCTTTGAAAAATAATTTCGAATTAGTAAAAAATGCATTTGCTCTCTGACCCAGCAATTCTGCTCCTAGGGATACCCTCACTCATGTGCACCTAGAGACGTGTGCAAGAAAATTCACATAGCAGCGTTGTTTGTATCAGCAAATCACTGGAAATGAACTCCTCAAACAGGAAATAACCCCAGGGTCCATCCACAGAAGGACAAATACGGTGATATGTTCACCCAACAGAATACTATACAGCAGGGGTAAGTGAGCAAATCCCAGCCTTAAGGAGTAGGTAGATAAAACTTAGGAATACAATTGTGAACAAAAAAGCAAGTTACAGGAAATTAGATACAGCATGCTACTATTTTTACAAAGCCGACAGACAAGCACAAATTTAAGATATTTATTATTTAGGGAGATAAACACACATCATAAAACTTTAAAAAGTTCCTAATGATAAATATTATACTTATAAAGTATATCTCAGTGGAAGGAAGCAAGATTTAGGAAGAGCAAGGAACATTCTATATATATTCAACAGCAACCATACTGTGATGTTCGACTCCTTAAATTGGGCATGGAAGTCTTTTTTTTTTTTTGGAAGTCTTACTTCATGATTAAGTTTCACAGCCTACATACATGTTATAACATGTAAATAATTATAAGGGAAATAGCAGAGCGACACATACACACACCAAGGAAAGTGGGCCTTCTTAAATGCATCAAAGCTGACCATGCATCACTTCCAGGGGGTCAAGGTGTAAAGGAAGGTTTTGCTGCTTTCTTTGGATTTCAAGTGGGTTATCAGTCAAATGACAGTTTAAAAAGATTTCTTTCTGTCTTTCTGGAAATGAGCTGGTCTGCCCAACTTTCCACTAATTCTGTCAGCAGGGCAATGCTCCAGCGCTACACTTTGTAGTTAAGAGAAGGGAGCATCTCAGCAGTACTCGGTGCTATTTCACTGCAGCTGTGTATCATCTTCAGTCCTTGGAGCTATATTTTGTGAGAAGTATTAGACAAACTAGGCAGTTTCTCGGGAAAGCTAATGTAGACATGAGGCTGTCAGATATCCATTTCAGATGAATGGCTAACTAAATTTGAACTTGAGTCACTCAACTGAGAGGAAACAGGAATTAAGAGAAATGAGGCAGATGACTTCAAAAATGAAGAAGAAACGCTGTCAGGTATAAACATTTTCAGCTTTATTCTGCCTGCAGAATGGCCACCTACTACCAATGGATAGAAATATATCGAAGCCTGCTTAAGCTTTGAAAATTAAAATATCAGCTCACAGCTGCGAGCAAGATGACTAAGTAGAGGGTGGCTATTAGAGTCCAAGAATTACCTAGAGCTGTTATGGAATGTTATCCTCGAAAAGGAGAAAAAAAAAAGCTTAGAACCTTTTCCCTTATAATGGATTATATTTTATAATCCAGACTGCAGGCTTAGTAGTATGCTTTTGGTCTAAATTTTTAATAAGAGTAGATCATATTTACTGTGAGCTCAGTTGTATCATTTATTTTTCACTCCTTGTAATCCAGTTCCAGGGACAATGGCAAAGGATAAGTGACTTTGGTCCTCAGTAACCATCTTGCTCTACGGAAGCTACTTAACCTCTTTGACTTTCAGTTTCCTCAGTTGTAGAACAGTACCCCTCTGCACAACTGCCCCACAAATCCATCCACATTCTAGTCCCAGGGACCTGTGAGTACAGTACCATATTTTTGTAAATGGGATTAAGAATTTCATGAAGAGGAGATCATCCAGGAATATTCAACTGGACCAATACAATCACAAAGGCCCAAGTTCTTTAGAAGAGGGATGCAGGGGGGATGAGAGACAAGGAGAAGATTGGGCGATGATGGGGGCAGAGATTGGAAGGATATCCTTTGAAGATGGTGGTAGGGCCCGTAAGCCAAGGAAAAGGAGCGGCCACTAGAAGCTATAAACAGTCAAGGAAATGGATTCTCCCCTACGGCCTTCAGAAGGAACCAGGTGTGCAGACCCCTTGACTTCAGTACCACGGGACACATTTCAGAATTCTGATCTCTGCACTCTGAGATGATCCAGCGGAGTTGTTTAAAGTCACTAAACACATCATTGTGGTAATTTGTTACAGCAGCAATAAGATGCAAACTCATTGTGTCACAGGATTATGGTGAGGACCCAATGAGATAATTCAGTAAAAGTTCTTGGCATCTATTACCGTTATCATCCATCTAATTTGCTCCCAGGGAAGGCTCAGTCTCATAGTCCACTGTATTAGTGTACCCTCAGTTATCCACCTTCATAAGCCATGGTTATATCTTCCTGTATACTGAGGAAGCTGAGAAGAGATTCTGGACAAGAGTCAGGCGTTCAACAGCCATTAATGGTGAGGGTCCGGCTGGATGCTGGACTTTTCCAGGCCTCATTCCTCAGCCATCAGTAGAGGCTAGATCCTTTCAAGCTCAAAAATGAAGAATTATATGCTCACTTAGGTAGCCTAATACATTCTTCCTGAGTCCACCCCCCCCCACCCCCCACCTTCTGGTCGAACCTGTAGCCAGTGGCTGAATTATCTAGTGCCAACTGCCCCTAGCTTATCTTTGCTCAGGACACTGATTAACCAGGCAGGCCTAATTCTGTGATTAATAAAACAAAAAGACAAAAAGAGGTCAAGCAGTTCCTAGCTTAAATTTATGCTTAAAAAAAGGTATTCAATGGTTCACAAAGACTGTTCCTAGCAAAAAAAAAAAAAAAAATCCTAGCTCCAAGAGTCCGGGGCCCTTCTGTCTTTAATTCAAGGCTCTCACTTTGGAGAACAGAGTTGGCCGTCCATTCTCATCAAGCACTCTGCCCAGGCTCTTATCCTCCGAAGTGGCAGGACGTTTGACACACTTTCCTTGTTGCTAAAGGTGTAGATAGCTGTACATGGGGATCAAAAATGACCAAAATAGAACCACCACCGAAGTGCCCTGGAACACAAGCTCTTTCATATCTCTGCTTTTTCCAACTCACCATGGAGAGAAAGTCTGTGAAAAATGCTTTGCCATTTATAAATTATTCTGTCATGCAAAGCATTTTTTTTTTAAACTCAGTGTGGGGTTAGATGTCATGATAGAGACACAGCCAATATTTAGCTGGGCACACAGAGGCACAGTGACTTCAACTTGAGAAAATCCAGAAAACTTGATAAAACAGTTGCAAAATAAGAATAGATCTTAGCTAGAGAAAATGAGAAGGACATTTTGGGGAGAAAAAAAAATGGTATGTGCAAAAGCAGAAAAGCCTCCTCTAAACATAGTAAGAAGTTGGTGTGTCTGGCATGCAGTGCGGAGGGACAGACAGCAGCAGGAGAGGGGGCCGAGGTCCACGCCGGGCTTGCGAGTGTTCTTACCGAGAGTTCTGCCACGAAACGAACAGCTATCATCCAGGAGGTGGCATGTTCAGATTGGGGGTTTTTTTTGGAAAATAAAAAAACGGTAGACGATTCCAGGATGCTGGAGGAGTCCAGTCCTGGATGAGGGCTCTGCGGTGGGAGGCACCTAAGGGGCTGCGCGGGTGGAACCTGTCATGAAAAGACGTGGATGTTGGGGAGAAGTCAGAGATGGCCTGGGGGTTTCTGGCTTGGCTCAGCACGTACGGGGCGACATCACCAGCCAGTCACTGGAAACGAGAGAGCAGAGGGAGAGAGCACAGTCCGGGGCCACAGACATTACGCGGAGGACACCTCACAGATGCGAGGTGAGGACTCAGAAAAGTAGACAACAGAGCCACCGGGGCCAAGTGAGGCAAAGGAGACCGGAAACGCGTGGGCAGGGGCGCAGAGATAAGAAGGAAGGGAACTGAGCGGGCAGGGAGCCGGGCGGGTCAGCGGTGCCGGACGAGCGCGGCGTCCAGGCATCAAGGGCAACCCGGAGGCAGGACAGCGGCGCACCCAGAGCCCGGCCTCTGCGCGTGCGCGGGGCGGGCCCTTCTCTCCGGGACTCGGGTTTCTCCCCAATGCCCTATTTCCCCGCGTTAGCTCCGAGCTCGCCATGTTTGCCTTCGGAGCCGCGGGGACTGAGGTTTCCCAGGCTCTCAGGACACCAGGAGCACAGCCAAGCTCCAGCCGCAACCGCTGAAATAGTGAACATCGAACTCGCGCCTGAAGTACTGAGCCAGCAAGATGGGACACAGCATCCGGGCCCAGGAGTGACCGTGACGCCCGCAGCCGTGCGCGCCTCACCTCTCCAAGCTGTTCAGAAGAGCAGACAGCCAGGCCTCTGCGCAACTGTTGTCTTGCATAAACGTAGAAGTACATTTTATTCAAGTATGGTTGATTTACTTGTGTTAGTTGCAAAGTGACTCAGTTACCCATATATGGCTATTCTGTTTCAGATTCTTTTCTCTTGTGGGTTATTATAAGATATTAACTATAGGCCCCTGGGCTATGCAGTAGGTCCTTATTGTTTATCTTTTTATACATAGTAATATGTATATGTTAATCCCGAGCTCCTAATTTCTCTCTCCCCGTCTTCTCCCTTTGGTAACTATAGGTTTGTTTTCTGTCTGTGAGTCTATTTCCGTTTTGTGAATCAGTTCATTTAATTACAGCCTAAATGACTAGAGAAATCAAAGAACTACAGTAATACTTACGGACACAATAATCATTAAATATGCCTTTTAAGAGCAAGGGCTGGGGAGAGACGAAAAACCACACTGATGTACTGAGCCTGGGTGATGCAGAGAGGAAGGGCGGGTGCTGTGGGAGAGGAGGCTGGAGGGCCGCAGGCACCATGAAAGTGTTTCACCCGGGCCTTCAGGTTAGGAACGTGGCCTGTCTGAACACATGGCAGCAGTGACAGACACAGGCTTGACCCACTGCTGGACTAGGAAAGACAGAGTCAGAACTCAAGGGTCAGGTTTCTTAAATCTTCCATCTCTGTATTTTGAGTTTATATTTACTCTGCTCGAGTAAATTAGAAGATCAATGACAGCAATTAGTATTTTTTAGTTTCACCCTGAGTTTGGCTGTCAGAATACTGGTTATCAGAAAAGCATTCTATGTGTCAGGCATCTGGTACCACCATGGGGCACTGATTCGCTGAGGTTGCTGTTCCAAGCTTAGAGCATCCACTATTCCCCGAATGGGTGGCCTGGACGATCACGTGCTTCTCACTGTGTCTGTCCAGCTTCTTTCAGCTGCTCCAGGAACTCTGCTGCTGCTGTTGCTGCTAAGTCAGTTCAGTCGTGTCCGACTCTGTGCGACCCCATAGACGGCAGACCACCAGGCTCCCCCGTCCCTGGGATTCTCCAGGCAAGAACACTGGAGTGGGTTGCCATTTCCTTCTCCAATGCATGAAAGTGAAAAGTGAAAGTGAAGTCGCTCAGTCGTGTCCGACCCTCAGGGATCCCATGGAGTTCAGTCTTCCAGGCTCCTCCGTCCATGGGATTTTCTAGGCAAGAGTACCGGAGTGGGGTGCCATTGCTAATCAATACTAAAAACAAAGATCCATATACAAAATGTCAAGTTCTCACATCTGACTGGTCTAATAAAATCCACTGGAAAGGGAACATCCTTAAATCTCATAACAAAGGGTTAATTCTAAAGAGATGACTCCATCCCTACAGCGATCCTGTGTATGTGGACCAGGCCCTTTTTCTCCATGAAGCATCAAATAGGGTAAATGATCTTTTTTATTTCTCTGAATTTATGCAAGGTCCTGCTGTCTTCATGCCCGAAGCCAGAAGGGAATTGCAGGAAAGAAGACAAACATGCTTTTGGGCCCAAAGAACAAATGTTCAACAGGAAATGGGCTCATCTTCCTCTGAACTACAGAGCTCTGGCCCTCCCTGAGGGAGCAAACCATCCCCACCTTAAACAGTTCTTATATATGTTCATACCTCAGAGCTTCGAAGATCTTATGAAAAGCCCGAAAGAACTGTTTGGCCAAACCAATATTTGGCAAGCTGTACATGAGCAGGACTGCATTTTAATGTAATATCTGAATAATAGCTTGTGTTTTCATGGACTTTACACTCTACTAAGATGCCTTTGCTTTCTTTAGTTTAAGCCTGAATTTTGCTATGAGGAGCCATGAAATTAGAAGACAACTACTTCTTGGTAGGGAAGCTATAATAAACCTAGACAGTGTGTTAAAAAGCGAAGACATCACTTTGCCGACAAAGGTCTGCATAGTTCCAGAAAAACATCTACTTTTGTCTTATTCACTATGCCAAAGCCTTTGACTCTGTGGATCACAACAAACTGTGGAAAATTCTTCAAGAGATGGGACTACCGACCACCTGACCTGCCTCCTGGGAAATCTGTATGCAGGTCAAGAAGCAACAGTTAGAACTGAACATAGAACAACAGACTGATTCCAAATAGGAAAAGTAGTACATCAAGGCTGTATATTGTCACCCTGCTTATTTAACTTATATGCACAGTACATCATGCAAAATGCCAGGTTGGATGAAGCACAAGCTGGAATCAATAACCTCAGATACACAGATGACACCACTCTTATGGCAGAAAGTGAAGAAGAACTAAAGAGCCTCTTGATGAAAATGAAAGAGGAGACTACAAAAGTTGGCTTAAAACTCAACATCAGAAAACAAAGATCATGGTATCTGGTCCCATCACTTCATGGGAAATAGAAGGGGAAACAGTGGAAAGAGTGACAGACTTTATTTTTTTGGCTCTAAAATCACTGCAGATGGTGACTGCAGCCATGAAATTAAAAGATGCTCACTGGAAGAAAAGTTATAACCAACCTAGACAGCATATTCAAAAGCAGAGACATTACTTTACCAACAAAGGTCCATCTAGTGAAAGCTATGGTTTTCCCAGTAGTCATGTATGGATGTGAGAGTTGGACTATAAACAAAGCTGAGCCACGAAGAATTGATGCTTTTGAACTGTGGTGTTGGAGAAGACTCTTGAGAATCCCTTGGACTGCAAAGAAATCCAACCAGTCCATCCTGAAGGAGATCGGTCCTGAATATTCACTGGAAGGACTGATGCTGAAACTCCAATACTTTGGCCACTTGATGCCAAGAACTGACTCATTGGAAAAGACCCTGATGCTGGGAAAGATTGAGGGCCAGAGGAGAAAGGGACGACAGAGGATGCCAGGCAGGGCCCGAGGGCTGTCCCCAGGGATGGGGCCACCACCTCCCAGGCGACTTCAGATGAGACAGGTGTCATCAGCCAAGGGCAGTGCTACAGGGGAGGATGGCAGGGCGAGGAGCTGGCAGCCACTGGAGGATGGGCATGCCAGCCTAGTGATGGGGCCTGGGGGCCCACTGATCATACCTGTTACAGGCAGCTTCTCACGCCTAGAAGACTGGCTTGATGAACAAGTTGTTGCCCTTTCGTGGGGGATTTGGGCAGCCTCAGGGAGCCAATCCTCTGCCCAGAAACAGGCTGAGTTAACCTCTGACTTTAGAAAACCATCAACGTAAGTTTCTGTGTTCTACCTCTCATGATACTTTGTAGCCTCTAACTGTGTGTGGGTGATTTTGGTTCATCGTGGTCACGTGGTGACAGTGTGCGCACAAGACTCCATGCATCTGGTTTCCTCTGCCCCAGCCTCTGAGCGTGCCTCTCAGGGACGGAGGGGTCAATAAATCCCAAAGGCAGCCCGGTATATTTTGGTATGAAGTTTCAAAGCATATCAATGATTATGTCTTCAATGTAAGCAAAGAATCTATTCCCTTGTAACTTACATTTGCCAAAGTCATGGACAGGGAGTCTAATCCTTAGGTAAATGTCCATGCTCAGATTGTCCCACTATGTCATGTGTGATTTCAGATCTCTTTACTCTTCTGGTTCCGGCCCACTGGAGAAATTCCAGTTTGTCTTTGACCGCATTAAACTGGTGCCCAGAACTACCCAACCCTCCAGGAGTGCCGTTGACCTCCATGAGCAAAGGAGAACTAGTCTTCTTGTTCTGCACACAGCCGTTCAGTTAACAGAGTTTCAAAAATTAACTTCATGATTTGAATAAGCTCCATGACATGCCCAGTATATCACTGATTTATGCCAACTTGTAAACAACTCGTGTAAATATTTTTGCACATACTGTCTGTCTCACCCCATGCCTACTTTCTAGATTGATGTCCTTTAACTTAACTACAGATTTTGACACCTATTTAGCTTAAAGTCCATCTTGGATGAGTTGGCCCACCGTCATTTCGACCTGAAATGATCTCTTTGGATCCTAATTGTGTTACTCAAAGTACATGCTGTGCTTTAAGGCCTTACGTCCACCACAACTTTGATAAATATGCAGTCTGTGTCTTCACTAAACTTGTTGATATAAAACAACACTTTGGGCTTCCCAGGCATTCCAGTGGTTAAGAATCTGCCTGCCAGTACAGGAGACACGGGTTCGATCCCTGGTCCGGGAAGATGCCACATGATGCGGGGCAAGCGAGCCCAGGCAGCACTTCCTGAGCCCATGTTCCACAACACGAGGAGCCACCGCAGCTGGAGAGGAGCCCACGCAGCACCAAGGACCCAGCACAGCCAAAACCAGGTAAGTCAGTCTCCAAAAAATGACTCTTTAAAGGAACACTTTGATAGGACTAAGAGTGGATTCTCAAACCCACTGTTAATGACTCCCTCCCAGGAGCACTGTAGTTCTCCCACAGCTTCGTTCATGCCTGTTCCCAGACCCAGTCTAAATCTGACCATCAGCTGACTCTTTCAGATATATATTCTGATATGCTGAGTTTCAAAGGATAATTAATTTCCAATAAAATATTTGTACTTCCATTCATTCCATAGAAAAATAGGATATCAAGCTGGTACTCATTTGATGATTGAAAATAATCCAAGGAGATGATTTTAGAATTTAAACATTGTTTTCTCCCATGGAGAAGAGGATGCTGAGTCTGGGAGGGGCCGTGGGGAGCCCTGGCTGGGGGCACGTGGAACGCACCTGATCCAAGGAAAGCAGGTGACAAGACTAACCGACTGCATTATTTCTCTAATGCCCCATAGCTTCCCTGGTGGCTCAGCTGGTAAAGAATCTGCTTACTTGAGTTCGACCCCTGGGTTGGGAAGATGGCCCCTGGAGAAACGAATGGCTACCCACTCCAGTATTCTGGCATGGAGAATTCCATGCACCATATAGTCCACGGGGTCGCAAAGAGTCGGACACAACTGAGCGACTTTCACTTTCACTTCTTTCCTTAGCCAATGACCACAAATGTAGTAGCTTCAAACAACCAAATCTGTTATCCCGTAGTTTCCGTGGGTCAGTCCCATGGGCCAGGTTAGCCCAGCCCCGGCTCAGACCTCATCAGGTCAAAACCAAGGTGTTGGCTGAGGTTTCAGGTCCCCTTCCAAGCTCACTGGCTGGCTGTGGAATGCAGTTCCTCGTGTTGCAAAACTGAGATCTGCACTTTCCTGCAGGCTCCTGCAGCCCCTGCCCCCACCGTGGCCCCTGTATGGCACTCTGCTTCAAGGCCAGCGGCAGAATCTCTCTCTCTGCCTTCCGCTGGGGTGCGGTCCTGTGTAAAGTGGCCCAGAGAGTGACAATCCCATCATATTCCCAGGTCCAGTCCTCGGCGAAGAAAGGGGGATCCCAGCAGGGCGTGGGAATCCTGGAGCCCCCTAAGACCTCCCCCCAACAGTGATTAACTCAGGGAGCCGCAGGGACCGTCAGGAGCAGGACACAGGCTGGAGAGGCCCCCGGTGCCCTGCTGCAGTTTCAGCTTTCTCCTGAAAGCAGTGCAGGCGTGTTGACGGACACCTGTGCCTTCGAGAAGGTGCCGGAAAATGTCGTAGGTGGCGGGGCTTAGGACGGTATTCTAGGAAGCACAGCAGTGCCAGAGACACCATGCAATGAGCTGAGGCAATGCAAGGAAAGCACAGTATCATCTACATACACACGTGAATCGCCTGCTTGTAACTGATCCCCTCGCTTGCCTACCCGACAATGTGAGAAAGGTACACGGTGCTTTGCTGTGCTGCTGTTAGGATGAAGTGTGCCCTTCACACACCAGACAGGAAAGAACACAAGTAACTTACATCACTAGAGAGCCCTCTCCAAACAGAAACCTTCTAACGCAAATCCCTAAAATTTAAAAAAAAAATTTGTTTTTAAGACTTGAGCCTATTTCTTTAACTTGCTGGCTCCCTCAAGAAAACACCTTTAAGGGGCTTCCCTGTTGGTCCAGTGGTTAAGAATCCACCTTGCAGCGCAAGGGACACCAGTTTGATACCTGGTCTCGGAAGATCCCACATGCTGTGGGGCACCCAAGACCCTGCACCACAGCTACTGAAGCCTGAGCACCCTGGAGCCTGAGCTCGGCAGCAAGGGAAGCCACCGCAGCGAGAAGCCCGCACCCCGTGACTGGAGAGCAGCCCCCCGCGTGCTGCAACTAGAGAAAGCCCTGGTGCTGCACTGGAGATCCAGCACAGCCAAAAATAAATATTGTTTAAAAAACACATTTAAAAACAGAAATAGTCACTGATATAGAAAACAAACTTCTGGGGAGGCGGTTAAATTAGGAGATTGGGATTGACATACATACACTGCTGCTGCTGCTGCTAAGTCGCTTCAGTCGTGTCCGACTCTGTGACCCCATAGACGGCCGCCCACCAGGCTCCCCCATCCCTGGGATTCCCCAGGCAAGAACACTAGAGTGGGTTGCCATTTCCTTCTCCAATGCATGAAAGTGAAAAGTGAAAGTGAAGGCACTCAGTCGTGTCCGACTCTTCACGACCCCATGGACTGCAGCCCACCAGGCTACTCCACCCGTGGGATTTTCCAGGCAAGAGTACTGGAGTGGGGTGCCATTGCCTTCTCCGATACATACACTACTATATATAAAAGAGATAACTGATAAGGCCCTACTGCACAGCACAGGGACTCTGCTCGGTACTCCATAATGACCTATGTGGGAAAAGAATCTGAGAAAGAGTGGACACACGTATATGCATAACTGGTGGACTTTGCTGTACACCTGGAACTAACACGACGTTGTAAATCATCTATACTCTAATAAAAACTTTTTAAAAAAGAAAACACGTTTATCTCTGACTTTTGGACAGCAGTCAGCAGACATGTGAGGACCCACACAGATGGGATAAGCATGTGAGGAATTGCCGTTTTTCCACCAATATGGATTTTGAACGGATGAACTACAACGTCATGGTCTGCTGTAACCTTTACTCACCGTGTCTGGTTCTTCTGAAGGCTAAAATCTTTCCAAATATTACGAGTGAAAACCCTGTATGTTCCATTTGTCTTTGAGTTCCATTGGCAACTCTGTCTATATGCTGTAACCTTGAGGACAATCACAGTGTTTATTCTAAAATATAATAATGACAAGAGCTAACTAAAAGCTACTGACTACATGCCAGAGACTGTTCTCAGAGCTTCATATCCTCATACTCAGGTGAGGAAACCATGGCACGGAAAGTTGAAGTAGCTTGGTGATTACATAGGTGGTTAGCAGGGGAGCTTGGCCCTGAACCTAGACAGAATGTTCTGCCACAGTTCCCAGCCTTGGGGTGAAAACAGACGCCAGCTCCTCTATGAAGGGGGGGCCTTGGAGGTACTTGATAAATGATTGCTGACCACTTGATAAGTGATGACTTTTGAGGTGGCAGAGTCAAAACTGTATAATAATTAAAGTAATCACTGTGAGATTATGTTACAGATGTGAGGGGTACAAAAAATAATAAATCCAAGAGGTAGTTCTTTAAAACAAGCCAAATAAACCCCAGAATTATACAAAACAAACAAACAAACAAACAAGAAAAAGAGAAGCACAGATACTAAAATTTTAGAAATTATGAGTGAGTACTGTGTTCAATGTTGTTATTTAAAAATACTAACAAAAGATAATTTTTAGATATAGTTTGAATTACTAAAATGGCACAAGCTTAAACAGACACACGGAACAGACAAAATGATTAAAGAAAATAAACTACAAATTTAAAAATAATGTAAAAAGTTGTAAATGCATTATCTGGTTCAAAAACTAATCCAGGTATAGAGAATTCCACAGGGAACTTCTTTTGCATTCTCAAAGAAAATATAATCCCCATAGGTCCAAAGCACAAAAAAAGATTAACAAGTTCTGATCATTATAAGAACTTAACATGTTGGTGTCAAAACTAGAAAGACAATATAACATTCATCCAAAGACCAACTTATTATAAAAATTGATGCAATAATCTGGAACAAACATTGAATACAGCAGTGAGTTAAGAAAATATTTCATCACACCAAGTAGGCTTTACTCCAAGAATTAAAAAAATAAGTAAATACTAAGAAGTTTTATATTATATTACACCATTTTAACAGATCAAAGGCAAAAATTACACAATAATTTTCAAAAAGAATATGATGCTCTGTATCAAGTCTGGTGAATTGTAAACAATTCTCATTGGATACTCACAATATCTTTACAAAATACTCTATCCTCATTTAACAGTGTAAGAAGCTGAAGCTGGAAGACAACAAATAACTCATGGAGTGATAAACAATTTAAGAGGAAGAGGTGCGATGTGATCCCAGGTCTGTCTGGTCATAAATTCTATGATCTGATCTCCTCGTGATGCTGTCCTCACAGGATGAAAAAGTGAAAGTGAAAGTCGCTAAGTCGTGTCTGACTCTTGGCGACCCCGTGGACTGTAGCCTGCCAGGCTCCTCTGTCCATGGAATTCTCCAGACCACAATACTAGAGTGGGTAGCTGGCTGTTCCCTTCTCCAGGGGATCTTCCCAACCCCGGGACTGAATCTACCAAAATAATGAAGACATTTTATAGCATTTCAAAACTCCTTTTTGACTAAAAATACTCTCAGCATATTAGGAGTGCAATGAAGTTTCTTTAACATGGTTGGAAAATTCTGTCCTAGCTATTAAAAATAAAAAGCAAGATAAGAATATCATTAAATATATTTAACACTGCTGTGGAAATTCGGGCTAATGGTATAAGACATAGTTCTAGAATAAGAAATAGCCTCTTTAGAAAGGTATTAGAATCATTCTTCTGTATATTATAACTTTTGCTAAGAAAACTCAGGAGAACTAAATGAAAAAATGATTATCATTAATAAACAGAATCAAAACCAATATATAAAACCAATAATTTTAAGTGAATTCATTGATGAGCTCTAGTAGTTCTCTGGTGATGTCTTTAGGATTTTCTATCTATAATATCATGTCATCTGCAAACAGTTACAGTCTTACTCCTTCCTTTCTAATTTGGATTCATCTCTTTTTCTTATGCACAGTAAAGGAACCATAAATAAAACTAAAAGACAACCTACAGAATGGGAGAAAATATATGCAAATTTCCAAGATAAACAAACAGCTATATGACTGAGTCACTTTGCTGTACATTTGCAATGCTGTAACTCAGCTATACTTCAGTTAGTAAGAAAAAATCAACAGCTTTTATATAACTGTAACTACCAGTTAGAAAACACGAGAAAAATACCAAGTACCATTAAATAGCATATAATACCTAGGAATAACCTTTATAAATATGCAGAACTTGTGTGAAGAAATAATTTTTCTGTTGTATCTAATTAGACTTAAAAAACAGGCAGATTATGAAATGATCAAAAATTGTAAAGATGCAAACTCTTCCAAAATATTTCATAGTTTGTACATAATTCCATGCAGATACATCAGAATTTTTTATTTGAAAATGAATTCCAACATTCAGCTGGAAGAATGCTCATAATAACTGGCTAAGGTACATTTAAAGTATGGAATAGTGAAGGGGTTAGGGGTTATTATATCAGAAATGGAAAACGCCATACAAAATATAATATGGTTCTGCTTCCATAACCGATAGATATTAAAGAAATAGAATGAAGACCCCAGATACCAAAATGTATATACTAATTTAATTAACATAGATCTAATCACATCTCAATATACAATAAAGGGATTACCCAATAAATGATACTGAAGTAACTATTTGAATAGTTAAAAAATTACATATCTCCTTCATACAACATGTCAAACTGAACTACAGATGGATTACATACTAAATTTAAAAATAAAATTATAAAAGATTATGAAAAATATAGGTGGCTATTTATTAGATACTGGGCTAAACAATTTCTAAACACAGAAGTAGTAGAGTATATCAGAAAGTAGTAATAGATTTAACTGTAGCAATAAACATGAAAAAAATCACATCTGATAGCACAACACTCGGATTAAAACGCAAACACCAAACTAGGAAAATAATGTCCAGAGATGTGGCATAGAAAGGCTCTTTAATAGAAAGTTCATAGTGAAAGTGAAGTTGCTCAGTCGTGTCCGACTCTTTGCGACCCCGTGGACTGTAGCCCACCAGGCTCCTCCGTCCATGGGATTCTCCAGGCAAGAATACTGGAGTGGGTTGCCATGAAAGTTCATAAGCAAAATATTAACACCTCGGTGGATAAATGGGCAAAGAACATGGATCAACAAGTTACAAAAGAACTGTTATACACATCCGATTAACATTCAAAAATTTTAAATAATTAATGCTTATTGCTGCTGAATGGGAGGACCTGAAGACAGTCTCATACACTGCCAGCTGGAATGTAAATGAACAACTACCTTCGGCCACGTCTAAGAAGAAGTATAAACATGTTCATGCCCTTTGATTACATCTACTATCATGCAGAAGCAATTAAGAAAATGGCAAAAGATGAATGCGAAGCATGAGCATTCAACTACGCTTATACACTCTTAAGTACAATATTATATAGTTATTAATTAATCATGTTTTGAGGACTATTTAATGCCACAAGAAGATGCTCCTGGTCAAGTTAACATAAATAAGATACAAAACTGTATCTAGACCACAGTCCTGATTTTATAAAGTAACAGTACATATAGAAAAAACTTGGGAGAAAATGCACTAAAGTGTTTCAGGGCTTATCTTCGAGCATTCGACTAGGTAACTTTTATTTTCTACGATAAATATCAGGATAAAATTTATTTCTGAAAGAATAAAAACAAACCAATGATTGACAAGAAAAATAAGAAGCCAGGCATATTGGAAATAGCCTTCTAAGGAAATGAAGACGACTGTCTTTTCTGTCCTTCTATCTTAAGGAAATGCTGGAGCAAGTGCGTCATAAGCCACCTCCTCTTCTCAAAGGCATCCCAGAAACCATCTCTCCATCAGATCTGGCTAATTCCTTCTCTGGCCGCCTCCCCCTAGACTCTGCCAACCTCCATCTTCTTCCCACTCAAAGTCTGGCCACAACAAAACAGTCGCAACACAGGAAGCAGGTCTGGAGGGAGGTCAGCATGCTGAGTGATTACTGAGGGAATGATGTGTGTTTCTGCAGAAATGCAGTCTGCCTCTGCTAAATCATCATTTCATAACACTCTCTACATTGGGAGGACTTTTCACACACACACACAAAAAAACCCACGCTCTTAAAAATTCTTGCAAAATCTACTTGCAATGATGATGCCAGAAGTCCATTTCTCCTTCAGCAGCATAATTCAGGGAGCTTTACTAAAATCATTGAATTGGTCTCTTAATGAAGGATATTCACCAAATATTTACTGGGTGCCAACTATTGAAAGTGAAAGTGGTTCAGTCGTGTCCGACTCTTTGTGACCCCATGGACTATACAGTCCATGAAGTTCTCCAGGTCAGAATTCTGGACTGGGTATAGCCTTTCCCTTCCCCAGGGGATCTTCCCAACCCAGGGATCGAACCCAGGCCTCCTGTATCACAGGCGGATTCTTTACCAGCTGAGCCACCAGGGAAGCCTGGGTACCATCTAGGGTTCTGGGAAACATAATGTGGGTGTGGGTCTGGGGAATAATAGTTTGCAGAGATGTCCACACCTTCAGCTTGGAACATGTGAATATATTATATTACATGGCGAAAGGGATTTTACAGATGTGATTAAGGTAAGGATCTTGAGACAGGGATAACCACAGAGGTTGCTATAAGGGAAAGAGGCAGGAAGATCAGAAGACGTGATGTAAGATGTAGAAGTCAGGTGACTCGGGGCCACAAGCCAAGGAATACAGGCGATGGCTAAGAGCTGGAAAGGCAGGGAAACGGATTCTCCCACACAGCAGCCAGAAGGAACAAAACCTGGCTGGCCTATTTTGAACTTTTATTTCCAGAACTATAAGATAAGAAATTTGTTTTAAGCTACTGAATTGCTGGTAATTTGTTATAACAGCAACAGCCAGTGAACAAGTGATATTCAGTGAAAGCTAGAGACTCCACATTGAACATGTATCACCTTATTTTTCTTATTTCTTATTTTTGCCAGAATTTCCCAAACTGTGTTACAGTGAATGCAAGTTCTACAAGCCACTGCACAATTTTAAAGTGTTCTCTAGGCAGATGAATACACTGTGTCACCCTTTTGGAAAGTCACAATGTACTTTAGTATCTTAAAGACTGAATACTCTTCACTATGATTAATCCAAAATTCTCTAAACTTATTTGACCATAGAAACTTTTCAACATCTGTTTATATTAACATTATTAATGGCAGCAAATTGTTTTGCATCCCTGAGCCTTAGGCTATAGGGATGAATCCAGTGATTAAACTACTTCCTGTAACTGAAACAAGTTTAACAAACTGGTAGACTCTATCAGTCTCTATGACACTTAAAACATGCTGTATTTTTAGCTGTCTTCATAGGTGGGATTTTTACCCACCCATCAGGAAGTTAAGTTCCCAGAGGTTAAGTGTATGTCTTTACAAACCCATCTTCTGTAGCATCTTTCCACAGGGAGCTCACATTCCAGTTGATGGGACATGCATGTATTCATATGAAAAATAGACATTTTGGGAAGGCAAATAGATTTTTTATATCTAGCTTGATGTAACCCAGAGTATACGGGTACATTCTCCTCCTTCCCTGCATGACCCCCTTCTCCTTCTGATCTTAAAGTCTGAAGTCCTGAAGTGATACTAGACAGGCTGGGACCTGGGACCCTTGGCTGCAGTGCCTGCACTTGGACATACCTCTCCTTGATCTACAAAATACAAGGAAGCTCTAAGGACTAAAAATAACCGCACGCGTGCACAGTTAGGGCAAATTCTAGACCAAAAGATACAAACAAAAAACCCAACCGCCACTTCTGAAGAGCCAAAGCAAAAAAAAACACGGCATCAGGAGCAAAAACAGGGTACTGCACATGCCCCCTGGAGAAGGCAATGGCACCCCACTCCAGTACTCTTGCCTGGAAAATCCCATGGAGGGAAGAGCCTGGTGGGTTGCAGTCCATGGGGTCGCTGAGGGTCGGACACGACTGAGGGACTTCACTTTCACTTTTCACCTTCATGCACTGGAGAAGGAAATGGCAAACCACTCCAGTGTTCTTGCATGGAGAATCCCAGGGACGGGGGAGCCTGGTGGGCTGCCGTCTATGGGGTCGCACAGAGTCGGACACGACTGAAGCGACTTAGCAGCAGCAGCAGCACAGGCCCCCTGCACACACCACCACAAAGAGGCGGGCAAACCACCTAAGCCACGCCTCCAGCCCAACCGCTGGACCCGCCCCTACCCTCACTCCGTTTAAGGAACCAGCTCACCCGCTTCAGGAGCAAGCAAGGAAACCGAATCCTTGTCTTCGTTCCCTCCTGCTGCAGCAGGGGTCCCTGTAATGCCTTGCCTGAATTTCTTGTCTGGCCTCTGATCAGTTTCTATTGACTGGGAAAGGCCAAGAACCTTCATAAGTATCAATATTTCATTGATTTATAAATTATTGTAGTGGTACAGTTGGCTGTTTGGGATCATCACTACATCAAGTAATAATATTGTTAGGGTATTAATTACTCCTCTATTTTCCAAAAGGGACTAAGCAATAGTTCAACATACACCACATTCTCTCTGGTGGTCGCTAAGTCGTGTCCAACCCTTGCAACCCCATGGGCTGTAGCCCACCAGGCTCCTCTGTCCATGGGATTCTCCAGGCAAGAATACTGTTGTGGGTTGCCAGTCCAGCTGCCAATGACTGACCCTCTTGTTCTCCCTGCAAAGTATTTTTTGCAGCTTTCCAGTCTCCCATCATTATAGGGAACACACTTATGCAAATACAGACTCTGTATTTTTTTTAATAAGAAATCAAGTAATTTTAAAACAAAAGTAGACGAAAACTTTTCAGCAATGTATATTTTAATTACAAAATTAGCAAGTATAGTACCCTATTTCCAACTAATTTTCAACTCAAATCAATGACATTTCAAAGAACTATTTATTTTTAAACTCAAGTAGGAAAAGCTCTGAAACATTTAATAAATGTTATAATAAACTAGCATGAGAAAAAATCTACATCAGGGCTTTTTATGTATTGTTGAGTATTCTATGCAATCCACCAGCCTGTAACATCTAGGTTTAGCCATAAGAAAAAAGTTAACTCCTGAACTTAATTTCAACAACACAGGTCTAAGTGAAGCTGCAGTAAACCTAGGGAGAGAGCTGTCTCATGCCATGCCCTTCTTCGAAGTAATAAGGTATGATCCCAGAGGGAGTATGCTTTGTTTTATCTTGTCCTGTTAATATATTAATTCCAAGTTCACTTTTCAGCTGTTATGACACAAGGATATTTTTACTTCTTCTGATTTATTTCTACTTATCCTGTGTATAATCAATGATGCGAGGACCCTCCTCTCAGGGTGAACCACGGTGGTCACCCCAATGTGAATTTAAAGTCCTAGACACCACACATCTAAGGACCGAGTGCTCTGTGACAATCTAGAAGGGTGGGATGGGGAGGGAGGGGACATGGGTGTACCCACGGCTGATTCTCACTGATGTATGACAGAAAGCCACAAAATACTGTAAAGAAATTATCCTTCATTAAAAAAATAAATTAAAAAAAATAAAAGGAGTGGGCGGGGGCTAGATGATGAGTCACCAACGAAAGTCAAGAATCTGATCACTTCTGTGCTTAGAATCTGTCAGGAGTCAGTGCTCTGCAAACAGGAGATGTGGAAAGAAGGATTCATATTCAGTGGTCACCTACTGGTATCACAAGATTTTGAACGATGAAAACACAAGTAGTTGCTTCTTGGTGCCCAACAAGATAGCTACAGGTTTTAAGGAATGGGTATATTTGCCATCAAAATTACTTCATTCAAAGACAAATACCATAGGATATTACGTATACGTGAAGTTTATTGATATCATGCAAATGGACTTATTTACAGAACAGAAACAGACTCACAGACAGAGAACACAGATCAATGGTTATCAGAGGGGATGGACAGGGTGTCAGTTAGGGGTTCGGGATTAATATCACCACACTACCGTACACAAAACAGATCACCAATAAAGGTCCTACTGTACAGCACAGGAAACAATATTCAATATCTGATAATAACCTATAATGGAGAAGAACGTGAAATACACACACACACACACGTGTATATATACATATATGTGTATAACTGAATCGTGTTGCTGTACACCAGAAACTAACACACCATTGTAAATTAACTATGTGTGTGTGTGTTACTCAGTCATGTCTGACTCTTTGTGACCCCACGAACTACAGTCCGCCAGGCTCCTTTATCCATGGGATTCTCCAGGCAAGAATACTGGAGTAGGTTGCCATTCCCTTCTCCAGGGGATCTTCCTGACCCAGGGATCGAACCCAGGTCTCCTGCGCTGCAGGCAGATTCTCAGGGAAGCCCAAATTAACTATATTTCAATTAAAATTTTTAAAAAATTAAAAAAAAATATGACAATGCACTTAATGAGTCCTGAATACATACCATTTTATGATTCCCTGACTCTTCTTCAATAGGAAGTAACTAATATCCAGATTTGGGTATTTAAAAATTCCACATTTTAGTATTTAATTTTATATTTAAACTTTATAAAAATTGAATTTTTGCCATAACCTTCTCACTTGAGTTCTCATCGAAATTATTGTAAAGATTAATTTTATATGGTATCATTCTCCATATCAACTCGACGGCATTTAAAAGAACAAATGAAAACAGGACTGCTTCATTTAGTAAGCATCTCCTGAGGGCCTTCTAGGCCCCAGTCACAGAGGCCCCGGGAAAGCGCGCCGGTCCGCTTGCTGGGTGCGCTTCACCACCGAGCAGAGCATCAGCTCGAGGCGTCTGAAGCCAGTAAATCACTCAGAAGACACAAACAGGACCACGGATGCACCACTCAAGTTTCTTTCAGTGAAAAGAAACAGAACCTCGATGTTCAAATGCTAATGAGAAGACCAGCTTTAACCGGAGGGTCCTCGGGCGCCCGAAGTCCCTGAGGAAGGGCGGCAGGAGCCGGGAGCTCCGTGCTGCCCCGATGCCCGCAGGGTCTCCCGTTACCCGCTCTGCTCGGCCGCGTCCCCGTCTGTCTCCCTCCGCAGCGGCAGACAGCGTTTCCCACCAACGCGGCCAGTCACAGCGAGGCCCCACCAGCCCCAGCAGAGCCCCAGTCGTCACTCCCCACGCAAGCAGAAGGAGCCCGGTGTCCAAACACGCACCGTAACTGCGCTTGTCCCACAGTGCTTGACCTTCTCTCACGCTGAACTTCTGAGTTCAGTCGAACAAGCGCTCATGCCTTTTGTGAAGCTGCCTTGATTTCTGTTGGACAGCTTTTCTTTCTTAGTGATACAAAGGCATTTAATAACATACCACGATTGAAACCATGTAAACCTACTTTGGCCACCTGATGCGAAGAGCCGACTCATTTGAAAAGACCCTGATGCTGGGGAAGATTGAAAGCGGGAGGAGAAGGGGACGACAGAGGATGAGACGGTTGGAAGGCATCACCGACTCGATGGACAAGAGTAAGTTCGGCGAGTTGGTGATGGACAGGGAGGCCTGGCGTGCTGCAGTCCATGGGGTTGCAGAGAGTCAGACACGACTGAGAGACTGAACTGAACTGAAATAGAAATATGTGCAAGCAAACAAGACTAGAGGGAAGACTCTAAAATTCTAATTTATATTTAAGAGATGGAATTTTTCTAGGCTTTCTATAGTGCCTTTTCAAGTGTTTTGTAATATGATTATTTTAATAATGAAAACATTTTATTTGTATGTTTTAAAATGATTTTATATTTTTGTAAATGCCTAAAATGTGTCTAATTCTGAAATGTGACTAATGTAATCTACATTTTGGTGATTAAAAATAGCAATTTTTTAAACAAAATCTTTTCTCCCTGAAAGATATGAAATGTATCTTGTCCTATTTATAATAAAATAGAAAATTACTATTAATTGTGAATGTCTTAGGACTTTGAGGATTTAAGGAAAATCAAGTTAATAGTTTCATAATCTAACTTCAGTGATCAAAGGGCTATAACCTAATAACGACAAAAAACAAGACCTGCGCATGTGAAATAGTCAGCATAAACGCATATAGCATTTAACTGTATGCTTAAAAATGGTTAAGATAGGGGGAAAAAAGTTTCCCTTAGCAAAACTGTTATTGATTAACTCTGAGCAAGGCAATAAAAACTTCCAAAGAGATTAGACAATGAAATTTACAATGTTAAGAATATTAATAATCACCTTGGATAACCATGTGAGCAATTTTCCAGAGACAACTGTTAGCAATTAGGAAAACTAAAATACACAGATAAGCAGTTCTTTCTCTGGCTTGTTCCATCAAAAAGCAGCCTTTAGAGATGGATCTTTATTGAAACAGACTTGGTTACCTCCCATTTTGCCAGGGCCATCAGCTGCAGGTTCATTTCTTAGGCTGAGACACACTCTACAAAGTACCTGCCATGAGATTACCACACAAAACGAAGTCTGAGAGTCTCAGTCTTTGAATATTTTCAACAGATTCAGGTTGTTTGACGACATATGTATTTGGATGGTCAAGAGTTTGCAAGTCCTACAGGGCAGTGGGCCCCAACACCAGGGACCAGCTTCGTGGAAGACAAATTTTCCATGGACTGGGAAGGAGGGGATGGTTTCGGATGATTTGGACAATACGTTTATTGTGCACTTTATTTCTGTTATTATTACGTCAGCTCCACTGCAAATCATCAGGCATTAGATCCCAGAGGTTGGGGATCCCTGCTTGAGGGAACAGATTGGTGGTTGCCAAGAGGTGGGGGAGGGGGGATGAAAGACTGGGAGTCTGGGATGAGCAGAGGCAAACTGTTACATACAGGATGGAGAGACGAGAAGGTTCTAAGGTTGTTAGCAGGAAACCATGTTCAATATTCTCTGATAGACGGTAGTGGAAAAGAACATGAAAAGGAGTGCATTTAGTGTATAGCTGAATCACTGCTGCACAGCCAAAATTAACACATTATAGATTATATAAAAATTAACATTTTTATACATTAATATTATGCTGCTGCTGCTGCCGGTGCTAAGTCGCTTCAGTCATGTCCGACTCTGTGCGACCCCACAGACGGCAGCCCACCAGGCTCCCCCATCCCTGGGATTCTCCAGGCAAGAACACTGGAGTGGGCTGCCATTTCCTTCTCCAATGCATGAAAGTGAAAAGTGAAAGTGAAGTTGCTCAGTCGTGTCCGACTCTTAGCGACCCCATGGACTGTAGCCCACCAGGCTCCCCCATCCCTGGGATTTTCCAGGCAAGAATACTGGAGTGGGGTGCCGTTTCCTTCTCCAATGCGTGCATGCATGCTAAGTTGCTTCAGTTGTGTCTGACTCTGTGCAACCCCATGGACAGCAGCCCACCAGGCTCGTCTGTCCATGGAATTCTCCAGGCCAGAATACTGGCGATATTAACATTATAGATTATATAAAAATTAATTATATAGAGATTATATAAAAATCAACACTATACTTCAATTTCTTTTTAAATTTCTTAAACACACACACACATAAAACTGTGAGCAAGTCCTGGGTACACAATCTAGATTCAGATACAGGAAGGTCTTTCCAGAGAAGACAAGACCTGGGCTGGCTCTGGAGGAGGGGAGACTACAGGCTGGCGGGTGACAGAGAAGGGCCACGTGCCACCAGTTAAAAATAAATGACAGAGGAGCCCACACAAAGGCCAGGGAGGGACGAGTGTGGAGAACGGCAAACCAACCAGCCAAATTAAGGTCAAGGACACGCGTAAGGCACGAGAAGTAAGGGCCGAAAGGCTTGAGTCTGAAGGCCTGGGTCCAATTCTGAATTTAACACCAGCAGTGGGCAGGTACCCAGTCAGTTAGTGGGGACAGAGCGGTGGCTGCAAAGATGGTCAACGAAAAGTAAAGGAAGGATAAAGAGAAACCTCAAGTTCTTTAGAAATGAGGGTTTCCTATTCCTGAACGCAAGTTACTTACGGACGTGTGTCAGTAGCAGCATGGTGAACGCTGTCTATACCAGGTATGATGAATTTTCCTGACTCTAAAACTGCTCCCAAAGGTTTTAATGGGTTCATATTTGCGGGACCCATTTCTGAAACCAGAGAGGGCCACTCGCACATTAAAATTCAGCATGCCATACCACTGCCGTTAGCCATTCCCAGGAACAGGTGACGGCTGATGGACAGAAATGTTCTTGTCGACAGGAAATTCCCAGGAGCAAGTAACTAACCCACGCTGGGGGCACCATGGGAGAAAGCATGGCAGCACTGCATTTTAGCCCAGCAGGAAAGTAGTCAGATCATTCTCCCCGATTATTAACAGGTCAATGTTTAGTCCAACAGCTCCAATTTGTAGTGGAATTTTTGACGTTTTCTCCTGAAAACTGAATGTCATGTTAAAGGTTTTCTGCATACTATTGTCCACAAATTCTATGACTATTCATATTTGGTTTAGAGAGGTAAGTGAAGATTTTTCAAAATAGGGTAGCCAGTTTATAGCTTATTATCCTTATCTTTTAGCTGAATAGTATACATATGAGAATACCTGAACCCAAAGGAGGCAATTTACCCAAAGGAGGTGTGACTTTCTGTCCAAATGCTAGATTTAGTAACTACTGTAATAATAGGGCCGGAGAATTGATGCTTTTGAACTGTGGTGTTGAAGAAGACTCTTGAGAGAGTCCCTTGGACTGCAAGGAGATCCAACCAGTCCATCCTAAAGGAAATCTGTCCTGACTATTCATTGGAAGGACTGATATTGAAGCTGAAGCTCCAGTACTTTGGCTACCTGAGTGAAGAACTGACTCATTGGAAAAGACCCTGATGCTGGGAAAGGTTGAAGGCGGGAGAAGAAGGGGATGACAGAGGATGAGATGGTTGGATGGCATCACCGATTCGACAGACATGAGTTTGAGCAAGCTCCAGGAGTTGGTGATGGACAGGGAGGCCTGGCGTGCCGCAGTCCATGGGGTCACAGAGAGTCTGACAGAACTGAGCGCCTGAACTGAACTGAACTGAACTGTAATCGCAGGGCAAGAGAGAAGACGTTTAGATGAAAAATAGTAGGTTAAAAAAAGATATTCACTTGGCTTTCAGGTTCTTGGTGGAACTAATAGCTTTGACTTAAAACTAATACTCACAGAGATAGAAGTAAGATCATCTAAGCACTCCAGTAGACATGATAAGAATAAATGAGCCAAGAAAAGAAGGGAGGAGAGAGGAAGGGAGAGAAGAGGAAGGGAGGGAAGAATAAAGGGATGACATTAGACCCCCTTGAACAAGTATCACAACTCAATTACCTAATATCTGTAGACAACTGAAAATCTTGTTTGGGACCATGTACTGTTTATTTATAGTCTGAAAAGTCTTTGCATTAATTCTTGACAAATAAAGACAAGATGCTCAAGAAACAGAGGGACACGGAACTGCACAGTGAGAGAGATCTATCTACACAGAAGCCATATTTACAAGTTAACAGCCCTCACCAAAGCTTAAAGTCCCCACATTCCCTCTGCTTTTGAACTTGCAGCTGTAGGTTCAAGCCTGGAAGATACTTTACTCCCCCCACACGGCATTTCTTCTCCCCCTGTGCATTTGTGTACCTAGCGGACAGCTGTTCCAAAGCATTCTTACACTCTTAAAAGTGTACCCCCAACACATACAGAAGGTTTTCAGTCTCAATCCATGGCAACCCTTGCACTTATTTTCCCTAAAGATGAGTTTCAGAGTTATGTAATAATGAACTTCATCCTTTTGTACAAATTAAACCAGGAGTCATAAAGCAGTAGGTAAATGAAAAACTGGGTTAAACAAACCAAAAAAAAGAAAACCACACAACTGACCAAATCTATAGCAGGCTCAGCTTTTTTTGAGAGCGAGAGATTAAGGGGCATGCAGTCAACTGGTATGAAGGTCACCAAACAAAATGTTGCAATCTTAAAGTGCCATTGACATGCAGACTGTCCAGTAGCAGCTTGGAACAATCTTCCCCTTTGCTAATTACTGTCTTAGCCCAAATCATTCATACATGACAAGGGTATGCTACATTTACAGTAAAACATTTAAAAAATTAGGAACATTCTTTTCCTTACTTTGAAATAAAAATCCTGAATATAACTTTTTAAAATTATATTCTCATTCCCAGCTTTTTGTTAAAGTGACCCGAAGGCTCAAAACGTCCACCATTGGTCTCTGCATGGTAGATATGGGCTTGGACAAATCTGTCTTTTCCTCACTCACTGCCTGCCTGCTGACCATGTTGAAATCACCAAATTGTCTCAGTTGGAAATCTTCTGATTTTCACAGGAAAAAGCTGAAAGCCACAAGCCACCAACGACCACAGGTACCTCGCGCTTTCTAAGTCCGTGTCAGAAGGAAGCGTGCGACACAGGGGACCTCCGCGCGTCTCCCACCTGCGGCTGACCTGCGGACTTCCTGTGGGCAGAGACAGCTCCTTGCAAAGCAAACAGCTCCCCGCTCTGCATGGAAAGGCTCATCTACCTCCTCAGTCCACACTGCAAGCATCAGACTCCCTGAGAGTCACTGAGAGAGTGAATCAGACTCACCCGATAAGCACAGAGCTGACCTTTAAACCCCAGCCTCTAATAGAGCACTCCGTGTTTGCCCAAACATTCCGGGTCAGCAGGGTCTGCGTGTACCGAGGTGGGGCGAACCCAGGAGCCAGGCTCCAGCTCCCACATGGCCCTGACCGAGCAGGGCTGGGGGCTGGGCTAGCAGAGGCCCCACACCTGCTATCCATAGAGAGAGAGAGAGAGATCTTGGGAGTACACAAGTCAGCTGACGGACTCTTAGCCACCAACTTTGGAAGAAAGGAGAAAAAGAGTCCTACGGGCCCAGGAACCAAAGCTTTGTTTTCTTTGCTTTTACCTAGTCAAAGTATTATTCCATACTGAGTGGTGGTGGTGGTTGAGTCGCTAAATCGTGTCTGACTCTTGTGACCCCATGGACTGCAGCCCACCAGGCTCCTCTGTCTATGGGGATTCTCTAGGCAAGAACACTGGAGTGGGCTGCCAGTTTCCTTCTCCAGGGAATCTTTCTGACCCAGGAATCGAACCCAGGTCTCCTGCATTGCAAGCAGATTCTTTACCAACTGAGCTACGAGGGAAGCTCAGTGGGGTGCTGGAGCTTCAGGCAAAAGGAGAAATCAGGACTACTTCCCCTGGGCTTTATTAAAAATAGATCTTAGTCATCATGGATCTGGGGCATGTGTTTTCATTTTTCAAAATATTGCATTGAAATATTTATCCTAATTACTTCATTTTTTTTCTTTTTCTTTTTTTTTGGTGCCCTCATTGAGGGTGTCATTCACCTCACCCTGTTCCTGGCCAAGCTCTGTCACCACACTGCTCTCATTTACATCTTAACCTGGAAATGGAAGCAGATTCATGCAAGAAGGTTGCAATGCTTGCAGGTGAGATAAGAGAGGAAGAGCCCGAAGCATCTCCTGTGTGCCAGGTACTATTCGAGGCGTCTTAGGTACATTCTTTGGGTCCTTACCTAAGAGGAAAGTATACTAATCTCCAGCTGAGGAAGTGGAGGCTTTGAGAAGCAGTCTTCCTTTCCACTTTCTTCCCTCTCGGGGACTGGCCCTACCAGGTACCTGATACTGAAAACAGGATCCTGGGAGATGTCCATCATTCCTCCTCTGTGATTCGCTGAATTCGTCGCCAACACCTGTAACTGTTCATGGTCATCTACATAGTAAGTGGAGGAGTAAACATCAAAAGATGGCCTGTTTGATGACAATCTCCACACCCCTTTCCCCCTATCTGCTACTTCTTCAAGGAAAGTAGTCAGGGTCACTACACTGTTTCAGTATCTTGGTCCTGGGTGGGCCCGTCCAGGAGAAGGTCAAATTATTTCCAAGTGCTGACTGTTCTACATATTTACGCATGGCAAGGAGCATAATCTAAAATATAAGCTCTATCTCTGGCCCAGGACACTGCTCTGAGCACCAGATTCCAAATGCCCGATGTTTCCACTTGAGGATTTCAGGCATGTCTGAAACTAAAACATTCAAAACAGGCTTCTTGTCCTGCCTTCCCCTCCAACTCTGCTTCTCTTGGGTTTCCTCCATCTCAGGACCTGGCACCATCCACACCAGGGGGGTACTCAGACCAGAAACCTGGCAGCTGCCTTTGACACCACCCGTTGCCAACTCCCCATTTAAGCTGTGACCGACACCTGTCCATTTAAAAACCAAAACAATATCCACAACAGCATTTACTAATGCATTCACTCTGCGTGGACTCTTATGCCTGGAGAGAATAAATAACTCACTCAGTCTTCATAATGACTCTGTGAAACGATTCCTATTATAGAGAAGCTTGTTTGCTCATGGTCACACAGCGAGTAAGAGGGGGAACTGGTATTCTAACCAGTTTGTCTGGCTTTAGAACTCACACTCTTAACCATGACATCCTGTCTCCAACATAATCTCAAATGCATTCACCTTTTTGGTTTCCCACAGCCCCATCCACGCCACCATCATCACTCACTCAGACACCTGCAAATCCCTCTTAAAGGGTCACCGAGATTCCACTTCTACCTCATCGCTACTCATCAGTCTTCATGAAGCAGCCGACATGGTCTTTTTCAAGTTTATGTCAGGTCATGTCATTTCCTCTGCTAGAACCCTCAACACCATTTCACTACTTTCTGAATGAAATTCAAATTCCTCAGTGTGGGCTATGACCTCCTCTATGGACTGGCTCTTCCCAGACCTCGCCACTTCCTACCTTTCTATCTGACTGAGCAGCCTTCTTGCACTCCCATGCCCTCGGACGTTCTTTCCTGCAGGGCCTTCTTCCTTCTCTGGCTGGTCTGTCTAACCCTCCATGTATCCTAGCCTACTTCCTTGACCCCTCAGCCTAAAGACATCTCCACATTATTCTCTCTCAGCACCCTCTCCTTTTCCCTCACAGCAATCCTAAAATGTATTAACTCTACATTTACTTGTATTTTTTACCTGTTGATTGCCTGTGAGCTCCAAGAGGTACTATCAAGGTGTTTCATCCACCACTTTACTCCCTGTCCCTTTTTCCAGAGCTATGAATATAAACAGTGTAATTACTCATTCAGAGAATAAATTAATTCTGGGGCAGCTCTTTTAAAGATCTTTAAATATTTTAAAGGTTTCTACACATTAACCGAAGAAGGCTCTTTAATAAACATCATTGAGTCTCAAAAAGAAAAAAATATATGTATGTATGATATATTTTTTATTTCCTATATGTGAACAAAAATTCTTAAATCAAATATTCAATTTTGGAAAAGGCATAGAAGCAAACAAAAAAGGAAATTTCTAAAGAATTATTTTGTTAAAAGTCTTACAGGATATCTAGGCCTTTAAAAAGTTCTTGTGTTGTCATCATGACTGTCCATCCCAATAAGATGAGGATCAAACTCCTGACTGTTCTTATTTAATCCCAATACAGAGTGGTGTTCCATAAATATGTATTAATGATAAGTGATGAGCGATTTCAATCATGTATCTTTTGACAACTTATTTCCCTTCATACTTTAGAGGCTGACTTCCCATTGCTGCCAAATCTCTTATCAGGAAACAGCAAACCATTCATTGCATGTGATTTTTCTACTGTTCTGCTGTGTCACAGATGTTCTAGGAATATATACAGATACTTCTATTCTCTATATAATAGATAATCATTTGGTTTGCGATTAAGGCCTGTTCTTTCAGATTTCAATACTTCTAAAAAGAAAATGAATGAATCCAAAAAATTGATTATGAACTATGATAAAAATTTTACTAATCATATATCTGATAAGAGATGTGCATCTAGAATATAAAAAGAATTCAATAATATGAAGACAACACAATTTAAAAATAAGCAAAGAATTTGATGACATTTCTCCAAGATAGATATAAAAATAGCCAGTAAACATATGAAAAGATGCTCAACATCCTCGGCTATAAGGGAAATGCAAACCTAAAACCACAACAAATATCACTTCATATCCATTAGGATAGTAACAATCCAGGAAAAAGAGGAAAATATTAATTATTGGAGAGGATGTGGAGAAGTTAGAACCCTTATACACTGCTGAGGGGAATGTAAAACGTTGTAGCACTTTGGAAAACTTACCATATAACAAAGCAATTTTACTCCTAGCTATACACCTGAGAGTAATGCAAACGTATAAAAACATACAAAAACTTGCACACAAATGTTCATAGCAGCATTTATGCATAATAGCCAAAGATGGAGCAACCCAAACATTCATCAACTGATGAATGCAAAATAAACTATGATATATCCAAGTAATGGGCTTCCCTGGTGGCTCAGCTGTAAAGAATCTGCCTGCAGTACAGGAGCTGCAGGAGTCACGGGTTTGATCCCTGGGTTTGGAAGATCTCCTGGAGGAGGGCATGGCAATCCACTCCAGTATTCTTGCCTGGAGAATCCCATGGACAGAGGAGCCTGGCGGGCTACAGTCCAGAGGGTTGCAAAGACTCAGACATGATTGAAACAACGTAGCACAGCACAACACATCTACATAATAGAATATTATTCAGCAGTAAAAAGAAATGAAGTACTGATACATGCTACAGCATGAATAAACCATGAAAACACTGAGCAAAAAAAAGCCAGCCACAAAAGACCACATATTGTGTGATCCCACAGATATGAAATGTTCACAAGTAAATTCATAGAGACAGAAAGATGATTGGTGGTTGCCTAAGGCTGGAGGCAGAATGAGGCACCAGGGGTAATCAGTACCAGGTTTCTTTTGGAGGAGATACAAATGACCTAAAACGAGACAGTGATGGTTACACAACTCTGAAGAACTTTAATTCACGTGAAATGAGTGAACTGCATTGGCATGTAAATTACATCTCAATAAAGTTGTTATAAAACTGATGGAATACAGTTTTTATAACACTTTAAAGCTGGACCAATGTTTGGCATTTACAATGGTAGGTGTGACTTAACTAAAGAGTATAATTTACTTTCAAGCACAGAAGATGAGTTTTAGATGAAATGTTCTCACGAAGAAATTATGGTCTGCCTCGCTTCTCATCATTCCTAGTTTCCTACCTTTGTCCTTGTTTAGAGACAGACTTGAAACACAGGGCCAGGTTAATAGAATGTTAGAGTGGGGAGCTGAAACTCCAATACTTTGGCTACCTGATGTGAAGAACTGACTCATTGGAAAAGACCCTGATGCTGGGAAAGACTGAAGGTAGGAGGAGAAGGGGATGACAAAGGATGAGATGGTTGGATGGCATCACCGACTCTAAGGACATGAGTTTGAGTAAACTCCAGGAGTTGGTGATGGACAGGGAGGCCTGGCGTGCTGCAGTCCATGGAGTCTCAGAGGCAGATAAGACTTAGCGACTGAACTAAACTGAGAGTGGGACGAGATGAAGAAATGATCATTTTAGGGGAAGGAAGTTAAGCTCCAGAGAGAATAAATACCTTCTCCAAGATCAGAAAGGTAAGGAGAAGGAGAATCAGAGGTTGCCAGGCCAAAGGTTTGTTTTTATTCTGTGGCAGCACCATACAGAATGGAGAGCCATGAGTGGCATTTTCCAAGGTGGCCCCAGCCCAGAGCTCTGCACAACTGAGTCTCCTGCATGGAAAGGAGATCCCATTCTAAGTCTGAGAAGGACAGGCATGAGGCTCATGCCTTCAGTAAGCACTGCCGAGCTCCCAGCCACGCCCTAGGCACTGTGGGAATAAAGACACACACATTTTTTTTTTTTTTTAAGACAGAAGAAAACTGGGAAATTTAGATCTGGGGTCTCTAAATATGAAGAGTTAGGCTGTCATGACGTTGATCTCCTGGGCTGGGCACCTCCATTGATGGTGGTTTAGTTGCTAAGTCTTGGCTGACTCTTGTGACCCTATGGACTGTAGTTCACCAGGGTCCTCTGTCCATGGGATTCTCCACGCTAGAATACTGGAGTGGGTTGCCATTCCCTTCTCCAGGGGATCTTCCTGACCCAGGGGTCAAACCTGGGTCTCCTGCACTGAAGGCAGATTCTTTACCCATTGAGCCACCAGGGAAGCCCAGCCTCCATTACCCAGGTCCTAAGCAGAGACAGAAGCAAATGGGGTGTTGAAATTGACTCTGATTCCTCTCTTCAACCTACTCAGCAAACCCGTCTGTTCCCACCTTCCCCTCTCCCCCAGACCCTTGCCTTTGAGACCCTGAGCGATCTCACCCAACGGAGGCCTTCAGAGACACCTGTGATCTTCTGTCCCTGAGAAATGTGCATTCATTCTTTTTTTTTTTTTTTTTTTTTGAGAAATGTGCATTCAGAACTGGTTTTGTTTCCCCGTGTCCCTGAGAGTTGACGACGCAGCATAACTGCAGTTAAATCATTACCTGTGATTCAATTTAAACACTGGTATGAACACAATGCTTTAAAAAAATAATCAAGCCAATCTGTCTAGAAAAGAATTTTTGACCCCCCAAAGTTAATTTTTTACTTCTATATTCCTCTGCTACCTTCCCTTTGCAATTTTCCTCTATTTCAGAAAGTCTGAACTGCCTGAGAGAAGACTGGCTCCCTTCCAAGGGGATATTTTATTAACAGGTGGTGAAGAGAAGTGTATCTGAGAGTCAGTGAAATACAGGACTGATTTTCACTCTCCTATTCCTTCTGGCTGACGAGGAGAAACGGCCGTGCTGGGCCTGGGGCTGGTTTAAGTGGGCTGGAAACTCAGGGATACTGTTTGACATCACTATTACTGCTCTACTCTTTAAAAAAAAATTTTTAAGCTTTTTTTTAACTGCTTCACTGAATTTCTCTGTAAACTATTATCTTCTCACATAAGTTGGTAAGAAAGTACATGGCCCTTTAGACTCTCAAAACAAGTCGTTTAAAAATAAGTTGAAAGAATTTTTGAAGCTTATAGAAATGCGTTCATTCCATCTGTCTTGGCTGTCACCAGATAGAAACTGCCTTCAAAGAAAAAGAGGTTCCGACAGACACATACACACTGCTATGTATAAAATAGACAATAAGGACCTACTGCAAGGAGATCCAACCAGTCCATTCTAAAGGAGATCAGTCCTGGGATTTCTTTGGAAGGAATGATGCTAAAGCTGAAACTCCAGTACTTTGGCCACCTCATGCGAAGAGTTGACTCATTGGAAAAGACTCTGATGCTGGGACGGATTGGGGGCAGGAGGAGAAGAGGACGACAGAGGATGAGATGGCTGGATGGCATCACTGACTCGATGGACGTGAATCTGAGTGAACTCCGGGAGTTGGTGATGGACAGGGAGGCCTGGTGTGCTGCAATTCATGGGGTCGAAAAGAGTCGGACACGACTGAGCGACTGAACTGAACTCAACTGTAGAGCACAGGGAACTCTACTCAACACTCTGTAATGGCCAATACGGGAAAAGAATATAAAGAAGAGTGGAGATAAGTATAAGCTGATTCACTTTGCTGTACACTGAAACTTTGCTGAAACTAACACAACATTGTAAAGCAACTATACTCCAGTAAAATTTAAAAAAGGAAAAGAAAACAAGTTTTCTCTGCACCTTGTGGGACTGTGAGATAGAGGTTTGTTTTCTTTTTTTAAAAACTGGAGTATAGTTGCTTTACAATGTTGTGTTAATTTCTACTGTACAGTAAAGTGAGTCAGCTCTATGTACACATATATCCCCTCTCTTTCGGATTTCCTTCCCATTTAGGTCACCGCGGAGCACTGAGGCAGGTGCTAAACAGCAGGTTCTCATTAGTCACCTACTTTATACACAGTGTGTGTGTCAACCCCAACCTCTGAAACAGTTTTGTACATGGTAGTAATAGAAGCGTTCACCCGCTTTCCTCCTTCAGTAACCAGCCTGTATACTCTCCAGGTTCATTTAACAAGGCTCTTTCAGACTTTGTATTCATTGAGCCATTAGTTAGCATTTATCCTTGGTTGACAGTGAGGGGGCAAAGGTGGTGATTTGCAAAGCTGGTCCTTCTAGAAGTAGTTTTGGGGAAAGAGGATAAAACTAAAAAAATGTGGGGTTCCAGTTTTTTTAGTGTCACAAATTGGCAATTTCACCTATCTGTGGGATTGACTAGGCTTTGATGGACTACACACTCTTTGGATAGACGTGAGGGGGGCAGGGAAGGAATTTCTGGTGGAAAGGAGCTTTCTGACCTCACATCTCTCTAGGCCAGAGGTCGGGCTTCCTGGTGAGGACATGGCTTTCCTTTTTCTTAATTATTTTTATTTTTAATTTAAATATATATATTTTTAAATTTTACAATGCTGTGGTTTCTGCCATACAACAGCCCAGAGCAGCCATAACTGTACGTGGGTCCCCTCCTTCCCTAACCCCTGCCGCCCGCCCTCACCCCAGCCCTCCGGGTCATCACAGACTGGGCGTCCTGTGCTACAGGCGGCTTCTCACCAGCTGTCCGTCTCACACCCGACAGCGTATACGCACGGACACCACTTTCTCCATTCATCCTGCTCCCCGCTCCGCCTGTACAAGTCCACCCTCTCCACCTGTGGAGGACACCACGTTGAAAGAAGAGCAGGGACCATCTGGAAGCTCCAAGAACTCTTTAGAGCAGCGATTCACTCACTGCTTCTCTCGTTCACAGCAAAGCCTGGTGGACTTTAACACGTGCCCAGGGCGTCCCGTCAAATGCAGGCCCCGGGCCAGCAGGACTGGGTGGGGGGCTGAGACTCTGCACGTCTAACAAGCTCAGAGGGCTGTCGACGGGGCTGGGCCAGGGCCCACATCTGAAGAGTGGGGTTCTAAAGAAATGGAGCAAGATACAAGAAAAGAAAACTGTGAGACTAAGTGACAGTGGTCGTTTTGGGTTGATAATGTATTTGGGCGTCATTTTTCTGTCCCTAAAAGAGGCAGCGGCTGTGTCTGGTTGATGGCTTTGGAGCTCTGGTCAGCTAGTTTCCCAGGCTCCAGACCCTATAACTTTGACAGAAGGCTGAAATGATGGTCTTTACTTTACATTCAATTGCTTTTGGGCATTAAAAAAAAGAAGAACAAGAACAACTTCCTTCTCCCCAACTGCAATCTCATTAACTCTCAGTAAGTTAAATATTTTCAACTCTTTCAGGCCACTCAGTAGGGTACCAGTTCATGCATTGGCTGCTAATAATTTAGTTCTTGCTTTCAATTTCCTCTATCAAACCTATTACAAACGGCAAAATTGACTAAGTCAAGAGTCCTCTCCTTCCCTCACACTGCAGTAAATCTTGTATCAGTAGCCTGAAAGAACATCCAACTGATGGCCGAGCCATGACTTGAGTCTACGGAGAATCAGACTCACACTGTTCAACAAGAAAAACCCAACTCCGAACCCACAGTAACACAAGGTGATGTTTAGATAGAGCCTCAGATACCCATGTGGCATGGCCTTTAATCCTCTTTAGAATATACATATGCTAAAGGGAAAAGAATTCTTGCAAGTAATATTTTTCAATTTTTCTTTTTTGTTTCTATTAACTTCTTTTTTCTGCCATGCCACACGGCATGTGGGATCTTTGCATGTGTGTGTGCTAAGTTGCTTCAGTCGTGTCTGACTCTTTGTGACCCCACGGACTATAGCCTGTCAGGCTCCTCTATCCATGGGATTCTCCAGGCAAGAATACTCCAATGGGTTGCCATGCCCTCCTCTAGGGGATCTTCCTGACCCAGGGATTGAACCTGCGTCTCTTACATCTCTTGCATTGGCAGGCCGGGTCTTTACCACTGTGCCACCTGGGGCCTGACAAGCTACTGAATCGTGCTGCCTGCAGTGGAAGTGCAGAGCCCTAACCACTGGGCCACCAGGGAAGTCCCTGTACCTAGTTTTTAGACAAGTACTTATAATGCAAATATTAACTGAGAACATACTTATTTGCATTCTGAGAAGCTCAATATCACATTTTACTTTCAAAATACATTGAAGTCAATAGGGCAGAAGAGTTAAATTTTAGGCTTTCAAGTCTAAGAAGTCATTTCGCATACACCAGAGAGCTTCTGCCTAACACCTTACCGGCTGTCCCACAACTTTGCTACCACTTCCCCGGAATTTAAACAGATTTCATTGAGCACATTATCTCAGTGGCATTTTAGAATGTATTACATGGTGCACTCTGTCATTTGAAGAGCAAAATATATAGGCAAGTTAAAATGACAGGCTTATCCATCTGTGACTTACCTATCTAAAATTAAGCTGAAGTTACTATTTCTTGTTTTCTTGCACACTAAGAAAATAAGTCTACTGGTTTAAAATCTAAAGCTAACATCATCAGGAGCATCAGAGAGTTCAGAGATGATCAGAAAAATTGCACTAAAAAACAATTTACTCTCAATTATATGCATTAATGTGGGGAGTAATGGCACAGAAAATGTTTAAACCATTGTGTTGGTTTTATAATGCTCATGATTTTCTTTTGCACCAGATTTTTTTTCATTTTCTTAACAGGTCAAACAGACTAATATTTAAATAATTGGCCCCTGTTCCTTTAACCTACCCTAATCAAACTAAGCAGGGAGAACATGAAGGTTTTACTTCATATTTCACTAAGTAATTGTGAGAACTTACCTGCCAATACAGGAGACAGGGGTTCGATTCCTGGGTCAGGACGATCCCCTGGAGGAGGGCACAGCCACCCACTCAAGTATTTTTTGTCTGGAGAATCCCACCGACAGAGGAGCTTAGCAGGTTACAGTTCAAGGGGTCACAAAGAGTTGGACGTGACTTAGCAACTAAACAACAGCAACAGCAACAATCTTTTCAAACAGACCATTTTCTAGGCAACGGTACAGATTTTCAAATGGCTCTACAATCTTCAAAAGGTTAAAAACCACTGCTAAGAAAGGAATTTAAATCATCACAGAAAACTAATTCCCAGAACTGCTTTGGAGAAGTTGACCCCAATCTTGGGTTTTGGAGTGAGGCAGTCCTGGCTTCCAGTCTGCATTCTGCCTCTCATATACTGTACCACCTCAGGCAAGTTACTTAACCTCTCTGGGCTAAAGTTTCTTTCTCTATAAAGTGGGATAAGACTAGTGCCTACTTTGCTGGGTCCTTATGAAGACTGAGTATAATGTTTGTAAAGAACTTGCAACCTAGCTATTATACTGCATATGCTCAAGAAATAGTTCAGTTCAGTTCAGTCACTCAGTCGTGTCTGACTCTTTGTGACCCCATGGACTGCACCACGCCAGGCCTCCCTGCTCATCGCCAACTCCCGGAGTTTACCCAAACTCAAGTCCATTGAGTCCGTGATGCCATCCAGCCATCTCATCCTCTGTTGTTCCCTTCTCCTCCTGCTTTCAACCTTTCCCGGCATCAGGGTCTTTTCCAATGAGTCAGTTCTTGGTTACAGGTGGCCAAAGTACTGGAGTTTCAGCTTCAACATCAGTCCTTCCAATGAATATTCAGGACTGATTTCCTTTAGGATGGACTGGTTGGATCTCTTTAGCTGTTACTATAATTACTATTATTTGCTTTATTAGCATTGTAAAATAACACTCTGAAGACAGAGGCTTTATCTACCAAGCAATGAGGCATATTATTCTAAACCTTCTTGCAGTTGGCTAATAAGACAGACACGTGGCTAATAAACAATGATTATGCAAAAACAAGACTGGGAGCTGACTGTGGCTCAGATCATGAACTCCTTATTGCCAAATTCAGACTTAAATTGAAGAAAGGGAAAACCACTAGACCATTCAGGTATGACCTAAAATAACTCCCTTACGATTACACAGTGGAAGTGAAGAACAGATTCAAGGGATAGACAGAGTGCCTGAAGAACTATGGACAGAGGTTCGTGACATTGTACAGGAGGCAATCAAGAATATCCCCAAGAAAAAGAAATGCAAAAAAGCAAAATGGCTGTCTGAGGAGGCCTTACAAATAGCTGTGAAAAGAAAAGAATTGAAAATCAGGAGAAAAAGAAAGATATACCCATTTGAATTCAGGGTTCCAAAAAATAGCAGGGAGAGATAAGAACGCCTTCCTCCGTGATCAGTGTAAAGAAATAGAGGAAAACAATAGAATGTAAAAGACTAGAGATCTCTTCAAAAAAATTAGAGATACCAAGGGAATATTTCATGCAAAGATGGGCTCGATAAAGGACAGAAATGGTATGGACCTAACAGAAACAGAAGATATTAAGAAGAGGTGGCAGGAATACTCAGAAGAACTATACAAAAAAGATCTTCACGGCTGAGATAATCACGATGGTATGATCACTCACCTAGAGCCAGACATCTTGGAATGCGAAGTGAAGTGGGCCTTAGGAAGCATCACTACGAACAAAGCTAGTGCAGGTGATGGGATTCCAATTGAGCTAGTTCAAACCCTAAAAGATGATGCTGTGAAGGTGCTGCACTCAATATGCCAGCCAATTTGGAAAATTCAGCAGTGGCCACAGGACTGGAAAAGGTCAGTTTTCATTCCAATCCCAAAGAAAGGCAATGCCAAAGAATGCTCAAACTACCGCACAACTACACTCATCTCATGCTAGTGAAGTGAAAGTGAAGTCACTCAGTCATGTCTGACTCTTTTCAACCCAAAGGACTGTAGCCTACCAGGCTCCTCCGTCCGTGGGATTCAAGTAATGCTCAAAATTCTCCAAGCCAGGCTTCGACAGTATGTGAACTGTGAACTTCCAGATGTTCAAACTAGATTTAGAAAAGGCAGAGGAACCAGAGATCAAATTGCCAACATCTGTTGGATCATTGAAAAAGCAAGAGAGTTCCAGAAAATAATCTATTTCTGCTTTATTGATTATGTCAAAGCCTTTGACTGTGTGGATCACAACAAACTGTGGAAAATTCTTTAAGAGATGGGAATACCAGACCACCTGACCTGCCTCCTGAGAAATCTGTATGCAGGTCAAGAAACAACAGATAAAACTGGACATGGAACAACAGACTGGTTCCAAATTGGGAAAGGAGTACATCAGGGCTGTATATTGTCACCCTGCTTATTTAACTTCTATGCAGAGTACATCATGAGAAACACTGGGCTGGAAGAAGCACAAGCTGGAATCAAGATTGCCGGAAGAAATATCAATAACCTCAGATGACACCACCCTTAGGGCAGAAAGTGAAAAAGAACTAAAGAGCCTCTTGATGAAAGTGAAAGAGAAGCGTGAAAAAGTTGGCTTAAAGCTCAACATTCAGAAAACTAAGATCATGGCATCTGGTCCCATCACTTCATGGCAGATAGACGGGGAAACAGTGGAAACAGAGGCAGACTTTATTTTGGGGGGCTCCAAAATCACTCCAGATGGTGACTGCAGGCATGAAATTAAAAGACACTTACTCATTGGAAGAAAAGCTATGACCAACCTAGACAGCATATTAAAAAGCAGAGACATTACTTTGCCAACAAAGGTCTGTCTAGCCAAGGCTATGGTTTTTCCAGTAGTCATGTATGGATGTGAGAGTTGGACTTCAAAGAAAGCTGAGTGCCAAAGAATTGATGCTTTTGAACTGTGATGTTGGAGAAGACTCTTGAGAGTCCCTTGGACTGCAAGGAGATCCAACCAGTCTGTCCTAAAGGAAATCAGACCTGAATATTCATTGAAAGGACTGATGCTGAAGCTGAAACTCCAATACTTTGGCCACCTGATGCGAAGAGGTGACTCATTGGAAAAGACCCTGATGCTGGGAAAAGATTGAAGGCAGGAGGAGAAGGGGACGACAGAGGATGAGATGGTTGGATGGCATCACTGACTCAATGGGCATGGCTTTGAGTGAACTCTGGGATTTGGTGATGGACAGGGAGGCCTGCTGTGCTACAGTCCATTGGGTCGCAAAGAGTTGGACACGACTGAGCGACTGAACTGAACTGAAGTCATCTTTGACCAAGTCAGAGTTAATAGATTTGTTCTCTAAAGAGATCTGATTTTATTTACTTTAAATAAAAGGTATCTAATCTAGTGACATGAAGTAACTTTGGGTTTTAGCAATTCACTAGCCCTCCAAGAATTTCCTAAATTATAGACCAACTATGGTTTTTATGCTCAGGGGTTTCTAGACAGCCTGCAAAATAAGGAAGGATTTACATTCAGCTGGGTTCAAGACAGCATCTTTCTGTTGAAGAAAGGGTGCCTTCTCAAATGGCTCTGAATGGGACTTCTTAGATGTTATGGTAATCTATAGGACAGACTGCCATTGCAATTATTAAGGATAGTTTTAAGGACTTCTGTTCGAAGACATGGAATAAATTCATCATATATTAAGACAATAAGGCAGTGTAGAAAATTATGGGAAGTCTGATCCCATTTTTGTACACATATGATACAGAAAAATTCCTGGAAGAAAAGACTCCACCATTTCAGTGGTGGGTGGGGAGATGACAGATGAGTGTTCATGAAGAGCATTTCTTACTTTTGTGATCAGAATAATAATAAAAGGTCTTAAAAGTGAATGATTACAAGTTAAAACCCTGTCAGCAGTGTGATAGCCAGAAAGGATCCTAAGTGTCAGGGACTAGGTTTTAAAGGCCAAGGCCCTGACACATTAAAATGATGACCTCAAACAAAATCACCTCCCCATTTAGGGGCCAAATATTGTTCCTTGAAATTGAGATGCTTTGAACAAATAACCTCCATCTTTCCAGTCTGACATTCTAGCATTCTGGATGTGTGACCACATGTTGCATAAAACTTTTTTGTTTTCAAGCTGAGACAGGCTGGGACCCTTTGCTGCAGCAGTTTTACCTGGACAGACCTTTCCTCCAGCAACAAAATACAAAGAACCTACAAGGGACTAAAACTAAATGAGTGCATGTGCAGTTGGGGCAAAGTACGGACAAAAGAGACAAAAAGACCAAGAAAGCCCAACTTCCACTTCCGAAGAGTCAGGGGCAAAAGCAGGGTACTGCACATGCCCCACTCAACATCCGCAAAGGGAAGGGCGGACCACCTAAGACACCCCTCCAGCTCCCCCCGAGACACACCCTACCCTCACCCTCTACAAAGCACAAGCTCACCGTCCCCTCGGGGAGCGGGTAAGGGAACCTGTTACTTGTTCCTGTTGTGCCCATGCAGGAGGAGCCCCAACAAAACCTTGCCTGAATTTCTTGTTTGGCGTCTGGTCGATGTTCGTCGACTGGGAATGGTCAGGGACCCTGGCCTGTATTAGAGCCAGCCCACAGATGCTAAATAGTGCCACACGGTGAGCCTGGGATGAAACCCTCTTGTTTTTCAACATTTCCAGTATTGTTTTTTTTTTAAATAATAAGAATTATTCCTTTGATAATTAAGAACAATAAAAGGTAAAAAAAAAATATTTGAAATGGGTCAGGGGCTCAGCATAAATACGTGTTTACAAACAAGCTGAGCAATTGGTACACGGTATTGTACCTTTGCCAAGGGTTAACGTTTTATTTGATCTAAACAAATCAATGCAAAAAAACCAAAAAGTCACACAAGTGACAGCCACAGTCCTGGAATAAGTGACTCAAGTCAAACAGAACAGACGGTTATGCGCAGGAGATGGTCTTCTTGAGAAAAGTCTCAGACGTGAAGTCCTTTGAAACAAACAGAACTGTCGCCTGAAGCATTTTGGGAGCAAGGTATCAGTAAGAGCACAACCCAGTCCAAACTATTAAATGTCAGGGAAATACCTACATGATTAAAATGGTTTCACAGAAATAAGTAGCAAGGAAATCAGATTACTCGAAGCCTCAGAATCCAAACAGAACAAAACACGTTCTCAACTGCTGCTTTCCGTCCCGGGTCTAAAACAAATGTGCAACATCCCACTTTTCAGGAGCCTGCAAGACAGAGAGGGGAGACGATTCTTCTTTCCTCCTGCTCAGATTGTTCCCCTGGAACTAGTGGGCTCCTCGGCTGCCAACGAGAAGTTTCCTCGAGGTGCTTTTTAAAGGGCATTGAAAGGCGGTAGTGGTGACCCAGAAGCCTGGGAAAAATACCCAGTTTCTCAGGCTACCAGCCCTACCCCCTTTTGGACAAGGCACCTAGCCCAGTGGCGCTAGTCCCCAAAGCTGATCTGCTTCTGTGCAGGAGCAAGAAGCTTTTTCCACCCACGTTGTCAGTAACCCCGCTCCCGCCGGGGAGTCGGGTTACACAACCTGGCTTCCCTCCTGGACAGAGGAGGGGTGCTCGTCCACAGGATCTGCTGGGGCTCAGCGACTGACAAAGAGATTGCCTTGGCCTGATTAGTAAGAACTTGGGCCTGTTTTCTGTAGCAAGGGCTCCTTATGAGGGGAGGAAGAAGTAGCTGAAACCTTAACAGAATGTTAAACGGATTAAGATTTCTGCATAACTTTGTTAGTAGAACAAGTGTTTTGAAGGAGGTGGGAAAGAGCTCTCTTTACACCATCTCATTTTAAAATTTGATAATCATCATTTTAAAGGCACAGGTAATTACGTTACTGCTACATGAAGGAAGCTTAAAAGTCAAGTACGCTACCGGCTACAGTAGCTCCCCTACAGACGAATGAGTTCTGTTTCCAGGGCATGTAAGTCCCATAAAGTTAGCCTAGGCCCAGCTAACACAATCAGCTATGTAATGCTGTACTGCGATAGGTTTATAATACGTCTAACACAAACAATACATAAAAACAAACACAACAGAAAAACATTTCTAATCTTACAGTAGAGTACCTTGAAAAGCACACTACATCACCGTGGCTTTTACACTTGCTTCCGACCGCCCTGGGCTTGGAACAAAGATACCGCACTATCGTACTGTATACAGTACAGTAAAGTGCACACACACACAGCCACGCACAGAACAATGCATACCAGACACGTGAACCAGCATGTGACTGGACACGTGAACACAGCTCCCATCTTTGAATGTACACAACTTGAAGGTTCACATGCAGGGAACTTACTGCACTGTATATAAAATAGATTACTAACGCTGCTGATGCTGCTGAGTCGCTTCGGTCATGTCCAACTCCATGTGACCCCCTGAAGGCAGCCCACCAGGCTCCTCCGTCCCTGGTATTCTCAGGCAAGAACACTGGAGCGGGTTGCCATTTCCTTCTCCAATGCATGCATGCATGCAAAGTCGCTTCAGTCATGACAGACTCTGTGCGACCCCATGGACAGCAGCCCACTAGGCTCGTCTGTCCACGGAATTCTCTAGGCAAGAGTACTGGAGTGGGTTGCCCTTGTCTTCTCGAAGATAACTAGTAAGGACCTACATATAGCACAGGGAACTCTACCCAGTACTCTGTAACAACCTGTGTGGGGAAAGAATCTGAAAAAGAGTGGATATACGTATATGGATGGGCTTCCCAGGTGGCGCTAGTGGTAAAGAATCTGCCTGGCAACGCAGGAGACCCAAGAGATGCAGATTTGATTCCTGGGTCAGGAAGATCCCCTGGAATAGAACATGGCACCCACTTCAGTAATTTTACCTGGGAAGTTCCAAGGACAGAGGAGCCTGGCGAGCCACAGTCCGTAGGGTCACAAAGAGTTGAACGCACACACACACACACACACATAATGAACAAACGTGGATGCAGAACTACTCGTGTAGGTCACATTCAGGCAGCCACCACCACCACATAGGAGGCTAGTGAGGTGATCTGTTCAATGGTATCTTTCATGAAAGAACTGCTGACACTTTTAAAGTGTCCAAGAACATCCCTGAGAAATGGCTGAATTAACTTGGTAAATATGGTGCTTTTCAACACAAATAAAGATAAATCTATGTCATTAAATTTTGGTCCAAATGATCAATGGTAATAACAGAGTCTTTTAAGTCTCACCTTAATATTTTACTTAACATAATATTGTTACTTTAGCTTTAATTCCTATTTATCTGATATATCAACGTCCATCCCATTATGCTCAAAGTTTTTGAGACTGTGTTTTAGGCATGATGTTTGTAACAGTATATATACAGCTGGAGCTCAAATTTTTCTGCACTCTGGCCACCTTTGTCTTCAAGATGGAGAGTTCAGTTCTTCCTCCTTTTTACTGTGGTTAAACATATGTTTGGACCTATTTCTTTGGACCTATTTCTTGATGTTATTTTCTACTGGCCAAGCTTCTTTCTTGGTCCTTTCCCCTCTTCTCTTCTGCTATCTATTGAATTGATGAAATTTTCTTTATTCCCTACCTCTGGTTTATAAGTTATTCTATTTCTATGGAGTTCATCCCCAAATCTGTATACCAACCAAAATCTAAAGAGAATCACTGTCTCTATTCTTCTCTAAAATAATAGATGGAATGTGGAAGTTACTACTTCCATTTCCCCTTCACTTCATGCTATTATGGTGCAACAGTTAAGTTCTGTATTCTTTTTTACAAACACTCATCAAAAAATCTTACTAATACTGTTGTTGCAATTGTTTTACCAACAGTGCTTATTTAAATTTCCCATGCTGCTGCCGCTAAGTCGCTTCAGTCGTGTCTGACTCTGTGCGACCCCATAGACGGCAGCCCACCAGGCTCCCCCGTCCCTGGGATTCTCCAGGCAAGAACACTGGAGTGGGTTGCCATTTCCTTCTCCAATGCATGAAAGTGAAAAGTGAAAGTGAAGGCACTCAGTCGTGTCCGACTCTGTGCGACCCCGTGGACTGCAGCCTATCAGGTTCCACCATCCATGGGATTTTCCAGGCAAGAGTACTGGAGTGGGGTGCTATTGCCTTTTCCGTAAATTTCCCATAATATTTACCAGTTTCTTTGCTCATTGTTGTCCCCGTTATTCTTCCTTAATTTTCTTCTCCTTCAAGTGTATCTCTTAACAGTTCTTTCCGCATGGTTAATTAGCCTGGTCTGATTTATTTTGACAGGTTTTTAATTTGCCCTCAGTTTTGAGTTCTCCCTTAGCCAGCCCAGAATTGGGGGTTGATAACTTTGCTCAGCATTTTGAAAATCACATTCTGCTGCTATCCAGCCACTGCTATTGCTGGGAGGAGGTTACCTGGCTGTTTGAGGATGGTTACTTTGCAAGTAATGTCATCCCCACTCCCTTTACATTTGACCAGATGCCTTCTCATCAGGATGAGTCTCCGTGTGGTTCACTTTCAGTTATCCTGTCCAGGACTCAGAGTTGTCTTTTAGTTTGAACTGCCACATCCTAGCTGTATGCTGGGCAACCTCATCTTCAAGCTATCTTCAAGCTCAGTCATTTTTTTTTCCACATCTGTGTTCAGTCTGTTCTTTCACCAGACATTTTTAGAAAGTTTTTTGGTTTTTATTTTTGTCAAATGTATACTTCCACATAAAGTATCAAATAGTTTTATAAGACATACTATGGAAAACTTCTCTCCCAACTCCTCCTCCCATCTCCTCCACTACCCCTAGGGATAACCACCCTGAGCGCTTTCACGCACTTATGGAAAAGAAGGCTTTAACCTCCATGTTCCTGAAGGCATGAATGTTACCACCCAACATTTCAGTTTCAGGCAGCACCTATTTCTTTACCATCAGAGAGGATGAGAGTCAGCTCCCCTATCTCTGTGCCCTTGTGGACTCTTTTGAGTTAGCTTGTTAGTGGGTTCCTTCTGTTCATTTTTCCTGTTTTCTCTTTCTGATACATCTCTTAAGATGTTGGACTTACAAAACTGACCCTTCATTTATTTTCTTTCTTCTATTTACCACCAGCATCCTTTTCTTCTCCCTTCAAGGAGATTTTCTGAATTTTATCTTTTACTTTGAAGATTCATAAGGCTGAGCATGATTCAAGGTGAAAAAGAAGAAACTGAAAGTTTCTCAGTCATGTCTGACTCTTTATGACCCCATGGACTATATAATTCATGGAATTCTCCAGGCCAGAATACTGGAGTGGGTAGCCGTTCCCTTCTCCAGGGGATCTTCCCAACCCAGGGATTGAACCTAGGTCTCCTGCATTGCAGGTGGGTTCTTTACCAGCTGAGCCACAAGGGAAGGCCAAGAATACTGGAGTGGGTAGCCTATCCCTTCTCCAGGGGATCTTCCTGAGCCAGGAATCAAACTGAGGTCTCCTGCTTTGCAGGCAGATTCAGGTACCCCTGGTTCAATATCTTTAGATCCTTGGTTCTGGGCAGCTCAGATTTCCCAGAAAAATGCTTTTTTCAAACTGCTGCCTGAAGAGTGAAGGTCCAGCTTCTAGGATTCTGGAAACCTAGTGGGGTAGGAGGCCTGAGAGTCATGTGTCCAGTATGCATACATTTACCCAATCTACACACACACACACAGACGCCCATGACTTTCCCAGTCTTACTACTACTAATTCTTCAAAACAGACCCAGCAGTACCTCCTCTGGGAATGTCTCCATGATCTTCCTAGTAGACACCCAGTCTGAGCTAGCTCACAGAACCCAGAGTTTCCCTCTATTTTTGCAGGTATCCCCCTGCCTCTGTAATTGTCTAGTTAGGTATCTGTCCTTCTCCAAAATCAGTTCTATCCAATTACAGATAGAACTATAGTCACAGAACTATAGCACAGAACACTGTGCTCTTGGCACAGTGACTAGTATTTAATAAACCTGATAGATTTATGTTATTAAATTAATTCTGGAGGCAGCCCAGTTAAGGGAGCTGCTCTTACATGCAGGAGCCACACGGGAGGCAGGAAAGGACCTCAGGTAAACGCCACTGTCACAAACCTTGGGCATCAACATTAGTGCTACCCCTTTGCTGTGCAATTCCCCGACAGAACATGGCGCCCAGATAAGCTTTTTCTCTCGGTTGTCTTGTATTCCTTATCATATTCGTACATGTATCTCAGGGAAAGCATTCAACCTACTTCTTAGGATCTGAAAATAATCACTAGTGCTTTAAAATATGAAGGTTTCAGGTGCATGCAAAAAAATCAAACTGCATTGTTACTAAGGAAAACTGAGGTACAAAGAAATCAGGCAAGAAACAGCTACTAGATATTAGTACGTATTGTTGACACTTAGAAGAAAGTGTTGAAGAGCAACAATCTATGAGCAGGTTCTGTGCTGGTAAAGATGAGATATGGCTGAAAATAGGAAATAGTTTGGGTAACTGACTTTTATAACCACCTTATCTGTGACAGGCAGAATCTTGGAGAATCTACATAAGTCTTTCAGTGAGCAAAGGGGAAATAACCAAACCATCTGACGAAGGCTGATACTTCCAATGAAAGAAGTCAATGTTTTCCACAGTCATAGAATTTTTTTAAAGCCAGAGTATCCGTTAGTCCAGCCTCCCCATCAAGGTGTGAATGCTATTGCTGATGGTCCCACTGGAGGGCCATCTGGGTCCTAAGACTGTCCCCCACCAGAGCTGAACCCAGGAACTGATAAGATAGGTTTTAATACTCCCAAGTCACAGTGTGACCCATCCTAACTTTACCCACTGCTCCTAGTTTTGAGTATCACAAAAGTCCACACACCAGACCCAAGCAAGATGCTCTACAAACACTACTCCTTTCGGCTCTTTGGAAAACCCTATGAGAAAAGGAGTGTGTCTGTTTCAAAGATGAAGGAACTCAGTCATGAGGAGTCGGGGATGTCGCTAAGGACTCACAGTCACTAACTGGAGAGGAGGGAAGAGAAGAGGCACAGCGTTGTGCATTAGTTAGGAACATGGGCTCCGAAGCGGCTGCCTGAATCTGAAGCCCGGCCCTACCACTCCCGAGCTTTGCGACCTTAGGAACGTTGCTCAGCCTCTCTGAACCTACTTCATGAGATTCTTTTGTGTGTGTGTGATGAGGATTAAATAAGCTTTTATGTGAAAAGGGAATTCCCTTGTGGCTCAGCTGGTAAAGAATCCACCTGCAATGCAGGAGACCTGGGTTCCATCCCTGGATTGGGAAGATCCCCTGGAGAAGGGAAAGGCTGCCCATTGCAGTATTCCATCCAGGAGAATTCCATGGGGTCGCAAAGAGTCAGACACCCCTGAGCGACTTTCACTTCATTTGCAACAGTGCCTGGTACTTAGCCGCATAGAAGTATTTGTTAAACGCAGAAAAGGATGGCAGAATTCTCAATCAAATCCAGGTTTATCCGGTTCCAACATATACACTCAACCAAGACTCTTCAGCATGTTAATCTCTCAAGGGTTGGAAGGTAGGACTAACTACATCCCTGAAGTTTTTCTCTTCTCCATATACTCTGCTGTCCTCCGTGGCCCCTAATATTACCTGGTTGCCAGAATTCTTTTCATCCTTCTGGCTTTTGACCTAACTGAAAGAATGAAATGCAAAATTGCTTCCATACTTCAGGAGATGACAGCCATCTTCCCAGATCTGAGCAAGGTTTTTCTTCTAACTCAGTAGTTTCTCCAGAGAAGGCAATGGCACCCCACTCCAGTACTCTTGCCTGGAGCATCCCATGGACACAGGAGCCTGGTAGGCTGCAGTCCATGGGGTCGCTAAGAGTTGGACATGACTGAGCGACTTCACTTTGACTTTTCACTTTCATGCATTGGAGAAGGAAATGGCAACCCACTCTAGTGTTCTTGCCTGGAGAATCCCAGGGACAGGGGAGCCTGGTGGGCTGCTGTCTATGGGGTCGCTAAGAGTCGGACACGACTGAAGTGACTTAGCAGCAGCAGCAGTAGTTTCTCAGCACCACCTGGGATCTCGCTCAAAACATGGCCTCTCCAGCTCCAGTGTAGACCAACTGAATCAGAAACCCTAGCAATGGGCCCAGCAGTCTTATGTCAATAAGCCCTCCAGGTGATAAGAACCATTGTTTTCATCAAACTTATGACCATGGTAGAAGTTGAGACATCACACTGCTTGTCAGCTCCTACTAAACTGACGATGGGTGGTCTCCTGGAATTTGGGCGCCCAACCTGTATTTAATGTAGTGTTGTGCTTTTAACCCTGCTTTGGGTCTTCTTGATCCGGAGCTGCTTCTCCAGCCCCTCAAGATCTCTCTGAATCCACACTCCGGGTGGGCTTCCTGGTTCTCACCTCCAGCTCTGTGACTCTGAACATCTGACTTCTCCAGCCCCTCAAGATCTCTCTGAATCCACACTCGGGTGGGCTTCCTGGTTCTCGCCTCCAGCTCTGTGACTCTGAACATCTGACTTCTCCAGCCCCTCAAGATCTCTCTGAATCCACACTCGGGTGGGCTTCCTGGCTCTCGCCTCCAGCTGTGACTCTGAACATCTGACTTCTCCAGCCCCTCAAGATCTCTCTGAATCCACACTCTGGGGTGGGCTTCCTGGTTCTCGCCTCCAGCTGTGACTCTGAACATCTGACTTCTCCAGCCCCTCAAGATCTCTCTGAATCCACACTCGGGTGGGCTTCCTGGCTCTCGCCTCCAGCTGTGACTCTGAACATCTGATGAGCGTGCCGCTTGTGTCTCCACGGCGTCACCCACAGCACCCACCCAGAGGTGGGGCAGAAGGCTGGGGGTCCTTGGCAGACCCTCCTCCCTCTGCTGGCCTGACATTGATCCCCGAGAACATCAGTTCATATGGTTGTTCAACTTGTGAAATTTCCTATTATCAACCTGCGTATCTCCACTTCGCCCAACAGAAAACCACGAGAGACTAGCTTTGCTTTAAAACCCTGAATAAAAGCTTAAAAAAAAAAATTCCTGATGAACAGAACAGCTTTTTGGTAGGCTTCTTAAGTTTAATTTTTTCTACTCCTTCTTCTCCCCCAACAAGGATTGGCCTGGAAGCAGGCACATCTCAAAGCTTTCATATTAAATGCAAAGCTCTGCTTTTCCTTTCATTTTACACTAAGAATTTCTTTTCCAGATATTTCTACTCTACCATAGTCCTACATGGCAGGCTTTCTTTTTTAATATTTTTATAGAATTGGAAGTTAATAAATTTTTCCTAACGCCGTATCAGCTAGCTGAGTGGGAACATTCATATTTATATTCAGGTCTGTCCAAGGTTCATATCATACCTGCTATGTTACATTAAAACTATTGTGGCTGAAAATGGCAGGGAACTTTAAAAAGATGTTCATTGTGATTTTTGAGACCCTCTTAACCCACCATTTGTTCCAGAGAATATTAAACTCAATTACTGATGGTCAAAATAACACATATCACAGCTGCCCAGAAGGTGACATCTTAAAACATCCACGGGGACCTCGCACTTGGTTCCCTTTTACAAGAATCCTCTAAGGTATGAACACATGTGCACGTGTGCATGCTCAGTCACTCATTCGTGTCTGACTCTGGGACCCCATGGACTGTAGCCCACCAGGCTCCTCTGTCCATGGGATTCTCCAGGCAAGAATACTGGAGTGGGTTGCCATGCCCTCCTCCAGGGAATCTTCCCAACCCAGGCATCGAACCTGCATCTCCTGGACTGCCAGCGGATTCTTTACTGTTGAGCCATGAGGGAAGCCCTATGAAGACATATCTAGCCATTTCATCCTGAAGAACACCAGCCCCTACAAAGGAAAGGCAGCTGTGCAAAGCCAGCTGTCCCCCACTGCCCTCTCTGCCAGTCTTCACAAAGTCAAGGCCTAGACTTGTTGAAGAAAATGATTCATCTCTCTCTCCAAAGAATGCCGACACCACGTGTACAAAAGATTTCTTTCTTTACATCAATTCCCGAGGACGTTATAATCACTTCATGTAATGTAAGCAATTACGACCTTCCAGGTTTGGTAGACCTGGAAATTTGGTAGGTGAGTAATAATGGAAGGAAAGACTATTCAGGTCTTCTCACAGGGAGATTTCAACGAGTCCAATCAAACTAATTAGCAAAGACTCAGTTTTACTTGGAATAAGAAACACACACTCTGTTGACCTTCCAACTTCAGTTTTGCACTATTGGGCTCAAGTCCCAGACTTTCCATCTTCCTAGGTTGGTAGACCCAGCAGAAGCTTCACTGTGATCACCCATCTGCTTTATCTTCTCATATACAATCAATTTCCTTCCTGTTCTCCATGTTAAGGGGCTGGCCAAATCCTTCTGAGAGGATGATATTATAATTGAGAAAGTAAATAGACCATGAAGTTCAAATGACAAATTACATACACACATTTTTGCCATTTTAAAATATAATAGAAAATACTGTCTTCAATTCTGAGAACTTAGCATCTTCTCAAAAGAGTTCCAACAATTTTGATATTTCAGTTTTAAAGTAGCATTAATAATATATTTAAATATTTGAGTGTCAAGACTCAGAAAACCAAAGAGACAATTAAAAAACAAAAGTTCACCTTGTGCTTCGTTTTGTGATATCACAATAAACTTGCCAATATGGAAACACTCTTACATAGGCTCCCTGACTTACAACTGAGTTTTCTCATTTAACATTGACTAGAAAATGAACAAATCTTCAGAATAAATACAGTCTCCATTGAAGGGAGACTAAAGTCCAAGTCCACACAATGGGAAAATGTCTTGCAGATTCAATCCTCCTTCGCAGAAGGCAATGGCACCCCACTCCAGTACTCTTGCCTGGAAAATCCCATGGATGGAGGAGCCTGGTGGGCTGCAGTCCATGGGGTCGCTACGAGTCGGATACGACTGAGCGACTTCACTTCCACTTTTCACCTTCATGCGTTGGAGAAGGAAACGGCAACCCACTCCAGTGTTCTTGCCTGGAGAATCCCAGGGACAGGGAAGCCTGGTGGGCTGCCGTCTATGGGGTCACACAGAGTCGGACACGACTGAAGCGACTTAGCAGCAGCAGGTATGGACAAGGATAAAAAACGATACCTGACACTCAGGCCATTACTCCTAATTAGCCCACAGCAGGTATTACTAATCAATCACACACTACTGCCAAGCTCAGACACGTCAGCCACCACAACCTATTTCAGCTGGCACAGAGCTACTTGACCCTGACTCTGGGGCAGGATGAATGGCTGCTCTGATAGTTAAGGTTTCTTATGTGAAAAAGAGAAGGCTACAGTAATTCAAACATATCCAGCAAAGATTCTCTGATACTTCACAGGAAAAATGTCTCTGATTTCTGGATAGAACCAAGGACTGGGCAGACCATTCGTGCTCTGCATAGCTGACCATGGAACTGGAGGGAATCAAGCCTCAGACACTTACAGATGGGCACGGCTGATTCAACCGGGTGGATCTGTATCAGACCAGGGCGTGCTGAAACCTTTACCTTTCTTACTGATTTGAAAACGGTATATATGAAAGCTGTCTAAACTGCTATGTATAGAAGAATGACTTAATACAATGAACTGTGCTTTTCAACTGAAAAAAAACACAACATCTATGATAAATCACACAGGAAAGCCATGACACTAATATGTGGTTTTCTACAGCTAATGTTCTAAAAACAAAATGTTCTTTTGGCACGGACCTCAAAATTTGTCACGTTCTCATTAGTCTTGAGGGCAACAGTGGTACTTTATACAATTCTAACCATCACGCAACAAGGAGAGCCTGAAGTACCGCATTTCTTCTCAAACGAGCAGAAAATTGCAAACAATACATTATGACAAATACGAATATCTTCAAGTTCATATTATTCAAATTAATATTTTATTTTTTTAAGTAAAAATACAATTTACGGAAAAACATCAAACCACAATGTTGAGGAACTGCAATTTATTCCATTCAGAAATAAAATATAAGAGATTGTTATAAGGTGCTCCCATTTATAATATCTGTAATATCGTTTCTCATATTGGTTTCCAATGATATATATTTAATATATATTCAACATATGCTCAAAATACATATGCTCATATATACTCAAATTATATAATTTGAACATATATATATATATATTTTTTTTTTTTTTTTTCAAAGAGCTGTGCACTAGCAAAAAGGTTTTGGAACAAAGAAACAGGATAGTTTTTAAAAATGAGCAAAACCACCTCCTTTAACCCCAACACCCGGTTAGAGATGGAGCACTAGTTTTCTCACCTTTTACAGAACGTCAAATTATTGTTTTAAATTTCCACCCCAACACAGCATTCTTAGAGAATATGGACACCATCATTTTTTGTCTTCAATTTTAATAAAGAAGGTGTCTGTAGAGTTGACAGACGCATTATAGAAGAAAATAAAGAGAACGCCCTCAACGGCTCCTTCAAAGCGTATTTAAAATCCTGTTTCACGGAATCCTGCTTTGGTGGCTCTGTGGAGTCCTTCTAAGACACCACTGGGATACGTAATCCTCGCAGCAAAGTCAGAGGCCCCGCAGCTGAGGAAGAAGGTGGGAATGGGCCTGGAAGGGTGCAGGGGAGGTTCAGGATGGGCCCTGCAGGCCCCTCTGGGGCTCAGGGTCCGGCAGAGGTCCTGGAGGGGACACGAAGCCGGGGAGAGGAAGCGGGCCCTGTGAGCGCGGCCCACCCTGGCCCGAGCAGCCCCCTTCACAGAGCCGGCCTGGCCCAGGACAGGTCTCCCCAAATGTGCTGAATCCCGACCCTCAAGGTCTTTGCACCTGGGCCTCACACCGACTGGTGCTCCCAGAGTGACAAGCTTGCCTTCCTCCTCCCGGGGGTTTAACATCTTCAGAAGGATTAATGCTACATAATTCACACAAGAAAGCTCTGGAAAACTTCATTATCTCCCTCTCTTGGACACTCATGGAGCTTTGCGGCTTTTGCAAAGTAGATTTCCCTCCCCCAATCCATTGTATATATATATGATAGCAATAAACTATCTGAAAATGAAATTAAGAAAACAATTCCATGAACAATAGGATTTTCAATCTGAATTTTTTTTCAGTCTCTCTGATGGAAACTGGCAAATGCCTGAAACAATAAAGTAGAAAGTAACTTTTCAAAATCTGTGAAGCTAAATGAGTGTTGAAGAAATGGAAATGATTAAACTTCCAGATCATTTTTTGTAGGTGTGTAGCATTCACACTGGGAGAAGGCAATGGCACCCCACTCCAGTACTCTTGCCTGGAAAATCCCATGGACAGAGGAGCCTGGTGGGCTGCCGTCCATGGGGTAGTTAAGAGTCGGACACGACTGACGCGACTTAGCGGCAGCAGCATTCACGCTTCTGGAGACGCTGACACTTAAATAGCACCGCTACTTTTGAGACACCCTGGACCTCTCATAACCTGGCGAGTTTCTCTGGGGCTCTAAATTACTCCCTTCCAGTTAACTGATGTCCTTCCATCACTCTACAGCTGTCTTCTCTTGATTTAAAGTGAGCTTGTCTTTGGTTTCTTTTTCAAGATTTTGAGGAAATATTCTCTGACAGAGCATTGTTTTCTTGAACTTGAGTGTGAAATGTAAAAGCTGTTGTCATGGATATGCCACTGAGATCACTTTACTATTCCTACATGCTATTAACGTTTCACCAGTTCGGGAATCTGATTTAGGGAATGTAATCGCACTACCTTTGGGGAAGAGTCAAGTGACCACATTTCATCAGATGCGTATGTTAGATTTTAGTTTTTACAACACTGATCTACATATATAAAGTGATACATTCATTTTAGGAGGATTTCTTTGCTTGTTTGTTTCTTAACCATAACCCCAGCCAGAATTCTTATTCACCTATCAGAACAGACATATAAAGATGGGGTGTGTGTGCCTGTATTTTTTTAATGAAATAGATGTTTTGTAAACTGTGGCTTCCTCTAAGACCTTCTCTTCTAGTCTGTTTTACTTAACAACATTTGTTGCTTGTGACTCATTATGTGGATGCAGGGCCCATTAACGTATCGATTATCAAGTCTGAAAAACAACAGACTAGGTATAACGAGTTAGTCAATGCCCACCGGGGTTACCCTGTAACTCTTTTCTATGCTTGCACCCCATGTGTTTTCATAGACAAGATGCAGGCAGAACAGAAGTTCCTCTCCTACTGCAGTGAGCCCCCAGGGGCCTGTACTGAAACGCAGAGTCTGCTTGGGCTGGGCTGGGGTGTGAGATTCTGCCTTTGTGCCTGGGGAGGTATGGATGGACCAGTCTCGGGGTAGCAGGCTAAGAAGAGGGGGTGCAGAGGAGCAGGGCGGTGTGAAACACCTCCCCACCACCGCACAGCCCTGCTGCCTCCAAGCGGGGTGGGGGTGGCCTGCGTTCACTGCAGAGGAGGCCCCCTTACGCTTTCATCTTCTCTTCTGTGATCTGGACTCTTGTGTCCTTCCTCCAGAACCAACCTCCGCCAAAACAAGCAGGGACAAGGCCACTCTTTTGGTGACTGCCGGGAAGCCTTCTGGATGGGATCACCCCAAATTGTGGACAATTACTTTGTCTGTCTCAGCAAAGCAGGGGCACCAAAGATGATGCCGGCCAACCAGAGTGTGACTTACTAACCTTTCGTTTCAGGCACCTGTTAAACTGTGTAACCTGCTCATCAAGGTGGACACACTCATAACACACTTCTGAATGTGACGGCAGGAAGTCCTGGCTTTCAAAGCATGATTTCATAATTCTAAGCCACGGAGTCAGAATCCCCACACTAGGAAACATTGATGGTCAGTTACTGTTCCTGGTACCATACTGGCTTTCTGCACCTCCGCCTCCAGAATTCGGAGGATACGTGCATTGATAAAATGAAAATAGTCTTAATTTTGGTGAGGCTGTCTTTTGTGGAATCATTTTGTGCACCTATCTGGAGGGACAGGGAGTGGGCTCACCCACTGCACCCAAGCATGTACCTGGCACATACACATTTGATTAAAAACGTGAACGTATGAGCGTGATTTTTTAAATGTGACAACTTACTTTATTAGCTGATTTCTCATTACAGCATTTGCTTTCTTGAATTGAGCAGGGCGCTTTAATAAGAGGGAGGCAGAAATGAAGAATGGCACCTTCCAAATCACATGTGTTCACGATGCGGAAAGGGAGAAGGGAGGGGAGGGGAGGCAAAAGAGAGAGACAGACAGACAGAGCAGGGCAGCGATCCCTGACCCCCGGGGGATGGGGTGGCAGGTGGAAGAGGCAGCTGACTGCAGATGCCTCTTCCCACCCCCATGAGGAGCAGCATCTTCGTGAAGGGTAATGACAATTAATGCGGAGTTTGGGGGAGAGAGGGGATGAGGGTTGGAACTGAGGTCTAAGGCAGTGGTTTTCTGGCGGAGGGGCTCGTGGTGGAAATTATGCCTCCCAGGGACAACTGGCATCCAAGGTCCGGAGACATTTTTCACCTTCATCACTCAGGAGTGGAACACAGGGCTTCCGGCGGGTGGAGGGTAGGGAGGCTGCCCAACATTCTACAAAGCTCAGGGCAGCCCCTACAGCAAAGAACTGGCAGCCCCCAGATGTCTGCAGTGCCCAGGTTGAGACCATGACCCAGGGGTACAAAGGTAAGCCTGACAGGAGCCAGAGGAGAAGCTACTAGGAAAGACAATGCACTCGGCAGGCCCACTGGACTATTTAGGGCACTGGGCGAGAGAGAGGGAGACAGTGTGGATGGAGATGAGCTCAAGAAGGGGGTCCGGCATCGGCGGCCCGCCCCTTCCACTGGATCCCCAGTCAATCGCCGGTGGGCTCGGTTCCGCTGCTCCCGCTGAAGGCAGCCTACGCCTCTTCCCAAGCACAGGCTGCAGAGAAGGCAGCCACCCTCGGGTGGAAACGCACCATGGGCTGCCCTGTGGGGTGACGCACCTCTGGCGAGAAAGGCTCCCCTGCGGTGGGTGTGGACCCCGCCCCGGCGCCCATCGGCTGGGCTTCCAACTGCCAGAAACTGCATTCCTTTGCCTTGAGGCGTGCTCTTGGCTGCCCAAGTGGCAGTCCTGAAATGCCAGGAAATCAACTGCCTCTTCAGGCAGCCCTGCACCAATGCCAGGCAGGTCTGGATGAATAGGTCCCGGCCCCCTTGCCTCTGGGTTGGGCAACCAGCAGACCTGCTTCACACTGTCTCCCAGGGCTCTGCAGTGTGCCCACAGTGGCGAGGTGCTTGGCAACACCCCCTCACTGGCGGCTGTTCCTGTCCTGCCCCCCTCCCCCCACTCTCATATGGGTGCTTTCTTTACCGTCCCCCTAAAATAATTTGCATTTCAATTCTCAGCTCAGGGTCTGCTTCTGGGAAACCCAAACTCTAATGGCAAGTCTTTGGAAGGGACACTGGGGGTGTCGGTCACTTGATCCTCAGGTTCCTCGGATGTGGGAGATCTCTGGGTTCTCAGTCGCCCTGTCTCAGAGGGTCCGACCTTCCCACCCCCTGGTCCTGAGAACAGAATCCCGGGATCCGCTGAGCCACGGGCTCTAGACTTACTCCTTTCAGACCATCAGAAACGCGGCTCATGCCAAGTACATTCCAGTCTCTCCCACATCGTTAGCTTGAGGCTGGCAGGGAACCCAAGCACAATCCCTACAAGTCTCAAGTGCCCCTGAAGTCAAACCTCTGCAAGAACTTAAATAAGTAACACTTGACTCTGGGAGGGAGGTCTTACTCTAGTGCCGGGAACAGGCAAAGCTGGAAACAAGGGCGGCCGAGGGTCAAACGAACTTGGACGGATTACCAGGGGGGACCGAAAACCACAGAACAGCAACATGGATCAGCCGTTTCAAACCCCTGCGAGACAAAGGAGAGACGTGAACTGTAAGCCCCCTCGGGGCGATGCTAAATCACTCATCTTCCCTACAGCGGGCATCCGAGATGCTAAGGAATCTCAAGAAAATGCTCGGCGCTTGAGGCGTGTGATGGCGGCAGTGTATCGAGGGCTCCCCACGCCACCAGCAGCAGGCCAGTAGACAGCGATGCACCCGACGCCTTCCAAGGACTCTGACTCCTCGGGGACCGAGCCCTGCCCTGAGGGGGTCCCACAGTCTCTGAGGACGGGTGTGCAGCTCAGGGTCTGTCCACAGGAAGCCACTCCTAAGGGTGGCTCTTTACGAGTCCTCTGAAGCCAGTCTTCTCTGATTGTGGGTGCCAGCTGGGTTTCATCTCTGCTGAGAACATCCACTTTGGGGCCCTGATTTCTCGCCAGCGTAGGTGGGGGGACAGGAGATCTTCTATCTCAGTTCTTAGCTGTGTAGAGCTTTTTTTTCTTTCCTTCTTTCTCTTTTCTTTAAAAAAGGGAAAAGAACAGCAGAGCTTTTCTGCTGGGCAATCTATTCCCTTATTTATAATGCAGGACAGCAGCGCCTTGTAAGTGTATATTCTGGTTCATCTGAGGACACACGGTTGTTCATTTTAAAATTAGATTCATCCTAATTATACAAAAACAGCCTGCATGTGGTTGGTCAAAACAGCAGGACAGCATTACTCAGCACCTACCTTCTGAGCCTGCCATCTAGACTCCACTAAACTTCTTTAGCACACAGCCCCTGCCCTCTTAGAACTTCAAATCCAGCAGAGAAATAGCCACCTCATTGACCAATGTGAGGTCTGGGCAATGAACAGTGAGGAAATCCATATAGTAAGAGACTTAACACGTACTATCACCTTTGGACAAAGGGTTGAAGGAAACTGTCATTAAAGGGGTACGTTTCAGCGAGGAAGAAACAGAGATCATTTGGATCACAATCCTAATGAACCAGGGCAGGCCTGGGGAGCTCCCTGCATGAAGGATATTTGGAAGCTGGGTTGAAACAGAAGCAGGAAAAAATATATGCTAGGCTGTAAGGGACAGAGGGCTTCCTTGGCGGCTCAGATGGTAAAGAATCCACCTACAGTGCAGCAGACCCAAGTTCCATCCCTGGGTCAGGAAGATCCCCTGGAGAAGGAAATGGCAACCCACTCCAGTATTCTTGCCTGGAAAATCCCACGGACAGAGGAGCCTGACAGGCTACAGTCGGAAAGAGCTGGACATGACTTAGCACACACAGACAAGGGACAGAAGTTTGTTTTTGGACAGCAGAAAAACATCAGAGCAAGAAGCAAGAGTAGATGCTACAAAAAAAAGTCAGTAAGTTAGTCAGCTTCAGCATCACACTCAGTCCAAGTGGGAGAACCAACTTTGTGTTCAAGAGGCTGGAGCCCTGGGCAGGTAACTGAGCATCTATTATTTTTATTTTATGCAAACCCTGAGGGTTCCCTGAGTTCAACAACTGACCACAGAACATATCTCTTGAGGCTGAAAAATTCCAGGACATCTCTAAAACGTAGAGAAGAAAATGGCAACCCACTCCAGTATTCTTGCCTGGAAAAGCCCATGGATGGAGCAACCTGGTGGGCTTAAGTCCATGAGGTCGCAAAGAAGCAGACACGACTGAGTGACAAACACTTTGACTATAAAAAGGAGACTGTTACCAGTAAATGCATCCTAATGATTTAGAACTGAAAAAAGAGTAACTAATAATACAAAGTGATCAAGGAAATTTGATTTCCTGCCTTTGGAACAATCAGGCTCCATACTTCTAGGGTGCAGGTTGACGTAACACAATCAATTTTACAACTTCTGAAATAATAAGATAACGATAAGCCTGTTTCCCCATGTACCACGCCCTCCCAGGCACTCTGGACTGGCTACACAGTTCATAACCACAATCTCATTTAGTGTCCTCAACAAGGCTGTGAAGTATCAATACTATTTTTATTGTACAGGTGGGGTGGCTGGAGTTCAAAGTGGTTAAGTAACTTGTCAGAGAGACCGCAAGCTAGAAGGTGGCAAAGCTGGCATCCAACTCAGTGCCTGAGTGATGCCACCCTCTACCCGTAACTCCTGATCTCCCCCCAGCGCCCCGGCTCTCAACCAGGCCATGACCCCAGGCCCCCCGTTTCCACCCTCCCTGCAATTAGCGCTTTGTCTCTCAGAGAATGGGGATGTCTCTCCTACCTGCTCTGTGACAGGACTTTAAAATAGGACATTCCTGGTGCCCACACTGCAGGCTACCCTTTGCCCCAGGGATCCTAGTGAGGGGCAGTAACCAGTGGGGCGTGACTGAGAGAAGTAGTTCTTTCTTGTGATGGGATAGCAAGGAGTAGCTGGATTCAAAAAGATACATGCACCCCAAAAGCAATACTACTTACAACAGCCAAGACACAGAAATAACCTAAATATTCACCTTCAGAGGAATGGACAAAGAAGATGTCATACATATATACGATGGAATACTGCTCAGCCATAACAAAGAATGAACTAACGCCATTTGCAGCAACATGGATGCAACTAGAGATTCTCAGACTAGGTGAAGTAAGTCAGAAAGAGAAAGACAAATACCATACGATACCGCTTACATGTGGAATCAAGAATATGGAACAAATGAACCTGTCTATGAAACAGAATCACTGACACAGAGAACAGGCTGTGGCTGCCAAGAAGGATGGGGTCGGATGAGGGATGGATTGGGAGTTTGGGATTGGCAGATGCAAGCTACTATACAGACAGATAAATAATAAGGTCCTACTCTAGAGCACAGCGAATTACACTCAATATCCTATGATAAACCACAGTGGAAAAGAATATTTTAAATAAATAAATATATATATAACTGAATCGCTTTTATGTACAGTAGGAATTAACACAGCCTTGTAAACCAACTATATTTCAATGAAAAAAAAGTCTTAGCTGGATTCTGTACTTGAGAGGCACTTATCAGGATTAACTTCTTCATATTGCAAGTTTTAATTTTCATAACTACTGAAAAATATTTCACAAAAATAGACTGTGCCATCAAAGACAGCCCTGCTTAGGGTAATATAAAGGCAAATGATTCTTTTTTTACCTTTTACATGTCTTTAGCATGATACCTGTGATCACTGGTTGGTCCCAGTTCTTAATGAAGTACCGGTCCCTTACTCTCAGAAGAAGACATTTTAATAATAATTAAACGATAAGTTTTCAAAAAGGTAAAATATGCAGAGTCAGAAGGAAAGAGCTTCTTTGTTCTCTTCACTGACCTCACTTTTATTATTCATTTCTCTCTTCCACTTCCTTCACCAGATGCATTTCTACAGAACAGGCTGAATATCTGATCAAACACATTAATACATTTATAATTTGGGAAGAAAACAAGCAAATATCCTTTTTGACTAAAAAACATTGGGCTTCTCCATTGTAGTAAGGAATGATAAATAGAATAAATACTAGGAAACTTGCTATTTTTAGTCAAGATATTATGTAATGAGTCATTTATTTAAACTGTCTAAAGCTCTGTAAAACGATTCCAGGAAAATGGCTTCAACTCCTCTGTCAGCACACCAAGAATCAGCTCTGCCCTCTGCTTCCTGATAGCTCCACTTTTCATTTTAGTTTCCTTTAAAAAAATGCCAGCACAAATGCGGACCTCCTGTATAGCACAGGGAACTCTACTCGGTGCTCTGTGGTGACCTAAATGCCAAGGAAATCCAAGAAAGAGTGGATGTATGTATGTACCTATCTGTCAGTCACTGAGTCGTATTCAACTCCTTGTGACCCTGTGGACTGTAGCCCAGCCCCACCAGCTTCCTCTGTCCACGGAGTTCTCCAGGCAAGAACACTGGACAGGGTTGCCATTGCCTTTTCCAGGAGATCTTCCTGATCCAGGGATTGAACCCAGGTCTTCTGCTTTGCAGGCAGACTTTACCATCTGAGCCACCAGGGAAGGCCTTATGTATATGTAAGGCTGATTTACTTTGCTGTACAGCAGAAACTAACACAATATTGTAAGCAACTCTTCTCCAGTCAAAAATTTTAGAATGTGTCAGCATCATTAGTAATGTGCCAGTTACACCAGGCTTGATCGGTAAACTCCCAACACTATATACATATTATGACCCACACAGATTTATTAAGAAGTTCAAGATGACAGTCAAAGACTCAAAGGAAAAGGCAGGTGTAGGCAGATTAAAAGTGACCCCGTAAGAGCGAGCAGGAAGGGAGAAAACAGATCTGGGTCAGCTAGGAGGGCGATCCTGCACTAAAACCCAGATGTGGGTTACCTCGTCACTATGGAGAGGTTTCCACCATGTAACGCCTGGTGGGCTGCCATCTCTGGGATCGCACAGAGTCGGACACGACTGAAGTGACCTAGCAGCAGCAGCAGCAATGCCTCCAAAAGCACCAAGACAGCTCTCTGAGGAGAGCCTCCCAAGAACTGAAAAAGAGTGGCAGAGAGGGGCAGATGACTCCCGCCCCAGCCCAGGACCGTCCGGGAGGCGGGGCTGCATGTCCCCTCCCACTTCACCAGGTGTGGGCAGGTGATCGCTGTCGCTGGTGGAAGTGGAGCAAAACGATGCTGTGTCCCTTCCAAGCCGAGGCAGGGAAGAGGCCCGTTCCACACCGTCTCTTCCCTTCTAGGGGTCTGACACAGTGAGGACGTGACCTCGGAAGCCTTGAGCTGGAGACGGAGGGACCAAGACCCAGGAAATCCGGAGTCTCCGAAATTCACACAGAGCAGAGCCCCCAGTGAATCCGGAACAGCAATGAAAGATACAATTTTACTTTCTTTAGCCCCTGCCCGTTTTGTTTTTTTTTCCAAAGCTTGATGTTTTCCTAACCAACACATATGGAGAGAAAAGGTAAGTGTCTCAATCACTTGAAATAATGCATAGAGTTTCTTTGTGCATGGAATTTGATAGAATCATAGATTTTTAAGGCTAAAGTTGTACAGCCCAATTCTAGCAGCTACTGGCCACCAATGGCAATTGAAAACTTGAAATGTGGCTAGCTGAGGCTGAGATCTGCTACAAGTGTAAAATATATACCAGATACTGAAGGTTTAATACAAAAAAGTAAAAATCTCATTATTATTTCATATTATGTCAGTAATTTTTGAATATATTAGATGAAATAAAATATACTGTTGAAATCAAACACACTGGTTGCTTTTTTACTAATTTATAATGTGGCTACTAGAAGATTTTAAACTACCCATGTGTTTAACTTTATATTTCTACTGGACTCCTGCTGGGAGAGTAGGTGTCAGCAAATTACATGTCACTGTTTTTGTAAATAAAGCTTTATTGGTACAGAGCCATGACTATTTACATACTACCTGTGGCTGCTTTTCCACTACAGAGTAGCTGAAAAGTAGGACTCTCAGAGTAGTCCTGAAAAGCTCAACATTTGTATTATAATGGCTTATTATACAAAGTGTTTGTAGAAGATCTGTTTTGGGTTACCAAGAAATAAGACCAATGATAAGAAGTATCATGCTAAGGACATAGAGAAGGAAAAGAAATAATTGTTTGTCTTTGTATCACCCTAGGTAGGGCTGTCCTTGACTTACAAGGGTTGTCCTTGTAAAATATTTGCAATATTTTTGAAAATTAAAATTTGCAATATGAAGAACTTAATCCTGATAATACCCAGATAAAGAATAATTTTGAAATTGCCTAATTCACCTACTCTAACTACTTCATGACTAAGGAAATTAAAGCTCAGATAAGTGAAGAGACTTGTCCAAAATATTTTCACTCTAAATTAAGTGGTATTTCCATAAGGTCATTATCATTCATTCACTCACTGATTCATACTCTCCACCCATCTCTAATTTTCATCATTAAAGTAATAAAATCCCTATCAGAAAATCAACACTTAATAGCAGAGGAACCCTTGAGTAATATTGAGCAACAAATAGGCTGTAAGATAGTTTTTAAATTAAGCTTCATTTGAAAATACTTTAAAGAGAACCTATCATGTAATCTGCTTTCAAATTAAACTTGAAATTACCCCAAACGTAGAGCCAGCTTGCTAAAAATATTCCTTATTGGAATTAAATGTTAAAAATTTGCCACATCTTGGAGAAAGTGAAATCTGTTCCCCAAGACTTCACAGCAACATATAACTGCCTCGTTCTAGCAGCTACCCTCATGTCAGTATATTATTCTAGAACCTTTCACTGGGCTCGCCATTTCCAGTCTCCATCCCACTCAAGACCTACTCCAAAAAAACCCTTTCAAAATAAAACTCTCATACGCTAACCCTTAGTCTCTTCAAGATAAAACCCACTTTCCTTATTTGGCTTCGAAAGCCTTCATCATGTGGCTCCCACCTGCCCCCATGGCCTCATTTACGGTCCTCTGCACATCCAACTAAGCTCCTTGCAATCCCCGAATGTGTCATACTTCTATCCCATTTCATACACTTGCAGATGGTTTTCCTACTCCTAGAACTCTCCCCACCCCCCATACACTGTACTTACTCCATCACAGAACTTACTTATATTGTAATTGATTGTAACTGTGGAAGCATTAATTCTACCTCTGTGGGAGCAGTTAATATTTAACACCTCACTGCAGGTCCAGTGCTACGTTACTTCATTTAATCTTCACTGTGTTATAGAGGAGATGGGGCACAAGCAACAGAGTCAGGGGAAGACAAGACAGGAACCCACACATCACCACTCTTAGCTAGGTTCTTAATTCTACACCAGTGGTTTTCAGTGGAGGTGATTTTGCTCCCATGAGACATCTGGCAATATCTGGAGACATTTTTCAATGGCTGCAAGTATCTAGTGGGGTAAGAGGCCAGTGATGCTGCTAAATATCCTATAATACACAGCACAGCTCCTCATAGGAAAGAATTGTTCAGTCCCAAATGTCAATGATTCAGAGGCTGAGAAACACTGCTGCTGCTGCTGAGTCGCTTCAGTCGTGTCCGACTCTGTGCGACCCCATAGACGGCAGCCCACCAGGCTCCCCCGTCCCTGGGATTCTCCAGGCAAGAACACTGGAGTGTTCTGCTCTATGCTAAATTAATGCCTGTAGACTGACCCAGGAGACTGAGCATCTTTATAGCAAGGATCTTTAAATGTTCACCATGGGGATCTACCACAGAGCCTGGTACCCAATAGATGCCCAGTGCATATAGGATGGATGGGTGGACGGATGAATGCAGGAATGGAGGGATTAATGGATGGATGGGTGCGTGGATGGGGGTGGATGTAGAGATAGAGGGCTGGATTGAGGAATGGATAGATTTCAGGAGAAAAGAAACAAGGTGATGTTTTTAAGGCTTGGTTCTGTGGCATCTGAAATAAAAATAAATTGGAAGACACATTTTTAATTAACAGTAAATGAATTCATATAGAGTACATTCCAGAGGATGCCTGAGCCTTAGCAATACCTCACGTGTATGAATCTGTAGTGTGAGATCACATTAACAAGCTAAGGGCCTAGGAGTATCTTTCAAGAATCCCTCACAGGTACTATACTACAGGATAAATTGATATGTTCATCATCCACACAGGCCATAATTTACATTGGTTTTTTTTTTAGATTTCCTGTATAAGGTTCCCCTGGTATCTTTAAAAAAAAAAAACAACACAAATAATACAAAGATATACAACTGTGTGCTTCCTCCTGTTGTAACTACAATTCAGATATAAATACATTATTCTAGGTTTCCAGATGCTGGGAGTAAAATAGGGAGGAAGAAATTACAATGAAGCTGAGGCGAAATTCAGAAAAGTAAACAAAAAATATAAGGCAGAAATAAACCATTCTATGCCTGGAGTCAATTAATTTATCTAAATACCAGAAATGAAGTCAAGAAAAGATATTTTACGGTTATAACATTTTTAAAGTAACAGCAATTTAGCCTAATCTTTATATCATCACAGTGGCAGCATTAAATACTATTGAATACAAACGGATAGATTTTTCTACAGAAGAGCATAAAGGTTCACTGTGAGTGATCGCCTATCATAAAATGCAGTAGAAGGGGCGTCCCTGGTGGCTCAGTGGTAAAGTATCCGCCTGCCAATGCAGAAGACATGGGTTTTATCCCTGATCTTGGAAGAGCCCACGTGCAGAGGAGTAATGAGGCCTGGGAGCCACAACCTCTGAGCCCATGTGCCTGGAGCCCATGTGCTCTGCACCCAGAAAAGCCACTGCCGTGAGCAGCCTGTGCATGGCAACGAGAGGGTGGCCCCCACTTGCCACTGCCAGAGAAAGTCCCGGCAGCAACAAATACCCAGCACAGCCAAAAATAACTAAGTAATTTTAATTAAAAAATGTAGCAGAAGTTAAAGCCTGCCTGCTAATCCACCACAGCCATGTCCAACTCTGAGACCCCATGGACTACAGCTCCCCAGGCTCCTCTGTCCATGGCATTCTCCAGGCAGGAATACTGGAATGGGTTCTCATGCTCTAAAGCAGATGGGACTATTTTTTCGGTAAAGAATCTGTCTGCAGTGCAGGTGACCCGGGTTCGATCCCTGGGTTGGGAAGATCCCCTGGAGAAGGAAATGGCAACCCACTCCAGTATCCTTGCGTGGAAAATCTCAAGGACGGAGGAGCGTGGTGGGCTGCAGTCCATGGGGTCGCAAAGAGTCGGGCACGACTGAGTGACTAACACCATGAATTATTCCTCACAACCTTTTGCATCCAACTTTGGCCATTTGTGGCCACACACACACATGAGAATATGGTGATCAAATACGTTTTGGTACATGCTGCCCCTGTACACGAGCATAAAAAGCAGGCTCTGGAAACACTTGCATTAAGTTGTTAACCTGAGGACTTCCCATAGAGTAACCAGTATAAACTAAAATCAGGATGTGCCCAGACATTCAGGAGCGTGGAGGAGGACGGAAATTGATGACAGGCTTTGCAGCTGGGGACATCAGCATGGCTGTGGCGTGTCTCTCCGTGGGAACCGCGGCTGCAGCCAGAGACGAGCAGTGCCTTTCTCGCTGTACGTGAGAACAGGACACAGACTTGTCAGAGGAGCCTCTGCGAGTACGGACATGCAAGTGGGGAGATACTGATGCAGACGGGAGAGAGAAAGGAAAACGCTGACTGGAGCCCAAGAACGTCGCGATCGCTAACCTCAATCATGAACTGCTGAGCAGCTGTTCTGAACAACCAGGGCTGAAATCTGGGGAAACAGTCTTGAGACAAACGAAAGGAAGGAGGAGTGTATCAGGACCTTCCCGGGAACCACTGAACAACCTACATCACAAGTGTCAGAAGACGCAATGGGCTCCGAAGACGACGATCACACAGCCTGCCATCCAAACAAGGGCTGTCTTCTCCACTCTCCTCAACACAGACACTCCTGGGCCTCCAGAGGAGTCAGACAGCGTACTTCTCAAATGAAGAAGATACACCTGCGGTCGATCAGCGTATCTGTCCAAGCTTTTGCTTTCATCAGCTCATCATTCATGACTTTCTGAATAAAAAACCCTGCATTCTTGATCACAGAGGAGAAGCCATGATACCTGAAAGCTCTTTTTTTTTTTAAACTAGGAAGTTGAGTAATGAGTTCAGTTCAGTCCTTTCCTAATTGTTATATGTGCCCCGTCTACAGTCCAGTTTTGGCATACACACACACACATGCAGGAACACACATGCATATGTTATTACACATATTACATACAGTTATCTACACAATGCAAATAATACAAATATTACTGTATGCCGTGTATACACCTATACGTATCCATACATGTATATGTGTATGTCAGAGCATCTGTCATGAAGGAAAAGCTACAGTATGCTTCCTGGGAGAGAGCCAAGCTCCTGGGTCCTAATTCTTGGGTCTCCTGACTTGTCACTTGAAAAGGATACTTAAGTTCAGAGCAGAGCTCAGTTTCTCACTCAATAAAAATAGTACCACAGAAGAAGAGCTGCCAGGACATAAAGTCTCCAAAGTGCCTTGAAATTAGGACAGTATGGACCAAACAACGGAGAAGGCAATGGCATCCCACTCCAGTACTCTTGCCTGGAAAATCCCATGGGCGGAGGAGCCTGGTAGGCTGCAGTCCATGGGGTCGCGAAAAGTTGGACACGACAGAAGCGACTTGGCAGCAGCAGCAGGAACAAACAACATGAGCATTAAATGTAGATCACGATTCTAGCTGTCAGTTGGGCAGATTCCTGAGAAGACGTGGAAATACTATTTGTGACTCGGTAATGTGCACATTCCCCCTCGCCCGCACTGGCCTAAATGTCACAAGTGACTAACACTTTAGGCCCTTAAGGTGGAGAGTGAGCATCCTTAATCAGAGATGCACCAGCCTAAATGTATTCAATCCCAGACCACATGGATCCCAAGAGAGTCCTGGGTAAATCGTGCTGCAACTTACACTAATACACATGGGTGGGAAACCTCACAAAACCATCACCTCCTCAGATTAATAGAAGTTTATTTTATTTAGGGGGCCACGTGAGGGACCCCGACAGGCATTCCATTCCATCACAGTGGAGACCACTTCAGAGTCTCTCCGCATGAACATCACCTAGTGTCTCACAGTTCACTAGGCTGCATGCTGAGCTGCAGAGCAGCTAGAGGGGCCAGGCACACAGTAGGTACACAAATCTTTGTAGCCTAAAAGAGAAATCAAGTCAGGTAATTAAAATGAATTTAAATAAAGCAAGGAGTTCACCTGCCGTCTGTCGTTCAAGCAGCTCAGACACGAGAATAAACTCTTCTAGCAAAATTCTCAGCAACTGAGCGACTTCCCTTTCACTTTTCACTTTCCTGCATTGGAGAAGGAAATGGCAACCCACTCCAGTGTCCTTGCCTGGAGAATCCCAAGGACAGGGGAGCCTGGTGGGCTTCTATCTATTGGGTCACACAGAGTTGGACATGACTGAAGCGACTTAGCAGCAGCAGCAGCAAAATTCTCTGCTGTGATATGGACATACAATGTAAGCCAGGCAGCAAACATTCACTTGAACAAAACTAAGTCAGAAGATGACACCAGACACAGTACCAGACAGGACAGAGAAACACGTTCCCTTCTGCCCCTCCCATTCATTCTTCCAAAGGAGCATCTCCCTGAGCCCAGATGTCAAAGCCATGGCTAGATGCGCTATGAGTCAAGGATGAGGAAACCCACAACCCATCATCACGGTTCAGAGGGGAAGACAGAGATGAAACAGACAGAAACAAACAAACTGTCCTGCAGGTGTGCGCTTAGTCACGTCTGACCCTCTGCAACGCCATGGACTGTAGCCCGCCAGGTTCCTCTGTCCATGGGGTTCTCCAGGCAAGAATACTGGAGGGGGTTGCCATTTCCTAGGCCAGGCGATCTCCCCCACCCAGGGATCGACCCTGCGTCTCTTGTGTCTCCTACACTGGCAGGCAGGTTCTCTATCACTGCACCGCCTGGCAATACAGACTAACGCACAAAGCATCAGGGCCACCTGCTGAGAGAGGTTTATAGCCGTAGGGCCATCTTCCAGTACCTGGACCTGAACCGCCCTCTCAGACTGCTCCAGTTCAAAAGCTTGGCTGAGACACTGGATATTTGAGAAAGTCAGCTTAAAGAACATGTTAACCATTCATTCCTCTAGGTCTGAGCTCTATTTCTGCACTAGAGACAGCGTCCAAAATCTCCACCACTGAGCATCGGAGCTCAGGCCCCCACAAATAAAGCCCCACCAGGTGACTTTCCATTACTATACTTTCTGCATCGTTTTTTCTCTTGCAGGTTGGCAAAAGACTTTACCATATAAAGAGCTTTACTTCCTTTTCTGTAGAAATGAAGTTCAAGTTACGTGACAGGATATTTCATGGGAGTATAACTGGTTGGCATGCGTGTAGAGGTAACCCTTTACAAATGTTATCTGATTTATCCTCACAGGTTCTGTACATACTTGCCACCTCAGTGACCCCCTCCCCACCTTTTCTTTTCTGTTAACTTGGACACAGAAGTTCAGAGCTAAATTAAAAACTGAAACGCAATAAGCACTTATTTCAGTTTAATTTATGCCTAAGATGTTGATCTCTCTTCCTTCATCATTTTTTACTGGTCTCATCACTTTGTGGGCTTTTTTTTACTCTGCATTTACTGATACACGTTTCTGGAAGTCAATACTCTGTCAACAAAAATAAATGACCAGAACCATCCATTGTAATCTCCTTTTAGTCTCAACTGTCACAAGAGTTTTCATGAATAGCTAATTTGAAGACGCCCCCTTGGGTATCACACCTCCGTCACTTGGAAACTCAGATAGTGTAATATTTGCCGTAATTATCAGGTTCAGAATCTGTTTATGAAACGGGGCAAGGAGACAGGAAAGAGGCTGACTGACTGAACTTACGTGCAGGGTAGCGGCCCAGGGTATTTCCTGATCTACCAGCAAGGGGATACTTGTATCGTGTGCTGGGTCTTGAAAGTCCCATTCGCCCCTTCCCCTACAGCTACTTTTGCAGACCAGTGACACCACCACATGCCCTTGGGCCCCTTGGGGCTGCCAAGGCCAAAGGCGCTGTCAGAACCCGCTGAGTGAGAAGGCACCGCGATCATCCAGCGATGTCTGTTCCCTGGAATCTCACTCTCAGCACTGACAATGCCTCTGGAACTCATAAGCGTCTGCTGAAACCCAGGGAGCTGAAGGTCAGTGTCTTCAGGGAATGAAGGTAACATGTAAGACAAACCGCTGCTGAGGGTTTCCAGGCACTCAAGGCAAATGCCCCCAGGAAGAGCTCACAGAAATAACTCTGAGTTGTCACAACACAAAACAGGGCCAGCTTTCATATCAAAGGAGAGAAACTGAGCCATTTACACGTGGCGCACACACAGGTACAGACCTTGGCACACCCCATCCACACTCACTCAGATGCTTACTTAAGTATTTGTGGGAACACGGGGTTTGGGCACAACCATTTATTTACTCAACAAAGATTTATCCAGCACCTACTTGTGTGCTAAGCACCGGTCAAGATGCTAGATAATTATGAGTAAACAAGGTAGTCAAGACTCTTTTTCTCATGGACTCTATATTCTAGACAGGGGAGACAAGTACTCAACAAGCAGCAACTGAAATGAACAATTCAGATACCAAATAACACCACGGAAGAGGGATACAGGTAAGCAAAAACAATGCAAGGGTTCTGAGAAGCAATGGGAGCCTGCCTTTGCTCCAACATCAGGGAAGCGCTCTTAAAAGAAGCAACACATAGTCTTACAGTACAATGACAAAAAGGAGCTCAAGAAACCAATCATCTTTACTCTGATTTCCTTCAAAAAGATGAGCATACTAAAACGAAATGTGCAATGTCATTTGTGGCTCCACACACCATGTTTCAGCAACTGCAAAATTCCCAGGAAAGGAAAAGGATCCATGACTTTCTCCACTGGGAAGGAAAGTTCAAGAAACCTCCTTTTCCCAAAGTTGCTAAATTAAAAGGGATCTTTCTTAATTTGCCTCTATAGCTAAATTTGCTACAAAGAGTCTAAAGAGGGGTAAATGGAATGCTAATTTCTCTTTTAATGTCAGTTACTTTATAAAAAGCATTTTTCAATGTCAATAAAATTATGCCTTTGCATTGTAATGCCAACAGGAATTGCTTTATTTAGGAAAAGTCTATGGCTAAATTCAGTATCATTTGCTTTCACTTGTTGAAAAATAGAAGCAAATCACATTTACTAGCAGATGACACAACTTCAACACACAATTAAACTTTGAAATTCATTAAGATTCTGATGATATCTATTCAACATGCACAAATAATAAGTGACTGTTCACCAAAGCCTTCACATATCTCATCTTGAATAAGTTGCTTGATATTGAATTTCTGTCGAAGTCAATTAAAACGCTTAGCTAGCTGGCATGAAAACTCCTGAAAACATCCACTGCTTAGAATAACTTTTATTAAAACACCTTTTTCTTTCCTGTTTCCTAGTCCCTGCCTTGTTTCAGAATCGGAGAGGCAAGCAGCAGTGAATCAGGGAGCTGATCTGTCACTGTGAATATCCAGAATGAATCCGTGAAATATTTTGACTAACATGCAATTTGTATCACTGTGCAATCCAGAGCATGCTATATATTACTGCAATGTAAATATTCATACTAAAAGAAGGTCAAATAAAATTATTGCCCCAAAGGTCTACATTACCCAATATACTGATACTATTAGAAACTGCTGTGCTCTGTTATTAATACACTGTCCAAGGAATGCTGAATTTCTTGAACTTCAAAACAGGTCTTTGACTGACTCTCACAAGCACCTAGGATCAATAACATGCTAAGGAGAAGACTTTGTTTCATGTATTTACTAGGCTTAGTGTTTGAATCTTCACAAATTCTGTGTGTGAGAAGGGCGGATGTCTGCTCAGGTAAACGCTCCTCTCTTCCTTCGCTTCACTTGACGAAACTGTCATGCTTCCAGACCCCACCTTGAACATTTCCCATTTGGGGAAAATTCTACATTGAACCTTCCAGACCCAAAACACTCACCCCACCTCCACTGAAAACAAATCAGAAGACTTAAGATTTAACAGTAATAAGAACCTGATGATGGTCGCTGGGAAATAAAAAGCACCACATCCACCAGGAGTAAAAACTCCCCCAAATGAGACCTTCTCTGAGGGGTGGCGGGGGTGGGGGAAAGCGCGCAGCTGGCACCACTGCGCGGATCGGAACCGACTCGAGACGGCCCAGGGGAAGATGCTGCGTCAAGAGAAGCGAAGCAAGAAGCGCGACCCGGAGGCAAGCGAAATCATCCGCAAATCCCCGAGGAGGTGGGCAGACGCCAAGTCGCCAGGCGCGGGCACCGGCGCACGCCACCCGCGGGGTCCGTGCCGCCTGCAAAGCCCTGAGCTGCGGGGCAGCAGAAAAGGGGCTGGGGGACCCGCCGTCCCTTTAAACCGGCTCCGCCGCCACCCCCCCGCCCCGCCCCCGCCCCTCATCCCCGCTGTCTGCCAACCTTTTCCGAACCCTCGTGTCATAGAACTTCCTCATCATGGAAACTTCCACTGGGTTCGGCGCCGAGGATGCCAAACTCCGGGTCACAAGGAGGCTGGCAACCAGCCGGGGCTCGGGGTCCGAGGGCCACGGCCGCCCCAGCCGCCCCGCTCCGCCGCTGCCCACGCCGCGGCTCCCCGAGGGTGCCCGAGCAGAAGGGCACCTCCTCCCCGCGGCGGGGCGCGGAGCCCCGGGGGCGGGCGCCCGGCGGCTGACACCCCACCCACGCCCGCCCGCCCGCGCGCTCGGCGTCGCCGCTCGCACCCCGAGGGGTTCCCGCGACACCCCCGCCCGCCCGCCCTCCGGACAGCCGGGACTGTCGCCCCCGCACCCCCGCCTCCGCGCCGTCCTCTCGCCGAATTACCGGGGCGCTGGAGCCGGCCGGGTGGGGCGCCCCCGCCGGGGGAGGCAGCCTGCGGGCGCTGCCCGAGCCCGGAGCTGGAGGGCCGCTTCCCCGGCGCACTCGCCTTATTCATGCAAAGTTAATCCCCGCCGCGTCACGGCCGCCCGCCCGAGGACGCGCGCCCGCCTTGGCCGAGCCCCGCAGTCTCCACCCTCCTCCGCCCCCTCCTCCCGGCGGCGGGGTCCCGGGAGCGCGTCCTGCAAAATGTCAACTCCCCGGGCCGAGAGGGGCGGCCGGGCCGGGGCCGCGCCGCCCGCCGGGGCCGCTCCACTTTTATAGGCGCGGGCGGCGAGCGCGGCCCGGCCGCCGAGTCCCCGCCTCTCGGGCCCGCGCGCCCGGCCCGCTCCGGGCCGCTGCCCTCCTCCGGCCCCGGCGCCCGCGCCGCGTCTGCCAGCCGGTGACCTGGTTTCCCCTCCGGCCCGCCCGGCGGCGGCGGCGGCCCGGAGCAGGCCGGCCCGGATCCTCCCGGGGCGCCGCGAGGAAATGGCCTCCCGGGCGCCCGCCGGCCCCCGACGCCCCCGCCCCCGACGCGCCCGCCGCGCCCGGCCCGCGGCCCCCAGCCCCGCGCGCCCGGCCCGCGCCGCCCGGCTCACCGCCTCCGCACCTGCCGCCCCAGGTGCGGGCGCCCCGGGCCCCGTCCCGGCCGTGCCCTCCACCCCGGAGTCCTCCCCCCGGCGGCGATGTCGCGGCCGTTTTGGTGGCCGCGCGTCCACCCACCCGGCTGCGTGCGCAGGGAGGTTCGGGCTCGGGCGTCATTCCTCTAGTCGGCAGAGAGGAAGGGACGGGGGACGGGGACACGGGCCGGGAGGGGTGACTTCCAGAAGCCCGGGCTCCGCCGGGCCCCGGCCGCCGCGCTCCTGCCTCCTCCTCCAAACCACTTGTGGCGCGTGTCGGGGCAGACGCGGCGCTCTGGCTCCTCCTGGGGCCTCGCTCCCGCCGGGCGTCTGGCGGTCCCCCCCATCGCCAACCCCGGGACTGGAAGTTTTGGAAAATACCTGGCTTGCGCTTGAGGGAGACACCTCTCTGCACCACCCCGCACATCCTGGGAGCCCGGCGCGGGGTGCAGACCCCGCACGGGTCCAGAAAGACCGCCTGGATCGTTTGTCTTTGCCCGGGACACGTCCAAATAAAACCCGGAAGACAAAAATAATTTATACTCCTGAAAAGTCCTGCCCGAGTCAGATACGCACTTCTAAAATCCACTCCCCACCCTAGTCCTGAAGGCCGAGGGTCCAGGCTGGGAGAAGAGGAAGCAGGCTTCTGCGGTTCTGGGCTAGAAGCGTGCTTGTGAAAATCCTCGGTACCCAGAAAACGAAAATGTCATCGGTCAGAAGCTCGGGTTGCCAGAAAGCTATTTGGACGACAGGGTATAATGATTTTCTTACAGATAATATTAAAATAATTCCGACTTCATTATTCAATGTACACATGTATTAACATAACCAACTGTTTTGACAGAGCTTTGACCTTTTTTTAGCCTCAACTGTCTGAACGATGATTTATTGGAGAGTTTTCTAGATCTGCAGCCAGTGACGTGTGTTTTAGTCCCAATTCTTGTGAGCGTTCCGGGGACAGGGATGAGAAGCCTCTTGACAGAACTGTCAAGAATTCAGAAACTGCCCTGCTCCGGGGCGCATCGTTGCAGACCCCAGGATTCCCTGGAGAGATGGAGGGACCTCTCTCTTCAGAGTCCGCGGACCCACTTTCCTCCTGGGTCCTTGGCAAGAAATCCGGGCTTTTTTTTTTTTTTTTTTCCTTCACGCTGAACAAGGCGGCACCCTAGGACTTGCAGGGTTTGTTCTCCTTTTGCAGGGAAGTTCCTGGGCTTTGCTCCAAAGCAGCCCGGGATGTTTTGGTTGGTTTGGAGGAAAGCTGTGGCGTCTGCACCATTTGAACCAAACAGGCGGCCCTCTGGTGGCTAACTGTGGGCGAGAAGCTGGCCACGGAGGGAAAAGCCTGCCCTGAGAGGCCAGCACGGTTGACAGCTGGCCTTCTCGGGGGCCCTGGAGCCCCTAGAACTGCTTTGAATGGACAGGAGGTGGGTGCTAGGTTCTAATCCGCTGGGGCTTTTTTTTTTTTTAATTGAAGTATACATATGTAAAATATTGTGTTTAATTTTTGCTGTACAGCAAAGAGATTCGGTTTTACACATATAAACGCTTTTTTATTCTCTTTTCTATTGTGGTTTATCATAAGATATTGAATATAGTTCTCTATGCAGGACCTTATGTTTATCTAGCCTGTAGTTTACATCCTCTTCCCTAGTATAACTGGGAGCTCGCTTCCTTCTTAAGTAGGAAACATCATACAGAGAACGGAATAAAAGCTGTTGCTTCCCTTTGTTCCCTGACTTTGTTTTTCTGATCTCATTTGGCCTGGAAACTTCTGAAATAAAGAGTAAATGAAAGCTAAATAAACAATGTGGCATTATTCAAGCAATTAATGAAGCAATGTTATATAACAATAAGTGAGGGTAATTTTATTTATTTATTTATTGTTTTGGCCACACTGGCACGTGGGATCTTAGTTTCCGGACCAATCATCCCCTGTGCCCTGCGTTGGGAGCTCAGAGTCTTCACCACTGGGCCTCCAGGGAAGGCCCCAGGCTAGGGCAGTGCTGTGCAGTGTTGAGACAGCGTGATTCCATTGGAAATCAGCCCACTGAGTCTTCCAGGCTGCGTCACAGTGAGGAAGGGTTACCAACAGGACATGGTGTTTGTTTTTCTAATTTTACACACGGGGGTACATTGGAGGAGAATTTTATAGGTACCTGATTGAAGGCAGAAACTCGTATTCAAATTGTAGACCACAGGCTCCTATGTCCTGATCTGAGATGGCACGCCAACGCTGTTCTCGTGACCTAGGCTCACCTTTCACCGTAGCCACCATCATTAGCAGGGTCTACAAATTTCAGGCTGGTGGCTTGGTTCAAGGAAGCAAATCATTCATATATTCATGTATTCATCAACTGCTGGGGTAAGAAGACAAATAAGACACAGCAGCCAGCGGGGCTGGGGTTACACTGAAGGCCACGGGGCCGGCGGTGCCAAACGGCGTCCAAGCCTCTCTACTGAAAATTTTCATGCACTGTTCATCTTGGATAATTGTTGCATTCATTTTGATGTTTACAATAAGGCATTAAAATATTGTCTCTCAACTACTGAGTTTTTTATGCTCTTTTAAATGTTGCCCTCAAAATGAAGCAAGAGCCTCGTTTATCTCATCCTGGGCTCCCTCTGCTGTGACCTCAGTGTTAGCAGAGTCTAATCAGAGAAGTAAATTTCAATTCAAACTGTATTAGTATTTAAGATAATTAGTATATGGTAAGGAACCTCAGGGCTTTCCAGGTGGCTCAGTGGTAACGAATCTGCCTGCCAAGCAGGAGACACTGGTTTGATCTCTGAGTTGGAAAGATCCCCTGGAGAAGGAAACGGAAACCTACTCCAGAATGCTTGCCTGGGAAACCCCATGGACAGAGAAGCCTGGCAGGCTACAGTCCATGGGGGTCGGACACGACTTAGTAACTAGCAGCAACAAAGGAACTTGATGTCAGGTTTAGAAATACGGGTGTGTGGGGATGGAAAAATTGGGAGATTTCACTGAACAGGGCTGCTCGTAAACCAGTTTGTTGAGGACGGACCAGATTTCACCATGAAGTGCTGGAACCAGAAGTACCATTGTAGGTCCCAGAACCAGTGGTTTTTGCTTATTCGTTCAACAGCTGCTTCTCAAGTTCACTGTGCAACCAAATTACCTGGAGCAAACCCTGGAGCTCTTGATTCTGTTGATTGTCAGTTCCTGGAATGTACTTTGGCTATGAGGGCCCCAGTGATTCTGGTTCATGGCCAGCAAATAAGAATGTCAAATCTGTCCCTGCCCTTCAGAGAAAAGACAGACTTAATAGGGAGATACCATGCTCAAAGTTAATGCTAAAAGTCAAGGTGCAATGAGAAATATATAAATGTAAATTACTAGGTAGCTGCTGGTGAGGAAGACTGGGGTGATCTGGTGAGACTTTCTGTAGAAGGTCCTGGGTGGAACTTGTGGGGAGAAGCTGGAGTAAAGAAAGGATGTCGCCAGCTGTATTATTAGCAGGACCCAGTGGAAAATGAAAATGCAGAGCCCTTTATTCAAGAAGCAGGAAAAAAAAAAGTGCCACACTAAAGACAAAAATATATAAAGCTCTCTCTTTTGTTACATGTTCTCTCTTTGGAATGATTATGGTATTTTTTATTTGCTATTTAATATCATTCTAAGTAAAGGAAAACAAGCATTTTAAGTGACTAGCATCAATTTTACTGCTCATTTTTAGATCGTGCAATGCTAGTTTTAAGGGAAAATATAGGAGCATTTAACTCATTGCAAAATCAACACAATTACTCAATCTGTATTTTGTAGCAAGTCTGTGCAGATACTTTGTGGTTTGCATATGCAGATATGTTTTGTTCTCGCCAGAACAGTTGAAACACAGCACAAAACTGACTCAACATTTTTTTTTAATTGAAGTATAGTTGATTTGCAATGTTGTGTTAGTTTCTGGTGTACAGAAAAATGACTCAGTTATAATACACACACACATATATTCTTTCCATTATAATTTATTGCAAGATACTGAGTACGTTCTTTGTGCAATACAGAAGGACCTTGTTTGTTTCAGGTATAGTACTTGGCTAATCCCGAACTCCTAACTTATCCTTCCCATCCCTTTTCCCTTTGGTAACCATAAATTTGTTTTCTATGTCTGTATGTGTTCTGTTCTGCAAATAAGTTCGTTTGTATCATTTTTTAGATTCCACAAATACCTGCTATTATATGATACCTGTCTTTGTCTGACTGATTTCATTGAGAGTGATAATCTCTAGGTTTACCTGTATTGCTGCAAATGACATTGTCTCATTCTTTCCAACGACTAATATTCCATTATATATATGTACCGCGTCTTCTTTATCCCTTCCTCTGTCAATGGACATTTAGGTTGCTTCCACGTCTTAGCTTCTTTATATATGCCCATTCTATCCATACTCCATCTTTGACTTACTGATGAATTAAGAAGAACTGATAAGAAAACAAATTCTGGGTTGCCCTTTTCTTCTCTGTCTTCAGTTAGTTAAAAGAGGGAAGGAACACAAGTAAGAAAGACATGGTAGGTTTTCTTGGTTGTTGTCTTTTTTTTTTTTTTTTGCATTTAGAACATGTTCTGTTTGGAATAGGAAGCTTGGCCTTGTGGGGTGTCCCACTTAGTTACAGATGTGACTCGCTTGCCTGGTACCTGACTTGAGCTCTGCTCACCTCCCAGACATCGTGAAGCCACCAGAATTCTGTGTTCAAGGGGCACCAAGACTGCCGCACGCGAGCGGGGCGGGGAAGACCACCGTGGGCCTGTAGCTTGTGTGGATCTCCGCTGCTCCAGACTTCATTTACAAAACACAATTCAGAGAGAAATTACTAGCAGTTTCAAAATGGTACAGTCAGAGTGTTAAATTAACTGCCAGGCCCCAAGCATGGAGCCCCGTGTGACTGCACAAATTCCATGCCCGTGAAGCTGGCTGGGGGAGAGGACTTGATTGCTCTGGGAGGAGCCTAGGGCGTGCTGGAGAGTAAGCAGAACTTCTGAAATGGCTGGTTATAGCAAGGAGTGTGTGATACAGTTGACATTTATTAAACTCATATTGTGTTCCAGGTGTTGTCCTAAATGCTTCAAACCCTTTTAAAGTTTGCCCTAGAGCTCTGAGGAGTAGTATTCTTATGCACTCCACTTTTCAGATGTGGGAACTAAGACACTGGAAGAACACGTCGTCTGCTTGAGCCCAGACACTACTGGCTGAGGCTGCACCCTTAACCAGCCCATCCTGCTCCATGTATGCAGGAGAGGAAGCGGTGGGTAGGCTCCTGGGTGGAGAAAACATGCACGTGTTCTGGGAGTCAGGAGACGGCTCTCTAGTTCCTCCTGTGAGGGGTTGTTCTCTGGGACATCCAGAAGAGGCCTAAATAGCACATGCCTGTTACCAGCAGTAACCTAGAAAATTCCCTGGCTACGTTGTCTCTCCTTGTTTTCCAACTGGCGGTAGCAGATTCTGAGGCTCCTGGGCAGGAAGCTGTAAGCCACAAGCTGGAAGGAGCCTGGGTCCCTGCATCACCGTCCAGAGGAATCTGAGAACATTCACCCTGACCTGGGTGGTATCTGAGTCATCCACTTCTGTTGTATGAAGCTGCTGAAAAGTGAAGCTTTATTTGTTGCAGTAACTTAGTGTTATCCCAACACACCCATCAGCCAAGCCAAACTCCACGAGAACATAAACCATCTTTGCTGTAAACAGATACAGTGCAAAGAGTGAAACAGGCCTAGGTACTTCGACATGCATAAAGCCCTACAATAAAATGTTGTGTTGAAAAAGTTTAGTGATAACTTTTTAATTGAAATATGGTGGTGGTTTCGTCGATAAGTTGTATCCCACTCTTGTGACCCCATTGACTGTAGCCTGCCAGGCTCCTCTGTCCACAGGATTCTCCAGGCAAGAATACTGGAGTGGGTTGCCATTTCCTGCTCCAGGGGATCTTCCTGACCCAGGAATCGAACCTGGGTCTCCTGCATTGCGAGCAGATTCTTTATCAACTGAGTTATATAATTTCAATCAAATTCATGTAATTTCAATTCAAATTTCATTTAATTAGGACTTCCCTGGTAGCTCAGATGGTAAAGAATCTGCCTGCAATGTAGGAGACTTGGGTCCGATCCCTGGGTCGGGAAGATCCCCTGGAGGAGAGCATGGCAACCCACTCTAGTGTTCTGGCCTGGAGAATCCCATGGACAGAGGAGCCTGGTGGGCTATAGTCCATGGGGTTGCAAAGAGTCAGACAGGAGTGAATCAACTAACACTTACATAATAGTAAAATAGACAGATCTTCAGTTTTCAGTTGAATGAAGTTTCATATTTTTCTATCCTTGTGTAATCAACATGCAGACAAGATAAAAAATGTTTCCAGCAAGTCAGAAAGTTTCTCTGTGTTTTTTCTCTCTTGACAACCCTTCCCTTCTAGAGGAAATGTTATTTTGAATCCTGTCATCAGTTATGAGCTTTGCCAGTTCTTGGACTCCACACAAAGAGGATCACATCATACCTGTTTTCTTTTACTCAAGGTAAAGCTTTTGAGCTCAATTCACCCTATGGGTGTGAATGAGAAAAGTTTTCTATTTTTCATAAACATGTGTGATCATTTCACAATTGATGAACATTTGGGTTGTTTCCAGTTTGGAGCTATTACAAATAAAGCATCTGTGTTTGAACAATTCTTTTTGTGGATACATGCACTCATCCCTCTTGGGAATATGCTTAGGAGTGGAATTGCTGGTCGTATATCATTTCTTAATCATTCCGTTAAGGGTCTCTGAGGCTCTAGCACAGTGATGGACAAGTAGACGGGCAATTAGCATTTGCTGACTTCTGTTCATTCTTACAGTTATCACAAATAAAATATTCAAATAGAATCATGTGAAGTCTAAATTGAACGAACAAATAGTATCACAAGTATGAAAACACTCAACATAATATTCTAAACTAGCAGTACCTTATATACCAATTACAAGCTCTGTTTGCAGCCACCAATCATTTCCTATCTCCCAGAGTTTACTCAAACTCATGTCCATTGAGTCAACTCTGAGAGTTGGTAATGGACAGGGAGGCCTGGCATGCTGCAGTCCAGGGGGTCACAAAGAGTCGGACACGACTGAGCGACTGAACTGAACTGAACTGAACTGAATTATTTCCTATGAACTAAGCCACTAAAAACCTAAGTATGCATAAATGAATATGCTGATTAATTAAAGTGCATTTGGAAAAAAGGTGAGTAGGGAAAGGAAGGTAAGAATACCAAAACACTTCTCTGTTAAATCTTGATTTTTCAGCTATCTGAAAGGTCAATTTAAGATGAGCTGAGTAATTGCTAATTGGGCTGTAATAACCTATGTTCATTGTGAGCACACAAAAATATGCTGTGGTGTTAAATTCTTTGTCAGTCACAGAGGAAATCTAGGGTTTAAGACATATCATCCCCAAACATGTCAGTTAAGTGTACTTTCTTTGAGTTCTGTTTATATCTATCAAAAGTGGAAATGTAATTTTAAAAAATTCAGTGAAAATATTATTTCTATTTAGGAAGGGAATAAAGTGAATCTTATTCATTTCCATGGAAATCAACTCTAATTCATCTGTAAATAATAACTCATATAATACAATGCTTAGTATTAAGGGTTATTTTCAGATTCTTAAAATCCCCGAGTCATACCTGCTGTGAACGTCATAACTTTGAATTTATTTGTCTTTGTCAGTTTAAAAGAGATGCTCAGTTTAAGGGCAGCACAGGTCTTATCGTTGCTTTCTATTTCCATTATCATAGCTCTCTTTCACAATAAACTTGTCTTAGCCCAAATTTGCCACATGAATTACCATTTATACAGATTTAGAGCAAAACCTTCTTCTGTGATCATGCCAGATAATGGGCTTGAGGTATGAGCTTTAGGTCTATGTCTTTTCTGAACCCTTTGGTCAGGTTAGTGAGCTCCTGTGTGTCTCCGCTTCCTCACCTGTAACAGTGGGGAAAGTAAGCATGCCTGCTTGGTAGGGACGGCGTGAGGGATGGTGAAAGTAATGTGCTGTACACAGAGCTTGGCACACAGCAGGTGGTCACGGAGTATGATCTGTTATTTTGGAAAAAAAGTAAATTGATGCTATTGGAAAAACTCAGAAAAATGCCAAATGCTAAAAATCTTCTCTTCATAAGCTTATTAACTCAACAAAAATTAGTAACACTGCTTCCAAGCTGCCCCTGGCTTGGGCTGGCACTATTATGGGCTCTGGAGAGAGAGCAGTCAGTAGGGTAGTCCAGCCCCTCCTCCCCTTGCGGGGCTGAACTTCATTGAGCAGGATGTAAATTCTCTGAAGGAGGAGGAACGCTCCTGTCTTGGCAAAGACTAAGCACAAACCAGATACACGGCTGAATTCAGACTTGCAGAGAGAATGGCTTCTGGCGACAGACTTCTTTGCTGATCTACCAGTTCTAGCCTTTAATGATGATATTTTAAGGGAAATGACTCAGTTCTTAGAAAAATCTTTTCGTGAATATTTTTTTCCCATAGCATTTCCTAGCTGCAACTAAACTCTGAAGTTAAAATACCTTTCTCTAACTTATCCAGTTTCTAGGATGATTGGGCTTTTTTTTCCCCAATAGGTGAAAATGCAGTCATTCACAAATCTCCAAATGCTGGGTCTGGCACTGAGCTGATCTACCTGAGCCGTAATTATAATTATTTGTGTTACCTCGACCCACTTATTTGTGTCTTTTCCGGTCATTCCACTCACATAAAGACATGCAAGGGATTGGAATACGCAATTCCTAAAATCCATCCCAGCACTTAATTTCTAAAAGTGAATGCACTTTCATCCCCATTTAATGACCAGAGAAAGACCTTTATTTTATGGAAAGCACTTTACTTTTTCTTAACAATATTTTTGTACTCATTAAACTGGGAAATTTAACTTTTTAAAGCAGAATCCGATACTGTCCTCCACTTGATGAGGGAAAGAGAAAAGAAGCTTCTTTATCTCGATTGTCGTAATGGCACTTTCCATTAGACGTGTAAGACAAATGGCAGGCGGCTTTATTTGCTTGTTTGGGTAAAATCAGGGTGAATTTGGCATCACAGTTTGGTTTACTTAATGGCAAGAGAATCTAAAAATTTAGATCATCAAATGTTCTTTTCTGGCATTTCTTTCAACGATTCTTACTCATTCTGGTACTCGTTCATGACATTAAAAAATGACGATGATGAACCAAATCAGAGAACTAAATAAATGGAGAGATAGCCCATGCTGATGGATAGGAAGACTTAGTGTTGCTAAGATGTCCGTTCTTCCCAAATAGACCTGTCGATTCAATGCCAATTCCAACCAAAATTCCAGCTCTCAATTTGCAGATAATGGCAAACTAATTCTAAAGTTTATATGGAGGGGCAAAATGCCCAGAATAGCCAATAAAATAGGGGAGGAACAGAACAAGGTTGGAGAGCTGACATCACCCAACACCAAGACTATAGTGAACTGCAGTAGTCAAGGCAGGGGTACCGGCAAAAGTAGACAAATAGATCGACTGAACAGAACAGAGAGCCCAGAAGGAAATCCTCATAAATGTAGTCAACTGACCTTTGACAAAGTTACAGAGGCAGTAGAACAGAGCAAAGATAGTCTCTTTAACAAATAGTGCAAAGTTGCTGTAAAACACAGGGGGCTCAGCTGCTACTCCGTGACCACCTGGGGGTGGCAGGGAGGTTCCAGAGGGAGGGCATATATGTGTACTTAGGGCTAATTCACATTGCTGTATGGCAGAAACCAACACAACATTGTAAGGCAATTTATTCCAATTAAAAATAAATAACACCTCTTATTGAAGAGTAACCAGGACTGGGCCAGTGGTTGAGAGGCCACCTCCCAGTGCGGGGAACGTGAGCTGGATCCTGGGTCCGGGAGGATCCCACAAGTCTCAGTGCAGCCAAGCCTGTGCTCCACAACTACCGAGCCTGTGCTCTAGAGGCCGGAGCAAGAGAAACAATGGCAGTGAGACGCCCATGCATCTCAACTAAAGAGTAGCCCCTGCTTGCTGCAACTAGAGGAAGCCCATGCAAGCAATGAAGACCTAACAAAGCCAAAAATAAATAAATAAATATATTTTAAAAATTCCATGTGCAGCAAGGATGATTTCACGTGCTGTAACTAAGACCCAACACAGCCAAATAAATAAAAGGTTTTTTTTTAATAACAACAACAAAAAAAAATTTAAAAGCAAAGGGTGCTAGAACAACCGGACATCCACATGCAAAAAAAAAAAGAAAAGAATCTAGACAGAAACCTTACACCCTTCCCAAAAATTAACTTGAAATGGGTCACAAATCTAAATGTAGAACACAAAATTATAACACTCCAAAAGATAACAGGAGAAAACCTAACTGACCCATAACTTTTTTATAACGTCAAAGGTATAATTCACAAAAGAAAGAACTGATAAGCTGAACTTCATTGAAATTAAAAACTCTTGCCTTGCCAAAGACAATGTCAAGAGAATGAGTTGACTAGCCACAGAGTGGAAGAAAATGTTTGCAAAAGACATATCTGATAAAAGACTGTTATTCAAAATATACAAAGAGCTCTTAAAAGTCAACAATGAGAAAACAAACAACCCAATTAAAAAGGGGGCCAAGGACCCTAACAGACACCTAAATAAACATGTGAAAAGATGCTCCACATCTTCTGTCATCAGGAAGAAGCAAATTAAAACAACCATGGCACGCTTGTCAGAATGGCCGAAATCCAGAACACTGACAACATCGAATGCTGACAAGGATGTGGAGCAATGGGAACTCACTCAGTTCTGGTGGGAATGCAAAATGGTACAGCTCCTTTGGAAGACAAAGTAGTGGTTTCTTACAAAACTAAACATATTTGTAAGATATTATCCAGCCATTGTGCTCCTTGGTATTTACCCGAAGGAGTTGAAAACTTAAGTCCACACACACACACACACAACACCACACACAATTGTTTATAGTTGCTTTATTCATAATTGCCAAAATTTGGAAGCAACCAAATGGCCTTCAGTAGGGGAAAAGATAAACAGTGGTCCATCCAGACAATGGAATAATATTCAGCACTAAAAAGAAATGAGCTACCAAGCCACAGGAAGACTTGGGGAAAACTTAAATGCATATTACTAAGTGAAAGAAGACAGTTAGTAAAGGCTACTTACTGTATGATTCTAAGTATATGACATTCTGGAAAAGGCAAAACTATGGAGGCAGTCAAAAGATCTGGGGTTGCCAAGAACCGGCAGTTGGGAAGGGGATGAACAGGCAGAGCACAGGGGACTTTAGGGCAGTGAAATTTCTCCTGGTGATACTATCATGATAGATACATGTCATCATGCTGCTGCTGCTGCTAAGTCACTTCAGTCGTGTCCGACTCTGTGCAACCCGAGAGACGGCAGCCCACCAGGCTCCCCGTCCCTGGGATTCTCCAGGCAAGAACACTGGAGTGGGTTGCCATTTTCTTCTCTAACATGTCATCATACATTTGCCCAAACCCACAGAAGGTACAGCACCAAGAATGAGCCCTAATTTTAACTGTGGACTTTGGTTACATCAGTGCGAGTTCATTGATGGTAGCCGGCGTCCCACTCTGGTGGGGAATGGGGACGATGCGGGAGGGGTGTGCGTGTTTCGGGGCAGGTGGTGTATGGGGAACGTTGTACTGTCCCCTTAATTCTGTTGTGAACCTAAGACTACTCTAGAAATAAAGGTTTAATTACATTAATAATGATAATGAGGACATTTGAGTTTTTTTTAAAAGCAGGTGGTGGTCATTCCCTTTAGGTTAATTCTCAAATCCGTTTTGAAAAGTGCCAAAGTGTTAGTCGCTCAGTTGTGTCTGACTCTTTGAGACCCCACAGACTGTAGCCCTCCAGGCTCCTCTGTCCATGGGATTCTCCAGGCAAGAATACTGGAGTGGGTTGCCTTTCCCTTCTCCAGGGGATCTTCCTGACCCAGAGGTCGAACCCAGGTCTCCTGCACCGCAGGAAGACACTCCACCATCTGAGCCACCAGGAGCATAGGAGTGACTTGCTGGACTGACTGATCTGAGCCACCAGGAGCGTGACTTCTGGACTGACTGCCATGAAACTGTCCTGTCAGGAGGGTCTCAATACTGCCCTGTGTGTCCCTGCTTCCTGGTTCTTCCCTCAGGCTTCAGTGGGGTGTCTGAAAGAAAGTTTTGTGGCTGGTGAGGAAATGCCAGTTGTGAGAATCGATGCTGAGGCACTCACATGATTGCCATCAGACTCATCAGTTAACTTCCTGTGTCTCAGTTATTTTGACCTACAAGATGGAAAAAAAAAAACCTCGATGCCGAAGCGACTAACTCAAATCCCACTTTAAACGCGCTCTTTGTTCACTTTGGACTGGAGGGAAGGAAAAGCAGGCTCTACCTGTTGAAGCAGGTGATGGGCAGGGTTATTCTTCTAGGATGTAACTGAGGCCAATGGTTGACACTCAGAGGCGCAGAGCCAAGTGTCTGGCTTGAGAAGTTTTAAATGAGAATAATCACGGGTTCCTTTCATTTTCCCCTTGTAACTGAGCAACATCTTCAAAGGGCCCTAACCTATCCCTGCTTCTTTGCTTTGCTTAGGGCACCATGCCAGGAGTTTTTCTGTATCAAGATGAGCCAAATTTTTCCCACATGCCTTCAGAGATTGATACCAAAAGCCAAGAGCAAACGTCACTGTGTGTGGAGTTGTGAACCAATCTTAACTGTGCCACATTCCACAGGTCAGAGCTCCCCCTCAGTTTAAGCTACACACACACACAGGAGAAAATAAACCAAGGTCAAATAATGTTATGTATCTGCACACAGAACAAGGTGGTCGTGTGTGTTCACCTCATCACAGCTGAAGGGAGGAAGCCTCCTCTGACAATCTCAGTGCTCTTAGCAGCGATGAGAGAAATGTTCACATACAGAAGTACAGGAACGTCATTCTGGCTTATGTGTGAGTTAACTTGAAAATTTTCCCCCCATTTAAAATAGACTTTATTTTTTAGAACAGTTTTAAGTTGACAGAAAAAATTGATCAAAACAGAAAAAGGGGCCCCACACCTCTCTACCCCTACACAAGCACAGCCTCCCCTGCTATCAGCGTTCCCCCAAGAGCAGGACTTACTGTTGTTCAGTTGCTAAGTCATGTCCTTCTTTTGCAACCCCATGGACTGCTGCATGCCAGGCTTCCCTGACCTTAGCTATCTCCTGGAATTTGCTCAAGTTCATGTCCGTTGAGTCGGTGATGCTATCTAACCATCACATTCTCTGCCACCCTCTTCTCCTTTTGCCTTCAGTCTTTTCCAGAATCAGGGTCTTTTCCAATGAGTTGGTGCTTCACATCAGGTAGCTAAAGTACTGGAGCTTCAGCTTCAGCATCAGTCCTTCCAATGAATATTCAGGGTTGATTTCCTTTAGGATTTGTTTTTCTTTATTTTCCCTTCACATAAATATTTTATTGAGGCATAGTTGACTTACAATGTTCCAGGTGCACAGCAAAGTGATCCAGTTATATGTACAAACGTATATTACTTTTCAGATTATTTTCCATTATAGGTAATTACACGATACTGTCTATAGCTCCCTGTGCTGCTGTTGCTTGTTGAATATCTATTTTTTAAAAATTAGCAACTGAAGCGACTTAGCAGCAGCAGCAGCATTCTATTCATACTAAAGCAAACAAGTGGAATCAAACTGTCATACATTTTTTAGCTAGGCAAAAATTCATAAAGTTAACTTGAATTTTATGCTCACTAAAACACCCTGTTTGTGGCCTATCAAATGTACGTTGTGAAAAGTGAAAGTGAAGTCACTCAGTCGTGTCCGACTCTTAGCAACCCCATGGACTGTAGCCCACCAGGCTCCTCTGTCTGTGGGATCTTCCAGGCAAGAATACTGGAGTGGGGTGCCATTGCCTTCTCTTGCTTTAACGACAAAAGAAAAGGGCCCACTGACCAGAAGTAACAAATGTCCATGTTAAAGATGACACACCTCTCTTTCTGGGATGCCAATGCTGGTCCTCCTTTGATGAGAAGGCTCGCTTCTCAGATGCTGAGCCCACACTGACCCACTGTGTGTGTGCTGGTCTAGTTTTTGAAACCTTGAAGGGATATCTGCCTGACTTCTTTGATGTCCTTTATTATGACAAGATATAAAACTGTGCTGAAAACCATGTTTCTCTGCAGAAGTTCCTCGGAGTAATCAGAGAGGCTGTCTTTCAGGCTATAGTCTTCTGTTTGGTTCAAATGAAATTATTTTCTATTTTTATTATAGAAAATAATCAACAATATATAATAAAAATAGAAAATGGTTTCATTAGAACTGAACTGAAGACTATAGCCTTAAAGACAGGCTCTCATCAATAGCAGTCAATATGCCTTGAGTGCATAGCTTTTTATCTCACCTATAAACATTCATTGAGGGCAAAGTTGGGATCAGGAACTGGGCTTTTAAAGAGCACAGTGAAGGAAGTAAGATAATCTTTCCTTTCATGGAACTTTGAGTCAAGTGGAGTAGAAAAATATATCCAGATAGTTAGATAGACACAGATAGGTAGAGAGTCAGACTTAACAGATGAATAGATGTAGACAGATGATAGTTAGATAGACAAATAGATATAGATGACAGATAGATAGGCATATAGATAGATGGATACAGACCTGTAAACAGACAGATATAGATAGATAATAGACATATAGATAGATATAGACAGATATATAGACAGACATAGATATATGGTAGTTGGACATATAGACAGATAGATAGTTGGGTTCAGTTCAGTTCAGTTGCTCAATCGTGTCTGACTCTTTGCAACCCCATGGACTGCACCACGCCAGGCTTCCCTACTTGGTTAGATAGATAGATGATAAATAGACACATAGATAGATAAGCAAAGAAAAACAGAAGGCTGCATAAAAAAGGATGATAGATGAAGGCACTTAATGTACCCGGGGTGGCCAGGAAAGGCTTCTCCGAGGACTTTTCGGTTCAGAGAGGAGGGGTGGGCAGAGGGCAGCAGTGTGAAGGCAGGTGGGGAAGCATTCTAGGCAAAGGGATAGCAAAGCTCCCGGGCAGAAAAAAAGGAGCCTACCATGAATCACGGAAGGCTCATAGATTGTTTGATGAGGTTTTATTCCCTTTTCATATATTTTTTAGCAATTGTGCTGCACCATCATTCACTTGGTCTGCCGTCTAGGAATTGTTAATTTTCACGTTCAAAAGTAGTAAGTAGATCTTCTGTGGATACATTTCTTCTTCAATCTTTCTTGGAACAATTGAAATAGTATCTGAATAATCTTCTCCCTCCGCTTCCCTATGGCCTTGTACTGACTGCATTTTGTGTGATATTCTTCTCAAGACAGGCCATGTTCATTTTTGAAATATGCCTTTAGCGTCTTTAAAATCTGAAGGAAACGATATTCGAAAGAAGGGCTTTTCTTTAGAATTCTGTAATTGCTCTTCAGCGTGCCATTTTGGCCCACTGGAGGGGGTGTTTACTTTCAGTAAGGGTCTAAAATGAGTAAGGGAAGAGCCACTGGGGGTTTATATCATCATGTGTGTGTGTGTTTTTACATGTGTGTGTGTTTGCTTTTGGGTGTGCGTGTGTCTAAGTTCCATGACTGCAGGGTTTGTAAGTTTTCTAACGTATCCCAAGCACCTAGCATAGGGCCAAACCCAAGGAAAAGGTTTACTACATATTTGGTGACTATATGGTTTCACAATCCTGCTCTGATTTCTTAAAAGAGGAATAAAAGCTATTACTTACTGAGCATCTATTATGTGCCAGACACCTTCTAAGCTCCCACTTATTATACACAACAACCCTCTTAGAGAGAGAGTATTATTCCCATTTTACAGATGGGAAAATTGAAACTTATAAGAAATTAAGCAAACTGCCTAAGATAATTTGCTTAATCTCTAAGCTATAAGAAAGGGTTTTATAATATATGGCAGTATCTAGTGGGAGGAAGGAGAAGGCAATGGCACCCCACTCCAGTACTCTTGCCTGGAAAATCCCATGGACAGAGGAGCCTGGTAGGCTGCAGTCCATGGGGTCGCTAAGAGTCGGACACGACTGAGCGACTTCACTTTCACTTTTCACTTTCATGCATTGGAGAAGGAAACAGCAACCCACCCCAGTGTTCTTGCCTGGAGAATCCCAGGGACGGGGGAGCCTGGTGGGCTGCTGTCTGTGGGGTCGCACAGAGTCGGACACAACTGAAGCAACTTAGCAGCAGCAGCAGTGGGAGGACATGTTAAGGAAAGGCTATCAGGCATAGTAGAATACATGTATAACATATAATATGAGAAACCAGGAGTGAGTCAGGGTAAAGCAATGGGTAAGACAGAAGGAAATGGCAAGAGAATCCTCCAGGAAGTATCCTGAAAAAGAAGAGAACCAACACTCAAATCATTGTGCCGTACGTAGAACCCTTTATCCTGAAGCCCCATCAAGGTTTCCCTGGTTTTGTTTATTTGTTTGTTTGTTTTATAACATTGCTGGATTTGAACAAAACATAATTTAGAGGAACACTTGCTTTTAACTATCACCCTGTTTTAAACTCTGTGCTCCATAAACAGGGTAAAAAAACAGAAGGGTAGCATATACTTTTATAAGTGCAAGACCATATTTAACCATACATTTATTCAACGTTAGAAAAGGAAAAGACAAATTTCCTGGTGTGGGATTATGCCGTTCCCCGATTTTACAGAACCTTAAAGTTGGGAATAACAAATAAAATGATTTATAGGAACTAAACGAACAAGTGGTCATGGTTCAGTGTTATGGAAATGTTCACGCACTTGCATTTTTTAATGAGATATAAAAAATATCTCATATTATTTAATCCATTTATAGCCTAAAGCCATTTAGTTGAACCCAAAGGAATAGAAGTCTCCTTCTTATCTCCAAGACTGAGTTCCACCTTTAGGGTTGCTACATCCTCCCCTTCAAAAAGCATCGTGATCCAGCATGTCAAGTTCAAACCCTCTCAACGGTTTTCCGTTGCCGTTACATTTAAAACAAGATTTGCAGCCAGGCTTTCTCAGTCTCAGCAATGTTCTGGGTTGGCGAACCTTTCTCATGCCTTGCACTGTTGGGAGCAGAGAGGCGGCCTTAGCCTGAACTCCCTTGATGCCAGCAGAGTATCCATCCGCCTTATCCTCCCTTCCCTGCCCCTCCCCAGGCTGTGCCATGAAGACTGTCTTCTAGACTTTGCCACAGGTGCCCTAGGGAGCAGACTCATTCCCAGCTGAGAGCTATTTTTCTCCCTTATTGTCAGAAAGTTTGACCACTGCTGAAATGATTTTCTAGATTAAGAAACTGCTTACTGGCATGATAGAGAAGAGAGAAAATGCGAAGTTTACTAAGAACATATTATTTAATCCATTTCTATCCTAAAGCCATTTAGTTGACTCAAAAACTTAACGTTTTCCTCAAAATACGGGAAAATAAAAAATCAGCAAGCTGACACTTTTAACTAATATATGTCTCACAAACTGCCCAACAGACAGAAATAAACATAGCAAAAAATGATACGATTTTACAAATGTTGCCACAACGTTTTTGAAAAAAAGCACATTCACTAATTATAATCACCTGCAATTCTTTTGTTTGACAGTAAGTTCCTAAAAATGTAGGAAAGAAAATTAATAACCTAGGAAATACGCACCACCCCCAGAATGGATCTGAATATCTTACCCCCTTGCATAGATGACTCTGAATACAGAAACTGTGCATTCAAATTTGTCATTCTAGACTTTCTCTTGCCTTGCTCACATGCTACCCCATTACTCGGTGGAAACACTGCAACATAAAACAATTCATCTTTTCAGAATACATCAGCAGATAAATAACCTACTCGAGGGACTCTACAAAGAAGTTCCTTTTCTCAGGCTGTGGATTAGAGAAAGTGAGGCATACTCGTCGCTAGCGCTGACCGACATCACGAAATCACGAGGGCGCAAAGGACGTGGTTCACCCAGTGCAGGGCGGCTGCCCAATTAGGATAAACAAGGAGGGAGTTATCAAGTGCCCACATGACCGATGGCTAGTTAGCAAACTGTTTACCCCAGAAATAAAAGCCCAGGTCAGGCAGCTACTCCACAGGTCACTAGGAATAAAGACCCATCAGACCCCAACCTAGCCTTGACTGAAGACACTCCTTGACCAAAGGACATAAGTGCCAGCAGACAAGCCACCAGTGAAAGCTGACGCATGGTTAAGGGGGTCCTGACTGACAGGGTGCCGCCCAGGGGAAGCAGAAGGGGATCAAAGCAGTCAATCAAATGCGAATGATTTACTTGTTTCCTTTGAACTCTTTTCCTTTCTTTTTTTTTAAAATTTTTATTGGCATGTAGTTGGAGAATCCCAGGGACGGGGGAGCCTGGTGGGCTGCCGTCTATGGGGTCGCACAGAGTCGGACACGACTGAAGTGACTCAGCAGCAGCAGCAGCAGGTGATTTACAATGCTGTCTTAGTTCCAGGAGTACAGCCAAGTGAGTCAGTTCTGCATGTACATGCATCTCCATTCTTTTTCAGATTCTCTTCTCATACAGCTTTTACAGAATATTGAATAGGGTGCTGTGTGCTTTACAGTAACGCCTTGTTAGTGTTTGTTTTCTGAACTCTTTTCTAATTAAAACATCTTCCCATCTGTCATTAGGAGTCAACTCCTTGGCAATAGCAAATGAGAGACTGGGACTGTAGGGTGTGTACACACATATGTACACATTGGCTTAACACTGAGCTTTAGCCAAATTTAATTTTTTAAATTCTTTATTCTTTTTTTTTATTTTTCGGCCATGTCGCTCAGCATGCGCATCCTAGCTCCCCAACCAGGTATCGAACCTGTGCTGTCTGCGTTGGAAACCTGGAGTCTTAACCACTGAACCTCCAGGGAAGTCCTGTAACTGAATTGAACTGAACAACAAATGTATTCAAGCAGAATATATAGCATTATGCTATTTCACCTTCTGTTCGTTTGCAGCAACCTTTTCAGAGTCACCTTTGAATACAATGAACACAGTCATCTCTGAAATGTGACTGACCACTGACCAGCCCGCCGAGTCTCATGGTGACACAGGATGGCTCTGGAGGCCAAGGTCTGGGTAGTTTCTTTCCTCTGGAACAGACCCAGAAGGGAAAACACCCTCTGAGACCCTCAAGCCAAACCCCACAAATGGTCACTTACGCTCTTCATTGGTCTGCTTCCTCTCACTGTACTTACATTTCTTATCAAGTTTTGTTGCTGGGTTCACAGACCTCTGTAGAGTGGGAAGAGCAATCTAAGAACAGGCTGAAGAGAGAAGGCATGTGTGAGGGGTAAAAACTGCAGGCAGCAAGGAGGCTGTTACCGGGGATTAGAGTTCATTTGCTATCGTGCTGTCAACAAAGACCACATACTCTGAGGCGGTGGCCTACCACTGGATATTATGCCACAGTCACTGTGAGAAGCGATCCTGACTATCAGAGAATCACAGACTTCTGGGTGGGGTGGAGGGGAAGGGGACTCAAAGTCTACCCTGCCCTCCCCTTCCAGACTTTCAAACCCTTCATTGTTCCCGTCAGTTTTCTCCTCAATGTTTTAACCCCATGGGGAATGGTAATATGTTATAATCTGGCTCAGAATTGTTTAATCTAATTGAGAAAGAGTAAGGCAAGGCGAGGGCTTCCCTGGTGACTCAGTAGTAAAGAATCTGCCTGCAATGCAGGAGACGTGGGTTCAATCCCTGGGTCGGGAAGATCCCCTGGAGAAGGAAATGGTAACAACCCACTCCAGTATTCTTGCCCGGAGAATTCCACAGACAGAGGAGCCCGGCTATAGTCCACGTGGTCTCAAAAGAGTCGGACACGACTTAGTGATTAAACAACAATGATGATAACAACAAGGAAAGGTGGAGGACAGAATTGGCTAACTCTCCGAGGAACATCTACTCAGAACCATACTCTTTTGCCTCAAATCACATTGGTATCAGCTGATATTACTGGCTACCCTTTTGCCTCAAATCACATTGGTATCAGCTGATATTACTGGCTAGTCCAGTTTCTACACCTGCATCACTTGTTCAATTTGCCAACCTAGAAGTCACAACAAGAAAGGAAATAAGGTTAGCCTGAGATACTTCCTCTTTGGGAACTCATGCTGATTGATAAGCAATGCCACTGTCTCTTTAAGGGATCATCTATGACTGTTCCTTCAGAAATACACTCTAGAAACGCTCAGGTTCATTTTATGTTCATAAGTCAAAGGCCACACTTTTCTCGTCCCTTCTGAAATCCAGATGAACTACTTGATGACTTTGGTCAAAAGGAAAATTTAACTTGTATGTAACAGCCCTTGCTCAGAAAGATAAGATAAAAATGACACTTAAAAAAAAAAAACTTTCATCAGAAATGGGTAGAAATAAGAACGCATCCCATGTGAGGTCGGCTTCATTTACATGGAAGATTCACTTGCCAGGGATTCTTCATCTGCTTATTACGCCAGGTACAGGAAGTAATTCTGTAGATCAGTTGTTTTCAGATATGTTAGAAATGTTTGTTTTCAGACATGTTAGAAAGGTGCCCCCAAGACCTTGCTACTAGATCAGAGTTTCTGCAGGGTCCTGTAATCTGTGTTATAACAAGCCCTCTGGTTGATTCTGCTGTGTGCTGAAGTTTGAGAACCACTGCCTTAGAAAAGAAAACAGAATTAGGATAGTAAAACTCAGCCTTCCAGGGCACCTGACTTAATGAAAATGGTGATGATGATGGCAGTTTTAATGGATAACCTTTTGTGAACACTTTCTGTGCATTGAAGGGCTTCCCTGGTGGTTCAGATGGTAAAGAATCTGCCTGCAATGCAGGAGACCTGGGTTTATCTGGCTACCAACTCCAGTATTCTGGCCTGGAGAATTCCATGGACAGAGGAGCCCAGCGGCCTATAGGCCATGAGGTCCCAAGAGTCAGACATGACTGAGCAAGTAATCCTTTCTTTCACTTCTGTGTATTAAAGCCTGGTGCTATCTTTTTTAATTCTCCCAAAACCTCAATAAAGTATTATTATCCCATTGTACAGATGAGAGAATGAAGTCAAGAAAAGTTAAGTAGTTTTCCCCAGGGTAGCCATTAGTTGCAGACCTGGGGTACTAGCCCAAGTCTGGTTGATCACACACACACACACACACCCCCCAAGTTCTCACTCTTCACTTGCATGCCATGATGCCTCTCCCAACTTCAGCTCCCTCAAGCTTCTCTCCCTCTTTACCTCCACTTCCTACGACGTCTATCCTGAGGGCCACATCAGGAAAACCCTTTCTCAGCAGCCACCCCCAGCCAGCCCCTCAGCTTTGTTCTGCCCATCCCTTCTTTCCAAGATCCACTGGAAGTCTAACGACATAACACCCAGAATAAACTGAGACTGGTTTTCCCCTCAAATGAACCCAGAGCTTTATCCCTTCTTTACGTACAAACAAGCCACTATCACGATTATAAACTACAGTTCTGAAGCTAGAGGAGACTCTGCTGGGTACCGCCTACCCCTTTGCTACCAAGGATGATAACCGTGTGGGCTTCCCAGGCACTAACTGGTGGCAAAGAGCCTGCCCATGCAGGAGACATAGGAAAACGGGTCAGGCTCAATCCCTGAGTTGGAAAGATCCCTTGGAGGAGGGCGTGGCAACCCACTCCAGTATTCTTGCCTGGAGAATCCCATAGACAGAGGAGCCTGGTGGGCTACAGTCTACAGGGTCGCAAAAGAGTCGGACAAAACTGAAGCGACTTAGCACGCACATGCACGATATGCAGGCCGGTAGCGTCTCATTCTGGAAGCTTCTCACAAGTGCAGGATCTTAAACCCCACCCCAACCCCTGCTGAACCAAAATCTACATTTTCACAAGATTCTCAGCTGATTCTACACACACTGAAATCCGAGGCGCACTGGTTTATTTAGAAATACCCCCTTATTTGACCTGAGGAAACCAAGACCCAAGGAAATTGAATGACCTAGGCAGGGTCACAAATCTAGTTAAATCGGATCTGATCCTGTTAAAAGAAATCTGCTTTTCTCCAGATCCCTGCAGCCTTCAACTCTATGCCAACCCTATTGCTGCCGCTGCCGCTCTGATTATTGAGATCTTCCTAGGTTCTGAACGCGTGTTCATCACTTTACATGGAGTATCTCATTTGATCCTTTACCACATCCTGAGAGTTCAGTAGCAGCTTTGCTTTTTTTTTTTTTCCTGATTGGGAACCAGAAACCCAAAGAGGTTTAAGTACTTGTCCCAAATCATGCAACTTCCAAGTAGTGAATCAGAGATTAGAATTCACATACTCCGACTTTGAAATCAGGCTTGTAGCTGTCAGATATATACTGCATGTATATCCTGTCTTTTCCTCTGAGTCACAAAGCTTCTGCCTTGCCATCATCCGTCTATCACTCTACCATCATTATCTTCTTCATCCATTAGTTGTTTGAAGATCAGAAAGTGCATAAGACGGAGGCATTCTGCTTGATGTATCTTTAATTTCATTAATCTCAGTGATAGTGTTACCAAGCCTGTCACCCCAGAATCATACCCCAGCCCCTCCCTTAAATAGAAACCAATCACTCCTATTTAAGTTTCAGAAGGAAAGTGCAAAGAGAAAAAAATAAGAACTAGCTAGAACCTACCAGACCCAAGGGGGTGGAGGATTTGACTTCCAGTGGACCCTGAGTCTCATGATATATTTATTCATTGAAATTCATTAGCTAAATGACACACCCACCAGCACCAAGACAGTTGACAGTTGTTGCCATGACAACAACTGGAAAAGCCCTTACAAGGACTGAAAAGGAGAGCTGCATTAGTTCCAGGTCAAAACCACACCCCTGTTCTTGGATAACTCATGACTATATCTCCCACTCTTTCCAAATCCCTCCCCTTTACCTTAACTCTCCTAGAGATTTGGTGCCTTCACCTGAACTTCACCTGAGAAGTTCATCTGTGAACTAGGTTCCCGCTTCTCCATTCTCTGGCCACTGAATAAAGCTTGTGCTGTTCCTGTCTCAGCATCAGTTTCATTACTGGCTGTGCAAATCTGATTGGGAAAAGAACCTCGCTGGCCAAGATGAGGGGCTTTGGGCTGGGCTAGGACCCCAGTGCAGGTTCGACCAGACCAATTTGGTAACAATAAGTTCAATAGCTACTTGGAAAAGCAAGCAAAAGTTCCCTTACTATTGACCATCCTTCCAGGCCCTGCAGCTCAGTTGTCCTACCTCTCAGATCTCTTCCCCATCACCTCTCTCACCACTTTAGGAGCTTTGGCTTCGAGTTCTCTGCACTTAAGAGGTTGTGACACCCCTGACAAGTAAAGTGGAGGAATAAGAAGGCAGTGGATCCATCTCCCTCCCCAGAGCACTCAAATGTTGAAGAAAACAAGGACTGAGGACAGTCATTACTGAGCCGGACCTTAGACAGTCAAGTCAAAGCTATGGTTTTTCCAGGAGTCATGTATGGATGCGACAGTTGGACTATAAAGAAAGCTGAGCACCAAAGAACTGATGCTTTTGAACTGCGGTGTTGGAAAAGACTCTTGAGAGTCCCTTGGACTGCAAGGAGATCAAACCAGTCCGTCCTAAAGGAAATCAGTGCTGAACATACACTGGAAGGACTGATGCTGAAGCTGAAACTCCAATACTTTGGCCACCTGATGTGAAGAACTGACTCATTTGAAAAGACCCTGATGCTGGGAAAGATAGAAGGTGGGAGGAGAAGGGGACGACAGAGGATGAGATGGTTGGATGGCATCACCGACTCAATGGGCATAAGTTTGGGTAAACTCTGGGATTTGGTGATGGACAGGGAAGCCTGGTGTCCTGCAGTCCAAGGGGTCGTGAAGAGTCAGACACGACTGAGAAACTGAACTGAACTGTACTGATACCTTATATAAACTGGGCTTCCCAGGTGGCTCAGTGGTAGAGAATTCGCCTGCCAATGCAAGAGTATAGGAGACAAGGGTTTGATCTCTAGGTTGGGAAGATTCCCTTGGAGGAGGAAATGGCAACCCACTCCAGTATTCTTGCCTGAAAGTGCCCCATGAGCAGAGGAGCCTGGCAGGCTACAGTCCATGGGGTCACAAACTGTCACACACCACTGAGGATCTTAGATAAATGAATTGCTTTTGTGTGGTTTTCTTGAAAAGCCAGCATGCAAAAGGTTGTTTCCAGTAGAAACTTCTGTATTTCAATCATCTTCACATCTGAAATGTAACCCAAGAGTAAACTGGAAACAGTCTTTGTGACATTCTAATATAATTATAAAAGTTTCACTTCTCCAGAGCACCTTTAAACAAGTATTTGAATGTTTCAGAATAAAATTTTTCTTGCACTAAGCCAATGCATTCATCTCATTCCATGCACACATATATTGGGTAAGCAAAAATAATAAAAGAAAGCATGGATTTAGAAAAATATCTAAATTAGAATGATTTTTAAAATTTTAAATTTGATTTAATCATTAAGCATTGTTAAAATAGCATGTTATCTATGCAAAAGCACATTTTACACAACTTTTCAGAATTTGGCTCCTATGTCCACGAGGTTTCCCAGGCAAGAATACTGGAGTGGGTTGCCATTTCTTTCTCCAGGGGATCTTCCCAACCCAGGGATCAAACTCACGTCTCCTGCATTGGCAGGTGGATTATGTACTGCTGAGCCAACAGGGCTGCCCCGTATAGTGAAATGAACTGCATATATTTGTTCTAGGGTCACTGTGCATCTAGATAGTAAACAGACACTTTAGAAATTGTAGCTCTATGAATCCGAAAGTAGTGCAATCGCACAGATCTGTAATATCCGCAAAGGAAAATAGTCCAGAATTTTATTTATATCTGGAAATGAAATCAGTCTGTTTATTGGTGTTTTCCATAAAGAATATTGCCTTTATGGAGATTTTCATGCATGAACACACACACACAGTATTTGATTCCAAGTATCTTATGTTAGGCTCCAAGACCCTCAAGGTAAGAGGCCTGCCTTATTCGTGCTTTAATTTTTCTCACGACTGTAACATGGGTTTTTTGCCTTAATAAATGTTTGCTGAGCTGACTACCACACCTTAGCTACTCATATCAGGAATTTCTGTTGTGAACTTAATAGGGAGTGGAAAGGATTGGTGTTTTTTTTTTTTTTTTTTTGTGAGACTATAATTTTCAATCTCCTGATTTTTGTGATTTTTTTTTAAAGCTGGTCATAATGCTATATAGTTCTCTGATTTTATTTCTTTGGTACAAAAAAAGCAAATTGAATGCATTGTGATTGAGCCATGGAGACTGGCTGCTTGCATATGTAATAGGGGCTCTAAATTACTGCATAAACACAGCTGCAGTTTCTCAGTCTGGAAGCTTTGAGAAGCATGCCGACTGGTGAGTGGGGGTATTTGGAGCTCTAAATTTAAGAGCATTATTATGAGCTGCAATAGACAATCATCCCGCCTTCTATAAATCTCTGAGCAACTGTAAAACTGGAGTAGGTCTTGCTTAAACATTTGGGTTTCTTATCTATGCCCCAATCTGAACAAGCAAGTTCAACCCATATCTTAAAAGTTGACAACTTGTACTTCATAAAATATATCATCTGCTACTGCATTGGTGAAGTTATCAGAAAGGTAACAGTTTTTAAACCAGCTGTATTCAAATTATCTCATTTTAAAAGTTATTTCAAAGGTCAAATTGATATAAACCATGCTTTCTTACAGTGAAAATAACCTTATGCAGGAAAATAGGTGAAAATATTTACATTTCTATCGCTTTATATATATACATACACAACACACACACACACACTTGTATTAAAAGCCTTTTGCCTGAATTTTAGGTTGAGAAGCAATGAAGAGAGGTAAATTTGAAAATATGTCTTCTGCTAATTTTCAAATCACTCTTATTTGAGGAGAAAAGATACTTCTAAAGAATAGGTACCTTGTTTGCTAAATTTGGTATTTAAATAAATTTAACAGGAAATGTGTCTCATAATTTAAACAGTGCTTTCATAAAATTTATACTTTCAATGCCTTCTTTTTAATATTCCTTAAGCAAATTTTAACAGAATTAACCACTAATTGATGGGAAACAGGTAGAACGCTATTTTATGCCAACAGTTCTTGGAAGTGTTTAATTGCAGCAAATCAAATCAGAAAAGTTTTGCATACAAATTAAATGGGAAATATCGTGCTCTAATACTAACTCAATTAATTCAATAGAAAATTGGAATTAGAGTCAGTGTTATCATTTGGCTATTTTCTATGGCCAGCTAGATTTATGAAGAGTCTATGGACCAAGGTCAGGGCTGGATAACTTGCATTAAAAATTATCTACTTTGTGGTGTATCTTGGGCCAATTATAAATCCGAATACTTTAATAGGTTATCTTCTACTATTACTTTAGGGGATTCAGCCTAAAAACTGGAGTTAACCACTGTTACACGGAACAATAAACACTATTAGGACAGGCAGACCAAAAAAGCAGAGTAGACAACCTTACCTGCCACCCAACTGTCTAAAATCAGATGGATTTGGGGGTGTTTACAATGTTGAATAATTTCTGATTTTCTACTCACCATTAAAAATGTGGCTAATTAAGATCTGTAGTTGAAGAAGTGTTTGTTTTGTCTGTCTCCTTAAAAAAAAGTGATACTTATTTCTAACATTTTTCAGACCACATGGTTAATTTAAACAACCATAGAAAGCTGACATTTTCCCACTGTTCTAACATTTAAAAATTTATTTCATTGACTTTTGCTTGACTTACAGTGTTGTGTTAATTTCTGCTGTACAGCAAACTGCCTCAGTTATACATATATACATTCTCTTTTCTATATCTTTTTCATTATGGTTCATCTCAGGATATTGAATATAGTTCCCTGTGCTATACAGGAGTAGGACTTTTATGGTATCCATTCTATATGTAACAGCTTGCATCTGCTAATACCGAACTCCCAATCCAACCCTCCCCCACCCCCACCCGTGGCAATCACGTCTGTTCTCTATGTCTGTGAGTCTGTTTTTGCTTTGTAAATATGTTCTTATGTGTCATATTTTAGATTCTACATAGAAGCAATATCATATGGTATTTGTCTTTCTCTGACTTCACTTAGTATGATGATTTCTAGGTCATCCACGTTTCTGCAAATGGCATTATTTTGTTCTTTTGAATGGCTGAGTAATATTCCATTACACACACACACACACACCCCACACTACTTCTTCTTTATCCATTCATCTGTTGATGGACCTTTAGGTTCTTTCCATGTCTTGCCTACTGCAGAGAGTGCTGCTGTGAACATAGAGGCACCTGCATGGTTTTCAGTTGTATTTTCATCAGGACGTGTGCCCAGGAGTGGACTGCTGCATAGCTCCATTTTTAGTTTTTTGAGGAACCATCAAATACTATTTTCCATAGTGGCTTTACCAACTTACTTTCCCATCAGTGGTGTTCCTCTTCTCTTGAAAGCTCTTTGCACAAAAATTGCTTCAACCAGAATCATGGTCACAGACTGTTTCTAGACTTGAGACACTGGATTTCAGAATCAGACAGTTCTGGGGCTAAAACTGGATTCTGCTAATGAACTCAGGGACTACAGGTGAGTTAGGTAAATGCTTCAGTTTCCTTTTGTGATAAAAGGAGCTACTGCTGCTCGCGTGGCGGGTGTGTTGTGGGAATTAAAGAGCACTCCGCACAGCGCCTGGGGCGTGGGCTGAACTGCCCAGAGCAGGCTTTGATCTTTCCCTGACTTGCCCTTTGGCCTTGGGCATGTTAATGTTTTTGCTCCGTCTCCTTCCTTTGTGGGAACTCCGTGTGTGTCTAACAGCCGACTGCCTCATCAATGACTGGAAGGCAGAAATATTTTTCAAGTGGTAAAGTCCTTGGCAAAAACCAGAGTGCAAGCATAAAGCATAATGAGCATTAATTGTACAACCGAGGGTGGAACTGCCATAGGAGAGAAGCAGCTGGGAGTTCAGAGGCCAGGAGAGATGGGTGGTCCAGCCAGGGCCTTTCCTGGGACTTTCCTGCCCAAACAGCAGCACTGTGAACATGAGGCCCCTGGAAACTGCAACCTGGGCTCCCCAAGCCTGGTGGACTCACCTGGAAGCAGAAAAAGGAGGGAGTTTGTGTGCCTGATGCCTGTGGCCTGTCTCCACGCAGAGCTGCTTCTCGGCTTTGAGGTCTGGATTCAGTTGTCACCTCCTCACAGAGGCCTCTCTGACAAGCCCATCTTAAGTGCCCTGTCCGATGGCATGGCCCAGTTTTACTGTTTTCTCAGCACTTAACCATTGGCACTAGCTTGTCCAGGCAGTTGTCAATGTGGGCACTGTTTCTCTCTGCTAGAACTCCTTCAGCATAGGGGCTCAGTGTATTCCGCTCACTGCACACAGTAGGTCTGTGGCCAAAATCTTGGCTCCCTGACCACTGATGCCAAATAGGAAGAAGGAGACAAAGTTTGGAGGAAATAGAAAAGAGTAGCTTTATTATTTTTGCCAGGCAAAAGGCAAACAGCAGGCTAGTGCCTCAAGAACTGTGCTCCCCTCTCTCATAAATACGGAGAGGTTTTATATCCTCATGAAGGTCTTGCATTTTTTCAAGCAAGTTGAGAGTGAAAAGCTGGCTTCAGGTGGCTCAGCAACCTGCTTTGGTATCCCTGAAGTTATCAGCCTGTGACCTTCCTTCTGAAATGCAGAATCTTACAAAGGAGTGTGTGGGGGAGGAGAATGCCAGGTGCAGAGTATAATCTACATGGAGTCAGAGAGTAACCATGTTTTTGAAGGACAAGTCCAGCTATAAGTGTTTGTTAGCAGTAAGAGGTAAAGAAAAACCAAGACTGTTTAACTCTCACAGGCCTGTTTGGCTGGTATGTGCCAAAGGCTGCTGACTCATTTCTATTTGTGCTGTAACAGGTCTTCCATAAATCCCTGGTCTTGGAGCCCTAGGAATTTTCACACGTTGCTGGTGGGAGGTACAACTCCTCGGAAATCCCTTTGGCCACGTTTAGTAACGCCCAACACAAGCCTTCTCAAGACTCAGCAATTCCATTCCGAGGTGTGCATCCACCAGAGTGCAAATGTGTCACCAAAAGGCACTTACCAGAATGTTCACAGTATCACTTTCCCTAAGAACCACGAACTGGAAGCTGCCCAAATTTCCATGCAGACAGAATAGATGAACAAATTGTGGTATATCCATACAAAGAAATACTATACAGAAATGAGAGCCCTCAACCAGAGCAAAACCAGGCATAACTCCCACTAACAAGATGATGTGCTGTTGAACGAGCAGAAACCAGACACAGCAGAACCCACAGTCTAGGATCACGTGTATGTAAAGTACAAAGCCTGGCAAAACTCTCAGCCTTAGAAATCAGGAGAGAGGTCGCCGCCGCGGGGGATGGATGGATCGGGGAGGAGTAGGAGGAGATGACGAGGTGTCAGAGGTGCTGGTCTTGCTGTGTCTTGGTCTGGCGGCTATTCACACCGGTATGTGCACTTCGGGAACGTCGGTCCAGCTGCGCACTGTGCGCCTTTCACACAGTCCAGAAGAGAATGGAATCGACACTGAAACGATCGCAGGGGGACTGCCCGGGAGAGTGTGGGAGCAATCAATAATAACTACTTTTTAAAAAGTGCCGGGGGCTTGGAGCCCTGGAGTCGGGTCTCGCTCAGGGCGGGTGGGTCCGTCCGCCCGGCGGGCCCTGGCTGCTCCCGGCGGCCTGCGCTCAGGGCGGCCCAAGCGCGCGGGGACAGAGATGCTGAGCCTCCAGGGGCTGCAGGGCGCGCGGGGGGCCCCGGGGGCTTCGGGACATGCCTGCCCGGGGTGCGCGCCCTTCGGAGCCGCGTGCTTCTCGGCCTCGAACCCCGGCCCCGCCCCCGGCGTCCGGGGAGCCACGTGCCCGGCGCTCCCCTCCACCTAGTCGGGGCCCAGGGATCTGCTCTCCCCAGGGCCGGCGGTCGGCGCCGGGGTCGCCCGGCGTTCGGGCTGGACCCCGCTCGGCCGCAGGAGGGCCGGGCGGCGCCTGGCCCTGCGTGGCCCCGCGGCGGGGGACGGGCGGGCGCGGGGCTGCGGGGACGGCCCGGGGGTGAGGGCCCCATAGACCGGCGCTGGCGGGTGAAAGGGTGGGTGGCTCCCCGGAGCCCGGGCCTAGGACGGGACTGCGCGGGACGTCTGGGGAGAGCGCTCCTCTAGCCCATCAGGGAGGGTGGTTGCGGGACTGGGGGACCCCGCGGGCTGGAGACCAGGGGCTGGGTGGGAGGGAAAGGTGAAGCTATGGAACCCGGAGTCGGGGTGGCGTGGCCAGGGACGGGGAGGAGGGGCCGGCCGGGAGTCTGTCGCGCGGAGAGTCCCTGCGTTGCCAAGTTGGGCTTTAATGCCCCCACGCTTCCCGAAGCCGCGGCCGCCGGTGGGCGAGCGGCGTCTGCGCGGGCTCCGGAGCCCTGATCCTCTCCGAGGGCCTGACTTCGTCCGCGCGCAGCCGGCCCGACCCCGCTGTGCCCACCTGCCCTTTACCTGGTCCTTCGCTGGGCCCGGCGCGGGGCGAGAGGCCCTCACCTGTGCTTCAGGCTGGGGACCGCGGTCCGGGGGCGCGGGCGGGGAGCTGGGGGCGGACGGAGGGAATTGCTGGAGCTCGCGGCCTGAACAATGGCACACCCCGAGTTTCTTTCTACAGGGAAGCTTCTCTTTCGCTGGGCCAACCTCCCCTCCACCGACCAGATTTCCCTCTCTCCCGGGGTCAGTACGAGGGGAGAGTGCAGAGGCCGGGTGGTCCGCCGAGGTCGCCGGTTCTGGTGTGTCTACTTAATTGTGAAGGCATCATTAAAGGGCCATTTATGTCCCAGTCATCACAAAGGAGGGGATCCTATTTTGAAAGTAACAGAAAGTGAAAGTCGCTCAGTCGTGGCCAGCTCTTTGCGACCCGACCCCATGGACTATACAGATCATGCAGTTCTCCAGGCCAGAAGACTGGAGTGGGTAGCCTTTCCCTTCTCCAGGGGATCTTCCCAACCCAGGGATCGAACCCGGGTTTCCCGCATTGCAGGCGGGATTTTTTACTAGAGTTTTTCTCAATTGATTATAATTTTCATCTGGGCAGCCAGGGACAACTCCTGAAGATACCAAAGATTAAAAACAGAGAAGCCTGCAGGAGGTGGAGGGCGGCAGGTAGAGAGGCTCACAGCCTTTTCCTAGGGACTGGCTCAGCCAGTTTTTGAGGACGAGTAACCTCGAGTTTTGAGTGAACTCTGGGAGTTGGTGATGGACAGGGAGGCCTGGCTTGCTGCGATTCATGGGGTCGCAAAGAGTCAGACACGACTGAGCGACTGGACTGAACTGAACTGAGCCTATAAGCATTGTTTGGTCTGGTGGAGGGGGAAAAAAAGAGTATACCAATACATCCCTCCCTTATTTTTACCCATTTCCTTTACTTGGTCCTATTTTTACTTGAAAATAGGCCAAGAAAAAATACTCATCTGCCTGTATTATGTACTCAGATTTCCCCCCTAATTACAGGTTTCAAAAAAAAAAAAAAAAAAAAAAGACAAAATGTAAAGTGTTGGTGCCCCGTCCAGAAGCTACTGTAATGATGGTAGAAAAGAAAGGTCCTGGAGTGACTCTGGGGGGATCTGAGCCCTTTTCTCTTCCAGAAACTACTGTAATGATGGTAGAAAAGAAAGGTCCCGGAGTGACTCTGGGGGGATCTGAGCCCTTTTCTCTTCCAGAAACTACTGTAATGATGGTAGAAAAGAAAGGTCCCGGAGTGACTCTGGGGGGATCTGAGCCCTTTTCTCTTCCAGAAACTACTGTAATGATGGTAGAAAAGAAAGGTCCTGGAGTGACTCTGGGGGGATCTGAGCCCTTTTCTCTGCCACTCATTCACTTGTCAGGTGATCCCATTTTCTCTGCTTCTGTTTCTTTAGTAAAATATGGGTGTTACCACAGGTGACCCCAGATTCCAAGTTTCTCTTGAGAGAGATTAAAAGAATTGATTCAAATGAATTTCCACCAGGTGTATGGCTTAATATTTAATTCCCTCTCCACTTTAAGCTGAGGAGTAGATGTCTGAACATACATTTCCTCATCCTGAAATCCCTCTTATCCCCTCCTAATGCTCACAGTGCAGTGCTGATGTCTGGCAGGCTTTGTGTTCAGTTTGCACCATTTGCAAACACAGTGAGAATTACCATGGAACGGTGGAATGGTGGAAAGAGCGGCTATAGATTTCTTGGACCTGAGACACTCACACTTCTCTTTCCATTTTCACTCTAATTAGCACACAACTTTAAAAAGTTGGCCTGAGCACAGCAACACTTTCACACATCCGTGCTAAAATCCTTGCTAATCTTTCCCATGGGATGTAATGCAATTGAATTGACATGCTAATAAATACTGGCAAGGACACAATCACAGTTCGCCCATGATGCATAATTAAAATAGCACGATGCAGTTACTTAAACCTCAGATAATGGCTTCCTCCATGTTGTTGGTTATGTGCTTTCAGGGTTTTATTCCTGGATGTTAATAGCACATTAGAAAGCTACTGGGTTTTTTTGCAAATTGGGTTGTGATCTTAGCTTGCTGTTGCTGTGTGTGTGTCTGTGTGTGTGCACTCAGTTGTGTCTGACTCTTGGTGACCCCATGGACTGTAACTTGCAAGGGCTCCTCTGTCCATGGCATTTATCCAGGCAGGAAAAGTGGAGTGGGTTGCTATTTCCTACTCTAGGGGATCTTCCTGACCCATGGATCAAACCAGTGTCTCCTGTGTCTCCTGCACTGGCGGGCAGGTTCTTTTCCACTGAGCCTAGAAATATACTAAAGCCTAAGTGGCTTTCAGATTGGTCTTGGGCAATTGCTTAAAGCATCCAAACTTGCCTTCAAATTTGAATTTTCTGTTGATTGTGGACTGCCTCACTCTGCTATCTTCGAATCACTGGCACAGCTATGCATGGGCTCAGAGGCCATTTGTATCTACCACATCTGGCATTTGGGAAATCTTAACTTTTCTAAAAGGCTGAGGACAGGAGCATTTGCCTTGGGTAATGAAATTCAGCTTTTGCTATTTTGCTCCAAAGTATTTTACACTGAAAAAGCAACCTTGATTTAGCATTGTCATTGATGACATGCTACAGAAATGCCATACTGTTTGAGTTCTTACACTTCTCTTAAGGCTTGTGATTGCTAAACAGTTGATACTTATTAATCTCTAGTCAGGCTGAACAGTTCCACCGCTGACAATTTTTTGTTTTATGGCCAAGAAGGTTGACATTTTGATGAAGGTATAGAAACTACATGGACATGTGAAGGTGAAAGGCTAAGCTGGCTTTTTATTAATTGAAATTTTGTTTGTTTTATAGTGAGAACTCCTGACCCACCGGAGGAAGAGTGTTTTAAATGTGAAGGTAGCTGTTTTAGTCATCAAGGTAAGTTGTAGTAACACATAGATCCCCAAATCATGGCACAAAAGAGCAGTGCAGGGGGGCTGCCTTGGCTGCAGTGTAATAGTGGCTGTAATCCTTCACGCAGTTATTCTGCGACTCTGGCTTCTGCCTCTTGTGGCTTCTTTATGTCCTAGGGGCTTATATGTTTTTGCACTGATGCCAGGAAGGATGGAAGGCAAAAGGAGAAGGGGGCAGCAGATGATGTGATGGTTAAATAGCATCACTGACTCAGTGGACGTGATTTTGAGCAAACTCCGGGAGATAGTGAAGGACAGGGAGGCCTGGGGTACTGCAGTCCATGGGGTCACAAAGAGTCGGACACAACTGAGTGACTGAACAGCTACAACCAGGTGGAAGGAGAAAGCAGAGTGGAGGGGGCGCTAACTTTTGTCCAGTGGCAAAAATGCACAGCCTAAGAATTGGGAATTATGTTTTATTTGGCAGATTTTCTGAGAACGTAGCCCAGAAAAGAATCTCTCAGATCACTCTGAAGGACCGCTCTGAAGAGGAAAGGGAGGAGCCAGGATATATAGGAGTTTTTGCAATCAAACAATAACAAAAAACTCCCAGGTAGTTAGAATGTCAAAAGATTACTATTAATTAAAGAAAACTAGACATATTAAGTAATGAATTTAGTACCTTTCTGTGTATGGGAAGATGCAAAGTTTGAGTTCATTGAAATCATTTCTTTGACATGGAACTCAACTATCCAGGGCCAGACCTGTTTTGTCCATTCTGCATACCCTCAGGGCGCACAGTCTGGGGTCTGCTGCAGTGGCTCCTGCCTTGATGGCCTCAATAGCCTTTGTTTATTGATATGGCAGGCACATTCTTCATCCACAGTGCCTCCTTTTGCTCATAACTTTGATACTTGTGAGGCATTTCATGACCAATTTTGTCCCACTGTGCTAGGAAGACTCATTCCTAGATCATGTGAAGATTCTACCGATAGGCCACTTAATGTGTTAATTTTTGGATCAGGTCCTATAGATAATCCAAAATTCTTGGATCGCCTGTTTCACTAGTCTATTATAATCCAGACAATATTTTCCCTTGTTGCTTCTTTCCATATCTAGAGTTGCTCTGTTAACAGTTAGTCTGTGTAGAGTTATTTATATGATCAACTGTCTCAAAACACTTGTTGTTGTGTAGTCTCTAAGCTGCGTCTGACTCTTTGTGACCCCATGAACTGCAGCACACCAGGCTTCCCTGTTCTTCACTGTCTCCCAGAGTCTACTCAAACCCATGTTCACTGAGTCGGTGATGCCATCCAACCATCTCATCCTCTGTCGTCCCCTTCTCCTCTTGCCCTCCATCTTTCCCAGCATCAGGGTCTTTTCCAGTGAGTCAGCTCTTTGCATCAGGTGGCCAAAATATTGGAACTTCAGCTTCAGAACAGTCCTTCCAATGACTATTGAGGACTGATTTCTTTTAGGATTGGCTGTTTTGATCTCCTTGCTGTCCAAGGGACTCTCAAGAGTCTTCTCCAGCACCACAGTTTGAAAACATCAAGTCATCATAAATTTTGTCAAAGACGTGGTTACATTTGGGTATACAAGAAACAATCTTATAAAACAGGGTATAAGTAATACAGCTAGTAACATTAATAAAATCATAGTGCAGAGGAGAGATACACAAAGAATAAATAATTCGAAAGCAACAAGAGAGAGCAAATTAAAACAATACTAATGTATAATTTAGTTGTAATCTGGTCACAGTAAGACTTCAGGTCTGCAGGGGAGCCAGCTGCAGAAGCCAAGATATGGAAGGATCAGGTAAAGAGAAAAAGATAAATGTCTTATCTTTATTCACAAAGGTATGCTTGAACTTGTAGGTCAGAGTGTAAGAAGAAAGGTTTTTCTGGAAAACAAAGATTAAAGCCAGGATATTTCAGAAAAAGTCATAAAATTGTAAATTATTTTTATCAGTTCATTCAGTCCCATGAAGTTAATCTCTGTTAATCTGGATGAAGTCATCAGGTTTTCCAGTAGAGTTTTGTAATTTTTTACCCAGGTCAGTGGTATTTTCTAAAAGCTATCAGAAACTTGTATTTGTCAAGAAGTCCTTTTTACAAAGCTTCTTAAATATCTTCATTGTATGAAAGCATCAGGGTAAAACAATTTACTAAAAAAAGTTTAAACAAATAAATTATTATTATTTATAAAACAAATAAGAAATTTTCAATTCATGAAAGTTCTGGTTTCCACATTTGCATCTCCATGTAGTTCCTCTCCTGAGCTGAATTTTCCTCCTATATTATCTACACTGCACAGCTCCTGGAGATGTGTGCTTGCCTTTCTGTCTCCTGGACCAAACAGTTACTAAATTAGTAAACTGTCTATAAATGACAGAAGGCTTAAAATGACATGGTTAGAGATCTGATTACAATGCAGTTTACAAAAAACTTGGATATTCTTGTGACATATAACTTTTTAAGTTATTCTTAAATAGAATTATAGAATTATAATATATTACAATATAAACTTACTAGTTATTTTGAAAGTTGGAATAAGTTAAATTTATTTGCTCAGATGACTAAGGCTCTACTAGCTGTGGAAAAGAGTTTTAAGATTTGTATTTTTCCTTGATAAACCCCCTAAGGAGGTTATGGAAGATTTTGGGTGAAGGAGCCTTTTCAGCAATTTGAGTTTTAAAAGGCCTTTCTCTCTCTCTCTCTTTTTTTTCCCCTCTTGGTTTCAGGTTTTACCTGATTGAGCTAATTAGGCTCAGTCTCAGGTTATTGTGGTTTATATTTACATTTCTGATTTGGAGAGATTAGCAAGACAAAGGTAGTTGCTTTTAATTCTCCATAGAACTCTTTTGTCACTTAAATGATATTAAAAGATTGATTTAGTGTATCATATTTTCCTTAATTTGCTTTTTCATATCAGTGAGATTTCCAACTAAACTGAAACTTAAGAGTTCTGTGTTCTAGAACTTTAGGATTTATCATGCCTTCAAATGCTGGCATTTCAACAAAGGCCCTCTTTCTGAGTGCACAGGTTAGACCCAGAGCAAAATCTCCATTATTACCTTTATTAGCCCCTGAATGTTAGTCCCCAGTTTTACTTTATATTGTAAAGTATATTTCCTGAGACACATATATGCCCTGTCTTATAATGCCAGGCAGGGGAAATATTTCCCAGCAAAGCATATCTATTCCCTAATATAATTAAGCCAAAGAGATGTAACCATCTTATACAAAGTCCATTTATATATACCAATTTTCATAAATGTTCATCTCAGTTCTGTCAAGTTTTATACCTTTGACTTTGGTTTTCATTAGGACCCAACCAACAAGTCTTTTTCAAAAAGAGTCCTAGAAGCTTTCCTTTCTTTTATCCCCTGAGAAAAGAGAGCTTTCATTATCAACAGCTGTTTTGTTGGTAACTCTATGGGGACAAACCAGCTAGAAGGTGGAAAAAGACAAGCTATGTTCGCCCCCATAGTTACCAATAAAACAGCTGTTGATAATGAAAGCTCTCAAACATTTACTAATTTAGGAGTTTCTCCAATTTAAAGGATCTATCCTCTGGTCATTGATAAAGTATATCTTAATAGTGACTCAAACCAGTAAGTTCCAAGAGTCTTCCTACCAGAGAGTGTGAAGGATGTAGTTTTCAAAGATCTAGAAAGTTTGCTCCCCAAAATAGTCTAAGAAAGTAAAGGCCATTGTTGCACAAGCTGATGCAAAGAAGGTTAAGATGGTAAACAGCCCCTGAGAATTGTTATAATCAGACAGAAGATTGCTCAGAGCCCCAGCTTATTTGATTGGCTGCCAAATGAACACCATGCGTGTGCCTTCCAGATGGAACAGACCAAGCTCTCAAAGCGCACATACATAGACAAAATGCAGAAGATCTAGTAGAGCATTTACATCTCAGATACATGAAGAGAAATGGTGCAAGTTCCCAGGAAGAGCTTTGCTTCTTTAAGGTCAGAATTCTGAAAAGATGTTTTATCAAGCTGGCATTCTCCCACTTTACTGCATATGCAATAAGAGCCCCATCTTAGTCATTTTCAGGGCAAGGTTTCCTTTAATTCCCAATGAAGTGGGTACTTGCAAAAAAGAGCTCCATCTACATATATATATTTATATGAATCTGGCCAGGATGTTAGCTATAGGCTAATTTTCTGATGCCCCTCATTTCTGTTAGAGATTTATTTCCCATTTTAAAGTTGAATTTGTCTGGGATAAAATTCACTAGTGAAGTTGTGTGGTGGGCCAGTATGCTGCTCATGAACTTAAATCCTCTAGGTTTTTACCTTAAAATTGTTTCAGCTCCTTTCGTGTGTTTTGATTCTGGTTGTATGAGACCACTGTGGGTGCTCAGATCATGGAGTGACCAGTTCTTACTTGTGTACCTGGCAGAGCAAGTTTTTAAGATAAAAACGGGTGAGTTTCTCTACAGGGATGGCTGGAAGCGGCGAGGACTTATCTTCACCACTCTTGCTAATTTCTCAGTTGCCTGGAAAAGCCATTGTCGGCTGGAAGGTGATGTCCCTTCTCTGGAGCCGACAACTCACGTGTAATATTTTCACTTTTATCCCAACAAGTGATTTTCAAGGTAGCTAATTTGAGGAAAGACATCAGGTCACCCTCCTCCCTAACCACTGAGCATCTTTCAGCTGAACAAGCCTCAGTGTCTTTCAACCGGGCTCCTCCAGCATTTTTCCGGTAGGGAGCTAGGGACCTAAAGCTTTGAGCTAAAGGCACATGTTCCTTTTGTTTACATCTTTCCTAGAACTCAGCCATGCGCCCTCCTCCTGTGGGAAGCCTCGGATAAACAGCCTAGCTGTGTGGTGGAGAAGAGGAAATGGAGTTGCAGTGGACAGTAAAGCCTGGGATACACTTCCGTGTCCTTTCAGATATCGTAGTCATAATAGCTAATACGACTTAGTGCTTCTCCTGAGGGAAAGGTTGTTTCATATACATTTTTTTCACCTAATCCTCACAACAAGCCTGTAAAGTAGGGAGCAGTAATCCCATTTTACAGATGATGAAACTGGTTTAGAGAGGTTAGAGAACTTAAAGCTGCACAGTCAGTGGAAAGCCAGGATTCACACTTAACATGGTGCCTGTTTAGAGGGTCAGGATTCTTCTTCAAGCTAAAGATTTGACATGGACAGGGAGCAAAAAACAACAGCTCACAAATGCCTTCCCCACTTTTGCAAAGACTTGTTCCCTCTCCCTTCCTCACCAAGCCTCCCCCTGGAGACTCTGAGGAGAGAGGCGATTAAATCACCTTAAATCTGTTCTAAGATCTCCGTTTCCAAAGGCTTTCTGTTTCTAACAATACTTGACTCTGTGAGAGACCTTACCCCTGAACTGAACTGAGAGAAACAGAATGCAGCTTCTAACAGACTGACTGGCAAGCTAAGGTATCAATTGTATTTAAATTTCAGTATCAGTAACGCTGGCTGGAACCACCTAAAGCAGAAGGAAGGAAGGGGTGTCAGGACACATTTCCCCTCCTTCCATTGCCTACCCGCTAGAAATGGAAAGTTTTATGTGACAAGAGTTTATTTTGCAAGTTGAAATTTTCCCCTCTTTTGAAAATTAAGGCAGCCTTACAGAACCTTATATAGGATCAATATAGCAGTATATTTATGAAGTGAAAAAGTGGAGTTTTTCACGGTGTCATCAGTTCAGTTCAGTTCAGTCGCTCAGTCGTGTCCGACTCTTTGCGTCCCCATGAATCGCAGCACGCCAGGCCTCCCTGTCCATCACCAACTCCCGGAGTTCACTCAGACTCACGTCCGTCGAGTCAGTGATGCCATCCAGCCATCTCGTCCTCTGTCGTCCCCTTCTCCTCCTGCCCCCAGTCCCTCCCAGCATCAGAGTCTTTTCCGATGAGTCAACTCTTCGATGAGGTGGCCAAAGTGCTGGTGTACCCATACTGAACATAAATGTATTACTTAGAATAGCCCAGATTTAAGCTTCATTATGGAGCAAGCGTGCTATGATCACATTAACTGTAGATTCTTGAAATTAAATAGTGGCTTGCAGCGTCCATGTAATTTGCTTCTCTTTTATAGCAATGCTTTGTCCTGAAAACAGCAACAAAAAATCATGGTGTGAAAATCAGCTTCAAGTCTGTACACACCTGGATGCAGAAAGTTAGAAAACATCTACTTTTAATTAAGCTAACATTTTGAAATTTAGTTTAGAAATCCTTTTCAACAAAGTTGATGTTCTGGATTATTATTTTAATATGTAAGGGTGCATATGTATTCGTAAATTATGAAATTCAACTGGTAAAGATGTAGAAAGGGGACTCGATGTGCTCTTTAAGGCGATTTTCTAAATTCCCTCACAGAAGTCTGTTTATCCTGAACCGGCAAGGCTGCTGCATTTCAATTCAGGGCTGCTTCTGCATTCAGAAGTACAGACTTGCTGAGCTGGGCCAAATCTGTCTATCCAATTACTGGGTAAGAGCTGACTGGGGCTTTAGGCAGAACTTGTAATCTGTACAACTCCATAGTATCAGTGACAGCTGAGTGAAAGAGAGGGCCCAGTAGAGTGTATATGTTGAGTGATACACGGAGAAATAGTTCTTGCTGCAAAGAACCAGCTTCAAATCTAACACCGGATAGCAATGAAGTATCCAGAGGGTTGACAAAGTATCATGTGATGGGTCTGCCATCATTTTCAGGTAGAATGGTTTATAATGGAGACAAAGTCTCTGTGAAGTGTTGCTGGTCACTTTGCTGAGCCCTGGTGTGAATGCTTTTATTATAGTCTGATTTAACTACTCTATTTCTCAGTATCTGAATCAATACCAGAAAGAAGAGTGGTAAATAAATATGAATGTGGGTGAGGCATTTTTGAGTCAAATATTAGCTTTGTAGTGACAAAATACAAATTGAGATTATTTCCTATTTTGGTTTTTAAAACAGTTGCATTTTCTATGGAAGGAAAATGGTTTAATATATATTGGATTGCAGTGGGAAAGTGAATCCTTTTTTCTCATGCATGAAAGTCCAGGCAAGAATAAAATCAGGGCAAAAATAAAAGAAGATATTTTAATTCATGTTATCAGTATATCGTATAAGAAACCTAAAACCTCTGTGAGCAAGGTTTTGCTGGGCCCAGCACTTTTAGTGGTAATGAAATTTCACAGCTGTTATCATGACCATCTGGTAATGAATACCTGGGATATCTACTCCAGCAGAAATAAAAACCTTGGTAAAATGTTTCCATTTATAGGATTTTTTTTTTTTTTCTTGAGAGGTGGCAGTAGATAATAGATAACTTAGTAAATGTATGTCTTCATGGTTCAGGAGCCTTACAGTTTTTAATAAATAATGGCTTAAGTTAATTTTTTAATTTAGTTTCTTTTTTTTTTTTTTAATGGCAAGAAATTCCATGTGAATTTAGCCTCATTCCATAGCATCGACGTAGATGACTTAGTTCTTAATTTGTATATTCATTGAGAAATGGAGCAGGACGCTATGGTTCTTCCCCTCTGTGTCGTCAGCCTGTCTTTTGTCCATAGAAAAATTTAAGCCAAAGAACAAGTTTAATTGGAGAAGTGAGAAAAAGTAAAAACAAAGAGAAACAGTCAAAGGATACCAAATAATAATAATGTGCTCATCGAGCACAATCAAGGGCCTTCAGTTCCTTTTCAAGGGCTGTAGATAATATTTTGAGCCATGTCCTGTGAGCTGTCTTATAGATGCTAAAACCCCCACCAGGTGGAAGAAGTTAACTATATGACGACCAGACTGTAGCCATGACCTGAGCTGCCACAGTTCTGAGAACTGGCCTCAAAGAAATGGGAAAAAACGGACCCTGAAACTAAAGACTGACTGCACTTTAAACAAACAACAGTTGGGACTTTCCTCGTGGTCCAGTGGTGAAGACTCCATGCTTCCAGTATAAGGCGCCTGGGTTCCATCTCTGGTCAGTGAACCAAGATCCTGCATGTTGCACCTAAAATCGAGATAATATTGATCAGACCACCACATGACCGATATCGAGATGACTGTAAGAGCCGACTGTGCCGTTTCTGCATGTAGCCTCCATCTATAAAAGCTCTTGTCCCCTGATTGTCAGTGGGGGCGGGTCGGGGGGAGTGAGCCTTTGGATAGGAGACCCTCCCGCTCCCCCCCGCCCCCCCTTCCCCCTGCCCTCTGGTTGCTGCTACTGCTAAGTCGCTTCAGTCGTGTCCGACTCTGTGCAACCCCATAGAGGGCAGCCCACCAGGCTCCCCTGTCCCTGGGATTCTCCAGGCAAGAACACTGGAGTGAGTTGCCATTTCCTTCTCCAGTGCGTGAAAAGTGAAAGTGAAGTCGCTCAGTCGTGTCCAACTCTTAGCGACCCCATGGACTGCAGCCCACCAGACTCCTCCGTCCATGGGATTTTCCAGGCAAGAGCACTGGAGTGGGGTGCCATCGCCTTCTCCGTCTCTGGTTGCTAGCCTCTGAAATAAAACAGACTTCCCTTTCCACCAACCTTGCCTCTGTATTGGCTTCAAAACTACCGGCAGATGGACTTCCACTGTCCGTGACGGTCTTTTTGGTGCCCAACGCGAGGCCGCCGCACTCTCGCGATACCTGGCTCCCGAGTCCCCCACCCCACCCCCACCAGCAGAGCCTCGGCGTTACTACCGCTGGCCGCGATGCTGCGAGGGTCCCAACGCTGGCGGCTCGCTCGCCCTGAGCGGAGGGCTGGGCGGCGTGTTCCGAGCAGCTGCCTCAACCACTTGTCTCAGGGATCATCCCCGTGTCTCCCCTGCTTGGCACTGGCTGCCAGCTGACGCTTTTCCTTCGTGGAATGGAAACATGCGTCTGGACGAGCTGAGGAGAGGAGACCCAGTAAGTCCTCTGGTATGCACGCTGGCAAACTTCTCTTTGGGGCACAAAGTGCTGTTCGGGCGTTTTTGCTTGCTGGTTCTGATTATGTCTCTGACTTCGAGGGCCATTTGTGTTGGGACATGTTTGCTTAGGACCCTGTCACTCACCCTCTTGGGAGATTTATGGCAGGTCTGTCTTCTGTGAGGCCTGTTCCATTTGTAGGATTGGTAACTTTGTCGTCTTTTGTAAAATGGGAGATTCAGGTTCAATTCATTAGAAAAATTTTAGCTATTCAAGTTGTTGTTGTTCAGTCATTAAGTTGTATCTGACTCTTTGCGACCCCATGGACTGCAGCACGCCAGGCCTCCCTGTCCTTCACCATCTCCTGGAGTTTATGCAAACCCATGTCCATTGAGTCATTGATGCCATCCAGCCACATCATCCTCTGTTGCCCCCTTCTCCCGCCTTCAATCTTTCCCAGCATCAGGATCTTTTCTAATGAGTCAGCTCTTTGCATTAGGTGGCCAAAGTACTAGAGCTTCAGCTTCAGTAACAGTCCTTCCAATGAATATTCAGGACTGATTTCCTTTAGGATGGACTCATTGGATTCCCTTGTGGTCCAACGGATTCTCGGGAGTCTTCTCCAACACCAGGTAGAGAAGCATCAATTCTTCAGCGCTCAGCCTTCTTTATAGTCCAACTCTCACATCCATACATGACTCCTGGAAAAACTGCGACTTTGACTAGATGGACCTTTGTTGCTAAAGTGATGTTTCTGCTTTTCAGTATGCTACCTAGGTTTGTCACAGTCTTTCTTCCAAGAAGCAAGCCTCTTTTAATTTCATGGCTGCAGTTACCATCCGCAGTGATTTTGAAGCCCAAGAGAATAATATGTCACTGTTAGCACTTCTTCCCTTCTATTTGCCATAAAGTGATGGGACCAGATGCCATGAGGTTGTGGCTGTTTCTCTCAGCAATCTTGATTCAGCTTGTGACTCATCCAGCCTGGTATGATATACTCTGCATATAAGTTAAATGAGCAGGATAATATAGAGCCTTGATGTACTTCTTTCCCAATTTTGAACCAATCAATTTTTCCATGTCCCGTTCCAACTGTTGCTTCTTGTCCTGCATACAGGCTTCTCAGGAAATAGGTAAAGTGGTCTGGTAAGACTTTTCCACAGATTGTTTGATCCACACAGTCAAAGGCTTTAGCGTAATCAATGAAGCAGAATTAATGCCCTTGCTTTTTCTGTGATCCAAAAGGTATTGGCAATTTGATCTCTGGTTCCTCTGCTTTTTCTAAATCTAGTTTGTACATCCACAGGTTCTCGGTTCATGTACTGATGAAGCCTAGCTTGAAGGATTTTGAACATAATCTCCTTTCTCATCATAGGGGATTGGAATGTCAAAGTGGGAAGTCAAGAGATACTTGGAGTAACAGGCAGATTTGGCCTTGGAATGCGAAATGAAGCAGAGCAAAGGCTAACAGTTTTGCCTAGAGAACACACTGCTCACAGCAAACACCCTTTCCCAACAATACAGGAGATGGCTCTACATATGAACATCACCAGATGGTCAATACCGAAATCAGATTGATTATATTCTTTGCCTCTGAAGATGGAGAAGCTCTATACAGTCAGCAAAAACAAGGCCTGGAGCTGACTGTAGCTCAGATTATCAGCCTCTTATTGCAAAATTCAGACTTAAATTGAAGAAAGTAGGGAAAACCACTAGGCAATTCAGGTATGAGGCTTCCCTGATAACTCAGTTGGTAAAGAATCTGCCTGGAATGCAGGAGACCCCAGTTCAATTCCTGGGTCGGTAAGATCCCCTGGAGAAGGGATAGGCTACCCACTCCAGTATGACCTAAATCAAATCCCTTATCATTTTACAGTGGAGGTGACAAATAGATTCAAAGGATTAGATATGGTAGGCAGAGTGCCTGAAGAACTATGGACGGAGGTTAGTAACACTGCACAGGAGGTGGTGACCAAAACCACCCCCAAGAAAAAGAAATGACAGAAGGCTACATGGTTGTCTGAGGAGGGCTTACAAAAAGTTGAGAAAAGAAGAAAAGCAAAAGGCAAAAGAGAGAGGGAAGAATATACCCAACTGGATGCAGAGTTACGCAATTATGATTAGGGAAAAAGATTTTTTTTAAAACAATGTATGGCAACAGTATTCTCCAGAGAAAATTGCTTAAGGTCAAACTCTTGAAATTCCCAAACTAGATCTTTTTGCATATGCATTTGGAGAAAGCTAACTTGATAAAACTGCTTTCTGAATTTTGACCCCAATAGAACAAAAATATGCTTATGAGAAAGCTTGAAGTTAACTCTTATCATGTCCTTGGAACACAAACACAGGCCACTTTGCTTGAGACATCAGCTTTGGGTTAATTAGTAGAAGTTTAAAAGGTGTTTGGGTTTACTAAACATGCATCTTGTACCCATTAAAGAGAATTTGTGCTATGAAAGAAATGTATGTTTTTAGAGGTTATAGAGTGTGTTCTTAAGTTTGCCACTCAGAAAATACTGGTATAACAGTGCAATTGCTTGTTTCTTGGTTTAGTTAAGGACTTTTACTTTTTAATATATTTTTATTTATTTTTTAATTGGAGGATAATTGCTTTACAATGTTGTGTTGGTTTCTGCTACACAACAGTGCAAATCAGCCATAATTATATATATCCGCTCCCTCTTGACCTTCTCTCCAAGCTTCATCCACCCCCCTGAGTCATCAGAGAGCACCAGGCGGGGCCTCTGTTGGCAGCGCCCCGCTCGCTATTTCACACATGACTGTGTGTGTGTGCCGGTGTCACTGTCTCAGTCGTCCTGCCCTCGCCTTCCTCACCCTGTGTACACAGTCCATTCTCTGTGTGCATCTCCCTTCCTTCCCTGCAAATAGGTTCATCAGCACCATTTTTCTAGATTCCATACATATGCATTGCTGCTACTGCTGCTAAGTCACTTCAGTCGTGTCCGACTCTGTGCGACCCCGTAGATGGCAGCCTACCAGGCTCCCCCATCCCTGGGATTCTCCAGGCAAGAACACTGGAGTGGGTTGCCATTTCCTTCTCCAAAGCATGAAAGTGAAAAGTGAAAGTGAAGTCGCTCAGTCGTGTCTGACTCTTCACGACCTCATGGACTGCAGCCCACCAGGCTCCTCCATCCATGGGATTTTCCAGGCAAGGAGTACCAGAGTAGGGTGCCATTGCCTTCTCTGACATATGCATTAATATATGATATTTGTTTTTCTCTTTCTGACTTACTTCACTCTGTATAACAGGCTCTAGGTTCATCCACCTCATTATAACTGACTCAAATCTGTTCCTTTTTATGGCTGAGTAACACATTCCATTGTATATAGGTACCACTTCTTTATCCATTCATCTGTCGATGGGCATCTAGATTGCTTCCATGTCCTGACTGTTGTAAATAGTGCTGCTATAAACATTGAGGTACATGTGCCTTTTTGAATTGTGGTTTTCTCGGAGTATATCCTCATTAGTGGGGTTGCTGTGCCATGTGGTAGTTTTTTTATATACAGTTAAAAGAAAAAAACCTGTAAAAAAAACACCCAACAACTGCCCTATGACCCAGCAGTCCCACTGATGCAGATATACTCTTAAGAAAAAGATGATGAGGGACAGGAGGCCTGGCACGCTGCAGTCCATGGGGCTGCAAAGAGGCACAACCTGGGGACTAAACAGCGGCAGCGTGGTGGTTTAGTCCTATTTTGTTAAGAAGTCTCCAGAGTGTTCTCCATGCTGGCAGTGCCAGTGTGCACTCCTACCAGCAATGCAAGAGGACTCCCTTTCCTCCACATCCGCTCCAGCATGTAGTTTTTTGATGATGGCCATTCTGATTGGTGTGAGGTGGCACTTCACTGTAGTTTTGATTTGAGTTTCTCTGATGAGTGATGCTGAGCATCTTTTCATGTGTTAACTGGCCATCTCTATATGTTTTTGGAGAAATGTCTGTTTAGGTCTTCTGCCCATTTTTTGATTGGGTTTTTGTTCTCCTAATATTGAGATGTATGAGATGCTTATGTATTTTGGAAGTTAATCCTTTGTCAGTTAGCACTTATTAGGGTCTTTTAAAGGACAATTATTGTGATATGTAATTAAAACTACTAGAATTATAAGGGAAACATTTCAGTATGTAAAGCAAGTGGGATATATTTTGTTGGCAAGAGAGGTAAAAAAGACTGGAGATATTTTTATTGAGGAAAAAAAGAATAATTTTATCCTAGAGCTGGTTGCTTGTGTTTGGGGGAATATAAGAAACAAATTAATATCCAGAAAGTGATAAAAAGTCTGTGAAAGTAAAGGGAACTTTGAGAAAAAAATTTTGTATATTGTCAGGAGTGATTAAAATTAGATTGGATTTAATTAGGTAAATGAACTTTGTTATTAATAGTAAGCTGGTACAAGACTGGAGTTTGGTTTTATTTCTTCCTGTCAAGAGAATAAAATTTTCCTGGAATATTAAGCTGCTTTTGGTAACAGATTGTAAGTTTCTCTCTTGAGCTAACTCTGAGTGTTTCAAACGGCCCCTAGGCATCTTGGAAGAAATATGAAAGTAACTAGGATTATTTGGTGTTTTAATTTACATGGAAAACATCTGAGAACTTTCAGGTCATACTGCTGAACTGGTTAAAAATTTTTTTAAATTTCTAATGGAAATCTATTGTTTTGCTTTGGACTATTTTTGACTCCAGAGTTCAGATGGAGAAAAATGTCTAGTAAAGTTATCACAAAATATAATGACTTATGTATCACTGCTGGCTTTAAGGTTACTGCTAAAAGCACACGTTCAGTGCTTATGTGACGTGTGGCATACGTGATAAAGTGAACTAAAAGCACATGTTCAGTGCTTGTGTGGCGTGTGTGCATACGTGATAAAGTGAACAGTCTGTACAAGCGTGTCCCCATCAGCACACCTCTGGACTTGCTTGCTGTGTCTGATTAGTCTTCCTGCAGTGTGGATAACAAGGCCAATGTATGAACAAGTAGTAAGCCTAGCACCAAGGGCCATCAGTGAACTCAGAGTAGGCAACAAGCCACTCTGGCAACACTGGAAAATATATTATCAATGCTTTCTGTGGAAAGACTTGCAATTAAAAGGGGTAAATGATGGAAGAAATGTTCACATATTGAGGCATGGGGAAGTCGTTCTGGCATATATATGATTTAATTTGAATTTTAAGATAACAAAGATAGCCTGTTTGTGGCCTATTAAACAAACATTGTACACCTGCTTTGACCATTATTGGGGGGGGAAACACATTCAGAGAATAGTATAAGGACACATTTTGATGATTATTCTCACTGCAGTATGTCTACTAGTTTTCAAATATTTGTCCAAGTCATCTATGACAGAGTAATCAGAGAGAGATAATATTTTCATAATATAAAATATTGATGCTAAGCTTGGAACTTGAAATTATTTCCAACTCTGGGTCCATTCCCCAGTTAGGCAGGACCATGCCCTGCTTCCATAGAAAGTAGCCAGCAGTTGTCACATGAGCACCATTCTCTCAAATAACTGGGGGAAATTGGAATAGCAATGAAACAGAAGCCAAGTTCTCTGCCAAGTTCATGACTAACCTTTATGCAAAACTTTATTCCCTCTCTTGTTTGGTACCTGTCCCTCTTCAAGATTAAGGAGTATCAAAGAAAAGTGGGGAGTGAAACAGAGCAGGGCCATATGGTCCTTCCCTCCACGTCCTCAGCCTTGCTTTTGTCATGAAAAAAATTTGCAAAATCATGAGCTTAACCAAAGAAATGAGAAAAGGCAGAAGCAAGGGTAAACTCTCCAACAAGACTAAATAATTATGGTTTAGTGATTAAGAAAAGTCAAGGACTTTTAGTCCCTTCTCAAGGGCTATGGAAAGTATCCTGAGCCGTATCCTTTGAGCTGTCTTCTAGATACTGAAACCCCTACCAGATGGAGGAAGTTAACTATATAATGACCAGACTCTATCCATGACATGAGCTGCCTCAATTTCAATAGCTGGCTTCACAGAAGTGGGAGCACATCAGCTTTGGAACTAAAGACTAGCTGAACTTGAAACACTCACGATGATGCTGGTCAGACCATCACATGACCAGTTTCAAGATGACCGTCAGAGCTGACTGCATGGCTGCTGCAGGCAGTACCCCACCTCCACTAAAAGCTCTTGCCCCCTGATTGTCAGGGGCTGGGGACAGTGGGGGTGGCAGGAGTCAGCCTTTGGAGCAGCGTCCCCCCTCTGCCCCAGGTTATCACCTCCGAAATAAAACAAACTCTCCTTTCCACCAACCTTACCTCTTCACTGGCTTCTGGGCAGCAAGCAGCCGGACCTCACTTTCAGTTACAATTCCACCAGTGTTTATTGAGGGCTTTCTGTTTGCTAGGCCATGGAGAAACAGTGATTCCAGAAACATGGGCTGTGTCCTCAAGTGTACAGTCCTAGAGGAGTGCTTAATTATTCATATGACAAACTTTTTTTTAAAGTGACTACTGTGTGTCAAATCCCTGTCTTCATGAGCTTTACAAAATACTGGGGGAAAGCTAACAGTGAACATAATATTGGAAGGCATTATTTATATTTAAAGTGTGTTTCTAGTCCATAGGGTATAGCAGGATCTTGGTTTTTTATCTTGAATGACAATCTCTACCTTTAGGAGGGTTTAGTACAATTATACTTTCCATTATTGCACATTTCCTACAAACCAGGACATCGTCCTACACACTACAATACCACCATCAGAATCAGGAAGTTAACACTGATTTATTACTGCCACCTAACCTTCACACCTCAATCAAGTTTTCCTCGTTGTTCTAATAGTATCCTCTATATAGAGCAGAAGTTTCCCTTCAGTATCATCTGTTGTCTTTAGTTTTTATGTCTTTCCTTGATTGCTGTAACCTTGACACTTTTGAAGAGGAAAGGTCGTTATGTTTATTTTGTAGACTTGCTATTTGATTTTTTTCCTTACGTTTTCTCTTATGGTTCAGATTATGCATCTTAGGCAAGAATACCAAAGAGGTGATGCTATGTTCTGACTGTATTATATCAAGTGGCACACAATTTCAGTTTGTCCCTTACTGGTGACGTTTGCATTGGTTACCTGATTATGATGATGTCTGGCGGCTATGTGAAGTTATACTTTCTCTCCTTCATGATTCAAAAGCATCTTACAAGGATGTACTTTTGCATTAAGCAGCTCATCATCTCTTCATAAACTTTGAATTCATTCGTTCTTTTCTTTATATCAGTATGGACTCATGGCTTCACATTTTAATCAACAGGATACAATTAATGTTTGCCATGATTCATTTGCCACTAAGAATTATTTTGTTGACTTTCTAGTTGGCTTCTGGGTCCTTTTGACATGTCCCCATCTTTCTTTGACCATGTCCTTGATTTTGGTACGACAAAAAGTTCCAAGTCTGCCTATTATTTCTTCTGTCCAGTCTTGGGAACCGTGCTTTCCTTGTCCTGGATTCTCCGTCTTTCACTCAGCCGCTGAGCTCACATCCTAGGGTCAGCTCCTCTGGGGCCTCCTCCCACTTGTGTCACAGTCACGCAGTCTCCAGTGCTCTTCCTTCCTTTTTGCAGAGCTGAGTTTCTGCACACCATCACTTTCCTACGGCCTGAAAAGTCTTCTTTTAAAATTTTTTGTAGAACAGATTTGATGGTAGTAAATTCTCTCAGCATCTGTTCATCTTGAAATATTTTTACTCTGCTTTCGTTTGGGAGGGCTTTTTTTCTAGATAGATGATGCACAGGTGACAGCCTTCTCCTCTGGCATTTCATTGATGTCGCCGTGTCTTCTGCCTTGCTCTGTTTCTGGTGAGCAAGTGAAAGTGTGAGTTGCTGAGTCATGTCTGACTCTTTGCGACCCCATGGACTATGGCTCGCCAGGCTCCTCTGCCCATGGAATTCTCCAGGCAAGAATACTGGAGTGGGTTGCCGTGCTCTTCTCCAGGGGATCTTCCCAACCCAGGGATGGAACCCAGGTCTCCCACATTGCTGCCAGATTCTTTACTGTCTGAGCCACTAGACAATTCCCGGGTGACAGCCTTTTCTTTTCAGCACTTTATCCATGCCGTCCCATTGTCTTCTGCCTTACGTTGTTTCTGTTTGAAATGTGTCTTTGTCCCTCCTTCTGGCTACTTTTAAAGATTTTTCTTTTTGCATTGGTTTGAACATTGGAGTAGAATGTGCCTGGATGTAGTTTTTGTTCTTCTTTGTTTCTTCTTATTTTTAAAAATATTGCTTAGGATTAGCTGAGCTTTTTGTTTTGGTAGCTTTGTGTTTTTTTATTCTTGGCTTCCCAGGTAGCTCAGCAGTAAAGAATCCTCCTACCAATACTTAAGGAGACTCAAGTTTGATCTCTGGGTGGGAAAGATGCCCTGGAGAAGCAAATGGCTACCCACTGCAATATTCTTGCCTGGGAAATCCCAGACAGAGCAGCCTGGCAGGCTACAGGCCGTGGGGTTACAAAAGAGTCAGATATGACTTCGCAACTAAACAACAGCAACACTTTTTTCTGAGCCATTGTTTTTTCTGAAAAGCTTTTTTGTCCTCATTCTTCCTTTTCTTCTGCAGACCTGTTGGCAGGTATGCTTGCCTGGCTGCTGTTTCGCAGGGGCCACTCGCTGGCAGAATCCCTGTGACACCCAGTGCTGTGCTGCTCTGCAGGCTGTGCTCAGCTCATCGCTTGCACGCTTCTTTATTCCAAGCTTTGTGGGGTCTTGTCCTCACATGCACAGCCTAGTATTCAATTTATGACTGCTGGAAATGCCTGGAACTTTATGGAGCTCCTTCTCTGCATAGCTCCCTCTTCTCCAGTACTCTGTCCTGCAAACCCAAGTCCCCTCAGCAGCCCTGACGTCTAATCTCTCTCCTCAGGTCAGCAAGACCCCCAAGGTCTGCTTGGGCTGCACCCCACTTGCACTGCAGTCTGGACAGTGACTCCAGGCAGAAAGCCAGGGCTATTGTGGGGCCTGCTTTGGAATTCTCCTTCTCCCAGGGACCATAACCCAGTACTGCCTGTTGTCCAATATCTGAACATATTTGTGTAATATTTTTTCCAGTTTTCTAACTGTTTATGTCAGTAGTGCTAATTCAATATGAGTTACTCTATCATAACCAGCAGTGAACACTGAGTAATTAGATGGTATGTTCAGTCGCTCAGTCGTGTCCGACTCTTTGCGACCCCATGGACTGCAGCATGCCAGGCCTCCCTGTCCATCACCAACTCCAGGAGCTTACTCAAACTCATGTCCATCGAGTTGGTGATGCCATCCAGCCATCTCATCCTCTGTCGTCCCCGTCTCTGCCTGGGACCTCAGGGAGCTCCTTCTCTGCAGAGCTCCCTCTTCTCCAGTACCCTGTCCTGCACACCTAAGTCTTTGTGCATAGAGGAAAACAACAGAATTGGAAAGACTAGAGATGGATGTTAGAAGGTAGTATTATGAAAGAAATAATAGAAGCACTTCCCTGGAGGTCCAGTTGTTAAGATTCCATGCTTCCAGTACAGGGGTAGTGGGTTCAATCCCTGGTTGGGGAACTAAGATCTCACATACCTTTTGGTTTGATCAAAAGAGGGGAAAAATAGAATAAAATGAGCATTAAAAATAAATAAATAGAACACAGTAAGGAGGCTGGATAATGCTGGGTGAGGGAGGCACAGAGTTGAGTCGTAGACCAGGAAGCAGGCATTATAGCTCAGCATGATGTGTATAAGTTGAGAGTATATTGAGCATCTGAAGAAGAAGGGTCACCTAAAACCATCCAGGGGTGTCTGGGAAGACTGCACGGAGGAAGTCATATCTTGCTAAAGAGCTGAAGGATCAGTAGGAGCTCACTGGTTGATGGGATAGAAGTGAGAGCGCTGACGTGTGTTTCAAGATTGGGGAGAGGCTCAGAGCACACTTTGGCAGAATATAAGTTTTTTTTTTTTTTTTTTGGCTGGAATTATACTGCATCATTAATCAAGTCATGGAGGGCCTTGCATGTCATATTGAGATGTCTTCACTTTATCCTGTGGCCTTGGAAAGCTATTAAAGGATTTTAAGCGATTGTGAAACTTGATCGTAACCTCTGAATCTCCATTTCCCTGACTATAGAATGAGCATGTTGGAAACAATGGCATCGATTGTCTCTAATAAATGAGTCTACTTTTTACATGAGGATTCAAGTCTGTATCTATATCAAAAGCCAGTGTCAAATGCCTAATATAAGAGGTCCTTGAAAAGATAATGCTTTTCGAACAATGTTTTGAACCACATATTTTTCTGAGAGATAAAGTGATCTCAACATAATAAAGGAAATTGATGGTGAAACTCAAAAAACAGAACACAAAACCTTTGATTTCTCAGTTATCACCATTAAAAGATAGAAAAGATTGACGTATAATAGAAGGTAGTCAATTGCATTATGATATATATCAGTACATAAAAAATCTAGACAGTGAATAAATGTTTATAGTGAAGGTTTAGTAGAGTCATAAAACGGAGGAGAGAAGCAGAATGAAAAGAAAGGCCACAAACAAGTCTCTTTATTTCCTTGCCAGGTGGGGCACAAAGAAAAAAGGTTGCTTTTTATTTATTTATTTTTATATTATTCTGGATTCAACTCAATTCAACATTTCTTTGGTTTCACGCTAGGTACTTACAAAATGAAAAAAAAAGAAAAAAGATGGCTTTGAGTATTTTCACACCAAAGGGCACTTATAAAATTTGAGGAAGCAGATGCTTCTAATTATTTGTTACAAGCAGGAGGATAAAATGAGAGCAGGTAAAATGAATGACTTCTACATTGATTTGGAGGAAAAAAAATTGTGAACATTAAACTATATTAATAAGCACACAAATAAATGCTACAGGAGAGGTACAAAGAAACTTCCAAGGAAGACACAAGTCTAATGAATTGAGAGGAGACACGAGATTATCGCAGATGAAAAAGGGTTTGGAATATGTTGCAATCTGAATAGGTCTTTGATAGTTGGACAAGGTAGAAAGGTTGTTCCAGGAAACAACCTGGAATAATGTGGAATGATGGAGGTGCTGGACATATTTAGGAAACATGAGTGTTCTTGAGTGGCTGGAGCTCAGGGCAGCAAGGGGACACAGTTTCGAGCTGGCCAGAGATGCTGTTGCTGCCCTTCCCACATCCCTGCTGGCAGGTCACCCCTCTCCCAGCTCTAATGAGGCCACAGGTCTGCCCTTGTTCAGAGAATCACCCTCCGGTGAACGGAACGCCCCTCAAGAGAGATATCACCTGCACCTCTGCTGCATCTTCGGCTCATGTGACTGACTGGCGCAGGGTACAAAAGAGCAAGCCCCTTTCAGGGGGACCAACTGAATTTTCTGGTCGGGAGCAGCCTAGGGACGCGGCGGACACAGACTCCAGCTAGGCCACGCCCGAGCTTAGTTCCCTTCCTTCCCCATCCTACTTCCCGTCATTCGTTTCCCTGGGAGCACCAGCTCCCCAATCCATCTGAGTCCCCGTCCCAGTCTCTGCTTATAGGCAGTCAGAGTGAACATGGATGGAATTGGCAAGTAGGCGGAACCAGCGTGGGGAGGGTCTCGGATTCCGTCCTGAGTTTAGGTTTTGTTTAGGCAGTGGGGAACTGACCACGGAAGGTTTTTAAATAGGAGGGGGACTTGCTTCTTTTATATGAAAATGAGGTGAAAACACTGCAGCAATGTAACTTTTTTTTATGTTTTATTTTTGGCTGTGGGGTCTTCGTTGCTTTTCGGGTCTTTCTCTAGTTGCGGCGAGCAGGGGCCGCTCTCGAATTGCTGTGCTTGGGCTTCTCACTGCGGAACGTGGGCTCTAGGAAGCAAGGGTTTCCGTAGTTGCAGCTCGTGGGCTCTGCAGTTTCGAGTCCCGGGCTCTAGAGCACAGGCTCAGTAGTTGTGGCTCCCGGGCTTAATTGCTCCGTGGCACGTGGGGTCTTCCCAGATGAGAGTTGGAACCGGGGTCTCCTGCACTGGCAGGTGGATTCTTTACCATCGAGCCACCAGGGAAGTCCAGAAGTAGAACTTTGAAGCTGTAATAAATGATTGAATGTGAGAGAGGAGGTAGGAAGAGAGAAGAAAAGAGGATGTTGAGATGTCTAGTGACAGTCGTTGAGTGTGAGGTGCCAGAGGAAAACCAGTATGAAGATGTTCAGCACGCTGTTGGAAATTCAGTCTGCAACTTATGGACAGGATTGGAATATATATTCAGGAAGCACTACCCATTAAACCAATATTTATTTAACAGCTCTGTGTGTTACTGACACAATGGCAAGTCAGACATTATTTGTGGAAGACACAGAAATATTACAGATAGATCAATATACTTGTTTAATTGTTGTAATATACCGAATACAAGGAACTTCCCTGGTGGCTCATCAGTAAAGAATCTGCCTGCAGTGCAGGAGACAGAAGAGGTGTTGGTTTGATCCCTGGGTTGGGAAGATCCCCTGGAGAAGGGCATGATAACTCTCTCCAGTCTTCTTGTCTGAAAAATCCCTTGGACAGAGGAGCCTGGCAAGCTGTAGTCTGGGGGATCACAAAGGGCCGGACACGACTGAAGCAACTGATAAGCACCCACACACTGGATACAAGATGTTGGTAGGATAATTTATTTAAAACTAGGCAATTCCCTAAAGGGGCATAATCTAAATATACAAAATTATAGGCTTCCTTCTGTGCTTGGAATAAATGCTCAGAAAATGAAATGAAAATTAGCTCATTTGTATTGACCACAAAAGCACCAAATACGTATGAATTAATTTAAGGTACCAGACCTTTCTGGGAAAAAAAATACTATAAAACATTACAGAGAGATGTAAAAGAAGATGTGAGTAAACGCATAGACAAGTGATGCTTCCAGTTAGGAAGACCATATTGGGCCAATGTCAGTCTTCTCAATTAAACTCTTAAATCCAGTGACATTTCAGTGGAATTTTGGGAGAATCTGTCAAACTGATTCAAATATTTATTTGCAAAAACCAAACAACAAGAAAAAAACTCCAATAACAAACCTGTGTGAAAATAGACCAGAATATTTTGAAAAATAAGAATGCATATGGCACTTGTCCTCTTGGACAGTATAGAAAACAAAAAGTTATTGTAATTTGGTGTTTATAATGATGGCATGAAAACAGACAAATAATTTCATGCAACAGTATTAAGAGTCCTACACAGATCTAAGGATGTGTAGCAACTGAATATATCAAAAGTTTGCCTGTAGTGAAGCAAGGGCAGATAATTCAGTAAATTGTATTAGGATGCTTGGCTTTTTGCAAAGAAAATAAATGTAGACCTTCCTACATCACAAGACACATAAATTTATTGCATGTATATCACACATCTGCTATAATATTATATTGTTAACTTGGATAGGAAGAGATGCCTTTTAAAACAGGTATGAAATCTAGAATCCATGAGGAAAGAGATTGTAGATTTGATAGAATTTACAGTTCTGTACTGTTATACGCTGGTACAGAAAGACAAGCAGTTAAATCTAGCAGACCAACAGTACCGCTGACAATCAGAGAGCTCCTGCACAGCAGTAAAAATATACGGCATAAAGTGGGCCAGTTATCAGAACAGGTCAAACATGCGAATGGCCAGTAAACACATGGAGAGAAGTTCACCTTCACTCATAATTACAGAATGAAAGTTCAAACAAAAATAGCATTTTTTTTCTATTAAAATGGCACTTTGTCAAATAGATCTTTACAGCTAGTGCTCCGCTGGATGTATTATAAAGACAATGACTTTTCGTTTGTCATTTGACTTTGTTTACTGTCATTTTTGCCTGAAAAAATGATAAAATGTGTTTTTTTAATCAAATAGAACAGCCAGCCTGTGTGACTCTTGGGTATTCACCAGTTTTCTTCTAGATATTTTAAAGTCTTATTTTTTTTTTTTAAATGTTGAAAATTTTATTTTTCTAGATTTAATTTTTTATAAGGAATTGAGCAGTGATCCAGTTAAGTTTTCCAACGGTTAGCCTATTTTCAAACACCTTTTATTAAATAATTCATCTTTTCTCCGTTAACTAAAAATTCTGTCTTTACTCACAAAATCACCCAATGCATTTGTATCCATTTCTGGATTCTGTTTCATTGCTGTGTCTGCTCACTCCTCCACCTGTGTAATGCTATTTTGAATATTATGATTTTAAAGATTTTAAAATGCTGACGGTGCTTGTCTTTTCTTATCACTCCTGTCTTTTTTCAACTTGAAGTATAGTTGATTTACAATGTTGTGTTAGTCTCTAGTGTACAGCAGAAGTGATTCAGTTATCTACCTATCTGTAGTTTCATATATATTATTTCATCATCACTCCTATCTTTTCTGGTTTCTCTTAGCTATTCTAACATATTCATTTTTTTCCAAATGAATTTCAGAGTAATTTAGTATTTTTATTTTTAAAATTGAAAAAAATTTCTTCTTTTTTCCAGTTTTTTAAAGGTATACTGATAAATAAAATTGCATATATTTAAAGTGGACAATGTGATGATACTATGCAAATATACATTGTGAATTATTTACCATAGTCATGTTAAAAGTAACATACCTGTCACCTCACATAATTACCTCTTTATTTATTTTTTGTGTGGTCAGAATGCTTAACATTTACTGTCTTAGCAAATTTCAAGTTTGCAATATAGTCTCATTGACTACAGTCCTTGTGTTATACATTAGACCCTCAGAATTTAATCATCTTAACAACTTAAAGGATTCTGACCAATATCTTCCCATATTGTTCACTCCTAGCCCCTGGCAACCACCACTTTGTTTTCCATTTCTATGAGTTAGGCTTTATTCCCTCCTACATATGAGAGGGATTATGTAGTGTTTATCTTTTTCCTTCTGGCTTATTTCACCTAGCATAATACCCTCCAGGTTCATTTATATTGTTACAAAATGCAGGATCTTTTTAAGGCAGAATAATATTCCTCTGATGCTGGGAGGGATTGGGGGCAGGAGGAGAAGGGAACGACAGAGGATGAGATGGTTGGATGGCATCACTGACTCGATGGACGTGAGTCTGAGTGAACTCCGGGAGATGGTGATGGACAGGGAGGCCTGGTGTGCTGCGATTCATGGGGTCGCAAAGAGTCGGACGTGACTGAGCAACTGAACTGAACTGGATTGAATATTCCATTGTATGCATATTTCATATTTTCTTTAACCATTCATCCATCAATAGACAGGTTGTTAAATTATCTTGGCTATTTGAGTAATGCCTCAATGAACAGGGGAGCTCAGCTATCTCTTGAGGTACTTACTGATTTTGTTTGCTTCAGATATATACCTGGATGTGGGATTCCTGTATCACATGGTAGGTCTTTTATTTTTTTCTTTTAAATTGTTTGAGTAGTCTCTCTAGTGTTTTCCATACAGGATACACCAATGAACATTCCCAACAACAGTGCACGAGGGCTTTCTTCTTTCTGCATCTTGGCCAAAATGTGTTACCTCTAGATGTTTTGATAAAAGCTGTCCTAACAGGTGTGAGACTTGTTACCTCACTGGGGTTTTGCTTCGTATTTCTCTATGGTTGGCAGTGTTGGGCCCTTTTTCATATACCTGTTGGCCATTTGTATGACTTCTTTGGAAAAATGTCTATTCAGATCTTCTGTGTAATTTTTAATTAGATGACAGTTGACCCTTGAAACAACAAGAAGGTTAAGGACACAGACTCCTACACAGATGAAGATTCATGTGTAACTTAACAGTTGGCCCTCCATATCTGCTGTTCTGCATCCTTGGATTCAACCAACCATAGATTGTGTAGTATTATAGTAGTATTTATTGGAAAACGGAGAAGGTGATGGCACCCCACTCCAGTACTCTTGCCTGGAAAATCCCATGAATGGAGGAGCCTGGTGGGCTGCAGTCCATGAGGTGGCTAGGAGTTGGACACGACTGAGTGACTTCACTTTCACTTTTCACTTTCATGCATTGGAGAAGGAAATGGCAACCCACTCCAGTGTTCTTGCCTGGAGAATCCCAGGGAGAGGGGAGCCTGGTGGGCTGCCGTCTCTGGGGTCGCACAGAGTCGGACACGACTGAAGCGACTTAGCAGTAGCAACATTGGAAAAAATCTGAGTGTAAGTGGACCTGTGCAGTTCAAATCCATGTTGTTCAAGGGTTAACTATACATAGTTTTTTGCTATTAAGTTGTATGATGTATGTTTTTAGACGGGGACCCCCATCAGACGTCTCGTTTGCACACCCAGTATTTCTAAAGCCCTGCTGTTCCCAGGCTTCTCGGTGGTTTTCATCAGGGTCCCATCAAATTTAGAAATTCAATTATTAGCATTCTTTATTATTTTTGACATTTTCTATCCAATATTAAGATATGCTTTTCTGTTTATTCATGACCTTTATGGATCTCAGCAGAATCTTAAAGTTTTATTTTCTTTTTTACACTCTGCATTTGTCATTTTAAATTTATCTGTATGTCTTTTGCTATTATAGATAGTATCCTTAAATGTACTCTATTGTCTGCTTATTGTTTTCATTAAAAGGCAATTGTTATTTATTTATTAAATAAAATTTTAATAATTTTTATTTATTAAAAAGCTATTGTCTTTTGTATAGTTGTTTTGTAACTACTTTACTAGCTTTCCACCAAACTTTTTACCAGACGTAGGATTTTGCTTTTTTCATTTTTAACATGTTAATTGTTCAACCTTCAAAGATCAGATAAATTCAGTTTATTTGAATGGCTTCAAAATAAAAAGAAGAATCACTTCCAAATTCTATTTGCAATGCCAGCAAGCACTATTTCATAGATTGCTCCTCTGAAGGAAACCTATAGTCTTTTTTGTGAAATTTATGCAAAAAATACTGAATAAGAGCTTATGTTTCTATTACTTTCCTTTAGTTGATAATCTTAAGTTTTCCATGGATATTAGCAAATCATCTGCAAATAGCCATAGGTTTACTTTATTTCTTGTATTTATACCTTATATTTCTCTTTTCTAAATGCATTGTCTGGTGTTTTGCAAACAAGAATAAATTGAAATTTCTTTTATTGTTTCCCTTATCAAGGGAAGTTTTTCTCATTTTTAACTATTAAGCTGAAATGAAATTAGTATCATGTCAAGAACATATCATTTGTTCCTATTTTCACTCAAACTTCGTTTAAGTTAGAAGTGCAATTTGAATTTTATCAGAAGTCAAATCCGGCATCATTTGAAAAAGTGATTAAAATTTATCCTTGTCCTTGTAACATGCCATTTTAATCCAATAAAGTTATTACTTTTTAGGTATTTTTTCAGTATTTTATTTACCATTTTTAATTTTTCTACTATATTATATTTGCTTATGTTTTATTTATTGCTGCTGTTGCTGCTAAGTCGCTTCAGTCGTGTCCGACTCTGTGCGACCCCATAGACGGCAGCCCACCAGGCTCCCCATCCCTGGGATTCTCCAGGCAAGAACACTGGAGTGGGTTGCCACTTCCTTCTCCAGTGCATGAAAGTGAAAAGTGAAAAATGAAAGTGAAGTCGCTGCATACTTTCTAGAAGTGAGATTGATCTTTATTTGGTTTTTCTTTCTAATTTTTGGAGAGTGAGATATCTATATCAAGTTTCTTTTCAGCATTTTGCGGGCTTCAGGAAAGGTATTTGAAAGATTTCTTCTTCATGTTTTGGTAACTTTTGAAGGTTGAAATAATTTTTCTACCCTCTCAACTCCTTTATAAAAAAAAAAGTGTACCTGCAAAAATTCTGGCAGAAAGCGCAGTAAAGGTGAAATGGTTGACTTTGGATGTGGGCTTATCATCCATTTTTCTCATCTTCCTAGTTATCTAAATTTGGGGAAATTTTGAAACATTTTATATTAAATATAAGAGAAGTCAATGAAGGAAAGACAGGGGAAAGATACTTTCTGTATGATGAGTGGTAGTTAATATAATTGTCAGCAGAAAGATTATCTAGGCAGATTTGTCAAAGTTCAGGAAAGAGACAAAAAGAATGTATATTAAAGCAGTGGCCCAAAAGGGAAGGGTGAGGAGGGTGGATGAAGCCTGGAGGCTGGCTGACATGCAGAGGGAGAAGCTACACAGAGAAAATGCTGTAAGGGAGAAAATGGAGCTGAAGTCAGAACCTTAAGACATTGCCAGGCACTTAAAAGGCACTGGACAGTTAATGTGTGGAATGCATGAAGAAATAAACCCAAGAAACGTGGGCCTAGGAACCCAGTCCTCAGCAGAGCACACAGGGAAAGTCCTCAGGGAAATCTGAAGAGGACGCACTGAGCTGGGAGAGAAGGGAGCTTTCAGGAGGGGCAGGCATCAGTGACGGGGCATCTTTGAGAATCCCAGGACCCTGGCATCTTTTAAGAGCAGTTTGAAGAGAATGGTGGGAAACCAAATTGACAGGAAAGGAAAAAGTCTCAAAACAAAGTGAAGAGAACCAGAGACTGACGTCGTAACTTGAGTGGTGTCAGAGTGGAGAGACGATCTTCCACAAAACGAGAGGGGAAGGCAGGACCTCACATTCTTGGCTGAAGAAACTTGCTTTTTGGTTCTTTGAATTTTTTGGCCACCATAATTGCTGATCAGAAAGTGATTTATTTCACTATTTATTTCACTATTACACTGGATCCAGCTGAACTAGTAAATTGACCAGAATAACTCAAGAATACATTTTTACCCCCCATAATTTAAGAAAAGGGCTCCATATTGGTCTGACATATTAGGAAAACAGTTACTTCTGAGCTTTATAGAATTCTGATTGTAAGCAGTCTATTTACTGGTGAACTCTTGATTCCTATTTTTCTGTTTCATCTTAGCAATGCAACTGTGGAAAGTTTACATTAACTCCTCCAAAACAAAAGGAACATTGTATACCTCAAAGCCGAGCATTCCCTTTCCTCATTGAGATGGGAAAATAAAAAGAGACTGGCTGTTTGTTCTTAGAGAGCCAGATTCCCGAATAACTGTGCAGAGCTTCATTTTTCCAGTTCCTTGTAGAGCAGCAGGTCTTATCTTGACCTCTCATTCTAAAAGTGCCCTGTCTTTGGAAGTGTCCCTTGGGAAAGGGTACATTTAAAAATGCATTTAAAAAAATGTCTTCCGGTGAAAGTTATTCCATTATTTTGAAATCAAAAGTATTATGAGCATCATATATGTTTCACATGTGGGGCTTCCTGGGAATAAGATATGTAGAACAAGCATATGCACAGTGATTATACACGGCTATGGGAGAACTTTATTTCTTTGGAAAAGTGAAGTGAAGTCACTCAGTCGTGTCCGACTCTTTGCAACCCCATGGACTGTGGCCTACCATGCTCCTCTGTCCATGGGATTTTCCAGGCAAGAGTACTAGAGTGGGGTGCCACTGCCTTCTACAGAGGATCTTTCTAACCCAGGGATCGAACCTGGGTCTCCTGCATTGTAGGCAGACGCTTTACCTTCTGAGCCACTAAGGAAGTCCTCTTTTTGGAAAAAGGACAGCTTAAAGCTATAGGGTGTAATCCTCTTTGACACCTCATTAGCATTATCTGGGAAACAGCTGCTGTGAAGACATGAATATGCTCCCATGCCGGGGGTGGGGGGTATTCCTTTCCCAGTGTGGTCAGAGCAAGCCACGGGCTTAATGTTACAATTTCGACCTCCTATTGCCATAGGATCTGGGAGTCATGCTCCTTGGTATTTACCCAAAGGAACTGAGAAGGTTTATCCACCGAAACACCTACACAGAGGTGATGATAGCAGCTTTATTCAACATTGCCAAAAGTTGGAAACAATTAAACGTTCTTCAGGTGAGTGGTTGTGACACATCCAGATGATGGGATGTTACTTAGTGCTGAGAAGACATGAACTATCAAGGCATGGACAGAGGAGTCTCCTGGTGGTCCAGCACTTAGGACTCTGCCCTGGGTTCAACCCCTGGTTGGCGAACTAAGACCCAACATACCACGTGGCATGGCCAAAAAAAAAAGAAAGACGTGGAAGTATGTGGAGGAAACTTTAAAATGCGTATTCCTGAGTGAAAGAAGCCAGTTGGAAGAGGTGAGCTACCATCTGATTCCAACCATGATATATTCTGGAGAAGGCAAAACTAAGGAGACAGTGAAAAGACCAGCGGCTTCAGGGATTGGAGGGTGTGAGAAGGGATGAATAGGCAGGGCATAGAGGATTTTAGGGCAGAAAACAGCCTGAGTGATGCCACAATGATGGATTCATGTCATTATACATTTGTTCAAAGCATAGGATGTATAATATAATATCAAAAGTGAACCCTAGTATAAACTATGAACTCTGGGCGACTGTGAGGTGACAAGGTAGGTTTATCAGTTGTAACAAATGTCCTATCTGGTGGGCGATGCTGACCATGGGAGGCTGTGCATGGATACACAATGGGTACAGGAGACTCTCTGTATCTGCCCCTCAGATTTGCAGGGACCTTAAACTGCTTTATAAAAGTAAAGTCTTGGGATTTCCCTGGTGATCCCATGGCTAAGACTCTGTGCTGCCAATGCAGGGGGCCCGTATTAGATCCCTGATCAGGGAACTAGATCCTTCATGCTGCAACCAAGAGTTTGCATGCTGCAAGGAAGACCTGGCTCAGCTGAATGAATAAAGTCTTAATTAAACAACCCAACAAACGTAATATTTTACCAGTGATCTGATCTTCAGAGTAACTATGATGTCATTCTTGCTTTCCCTCATACAGCGTCCTGTGCTCCTTCCAGACCCTTGAAAACGTGTTCTGATGTGTTGACAGGGGTTGAGTCGGGGAGAAAGGAATGGGGGTGTTCCATGTCTGCTCCTTTTTAAAGACAGTCAAGGCTATGGTTTTTCCAGTGGTCATGTATGGATGTGAGGGTTGGACTATAAAGAAAGCTGAGCGTTGAAGAATTGATGCTTTTGAACTGTGGTGTTGGAGAAGACTCTTGAGAGTCCCTTGGACTGCAGGAGATCCAACCAGTCCATTCTAAAGGAGATCAGTCCTGAATATTCATTGGAAGGACTGATGTTGAAGCTGAAACTCCAATACTTTGGCCACCTGATGTGAAGAGCCGACTTATTGGAAGAGACCCTGATGCTGGGAAAGATTGAGGGCAGGAGGAGAAGGGGACGACAGAGGATGAGATGGTTGGACGGCATCACTGACTGGATGGACATGAGTTTGAGTAAACTCCAGGAGTTGGTGATGGACAGGGAGGCCTGGCGTGCTATAGTCCATGGGGTCACAAAGGGTCAGACACGCCTGAGCGACTGAGCTGAACTGAACGGAAGTACATGTGGTGGACCTACTTCCTCATGGGATGCTTGCACAGCTGATAGGGCTTGGGCACTTCACCTTGTCAGACTCCACATTGAAGAGTCTGCTGCCTCTTCTTACACAGATGTTCCCTTTCCTGACAAGTGTGCGTGGGGGTTACTTAAAGATCAAGAAATACCACTGAATGCTGAATAATGGCGAAGGGTGAAACACAAATGTTTTTTCCACAGGTTTTTGTTTGTTTTGTTTTTGGCTACTCTGTGCAGCATGCGGGATCTTAGTTTCCTGACCAGGGATCGAAGCCACACCCCCTGCAGTGGAAGCCTGGAGTCTTAACCACTGGGCCACTAGGGAAGCCCTTTTCTGTTCTTCTGTTTGTAAGCTCCTCTTCTCTTTGGGGATGTGGGATCCCCTCTATAGACTTTGAGGAATAGAAAGCTATTTGTTTTGCTAGAAAGCCTCACAAAGATAGGACTCTGTGGGGAAATCTGTTGTCTCTGGGAAGAAATAGGACATGAAAGTAAATTCATGATCTCTATAAAACATTTTTATTTCCTCAAATATATAGTGTTGAATTTTTGTGCTTGTGGGGTAATCAGGATTTTGAGAAATAATATGAAAAGTAGAATTCATTTTCTCTTGGAAATTACAGATTGGAGAGTTAAGACAAATAACACACACATATGCATAATGTTTTTTTTTTTTTAAATCATGTATTTTGAAAGTGTGAGAGCATTTTATTTTCCTGTCCCTTAGAAATGGAGACTGTTACATAGGTTTAAATAATGGTTTAGGGTACCTGCACTGGGATGGAAAGTGTCCCCCCAAATTTGATGTCTTTCCAGGAACTTCCAAGTGAGACATCGTTTGGAGACAGGGTGGTTGTAAATATAATTAGTTAAGCTGGAGATAGGGTGAGTCCTTAGTTCCTATGATCGGTGTCCTGATAAAAAGAAGAGAAGAGACGCAGAAGGCTGGTGGCCATGTGAAGACCAAGGTAGGGAGTGGAATTAAGATGTCACTAGTCTAAGAATGCCCAGGGATGCCAAAGCTGGAAGAGGCAACGAAAGAGCCTTCTCCGGGGGCTCAGAGGGATCATGGCCCTGCCGGCAACTTGATTTCAGACTTCAGGTCTCCAGAACAGGGAGGGAATACACTTCTGTGTCTTAAGCCAACCGACTTGTGGCGCTTTGTTACACCAGCCCTAAGAACTGACCACGTGTCATAATCATAGAGCAGTCATGATTATTTAAAAATCATGACAAATGCCCAAATACTGGGAAGTGAGTTAGTTAACTGTGGTATATCAGTAAAACATTTTATTACCTGTAAATCTGACAATATGTGGACTTTAGAGATACACAGAAAACTCTGCTAAATAATAAATAGCAATCATATAGTAAGGACACAGTGATTATGAGCATAAATATGTAACAATGGAGGTTTAGGAAAAAACTTTATTTTCATATAATTGGGGCAAGATGGTAAAACACTTCTTGTTTATTTCTTTTAATAAAAGGAATAAATGTTTGACATACAAATTTTAAAACAACAAGTCACAAAAGTAGTTTGACATAAAAGTCACCTTCAGGTGACTTGAATAGAGACTGGAGATACATTCGGTCTCTGCACACAGAGTAATTCATTTCCTCCTCACGGTGCCTTAAACCTGAACCTGAACCAGGGGCATGTATTGTAAAAGGACACAAACGGACCTGTAAGGAACTTGATCATGGAAAACTTCAACATAGATTGTGTTGATTTTCTAAACACTGAGTGCACTGCTAACTGGGGCTAACAGCGTCAAAAAACAGTCATGGCTGAGCAATCATGGAGCCAGTAGACCTAGAAGTTTATGACTCTCCCACTTGTTTTTTATAGAATCTAAGCCCTAATTAATACTTCAGGTCCACAAAATGAGGGGACTGGAGGCTTTGGCTTCTGGAGAAATATTTGCAGTGAAAGTTAAGAAGCTGGTGAAACAGCTCATTAAACCAGCCCATCCCTTTAAATGCCATAACCCATGTAGTGATGAAATCTTGCTGGAAACCTCCAAGTGAGCCTTCTGAGCCAGGGTCAGTTTCCATTATACAACAGCAGTTGGCTAATTTTCAGGCCAGCTGACCTCTCTTTAGGTGGGAGTATGCCCTTCTGTCTTCTCTAAAAATAAAAATTAAAAAATTAGTCCTCTAAACTATAAGCCTGTTTTTGGAAATTAGTTTGTCATTTTGGTGAGTCTCAGAGGTATCTGTGAGTAGCAAGTGTGGAAGAAAACAAAGTAGAATCCAGTGGCATAAGGAATCCTTGCACTGTTGGCCAAGCCCATGTGAAACACAGTTGCTATTTATCTGAAGAGCAAAACAGGAAGTCATTCTGCAAGGAACCGCCCATTAAGAATCATTTTACATGATGATTTACAGCCCCTGTACAAAACCACCAGTGTTTAAAGCAACAAACACCTTCTGAGTTTTCTATTAAGATTTTTCTTCTTCTTGGACAACTGAAAGTATGGCAATGTTTGATGTATCCACGGTACAAAGGGTCGAGTCATCTACTTACTGATTTTCCAGGGAAAGCGCTATCAATGGGGGAAGTCATGCAAGCCACGGGTTTTGTCCAGAGTTGGTCTTCCCTCCCCACTGGGAAGGAATCTTCCAAATGGCCCAGCAATCACTCATCTTGGTGAAATCTCTCCTTAGAGATTCTCTGAGGAAAGGAAAGCACAGAAGGAATAAATAAAGCACCACAGGAGTAGAAGGGAAAAAATAGTCATACAGTTTTTAACCTTTGGGTGAAAACAGTGGTTCTTGAACTTTCCAGTGTTTTGGATAAATCTTGGTGGGCATATCCCCCTGGGAGCCCTTGCAGGAACTGTTTGGCCTCCAAAAGCATTGGGAGGGGGTCCACGAATGGAAAGTGCTGGATCTAAAGTTAACAAGTCTCCCTCCAAAGAAGGAGAAATCTGAGTCACCAAAGAGACATTTCCTAAGTAGAAATGCAGTCTCAAAGTTAGGATTCTTGATGTGAGAAGGTGCAATTGCATTTTTCATTTGAGTAGCTCTAAAAATATTGTTTCAGGCCTTTCACCTGATGTTAGAATGATTGGTATATTCCTGGTGTTACTTTTGTTTTACTTTTTCTAAATAAGCCAGGTGCTCCTAAGAATACAAAGATAAAGAAAAGATGAAAATTTCCTTCACTTGCCCAGATACCTGTTGTGTAATGACCTCACTCCACTGGTCATTTTAGCCTTTTGAAGGTGCTTCTGCTAAACTGATGGCACCTCCTGTAAGTGGCACTAACCAAGATTTTAAGAATACGTCTCTTTGTGAGCGACAATTTTATTTGATTGCCAGCAGAGATTATTTAGAACAGACAATTTCTAGACTTTACATGTTCTCCCAAGTCATAGTTGTTGGAGCGTGAAAAGTGGGCCATTTCCTGTTAGTATTTTGTAACCTGAGGTATTTTATTTTTTTCCTTTATTACCAATTTCTGGGAAAGACGATTCTGAAACACATTTTGTTGATTATCTAAGCACTATTAATTTCAGGTCTGAAAATTCCAAATGAGGTGTATTGACAGTCAAGTCTCTTTCTGAGCTTTATGGAGCTTTACTGATGTCTAATCTGTCTAACATCCCATGGAGAGATGAGAGGCGGTACATAGATTCCTGAGAAAGTAGTCAATTTAAGTGAGATGACACCAGCGCTGAGACTCATGCCACCTTGGGAAATTAATTCTTCTCATCCCCAAAGTTTCAGTAGATTAAAAACTACCAGGGAATGCACCTTGCTATTTAAGTCTATTTAAGAATCTGTTCTCTTAGTTTAGCTCACTCTTGAACAAGCTATTTTTCACATTTTTGCTGGTTCCAAAAGCAAAATGTTGAAGTAGTGAATGGGGACTGACCAAATGATTCTGGCCCCAAACTGCATACATCAGTGCAACTGTAACTGAGCAGGGTCCCACAGGGGCGTTCCGGGGACAGACGCCTTCCCCGTCTCTCCTGCTTTTGCTCCTCTCTGAAGGACCCGAATAACAGTATCCCATGTGCATTTCCCAGTTTTTCAGCTGCTAAAACTACCACCAAATGGAAGAAATTAACTACCTGATGATCATGGGCAGGTAGCACCCAGAACTTCCTGTGGCTAAGGATTGATCAGAGAGCTGTGCGTGAGCTGATCACATATCCTCGATGCCCCTCCCTCAACGTGGCTTTAAAAAATGCTTTGCTGAGGCTTCTCTGGTGGTCCAGTGGCTAAGACGCCGTGCTCCCAGGGCAAGGTGATTGTGTTCAAGCCCCGGGTAAGGGATCTGGATCCCACCTGCCGTAACTAAAATCCCACAGGCCACAGTGAAGTTAGAAGATCCTGTGTGCCTCATCTAAGATCCAGAACAGCCAAATAAATACACAAATAAAACTAAATATTTTTAAAAATGCTTTGCCAGAACTGTTCAGGGGGTTTGGGCATTTTTGAGCACAAGCCACGCTTTCTCCTTGCTCAGCTCTGCAAAAACCTTCCTCTGCTCCAGACTCCAGCATTTCGATTTATTTGGCCTCACTGTGCATCAGGCATGTGAGCTTGCATTTGGTAACACAATGAACGCTACAGAGAGGCCATAAACAGAATATATCCGAGAATAAGTCACTGTCAAGTTCTTAGTCGCTATTCTGGAGGTGAGGAGTTACAAAGCTGTTCTAAGCTAACATTCTCACATTCCCTGAGAGGGATTTTAAGTTCATCATTAGCTAGTCTTACCCTGAATTGTAATGTTGATGCTGATGATGTCAATTAACATTTATTGAGGGTATAGTCAAACTGTTATTAATCAATGTACTGTTATTTAATCCTCCTTGTAGTTTTGAGAAGTCTAAATAATCTGTAGCAGAAGTAGAGAATTGTAGGTTTAATGGTGGTTTATTTTAAAACTGAAATATTACTGAATTAGAGAATCCTGAAAATTCAGCCAGACTAAAGCTTGAGAAAAGCACCTGTAGAGCCACCCTTCTAGTTTGTTCTGATTTCCTGCACAGATGACGTCAAGGGTCCATGGTTCTGTGAACATTTGAACCTGTACCAAACGTTGAGGAAATATGAGCAAGCATTTCCAAGCTAATTTTTATAAATGAAGACACTTTTTAGAAATGAATAGTCACTACATTAAACTAATTTAAATTTACACCCTTTCCCCTGATTCCACTCTTCTCCATTGACTGATGCATTGTCTGCTTTTCAGATCTGGATATTAATTTTCCTACTTCGATAGCTTATTTAATTGAATGCTGTCAATGGCTATTGACTCAGTATATTGACTGAGTATAATAGATAACAATGGAAAGAGTTCCTAATAGAATGACTGCTATGGACTAGTTAATTCACATGGCAGGCATTCTCCTAACTACTTTCCGAGTATCATCTTACTCTTCACAGGAAGGCATGAGGAAGGTGCTACGTTGTTATTGCTGTTTTGGAGATGAGGAAATAGTGTCTCCAAGAACTTAAGTGAATAGCTCAATGAACAAAGCCAGTAACCTGGGCTTTCCTGGTGGCTCAGATGGTAGAGAATCCACCTGCAATGTTGGACACCTGGGTTCATTCCCTGGATTGGGAAGATCCCCTGGAGAAGGGAAAGGCTACCCACTCCAGTATTCTGGCCTGGAGAATTCCAGGGACAGAGGACCCTGGCAAGCTACACTTCGTGAGGTCTCAAAGAGTCAAACACGACTGAGTGACTATCACTTTCACTTTTCACAAAGCCAGTAGATATGGAGATCCAGTGTTTGAAATCAGTTCTGTTTAACTTCTTAGTCGTAACAAGCTGTTTTTTTAAATTTATTTTTTGTTGTTTTATGGTCTCAATGTCATCTCTGATGTCTTTGATAATATCACTATTAGTTTCTTTAGAATTATCATTTCCTTTTACAGTCTCCATTTTTTCCACTTTTCTCTTTTCTGATTGTTTTTGTTTTTGCCTTTTATATTGTAGCCAAGGTTCTCAACTCTGAATATAACCAAAGACACCTGGAGGGCTTTAAGAAAATACTGATGCTCAGGACCACAGATGAATAAAATCCAAACCTCTGCTATTGGGACATATTTCTTCAAAGCTTACTAGTTGATCTCTGTTCAGATCTGGGGAATCCTTCAGTTCAGTTCAGTTCAGTTGCTCAGTCGTGTCTGATTCTTTGCAACCCCATGTACCACAGCACGCCAGGCCTCCCTGTCCATCACCAGCTCCCAGAGTCCACCCAAACTCATGTCCATTGAGTTGGTGATGCCATCCAACCATCTCATCCTCTGTCATCCCCTTCTCCTCCTGCCCTCAATCTTTCCCAGCATCAGAGTCTTTTCAAATGAGTCAGCCCTTGGATGTCTCTATATCTGGGTCTGTTTAAGCAAGGAAGACCGGAAAACTGACTAGAAAACTCAGGCCCAGATGATTCAATTGGTGAATTCTATTGAACATTTAAAAAAGAAATAATACACTATTTTATACACAGTCTTTCAGAATATAGAGAATGATGGTTCTATTAAACTCATTTTTTGAGGTCAATATCACCCAAATATGAGGCCAGAGAAAAGCACTAAAAATCCCACCCATCCATACCAGTAATCCTCGTGAGACCCAAAGATTTTTAACAAAATGCTAACAAATAAATCCAGGAAGGCAAAGTTGATTTAATATTTGAAAATCAATCAGTATAATTCACTTAATAAAGGAAAAAATTATCATTTCAATCAATGTAGAAAAATGTTTGAAAATATTCATTCATGATAAAACATTTAATCAAGTTAAAAGGGGACTTCCTCGTTCTGATAAAGGGTACATATGAAAAACTTACTGCTAATATTATACGTAGTGTTTCAAAATTAAATGCTTTCTCCCTGAGATCAGGAACAAGGCAAGGGTGATCATTAGCACACCATATGTTCAACATTTTACCAGAAAGCGTAGCCTTCACAACTAAGCACGAAGGGAAATAAAATGCAAAAATATCTGAAAAGTAAGTAAAACTGTCTCTTCTTGAAGATGTCATGATTGACTATGTAGACTATTACAAGAAATCTATAAACAACTGCTATCTGCAACTATTAAACTAATTTAGAGAGGTTATAGGGTCAAATGTCAATGTACAAAAAACGGCATTTTTATGTACTGAAAGCTGACCGTACCCTTTTTGCATGAAAGAGGGCCTGGGTGACATTCAGCTTCAGTGAAAGGTAGTCTTGGTTGTTTACAGGGACAGCCCATTATAAAGATTTCATATCTTTACTCTTGGGCTGATTGATTCCTCAGAGAAGAGTTCTCTAATCTGTCTAGACCGTAGTGTTCTGGCTGCCAGTGTTCTGGAGGTTGGGGATTTCAGGAACATCAGTACACATATTTCCACTTAATCCCCATTTTTTGATTCCTCGTTTTTTGCCTAGCATCCCTGGTACATTTACCCTCTCTTGAGAATCGATTGACGTCTTCCACCAGGACGAGGGAAGGACTCTCCCTCCGGAGGGGTGGGGTCTCCCCTGGGGTGTGTGACTGCTTCTTTCAGTCCCCTTCCGTGGGCGTTTTAATCTGGAGCCTCTCTCTCTCCCCCTGCTCCAGAAGTGCCTGTTGCTACCAGTGTCTGAGTCCTTTGAGAACTCTGTGCAGGGATGAAGTGGGTTCTCAGTGTTCCCCGCTGCCAATCAGGCTCCAGTCCTGCTAAACTAGTGACTGCTCAGCCATCTGCTTCCAGGCATGCAATATTTTTATTGTTATCCTCCCTTCTCCTGTTCTCCCATTCCTACATGTGTTTGTGAGAAACCTCTTCATCTTTTCCATAAAGTACAGCGAGGATACTTCATGTGAAATTGAAATATCAAGATCACTGATTTAAAGGAATGACTTATTTTATAAAAAGTTAAGTTATATATTACATTTTAGTAATACTTTATACTTATGTAAGGGAAGAATAATCAGGCATCTCATTTGTAGGCTTTAAAGTAACAAGCATTCCACATGGAAAATTCCATATGGAAGCAGATGGAATAATAATATGGTTTTAGTATCTGCAGTGAAAAAAATAAAGAACTAAAAGAGTGTCTGGTTCACCCGATACCAATGAGCCCCTTGTCTCTCCATTCCGCCTCTCACGTAAACCGTGCATCTATAACTTAGGCCTTCATGGTACTTAGAAAGAAATTTGGCGTAATTGTCACCGTGCCTCTGAGGAAGTGAAAGAATACATTTTAGAGGCAGTACTAATTAATTGAACAAGCCTTAATTGAGAGTTAACCGTGAGGCAGGCACTGTTGTGAAACAGAATGGACCCAGATCCCTGGCCCTCTGAGGATTCCATGCCAGGCAGCAGGCTTCTGATATCAAAACCAACATAAAGGGCACCAAAAACTCCTTCAGTGAATTCTGTGAAATAGGGCACCTGTGCTTATACCTGTGGGTATTTCTTCTTGTATCTGTGTTTTTGACTTCTGTAGCAGCGAGATTAACATTGTATTCAGATTTATTTAAATTTTCCTGTTGTTGCTGTTGTTTGTTGATTATAACATCCACTTCTAAAGATGACTTGAAATAGGCTTCCAAGGTACATACAAAGGTGATTAAAAAAAAGTTAAAGTCAGAGAACTGAAGCAGAGGGAGAATACAAACAGGAAAATAGAATAAAGCCAAGACTGACAACAATGAACAAAATGCATGTAGACAAGACCCATTCCTCGTTAGGCACAGACTACGAATTTCCCTCTATTTCTTTTGGTATTTTAAAGGAAAAACATCATTAATTTCCAGAAGTCAAAAAAATCAGTTATCAGGTGATATAGGCACTTCCCAGGTGGCACTGGTGGTAAAGACCCTGCCTGTCAGTTCAGAAGACCTAAGAGTCACCGGTTTGATCCCTGGGTCGGGAAGATCCCCTGGGGGAGGGGAGGGCGTGGCAACCCACTCCAGTCTTCTTGCCTGGAGAATCCCATGGGCGGAGGAGCCTGGGGGCTGCAGTCCATAGAGTCACACAGAGTTGGATACGACTGAAGCAGCTTAGCACTCATGCACATAAAATATGGAAGTTTCGCCTGTGGATCTTCACAAAAGGATCTTCATTAAGAAATGGAGTGAAAAACTTCCTTACTGAAAAACAAAAAACCACAGGGATTCCCTGGTGGCTCAGTGATAAAGAATCTGCCTGCCAGTGCAGGAGCTGTGGGTTTGATCCCTGCTCAGGGAAGATCCCACGTGCCTCAGAGCAGCCAAGCTCCTGTGCCGCAGCTGCGGAGCCTGTGCTCTAGAGTTTGTGCTCTGTGACAAGAGAAGCCAGCACATGTGTACCTGTGGCGGATTCATTTTGATATTTGGCAAAACTAATACAATTATGTAAAGTTTAAAAATAAAATACAATTAAAAAAAAAAAAGAGAAGCCAGCACAACGAGAAACACACTCACAGCAACTGGAGAAAGCCCCCGTGTGGCAACAAAGACCCAGCACGGCCAGAAATAAAGAAAGAGAATTATGTAAACATTACACTTTGACTTTCTCTTAAAGAAAATACAAGAGTGAGTTCCATTGGACTACTTTTTCTTATGTCTTTACTATAGTCCAACTGTGTTAGCGCAAAGTATAATTTAGTAAGCGTGTTATACTAGGAGTCTAAATTAAGAAAATTCTAGAAAACCCTTCTACATATTTGTTTAAAAATATGTGAATTTTTCATTCTCTGTGAGGTTATAATAAATCTACCAATATTTGCAGCTTACAAAATACTTTGTTTCACATACATTCTCTACTAAGGCAACTTTCCAGTGGGTGTTGTCACTATCATCATCTTTTTAACACAGAGAATCATGCATATTAAATAATTCACACAAGATATCCTAGCCAAGAAATGAGAAACCAATATTGGAATAAAGAACTTTTAACTCTAGATATTGTCTTCTTAACAACTTACCAGTCTCCATTAGCTACATCTAGGTGACCAAGAAAATGCTAACACAGTTGTTTATTCCTTTTAACATTTAATAAACTGTGAAGAGCATAATGTGGACTCAGTAGAGACTGATGAACTATATCTGGCTGTGACTGTGTAGCAACCATCCAAATCAAGATACAGAATATTTCCAGTAGCCCAGTAGCTTCTTTTGTGCCCTTTCTTGGTCAACATTTATTCTCCCAGCTACTGCTGCTGCTGCTGCTGCTGCGGCTAAGTCGCTTCAGACACGTCCGACTCTGTGCAACCACATAGACTGAAGCCCACCAGGCTCCTCTGTCTCTGGGATTCTCCAGGCAAGAATTCCGGAATGGGTTGCCATTTCCTTCTCCAATGCATGCATGCATGCTAAGTCGCTTCAGCCGTCTCCGACTCTGTGCGACCCCATAGACGGCAGCCCACCAGGCTCCCCCGTCCACAGGATTCTCTAGGCAAGAATGCTGGAGTGGGTTGCCATTTCCTTCTCCACTATTCTCCCAGACATCACCGATATTCTGGCTTATATTATTATCAACTTGATCAGGTCTTGAGCATTATGTAGGTAGACTCATACTATGTATACTGTTTTATGTCTGGCTTTTTTTGCTCATAAAAATGTCTTTGAGATTCACTTATAATGTTGTGTATATCATTGCAAGGTCTTGTTCTTTTTTAAAAAACAGCTTTATTGACATTTATTCTGCAAAGGATACAATTCATCCTTTAAAGTACACAGTTCAGCATTTTCTAGTATATTCAAAGAGTTATGCAACTATCACCAAAATCTAACTTTAAACATTTTTAACATCATCAAAGAAATCCCATACACATCAGCAGTCATTCCCCATTCCCCTCCCAAGCCTGCAAAGCCCCCCAAACCCATGAATCTATCTACTTTCCATCTCTATAGTTAACGCCCATTCTGCATATTTCGATAAAATGGATGTACATATAATGTTGTCCTTTGTGACTGGCTTTTTTCACTTACCATCATGCTTTCAAGATTCGTCCTTATTGTAACATAATATCAGTTCAGTTCAGTTCAGTTCAATTGCTCCATCGTGTCTGACACTTTGGAACCCCATGGACTGCAGCACTCCCGGCCTCCTTGTCTATCACCAACTCCCAGAGTTTTCTCAAACTCATGTCCATTGAGTCAGTGATGCCATCCAACCATCTCATCTTCTGTTGTCCCTTTCTTCTACCCCCTTCAATCCTTCCCAGCATCAGGATCTTTTTCCAGTGAGTCAGTTCTTTGCATCAGGTGGCCAAAGTATTAGAGCTATAGCTTCAGAATCAGTCCTTCCAATGAATATTCAGGACTGAGTTCCTTTACGATGGACTGGTTTGATCTCCTTGCAGTCCAAGGGACTCTCAAGAACCTTATCCAACACCAGAGTTCAAAAGCATCAATTCTTCAACGCTCAGCTTTCTTTATAGTCCAACTCTCACATCCATACATGAGTACTGGAAAAACCATAGCTTTGACTAGATGGACCTTTGTCGGCAAAGTAATGTCTCTGCTTTTTAATATGCTATCTAACTTTGGTCAGTTTTTCTTCCAAGCAGCAAGTGTCTTTTAATTTCATGGCTGCACTCACCATCTGCAGTGATTTTGGAGCACAAAATAATGTCTGTAATTGTTTCCCCATCTATTTGCCATGAAGTGATGGGATAGGATGCCATGCTCTTAGTTTTCTGAATGTTGAGTTTTAAGCTAAATTTTTCACTCTCCTCTTTCGCTTTTATCAAGAGGCTCTTTAGTTCCTCTTCACTTTCTGCCATAAGGGTGGTGTCCTCTGCATTTCTGTGGTTATTGATATTTCTCCCAGGAATCTTGATTCCAGCTTGTGCTTCATCCAGCCTGGCATTTTGCATGATATACTCTGCATATAGCAAACACCCTCTTCCAACAAAATAAGAGAAGACTCTTCAAATGGACATCATCAAATGGTCAATACCGAAATAAGATTTATTATATTCTTTGCAGCCAATGATGGAGAAGCTCTATACAGTCAGCAGTAACAAGCCCGGGAGCTAACTGTGGCTCAGAGCAGGAACTCTGGGAGAAGGCAATGGCAGCCCACTCCAGTACACTTGCCTGGAAAATCCCATGGACAGAGGAGCCTGGTAGGCTGCAGTCCATGGGGTCCCTAAGAGTCTGGCACGACTGAGCAACTTCACTTTCACTTTTCACTTTCATGCATTGGAGAAGGAAATGGCAACCCACTCCAGTGTTCTTGCCTGGAGAATCCCAGGGACGGGGGAGCCTCATGGGCTGCCGTCTCTGAGGTCGCACAGAGTCGGACACGACTGAAGCGACTTAGTGGCAGCAGCAGCAGCAGGGAAAACCATTAGACCATTCAGGTATGACCTAAATCAAATCCCTTATAATTATACAGTAGAAGTGACAAATAGATTCAAGGGACTAGATCTGATAGACAGAGTGCCTGAAGAACTATGGACGGAGATTCATGACATTGTATAGGAGGCAGTGATCAAGACCATCCCCAAGAAAAAGAAATGCAAAAAGGGAAGATGGTTGTCTGAGGAGTCTTTACAAATAGCTAAGAAAAGAAGGGAAGCTAAAAACAAAGGAGGAAAAGAAAGATATACCCATTTGAATGCAAGGTTACAAAGAATATCAAAGAGAGATAAGAAAGCCTTCCTCAGCGATCAATGCAAAGAAATACAGGAAAACAATAGGATGGGAAAGACTAGAGATCTCTTCTTCAAGAAAACCAAGGGAACATTAGAGATACCAAGGAAACATGTCATGCAAAGATGGGCTCAATAAAGGACAGAAATGGTATGAACCTAACAAAAGCAGAAGATATTAAGAAGAGGTAGCAAGAATACACAGAAGAACTATACAAAAACAATCTTAAAGACCCAGATAATCATGATGGTGTGTTCACTCACCTAGAGCCAGACATCCTGGAATGTGAAGTTAAATGGGCCTTAGGAAGCATCACTGTGAACAAAGCTAGTGGAGGTGATGGAATTCCAGTTAAGCTATTTCAAATCCTAAAAGATGATGCTGTGAAAGTGCTGCACTCAATATGCCAGGAAACTTGGAAAACTCAGCAGTGGCCACGAGACTGGGAAATAATCAGTTTTCATTCCAATCCCAAAGAAAGGCAATGCCAAAGAATGCTCAAACTACTGCACAATTGCACTCATCGCACATGTTAGCACAGTAATGCTCAAAATTCTTCAAGCCAGGCTTCAACAGTACATGAACCATGAACTTGCAGATGTTCAAGCTGGATTTATAAAAGGCAGAGGAACCAGAGGTCAAATTGTCAACATCTGTTGGGTCATCGAGAAAGCAAGAGAGTTCCAGAGAAACATCTACTTCTGCTTTATTGGCTACACCAAAGCTTTTGACTGTTTGGATCACAACAAACTGTGGAAAATTCTTAAAGAGGTGGGAATATCAGACCACCTGACCTGCCTCCTGAGAAATCTGTATGCAGGTCAAGAAGCAGCAGTTAGAACTGGACAAGGAACAACAGTCTGGTTCCAAATTGGGAAAGGAGTACGGTCAAGGCCATACATGTATGAAATTGCTACTTTGTATAATAGTTCTATTTTTAATTGTTTGAGGAAGTTCCATACTGTTCTCCGGGCTGCACCAGTTTACAGTCCTACTAACTGTGATGATTTCCTTTTCTCACACCCCCACCAGCGTTTGTTTTTCATTGTTTTTTTGAAGGGCCATTTCATCAGATATGAGTGTTCTTTGCAGCTTTGATTTGTATTTCCCTTAGGATTGGTGATGTTGAAATCTTCTCATGTGCTTTTAGGCCATTTGTTCTTTAGAAAAATGTCTATTCAGATCCTCTGCCCATTTTAAAATTGGGTTGTTGATTTTGATGTCAACATGTATCTTTTGGTTATTAATGCCTTATCAGATTTTGAAAAATATTTTTCTTATATACTGCCACACTGCTGAATTTATTATTCAGTATTTTTACTGCTGGAAAAAATATGCATTTGGGTTCTTTTCAGTTTTTGAATATTCTGTATAATACTACTATGAACATTTTTGAATATGCTTTTTGGTGGACATAGATACTCATTATCTCAGATATATACCTCTGAGTGCAATTTCTGGGTCATATTGTAGTCAACATACCTTCAGCAAAACTCTATGTCAGTTTGGATAATTTGTTTTTTTTTTTTTCCATATTTTGATTGTAGTAATGACCAGCTTGAGTTATTTCTTAGAGATATGACCTCAATCTATTAGTGACTAATTGGTATTTATCAAAATTGAAAAAATGGAAAGGATTACAAACGACTACATTTAACATGATGAGTGTTCAGGACTGTTCAGTTCAGTTCAGTCACTCAGTCGTGTCTGACTTTTTGTGACTCTGTGGACTGCAGCACACCAGGCCTCCCTGTCTGTCACCAACTCCCAAACTCATGTCCATTGAGTTGGTGATGCCATCCAACCATCTCATCCTCTGTCATCCCCTTCTCCTCCCACCTTCAATCTTTCCCAGCATCAGCGTCTTTTCCAAGGAGTCAGTTCTTTGCATCAGGTGGCCAAAGTATTGGAGTTTCAGCTTCAACATCAGTCCTTCCAGTGAACACTCAGGACTGATCTCCTTTAGGATGGACTGGTTTGATCTCCTTGCAGTCCAAGGGACTCTCAAGAACCTTCTCCAACACCACAATTCAAAAGCATCAATTCTTCAATGCTCAGCTTTCTTTAGAGCCCAATTCTCACATCCATACATGAGTACTGGAAAAACCATAGCTTTGACTAGATGGACCTTTGTCAGCAAAGTAATGTCTTTGCTTTTTAATATGCTATCTAGGTTGGTCATAACTTTCCTGCCAATAAATAAGCATCTTTTAATTTCATGGCTGCAGTCACCATCTGCAGTGATTTTGGAGCCCCCCAAATTAAAATCTGCCACTGTTTCCCCATCTATTTGCCATGAAGTGCTGGGACCAGATACCATGATCTTAGTTTTCTGAATGTTAAACTTTAAGCCAACTTTTTCACTCTCCTCTTTCACTTTCATCAATAGGCTCTTAAATTCTTTGCTTTCTTCCCAAGGTTGGTGTCATCTGCATATCTGAGGTTATTGATATTTCTCCTGGCAATCTTGATTCCAGCTTATGCTTCATCCAGCCTAGCATTTCTCATGATGTACTCTGCATAGAAGTTAAATAAGGACGTTAGACAGCTAATAACGAAGATTCAGAATAAGGGGAGGAAAATATTTAGCTTTAAAAAGCATAGTCAATAGACTGTTTTTCAAACAAACTGTAGAAAGTAAACATTGGAATCATTTCTTAAGAGTGAGAGAGCCTAACTTCAGTTCAGTTGCTCAGTCGTGTCCGACTCTTTGCGACCCCATGAATCCCAGCACGCCAGACCTCCCTGTCCATCACCAACTCCCGGAGTTCACTCAGACTCACGTCCATCAAGTCGGTGATGCCATCCAGCCATCTCATCCTCTGTCGTCCCCTTCTCCTCCTGCCCCCAATCCCTCCCAGCATCAGGGTCTTTTCCAATGAGTCAGCTCTTCGCATGAGGTGGCCCAAGTATGAGTTTGAAGTATGAGTATGAGTTTGCCATTTATAGACACAGTTTAAAGAGAAGTATCAGACTAGCTTCCTTTCCACCTGCCTAGTTTTAGAGATCAGTTCTTTCCTCTATAAGCTAAGTCTCATCCAAACCTAGTCTTTAATGTTACATTAGAAGTAGTTAAAAGACTAAGTAGTTTAACCTAAATGTAAAGGAGTAAGTTTAAAGAAGTAGATTAGACTGTTTTTCCCATATTGCTCCTCTTGACTGATGAAAAGGGTCAGAAATAATGAAACATTTTTACTGGAAAAATTAACTCAAGAATAGATGTGAGGTTAAAATTTTCCTGCTTTCACAAAATCCTGCCTGCTTGAGGGAACCTTGAACAGGTTATCCAAAATCTTTCTTTGCATGGGGAGATAATGAAAAAAAACATTAAAATATCTTTTAAACTTCAACTAAAAATAGGTAAAACTATACATTTCAACTTTGGCAGAATTTCAGCTCTTAATGAGAAGGGAAAAGGAAGCCAAATTTGAAGAAAAATTGTTAAGTGTATTTAAAGTTTGAGTAATTTATTTTGCGGGAACTTTATAGAACATTTTGATTTAGTGTTTTTGGATACAGATGATGGATTAAAATTCCTTCTTTTAAAAGTCAATGTAGTTAATGATTTGAAAATTTAAAAGATTCTTGAATTAAGGGCACTGTTTTTATTATTATCACTTATATTTGTTTACTTGGAATATTTCTGCCCTTCTTTCCCTAATGTTTTGTTTGGTTGGTTGGTTGGTTGGTTATTTTAATGTCAGTATTCATGGCTTTTCCAATATGGTGACTCCTCCTCATTTTTCTAACAGCTTCTCTGCTTTTAGTTTCATCTGGAACTGGTAAAGATTCCTAGCTCTGAAATCCAGTGTTTGGACCATGATGTCCATTTCTGTCCCTCACTGTTACTTGTTCAGGACCTGCCCTTCTCTCTCACTGAGAAACCTTTCCGCCCTCATTTTCCACCACTCCCTTGCTTACCTGAGCCTTGCTGCTTCTCTGCAGTGTTGCAATAGCTATACAGAAATAGTTTCTCCTTTGACTTTCTGGCTTTTGATCTTTGCTAATTCCCAATTTCTGGTGAATAACAAAACAAGTTCTGTTAGCTGTGCGTCTCAAAGCTGAGTTTTTTCTGGAGACGGTGACAGGACAGTTATGATTGGCTGAGCATCCCAAGAGGGTAAATTAGTTTTTCCTGATCGACTTCTGAGAGCCTCCATGTTTTCATGGAGCCATGACCTATTCGACAGTTATTTCTCCTTTTCCTCCTTATTTTCCAGGAGGGCGACGCCTATCTTAAGTCCTGATTCCCACCTGGGCCCCCTGTGTCTACTTTTCTCAAGTAAGAAGTTGCTTCTTCCTGTCTCATCTAAAACCCCTTCCCTTATCCTCCCGTCCTCTCCCTCTGTCTCTGTTCCTCTGTCATTCTATCAGTTTTGAGTTCCTGTACGAGCACTTTTGCTCTCATCTGCATGTTTTTAACCCTGCTCCACCTCTTACTTTTCTTTCATGGTCAGCTTCTTGGATTTACCTACTCCTTTATCTAAGGAAATATTCTGTTCTCTAAGCCAGTGATTCCCCATGTGGAGTGAGCCGTTCTTCCAGGAGATATTTGGCAACGAGTGGAGGTGTGTTTGTGTTACAACCTGTAGCGTGGGGTGCTATTGTCTCCTACTGACTAGAGACCAGGGATCCTGTTCAACATTCTACAGTGTCCAGGGCAAGATGCCCCTGGCAAAGAACCACCCAGCCCAAAATGTCACTAGGGCCATAGTGGAAGAACCTTGCTCTAAGCCTAATTTAAACCAAAATTTTGCCCCTCCAGGAAACTCAAATGCTTTTATGACTGTGTTTACTTCTTTGAGTTTTTCCTTCCTCTGTCTCCTACTTTTTCATCATCTTCTAGGATGAAAGTCAATGCTTGTTGGCTTAGTTCCCTTAATTTCCACTCATATCACTGAATAACACATGATGATGATGAAAATTATGACTCACCCAAAATTATTAAGATCTTTAACAGAATCAATTTTCCCCTGAGCTCATCACAATGAGCTTGGAAGTGAATGAAGCATCTGGGAACACTTGACCTTGAACTTAGATACATATTTAAACATTTGTTTAAGTATGGTAGATAAAAAATTATCCTTGCTGATTTTTGTGTTGAGAAACACCAGGCTATAGCTATTTGAAGTGAACATTATTAAAGATGTATTTGAAGTCCAATCGCATAACTTTTTACAATATATGCATATTTTCCAGAAATACTAGAATCAAGTAAAAAATAGATTGCTTATACAGATACGGTGAGATCTGTAAAGCTTTACTGTGGGTGTGATTCCCCACACGAGGCTGTGGTGCCCTTGAAAACATCCGTGGATATGGCACCATTCAAGGAGACACCTTGTCCAAAACATTTGCTTCTCTGTCTTCTCAGAGTAGGATACTCTGAGACACACACAAAACAACACATTTCTAGTAAAATAGAAAATAACCTTAACTTCTTCCTGTATTCTGTAACTAGCAGAGACAGTTGAAGGAGTTACTTGCAATCTCTCAAGTCAGAATTGAATTATTTTCCTTCTTGGAGGAAAAGTAATGAAATATCGTGAGGGGAAATCTTGGGTAAAATTTTTCATCATAATTATGGAGAGTAACTTGCAAGGTTGAATTATTCAACATATTTAAAAGAAATGTTCAGCTTGCCATTTCCTTTTCCAGGGCATCTTCCTGACCCAGGGATCGGTATAGGGTCTCCTGCACTGGTGGGGGGGTTCTTTCCCACTGCAACACCTGGGAAGCCCGTCTCCAGTATGAGAACACAGCTTGTGATGAGGAGTGTGGCTCGGAGTTTAGACATTTTACAACATTTAATGAAGATACTGCATTAGTTTTTTTTTTTAAAAAATGATCAATTTATTATTTTTTTCAATGAAAAAGGCATTTGAGAGTATTTCTTAAAGGAAATAAAGAGACTTACAAGGGATCCAGAGACTTTCTCTGTCCTTCTTATGACCCAAGTAACTTTAAGTCTCACCAAGAGAGTATATAATGAAAGTTCTGTCAGGAAAAGCCTGAACAGGTACCACCAAACTCTATAAAATTAATTTCATTTTTTTCTAAATTGAAAATCAATATAATAGCCAATGATACAGGTAGAAAGTAAATTTAGACAAGGAACCTGACTGGGTTAGTATCAAGATTTTAAGAATAGAGAAGGAAATAGTTCAAGAATAGGAGTAGAGTTCTAATACTGCTACAAACAGCATTAATATTAGTAGATTTGGATTTTTTCCTGCATATAGAAATGATTTAATTCACAGTGTCTTCTGTGAAATTGACACATGACTCTTTTCAAGGCATTTGTTCAGAAATTGAGAATATCTATAGTGAAATAAAAATATCTATTATGAATGCCCTTATTCCAAGTAGTATAGTTATTTAACAAGAAACAATAAAATTTACTAATGACAAGTTCAGCTCTCTCTAAATTATTCATTTTTTTAAAAAAATCAGCATCAAGAAGATTAAAAAAAGAAAAAGAAAGAACTTAAATAGAATTCTTGTTTGATAGTTATTGGAAACCAGTGACTGGAAGCACTTTGTATAGTGTATCCTACAAAGGGCTTTTTAAATTTTATTTTTTGGTTGGTTTTAAAGCTCTTCACCCCCTCCAGGCTACTTAAGGAAACACAAGTGTCAAACTGCTGGTGAAGTACTTTCCTAACTGGAGGAAGAAGATTTGAAATGAGAGTTGCATTTTTAATAGATTAAACTGTATCTTATTTCAAATTTTAGGAACGAATCCTCTCATTGTTCATCTGGGGTATAAATTTTTTTTTTCTGCCCCTTCATTAAACTTTTCAGTTAAACCCTCTAAGGGTGCCATCCTGACTTACAGATGCTAAGTAAGAAAAGTTAGCTAACACATACTCCACTAATAAATCACAGTCTCCTTGCACTGTGCCCCCAAACTGTGTTTTCCTCTGGAAGCACCTTCCATTGTCCCCTGCCAATGCAGGAGAGAGACATGGGTTCAGTTCCTGGGTGGGAAGATCCCCTGGAGATGGGCATATCAACCCACTCCAGTATTCTTGACTGGAGAATCCCATGGACAGAGGAGCCTGGCAGGCTGCAGTCCATAGGGTCGCACAGAGTTAGACACGACTGAAGTGACTTAGCATGAATGCAGACAGGGTTAAGGACAACCAAAAGAGATATGGGAAGCATCAAGCCAAGTTTTCTGGATCATAGAGAAAGCTAGGAAATTCCAGAAAAACATCTACCTCTGTTTCATTGACTATGCCAAAGCCTTTGACTGTGTGGATCATAATGACCTGCGGAAAGCTCTTTAAGAAATGGGAATACAAGACCATCTTACCTGTCTCCTGAGAAACCTGTATGTGGTTCAAGAAGCAATAGTTAGAACCCTGTATGGAACAACTGATTGGTTCAAGATCGGGAAAGGAATACAACAGGGCTGTCTGCTGTCACCCTGTCTGTTTAATCTATACACTGAGCACATCATGAGAAATGCTGGGCTGGGTGAGTGACAAGCTGGAACCAAGATAGGAGGGAGAAACATCAACAACCTCAGGTGTGCCTGCCCTGACCTGGGCGATCAGAGGAATCTGGAGGTGACCAGGTGACTCTCAGGAGTCTTCTCCAGCACCACAGTTCAAAGGCATCTATTCTTCAGAGCTCCGCCTTCTTTACAGTCCAACTCTCACAACCATGTATGACCACGGGGAAGACCATAGCCTTGGCTTTAAGGACCTTTGTCAGCAGAGTAATATCTCTGTTTTCCAAACACTGTCTGGGTTTGTCATCGCTCCTGCCAAGAAGCGATCTCTTCTGATTCCATGGCTGCCGTCACCGTCTGCTGTGATTTTAGAGACAAGAAGAGGAGCTCTGTCACTGCTTCCACCTTTTCCCTTCTATTTGCCATGAAGTAATAGGGCCGATGCCATGATCTTAGTTTTTTAAATATTCAGTTTTAAGCTGGCTCTTTCACTCTCCTCCTTCGCCCTCATCAAGAGGCTCTTTAGTTCTTTTTCACTTTCTGCCATTAATGGCAGAAAGTGAAGAAGAACTAAAGAGCCTCCTGAGAGTCCCTTGGACTGCAAGGAGATCCAACCAGTCAACCTTACAGGAAATCAACCCTGAATACTTGTTGGAAGGACTGATGCTGAAGCTGAAACTCCAGTATTTGGTCATCTGATGTGAACAGCTGACTCATTGGAAAAGTCCCTGATGCTGGGAAAGATTGAAGGCAGGAGGAGAAGGGGACGACAGAGGATGAGATGGTTGGGTGGCATCTCCGACTCAATGGACATGAGTTTGAGCAAGCTCCGGGAGTTGATGATGGACAAGGAGGCCTGGCCTGCTGCAGTCCACGAGGTCACAAAGCACTGGACGCGACTGAGCAACTGAACAACAACAGCAGCAGCAGCAGCAAGATACTGGCAGGAGCTGGAAGCCTGCCGTGACCTGGGCGATCAGAGGAAGCTGGAGATGACCAGGGAGGCAAGCCTCGTGAGGTGGCTCCCAGTGCTAGAAGAGGTGTTTTCTCAGCTCTGGTGTCAGCTGGCCTCCTGTTCGGATAGGGGGACCTGACGCAGTGTGGGAAATTGACGGAGAGAGCAGGGAGAAGCCCCAGTGAGTCTGTCTGTCCCCTTGAGGCTGCAGTTCCCTCTGGGTGGGCCCTCCTGGCCACAGCTGCTGCCTGGTGGGCCACCCCTCCCCCACTCAGCGGGGGCGTGGGCTCTTTCTCACGCTGGTGTCTGAGTAGCTCACTGCACCCTGGTCCTCTTCAGCTCTTCCATCACTTTTGAAACCAGCCCACAGCTTTCATCCTCTCTATTTAAAAAATGAAAAATTGTTTGTCTTTCCCTGTTGGATCTTGATAGATACTGTATACTTTTAATTGCTATTTCGAACAGATGTCTTATTTTTCCTTGCACTATTTAGAGTCTGTATCGTTATCTATTTGGTTATTGCTGGTGTAGAGGAATGACTTGAATTTTTAAATTTTTTATACAGTTTTTAAAGGTTACTTTCTATTTACAGTTATTATAAATATTGGCCATGTTCCCTGTGTTGTACAATAATCCTTGGTCCTATCTTATAGCTGATAGTTTGCACGTCCCCTTCCCCTACCCTTAAATTTCTCCTCCTCTGGTAAGCACTAGTTCGTCATCTGTATCTGAGTCTGCTTCTTCTTTTGTTATATTCACTAGTTAGTACTCTGTTGTATTTTTCAGATTCCTCATGTAAGTGACACCACACAGTGCCTGTCTCTCTCTGACTGATCTCACTTCAGATTCCTCATGTAAGTGACACCACACAGTGCCTGTCTCTCTCTGTCTGACTGATCTCACTTAACGCAGTGCCCTCTGAGTCCATCTGTGTTGCTGCAAATGGCACGATGTCGTTCTTTTTGATGGCTGAGTAACGTTCCATTGTATGCGTGTACCGCGTCTTTTCCCATTCATCTGCAGATGGACACTTAGGTTGCTTCCATGTCTTGGCTATTGTAAATAGTGCTGCTCTGAGCCGTGGAGGTGCCTGTATCTTTTCAAATTAGCGTGTTTGTGTTTTTGGATATATACCCCAGAGTGGAATTTCTGGGTCCTGTGGTAGTTCTATTTTAGATTTTTGAGAAACAACCGTACTGTTTTCCACAGTAGCTGCACGAATTTACATTCCCATCAACAGTATAAAAGAGTTAGAAGAATGACATTATATCTACCAACCTGGCTGTACTCTGTTACTAATTTAAGTGTTTGTTGATTCATCTGTGTTTTCAATAGAAACAATCGTCTGAAACAATGCTTACACTTCTTATTGCTCTTGCTTTGCGTGTACCGTTGGATAAGACTTTAGTCCTATGTTTGACAGTTGTGGTAATAGCATTCTTTTTTAATTACTGTCTTAATTAAAATGTGTCTATGGTCTATGGTTTTTCCATTTTGGTATAATGCTTGTTACAGTTTTAAAAATATATAGATATTTACAAATTTAGGAAATTTCTATCTATTTCTAGCTTTTTGGCTGTTTTAATAAAAAATTGGTAATAGGCATTTACCATTACTTTTTAGCATCTATTGAAATAATCATGTAATTTTCCTTCTTCAATTCCTCACTGTGGTGCTATGGTATATTGCATTGATAGATTTCCTGATATGAAACATTCTTGCATTACTGGAATAAACCCTACTTATGCATGACTTTCTTTTTATAATATTGTTGATCACATTAGCCAGAAGGTTTTGTTCTGTCATCTATTTAATTAACTTTGGTTCCATGTTCATAAGTGAATGAAATGTTTAATTATCTTGCATCCTATCTTATTAAAGTTTTCAAAATTCTAGCTTTTGACTTTATTAATCTTTATGATTCTTTTGGTGTATTTTTATTTATCATTTAACTTATTTTTAACTATTGCCTTCCTTCTAGTGTCATTGGGTTTTCTTTGCTGTTCTTTTCCCAACTTCCTTCAGTGTTAATTTTTTAAAATACTTTTTTGTTTTCTGCTGTGTGCATTTACGGCTATTAATTTCCCACTGCTTATTGCTTTAATGACGCAGACGTTTTTATTAAGTGTTTACATAGTTCTCCACCTCTTAGTGGGTTTACATTTCCCTTAGGATTCTTTTCCTTTGAAGGGGCTATTCAGTAACAAATTATTTCGTTTCTGTACATTCATATGGCTTTTAAACTTATTCTGTTATTGTTCTCCGGTTTTTCCCTAATGTCCAGATAATACAATAGGTAAGATATTAATCTTTTAAATTTAATTTTTCTAGCTTTAATGAGGTATTGTTGACAAGTAAATTGTTTATACTTAGTTGTACAATGTGATTTTTAAAGGCATACAACATGATTTAATGTATGTATGTATGTATTGTGAAATGATTGCCACAATCAAGTTAATTAGCACATCCACGACCTCATATAGTTACATTTTTTGTTGTTGAAGTATAATTGACCTAAAACGCTATGTTAGTTTCAGGTGTACAGTGCAGTGATTCAATATTTCTATACATTACAAAATGATGACCACAATATGCCTGCTTACCACGTGTCACCGGTTATTACAATGTGATTGACTATATCAAATGGCTGTCTGGGGAGGCCTTACAAATAGCTGTGAAAAGAAGAGAAGCGAAAAGCAAAGGAGAAAAGGAAAGATATAAGCATCTGAATGCAGAGTTCCAAAGAATAGCAAGAAGAGATAAGAAAGCCTTCCTCAGCAATCAATGCAAAGCAATAGAGGAAAACAACAGAATGGGAAAGACTAGGGATCTCTTCAAGAAAATCAGAGATACCAAAGGAACATTTCATGCAAAGATGAGCTCGATAAAGGACAGAAATGATATGGACCTAACAGAAGCAGAAGATATTAAGAAGAGATGGCAAGAATACACAGAAGAACTTTACAAAAAAGATCTTCACTACCCAGATAATCATGATGGTGTGATCACTGACCTAGAGCCAGACATCCTGGAATGTGTAGTCAAGTGGGCCTTAGAAAGCATCACTACGAACAAAGCTAATGGAGATGATGGAATTCCAGTGGAGCTATTTCAAATCCTGAAAGATGATACTGCGAAAGTGCTGCACTCAATATGCCAGCAAATCTGGAAAACTCAGCAGTGGCCACAGGACTGGAAAAGGTCAGTTTTCATTCCAGTGCCAAAGAATGCTCAAACTACCGCACAATTGCACTCATCTCACACACTAGTGAAGTGATGTTCAAAATTCTCCAAGCCAGGCTTCAGCAATATGTGAACCGTGAACTTGCAGATGTTCAAGCTGGTTTTAGAAAAGGCAGAGGAACCAGAGATCAAATTGCCAACATCCACTGGATCATGGAAAAAGCAAGAGAGTTCCAGAAAAACATCTATCTCTGCTTTATTGACTATGCCAAAGCCTTTGACTGTGTGCATCACAATAAACTGTGGCAAATTCTGAAAGAGATGGGAATACCAGACCACCTGACCTGCCTCTTGAGAAACCTGTATGTAGGTCAGGAAGCAACAGTTAGAACTGGACATGGAACAACAGACTGGTTCCAAATAGGAAAAGGAGTACGTCAAGGCTGTATATTGTCACCCTGCTTATTTAACTTCTATGCAGAGTACATCATGAGAAACGCTGGACTGGAAGAAACACAAGCTGGAATCAAGATTGCTGGGAGAAATATCAATAACCTCAGATATGCAGATGACACCACCCTTATGGCAGAAAGTGAAGAGGAACTCAAAAGCCTCTTGATGAAAGTGAAAGAGGAGAGTGAAAAAGTTGGCTTAAAGCTCAACATTCAGAAAACGAAGATCATGGCATCTGGTCCCATCACTTCATGGGAAATAGATGGGGAAACAGTGGAAACAGTGTCAGACTTTATTTTGGGAGGCTCCAAAATCACTGCAGATGGTGACTGCAGCCATGAAATTCAGAGACGCTTACTCCTTGGTAGGAAAGTTATGACCAACCTAGATAGCATATTCAAAAGCAGAGACATTACTTTGCCAACAAAGGTCCGTCTAGTCAAGGCTATGGTTTTTCCTGTGGTCATGTATGGATATGAGAGTTGGACTGTGAAGAAAGCTAAGCGCCGAAGAATTGATGCTTTTGAACTGTGGTGTTGGAGAAGACTCTTGAGAGTCCCTTGGCCTGCAAGGAGATCCAACCAGTCCATTCTGAAGGAGATCAGCCTTGGGATTTCTTTGGAAAGAATGATGCTAAAGCTGAAACTCCAGTACTTTGGCCACCTCATGCGAAGAGTTGACTCATTGGAAAAGACTCTGATGATGGGAGGGATTGGGGGCAGGAGGAGAAGGGGACAGAGGATGAGATGGCTGGATGGCATCACTGACTCGATGGACGTGAGTCTGGGTGAACTCCAAGAGCTGGTGCTGGACAGGGAGGCCTGGCGTGCTGCGATTCATGGGGTCGCAAAGAGTCGGACACGACCGAGCGACTGAACTGAACTGACCTGACTATATCCCTCATGATGTACATTTCATTTCAGTGACTATTTTGTAACAGGGGGTGTGTACCCCTTAATTTCTCTCACCTATTTCACTCATCCCTTTCATGTCCTGATACTAATTTTTTTAATTTACGGAGGTTTTCATTTTGTTACTTGATATAGTTAACTTGTGACTGTTGTCTATTACAAGAAATCTGTGTCAATTTTTGTATAGATCTATAAATTAGTTTTATAGCAGTTTCCCCCATTTTTGCTGTTTTATTTATTTGGTCTGAGAGAGACATGTTGAAATCTTCAATTCCAGTTGCAATTGCAGTTGTATCTATTTTTCCTGTTCTTTTCACAGTTGTTGCTCTACATTTTTTGAGTCAATATTCTTAGGTGCATATGTTCATGTTTTTCCTTTTTCTATCACATGTTTTTGTTCTTTATCTTTTATGCTTTGACCTTTATTTTGTCTAATATTAACATTGCTACTCAGGCTTTCATTTGACTTGCTCTCTGCTTTATTAATCTTGATAAAACTAATCTTCATAAAGGTACTCTCCTACACTGGTTCTAACAGTTGTGAAATTCTGCCTTTTACATGTAAATCATCAATCCATCTGGCATTGATACTTACATATAGTGTGATATAGGGACCTAATTTCATACTTTCTCCACCGAGTCAGCCATCTACTCTTTCCATCACTCATCTGAAATGTCGGCTCTATTTAATAACATGTTCCCATACACATGCTGTACTGGTTCTGGGATTCCTGTTCACTTCTGTTTGTCTATCTTTGCTCCAAATACATTGGTCTTACTTACTAGTTTTATAGCGAGTCTTAATATCATGTACAGCAAGTCCTCCTTGTTTTTTTTTTTTACCTCCTGAACGTTCTTTGTATCTTGATCCTTTGTTCTGCCATATAAGTTTTAGAAAAAGCTTGTTGAACTATAGAAAGTCTTGTGGCCTCCTTTTCGGAATGCCTCAGACTAACACGCTGACAGCACTGCGTCTTGTGTTCATGCACGTGACTGTTTTCCTCATGTGCTGCGGTCCTCTCTAATGTTATTCACTAAATTTCTGTAATTCTTTGCATACCAGTAATCATCACTTAGGGTACTGAGCTGTTCCTGCCATCAGTGCCTAATTTTTGTAGGGCTAAAGTGATAAACACACTACAAGATGACCCCCTATATACAGTGTGCCTTAGTCAGCTTGAGCTGCCATAATGAATATCATAGACTGGGTGGCTTAACAACAAAAGCTTGTTTCCTTTCCTTATTTGGAGGCTACGAGTTCAAGACAGAGGTGCCAGCTGATTTGATTTCTGGTGAAAGCTCTCTTCCTAGCTTTCAAACAGCTGCCTTCTTATGCCTGTGGTGGGCAGGGAGAGAAGGAAGGAGGGGAGGGAGAAGGGGGATGGAGTGGGAGGGAGGGAGAGAGAAAAAAAGGAAACTAATCCTCTGGGATCACAGCCCCTCTCTTATAATCTCATTTAAACTGAATTATCTCCATAAAAGCCCTGTCTTCAAATGTAACCACCGTGGACTCTGGGGCTTCCGCATATGGGTTTGGGGAACACAATTCAGGCCACAGCATCCCAAGCTCTTCCCCTGGTAGCTCTTTGTTCCTTGGAACTAGAGATAAAAGGCAGCACAGCCCGCCCAGCCACGACTCGCTCCCCCAGCTGAACTCCTTCTTGTCCTCATCCTACCACGCTGTGGCAGCTCCATTTCAGTATGGTTGTGAAAGTGCTTGAAGGATATTCCTTTTGAAACCCAAAAGTGCAGGACAGGGCAGGAGAATTTTGCTCATTTTTCTTACTGCTCCAGCCCCAGTTGGGAAAAGTGGAAAACAGATTAAGTGTTCATGCCACTCTTTCTACTCTTTTAGCATGAAGAGATTGCTCTCTCTCATAGGGCAAAGCATCAGTTGATCACACTCTGGTTTTTCCCCATCCAGTTCCATCAGCTTTATGGTTAGGAACTTCTTCCAGATGCTGGGCTTAAATCAGTTGTATTCATTTTCAGCATTGTTGTAAGCTTTTCTAACTTCAAAGATATTTAGTTGGAAGGCGAAGGGGCTAGCTCAACACCCTTTTAAATGGAAATGCCCAAATTTACCCATTTTCATATGAAGTAAATTTATGTTTTTTGGCCACACACACAAAAAAATCTCAAAACAAAATACCCAGGATACTGGGTGTTGAAATAGGAATTTTTATGAGTGTTTAAATAAAATCCATATTTTCAATCATAGCTATTTTTTTTTCTTTTTTGTGGGTATGTCATCAGTACTGTGAAAATTCTACAGGCCAAATAAATGAAGAGAAGTCTGCCAGAATCACAAATTATATTGAAATGGGTTTGGATGTTTTTCAAGATTTTAGTGTTTTTCTCTATTTATCTCAAGAGTACAATAGTTCTGTTAAATGCTTTCTGGATAGTGAACTCTTTTGTGGTTTTGATCAATAGAAATTCTTCTTCAATTACATATGGTATTTTGTGACGGCAATCTATTACAAAATTATTATTTCCATAGTTTCTAGTGTTGATAATAAACAATTTATATAAATGGATTTTATCTTTCATATTTTGAAGACTGAGATAGTGTTTCTCTAAACTGAAAAAGCTCCATCTTTTTAGAGTTCGAAATTTCTCTTGATAAACTCTTGTAGTGCGGAAGGACTTGCCTTATTGTCATGACCCATGGTGGGCTTCCCGGTGGCTCAGCTGTAAAGAATCTGCCTGCAGTGCAGAGCTGCAGGAGACTCAAGTTCAGTCCCTGGGTCTGGAAGATCCCCTGGAGGAGGGCATGGCAACCCACTCCAGGATTCTTGCCTGGAGAATCCCATGGACAGAGGAGCCTGGTGGGCTACAGTCCACAGGGCTGCAAAGAGTCGGGCATGACTGAAGCAACTTAGCACGCAAGCATGCAATGATATATAGTATAGTGTTTTAAGAACAAAGATTTGGAATCAGGCACTTCTGTTTAACCTTGAGTGAATAACTAAAGCTTTCTAAATTTTAGTGTTGTAATACATAAAATGTAAATTATAGTAAAACCTACCTTATAGTGTTCATACAGTATTTACAAGACTTATTTGGCATTGTGCTTGCCATAAACAAACATTCCTTAAAAGCTGGCTACTGTTAAGTATTACTGTCCTTGTGAACAAAGATTAAATCAAATTTTTACTTTTTATCTTCTAAAATAGTATTTTCCAAGCCAAATGATTGTATATACTAATAACATTTCTATACACTGGAGCCCGTAAGTGAGGGGAAAAAAGCAAAGCTTAACTAGTTTTGCTGAAGGATGTCTTGGAAGGGACTTAGAAAATCGTAAAACACGCGTGCTTCTTGAAGTCTTAGAGGAAGATTGCCACATCACACTGTGATCGTGTTATGTTTCCTGTATTGAGAATGGAAGTACGTGCAGCATTCGGGTATGGGAACCAATAGCCATTTCTTAGTATTTTCCATCTTCAACCAATAAGAAAAAACATGATATAAGCTCTTATTAAAGAGAAGTCAGAATTTTGTCCTTCCAGCAGTTTCAAAGATCATGTTTCCATCTCAAACATCTAGTTTCGACCTCAAATGACTAAATGGAGGAATTATTCTGTAGAGACACCTACTCTCCCTGTGCTAATCCATTCTTCCAAGAGCGGCATTCTGATACCTGGTTTATTTTTCTTCTGCACGGGTCTCCTGACTGGGGAAGCAGGGGTGGAGGCCCTGGGTGAGACCCGAGCTGGAGGACACTCAGTGCTGTGAAGGAAGGTGTGTGAAGACTGCTGGTGGCGAGTCTCCTTTCTTCTAACGCCCTGTGTGTAGGTGCTGCACCCAGCCCTCTCCATCAGAAGTTGGTTAATGGTCCTCAGTGGCCATTTGATTATGCCCACAGGGGTATTACTGCTACTCAAGTGAAAGTGGCTCAGTTGTGTCCGACTCTTTGCAACCCCATGGACTATCGAATCCATGGAATTCTCCAGGCCAGAATACTGGAGTGGGTAGCCTTTCCCTTCTCCAGGGGATCTTCCCAACCCAGGGATTGAACCCAGGTCTCCTGCATTGCAGGCAGATTCTTTACCAGCTGAGCCACTAGGGACGCCTATCCATTCTCCAGCGGATCTTTCTGACCCAGGAATCGAACCAGGGTCCCCTGCGTTGCAGGCGGATTCTTTACCAACTGAGCTATCAGGGAAGCCCACCTCTACTAAAGGGGTTTATTAAACTATTCCTATCAACTACATATACTATTATTCTGGTTAGCTGTTGCTGTGTAACAAATTACATCAAAACTGAAAACAATGACCCTTTTTTCTTTCATGACTTTTATGAGCCAGAAATGTAGGCAGGACTGAGAGAGCTGATTCTTATTTTAAGATATTTGTTTATTTATTTGGCTGCCTTGTGTCTTCTGTTGTGGTGCTGGGTCTCTCTGGTTGTGGTGCAGACTTAGTTGCTCCACGGCATGTAAGGGCTTAATTCCCCAACCAGGGGTCAAATCCACGTCCCCTAAACATAGGGATAAAATGAGGAGGATTCTTAACTACTGGACCAGCAGGGAAGTTTCTGAGCTGATACTTGACTAGAGTCACTTGGTGGCCTTGAGGGTCTAAGAAAGCCAGCTGCCTTAGCAGAGCGGTCCTGCTAAGCCCTCCACGTGGTCACTATGGAGGGTAGACAGACTTCTTACATACTTGATGCTTCCCCAGAGTGAATGTTCTGAGACAAGAAGAAAGAAAGAGGCAGACTTCTGACCCGGTCCCTGAAGTCACCCAGGATTATTTCCACTTAACTTTATTAGTCAGAGAAGGCAATGGCACCCCACTCCAGTACTCTTGCCTGGAAAATCCCATGGATGGAGGAGCCTGGTAGGCTGCAGTCCATGGGGTCGCTAAGAGTAGGACATGACTGAGCGACTTCACTTTCACTTTTCACTTTCATGCACTGGAGAAGGAAATGGCAACCCACTCCAGTGTTCTTGCCTGGAGAATCCCGGGATTGGGGAGCCTGGTGGGCTCTATGGGGTTGCACAGAGTCGGACATGACTGGAACGACTAAGCAGCAGCAGCAACTTTATTAGTAAAAAGCGAGTCACAGGCCCAGTCCGGATCTAAAGAAAGGGTGGATGAATACACAAGATCATGAACTGGGAGGGCACGGTTCACTAAGTGTCCTTAGAGACTAGTCTCTCTGAGAGGAGTTAGATGAAAACAATTGTTTCAATCCTGCTGTAATCCCAGTGATGCTTTTGCAGCCCTTATCAGTTGGCACCTTAGAAACCTCCTGGTTGGCCTCCTCCTTACTCAGGCTCTCCTCATGCTGATAACCCATACTGGCTGCTGCAAGGTATGTCGACAGTCTTCTCAGTGGGAACTTGGTTAACCTGAGTTCGAGTCTTTGCCATGTGTGACTGATTAAGAATCTACATTCACACTCTGAATCTCAGCTCACCCGCTGCACTCCCACTTCGGTAGAAATCTGCTTGGAATTCTCAGCTGGCCCAGTTCTTCACTATACAGCTCTGCTGCTGCGTCACTTCAGTCGTGTCCGACTCTGTGCGACCCCATAGACGGCAGCCCACCAGGCTTCCCCGTCCCTGGGATTCTCCAGGCAAGAACACTGGGTTGCCGTTTCCTTCTCCAGTGCATGAAAGTGAAAAGTGAAAGTGAAGTCGCTCAGTTGTGTCCGACTCTTAGCGACCCCATGGACTGCAGCCTACCAGGCTCCTCTGTCCATGGGATTTTCCAGGCAAGAGTCCTGGAGTGGGGAGCCATTGGACCACGTGTTTAATCCTGTAACACCACTCCAGTTTTATGCGTCCCTGTGTAACTCAGATCTTAAGTAACTATTGCACAACATCTGCTGATACTTCTGTCAGTGCTATTTATTATTGAAATACTCCTCTTCCTGCTTCTGCCCTTCCTTCTACAGTTTAGTCAACTGGAAATCAAGTGATCCTTTAAAAATCCCTCAGACTATGACACTTCTCTACCTGGAGCCCATTGGTGTCTACTCTTCTTACTTTAGTAAAACCCAGTGTTCTTACAATGATTTATGATGCCTGATGTGATGTACACCTGCTTTCTCGCTCCCTGTTCTTATATATTTGTTCATTCGTCCATTCATTCAGCAAGTATCTACTTAGTGCCTACTGTGTGCTAGGCACTGTCTCGTGTGCAGAGAATAAGTGACCAAAGTGAAGAAAAATGCTTGTCTTTGTGGAGTTCCGCCACTCCCGCTCACAGTTCTCTATCCACAGTGGTCTCCTTGCTCTTCCTGAAGCCTTCGAAGCGTCTTCCCGTCTCTGGCCTTCGTGTCTGTTGCTCTCTCTGTTTGGGAATGCTCTTCTCCCAAACGTTCACACAGCTTGCTCCCTCACTTCATTTACATTCAAGCATCACTTCTGCAGAATCTGTTTCTTGACTATTCTATAGAAAATAGTGGCCATCTCCATACCATAATTACCTTACCCCTCTCAATAATATTTATCACCGTATGATAAGCTGTCTATTTGATTGTTGCTTGTTATCTGCCTCTTTCTAGACTAGAATGGAATATCTATATGGAGAGAGCTCAGCTGTGTTGTAACTCTGTCCGAATCATAGTGGGCATTCAAAAAGTGCTTGTCGAATACCTTTTCGGATTTAATAATATGAATTCTGTTAACAAAAACCAAATGGCTTTTCAATGATTACAAGTCCCCTCAGTCAGTTCAGTTGCTCAGTCGTGTCTGACTCTTTGCGACCCCACAGACTGCAGCACAGAGGGCCTCCCTGTCCATCACCAACTCCCTGAGCCTGCTCAAACTCATGTCCACTGGGTCAGTGATGCCATCCAGCCATCTCATCTTCTGTCGTCCGCTACTTGTTGGGATTTTTAATTTATCTAGGCCATTTAGCTGCAGATGAGAGTGCACTGGTGATTTGAATTCCTTCTTCAAGGTTAAATATTTACCTGCGTTGCGTGCATGCTGAGTCACTTTAGTCATGTCAGACTCTTTGTGACACCATGGACTGTAGCCTCCTAGGCTCCTCTGTCCGTGGGATTCTCCAGGCAAGAATACTGGAGTGGGTTGCCATGCCCTTCTCCAGGGAATCTTCCTGACCCAGGGATTGAACCTGCATCTCCTGCATATCCTGCAATGGCAGGCGGATTCTTTATCACTGATGCCACCTGAGGAGCCCAAATATTTACCTATAGTAGCATAAAGAGATAGCTTAAGCCCTATTCCATGGTTATACAGAACAGTTCAAAGCCTCATTTGTGGAAGAGAAAATATATGGGAGAAGATCTTGAGTTATCTTTAAATTATCCATATTTTCATATTCATGCATAATGCTCACTCTCAATTAATTTTGTTAGGCAATAAAGCAGCAAATCTTGGTTTATTTTAATTAAAAAGCTACTCAAAGTACACCAACACCATTTAAAGTTCCATTACATAAAATAGGCCATCATACATTATGTAGTAACTTCATACAAATACAATCAACTGAATAGAATTAAAAAAATTTGTCAGTGAAGTTCCTTAAATTGGTTGAGTTACCCACTAAGTACCTCTTATTTGTCATTCAGAGACTTCAGATACCGCCTGCTGCGTGTATAGACCATGGGTAGGCCATGCTGCGTGTATAGACAGATTTCTTAGTTATTAAAATTTTTTTCTTTATTTTTTTTCATTTCGTTTGTTTTTAAAGCTCTTTATTTTATATTAGATCATAGCCAATTGATAATGTTGTGATAGCTTCACATGCACAGCAGAGTAACTCAGCCATACTTATACATATATCCAATCTCGCCCAAAACCCCCTCCCATCCAAGTTGCTACATAACTTTGAGCAGAGTTCCCTGTGCTCTACAGTAAGTCCTTGTTAGTTAACCATTCATAGTTAGGGAGTTCGGGAATCAACATTTATGTAGACAGATTTATTTCAATCTTTTCTATCTTTAACTTTCAAGTTACACAGGATTTTGAGCTATTTTGACAATATTAACTCAAAAAGGGGGGAAAAAGTTATAATGGATACTGAGTTCTTCTGATTGATCTGAAGCAATATTAAATAAATTATCATCATTACTCATGAAGGAAATATTAATTATTAATATCATTGATAATTTCACACAGGAGTCGGCAAATCTAGGTTGCAGGACAGACCTGCCTACAACTTATTTTTGTTCAGTCTGAGACCTAACAGTGTTTTTTATTTTTTAATCACTGGAAAAAATCAAATGGAGCACATTTCATGACATGCACATTATATGAAATTCAAATTTCAGCATCTGTAAATAAAGTTTCATTGGATACAGTCTCAACTGCTTGTTTACACATTATCTATGGCAGCTTTCATGGTGGCTCGGATGGTAAGGGATTTGCCTGCAATGTGGTAGACCCAGGTTTGATCCCTGGGTTAGGAAGATCGGATCCCCTGGAGAAGTGAATGGCTACCCACTCCAGTATTCTTGCCTGGAGAGTTCTATGTACAAAGGAGCCTGGTGGGCTACAATCCATGGTGTCCCAAAGAGTTGGACATGACTGAGCAACTGACACTTTCACTTTTGTGGCAGCTTTCATGTAGAGTTGAATAGTGTCAAGAGGGTTCAGTTCAGTTCAGTCGCTCAGTCGTGTCTGACTCTTTGCGACCCCATGAATCACAGCACGCCAGGCCTCCCTGTCCATCACCAACTCCCAGAGTTCACCCAGACTCATGTCCATCGAGTCAGTGATGCCATCCAGCCATCTCATCCTCTGTCGTCCCCTTCTCCTCCTGCCCCAATCCCTCCCAACATCAGAGTCTCTTCAATGAGTTAACTCTTCCCATGAGGTGGCCAAAGTACTGGAGTTTCAGCTTTAGCATCATTCCTTCCAAAGAAATCCCAGGGCTGATCTCTTTCAGAATGGACTGGTTGGATGTCCTTGCAGTCCAAGGGACTCTCAAGAGTCTTTTCCAACACCACAGTTCAAAAGCATCAATTCTTCGGTGCTCAGCCTTCTTCACAGTCCAACTCTCACATCCATACATGACCACAGGAAAAACCATAGCCTTGACTAGACGGACCTTTGTTGGCAAAGTAATGTTTCTGCTTTTGAATATGCTATCTAGGTTGGTCATAACTTTCCTTCCAAGGAGTAAGTGTCTTTGAATTTCATGGCTGCAGTCACCATCTGCAGTGATTTTGGAGCCCAGAAAAATAAAGTCTGACACTGTTTCCACTGTTTTCCCATCTATTTCCCATGAAGTGATGGGACCAGATGCCATGATCTTCGTTTTCTGAACGTTGAGCTTTAAGCCAACTTTTTCACTCTCGACTTTCACTTTCATCAAGAGGCTTTTGAGTTCCTCTTCACTTTCTGCCATAAGGATGGTGTCATCTGCATATCTGAGGTTATTAATATTTCTCCCGGCAATCTTGATTCCAGCTTGTGTTTCCTCCTGTCCAGCGTTTCTCATAATGTACTCTGCATAGAAGTTAAATAAGCAGGGTAACAATATACAGCCTTGACGAACTCCTTTTCCTGTTTTGAACCAGTCTGTTGTTCCATGTCCAGTTCTAACTGTTGCTTCCTGACCTGCATACAAATTTCTCAAGAGGCAGATCAGATGGTCTGGTATTCCCATCTCTTTCAGAATTTGCCACAGTTTATTGTGATGCACACAGTCAAAGGCTTTGGCATAGTCAATAATGCAGAAGTAGATGTTTTTCTGGAACTCTCTGGCTTTTTCCATGATCCAGCGGATGCTGGCAATTTGATCTCTGGTTCTTCTGCCTTTTCTAAAACCAGCTTGAACATCAGGAAGTTCACGGTTCACGTATTGCTGAAGCCTGGCTTGGAGAATTTTGAGCATTACTTTACTAGCATGTGAGATGAGTGCAATTGTGCGGTAGTTTGAGCATTCTTTGGCATTGCCTTTCTTTGGGATTGGACTGAAAACTGACCTTTTCTAGTCCTGTGGCCACTGCTGAGTTTTCCAGATTTGCTGGCATATTGGGTGCAGCACTTTCACAGCATCATCTTTCAGGATTTGAAATAGCTCAACTGGAATTCCATCACCTCCATTAGCTTTGTTCATAGTAATGCTTTCTAAGGCCCACTTGACTTCACATTCCAGGATGTCTGGCTCTAGGTCAGTAATCACACCATCATGATTATCTGGGTCATGAAGATCTTTTTTGTAAAGTTCTTCTGTGTATTCTTGCCACCTCTTCTTAATATCTTCTGCTTCTGTTAGGTCCATACCATTTCTGCCCTTTATCAAGCCCATCTTTGCATGAAATGTTCCCTTGGTATCTCTAATTTTCTTGAAGAGATCTCTAGTCTTTCCCATTCTGTTGTTTTCCTCTATTTCTTGGCATTGATCGCTAGGGGATCATTTGACCCCAATTCTCAAAATAGGAACTGTCTGTACTTTTCCAGAAAAAACTTTGCTGACTCTGATTTAGTATGCTGATTTCTCTAATTTTCTCAGTAGAACATATACATCAAAATTAAGAAAAGCAAAATGCAGACTTGCCATCTGTCCCTTGGACAGTCCTGCTTCATGGCTGTGGAGCAGTTTCAGCCTGTGTTGAGTCCATAGCTTTGGGGTGGGGACTCCCTGACCCACTGCACATGTCCTTCTAGTGAGGCCTATGTGGGATTATTTCCTTGTTCACTGTCTCTCATTCATTCTGTGCATTGTTGTAAATAACATTTCCCAAAGGCAGGCTCTCTCATTAGTAATGACAGCACACATTTTTCTCAGGGTTTATTTTATTTACATCTTTAGAGTATTTTTAGTTATGTGCCTGTGTTAATACTGTAATTTAAATAGGGTAATAATTTAAAGAAACAAAATCCATAAAGTGATACTACAGGTGTAACTACTTGCCATGTAGAACAGATTGTGTCAATATTCATAAGCAAAACTATCACTAGCTTCCCATTAATTTTGATTTGAAGTGAAGATGGTGCTCAATCATGAATTATGCCTGGAGAAAAAACAGGACTGGGTTCATGTCATGAATAAAAAATGGATATCTGTATTTCAGTGCATTACACAGAAGCAGATATTAATCTTTCACTCCTTATCATGTCTAGGTAGCAAGTTTTGGTCTGAATCCTTTAAAACAAAATTAGTGATGTGCTAGGAACCTGAGAAATCCTCACAGACTGGGCTTCTTTTCAGTCTCTCTTTCTGGGTCTGTTTATTAATAATGTCACTGTAACTTATCTAGCTCACAAAGACAGTTATTCTTTATAAAGTCATTGTTATTTTATCAAGAGGCTTACTTTTAAAGTAAAAATGTTTTCTTAGTGATGCTGCATATAAGCAACAGATAAATGTTGACTCCATATGATTTGTGTGACTTTTTAAATAAAGGGAGAGAAAGTAAACACTCACTCTCGCCATTTTTGTTCTAAACTTGAGCTAGAAGAATGCTCGTTTCAGTTCTGTAGGTTTGTTTTATTTCGAGGGAAACTTTTTTCCTAATTGACAATTTCATGGAGATAATTGTAGATTCACATACAGCAGTAGGAAATTATAGAATGAACTTGTGCGTCTTTTATTAATTTCTTTCTCCTAATGAAGATACTTTGCAAAACTCTAGTTAAATACCACAACCCGGGTATTGATTATGGCTATGGCCCACCTGCCTTACTCAGATTCCTCAGCTTGTACTTGGATTTTTTATGTGTATGTTTACTTCTGTACAATTTTATCACATATATAAAGTCACCCCTGCTCTTTTATTACTGTTTAAATTGATGTTTGCCTGATATCTTTTGCTATTTTTTAAAAATTTCAACTGACCTGTATTGAATTTGAAGTGAGTTTTTTGTAAACAGCATAAAGTTGGGTTATTTTTTGAATCAACTATTTACTCTCTGTTTTTTGATTGATGTATTTAAATACTTGACATCCCAGTAGTTAGTGATATGATAGAATTGCCCAGTGTTTTATTTACTTTTTTTCCCCTTTGGTTTTTGCCTCTAGTTCCCATTTCCATGTTTCTCTTTTTTTGCCTTCTTATAAGTAACTTGAACATATTTAGAATTAATTTTTTTTATACTTACTTATAGTGTTTTTGGGTGTCTTTGTGGAGCTTTCAGAAGGCTGCTCTGGGTACAATATGATATGTATGTGATTGGTAACAGCTACTGGTGCCAACACTCTACCACTGTCAGAGACGTGTGGGGAGCTCACTCGCATTTAGGTTCATTTTCCTTCCTTCCTTTTAAATATCATTACATTAAATATCAGGTGGTTTGGGTGTTTTGTTTTAATCATCAAATATAGTTCATAAAATTCATGAAGTAAATGATAGCTTACTGTATGTACCTATATTTCTTGTCTCTGTGGTTCTTGCCTCTGACGAAGAAGAAAACTTTGTTCATTTTCTAATTTCAGTTTTGTTTGAAGAATGTCCTTTGATCTTTAAGGATAGATCTGCTAGTAACAAAATATTTTAATTTTTTTTTCTTCTGAGAATGTCATTATTTCCTCTTTATCCATGAAGGGTGGTTTTGCCGGTGTGGCGGGTTGAATGGCGGTCCTCACAAGGTGTTTATGTTCTAATACCCAGCATCTGTGAATGTCGCCCAATTTGGAAGAAAATGTTTTACAGATTATTAATAATTGAGGTAAGCATTGTGAGATGAAATCATTCGAGTGAAACCTACCTTCAATGACAGTTATTCTTATAAGAGACAGAATAGGGGCAGAGGGACAGATGTGAAGATAGAGGAAGAGGCTGCAGCTTAGGAACGCCTGGCACCACCAGAAATTGGGAGAAGCAAAGAGTGAGTTCTCCTCTAGAACTCAGAGGCTGTGCAGCCTTGTCTATGTCTTGATTTTGGCCTTCTGCCCTCCAGAACTGCAAGGGATAAGTTTCTGTTGTTGTAAACCACTCAGTTTAATACAGCTTCCCTAGTGACCTAATATAGCCAAATAAAAATTTCGTAGTTGGCAGTTCTTTTTTTCATTGTATAGAAATTGTTGCAGCAGTTCCTTCTGGCTTCCATGGGTTCAGATGAGAAATCTGTTGTTATTCAAATAGGCTTTTCTCTATTGATAATATGTTGCTTTCAGCTGCTTTTAAGATTTTTTTCCCCTTGTTTTTAGTTTTCAGAAATTTAATAATGATGTCTTGGCATGGATTTCTTTGGGAAAGAAATCTTATTTCGGATTTGCTCACCTTCCGGAATCTACAGGTTTGTGTCTTTCACTAAGTTAGGAAAGATTTCGTCTCTTTTTGGATATTTCTTCACCTTCACTCTCTTTCTCTTTTCCTTCTTGAACTCTGAGGATGCAGATGTGAATATTTTCTTATTGACCCACAGATTCCTAGGTTCTCTTCATTTTTTTTTCTTTGTGTGGTCAGATTGCAAAATTCAGGGGTTTTTTTGTCCACAAATCCATAGATTCTGTTCTCTGTCATCTCTGCTCCACTATTAAATCCATGCAGATTAAAAAAAAAAATTCTGTTATTGTATTTTTCAGTTTTGTGATTTACAGTTGATACTTTTTAAAATAACTTCTCTTTCTTGGATGATCATTTCTAATTTTTTATTCAGGCCAAGAAAATTTATACCTGATTGTGGAAGCATTTTTATGTCAGCTGCTTTAAAACCCTTGTCAGATTATCCCAGCATCCAGTTTATCTCAGTGTTGGCATCATCTGACTGTCATTTCTCATTCAAGTTGCAATTTTCTTGGTTCTTGGTATGACAAGTAATTTTATTTTATTGTATCCTGGACATTTTGTCTATTATGTCAAGAAGCTGTGGGTCCTGTTCAACTCTTTTAATTTCTCATGCAGTCACTCTGGTTAGGTTGATTTGTAGAGCCCGCCTACATCTGTGGGCTGTGGTCCCAATGACAGTTTAATTTTTAAGGCGTTTGTGGTGTTGTTTTGGTCTTCTGGCTTATCTGGTGCCACTGGGACCCCCTGCACCCCTACTGATACTGCCTAAGGAGTGGAAAAGGTTTCTCCGTACTGGGCCCCGAGGTTTCTCTTAGTAGGGGATGGAGTCTCGGGTTCATATCAAAGAGGCTTCCCTGGCCAGACTCCTGCGGTGACAGCATTAAAATTTCTGCTGTGGGAGATGCAGAACATTTCTCGGGCCAGGAGCTTGTTGTGGCAGGATCTCCCCTAATGGGGCCCACTGGCCACCCCTGTGTCTCTGGGCGGGGGGGGAGTCTCAGGCCTGGGGAGACAGTGAGACTTCTGGTCAGGCTTGTTGTGTTGAGACCCGTCTTTGAGCTGCTGGACACCCTCAGCATCTTTTGGCTAGGGGAGGTAAGGCCCCACCAAAAAGGAGAGCATTTGTCCTCGCCATTGATTGTGAGTGGAGCTCTCAACTGGTTTCCCGCTCTAGAGGGGCCGGAGGTTCAGCTGGTGTTGTCAGAGGGTCTTTGACCTCAGGAGGAATAAGCCTACCTAGACTGTCTTCCTGTGCTAGTTGAGGTCAGGGAATGCTGAGTCTGCATCATCCTCTTCTGGGTGGAGGAATGTGAGACGTGCTGCTGCTGTGTTTTTCCTCCGGGTTCTGGGCCCCAAACCGGCTTGCCTTCTTCTTGTCACCTTGTAGAGTTCTGCTTTTGTTGCCTCTTTTTGTTATCTTCAGAGTTTATAATTTTACTAGGCAGGGAGGAGCAGAGAGACATGGCTTTACGACATCTTGCTTGGACCCAAAGTTTTAGGTAAGCATTTAATTCAAATGTACTGTGTATGCAAAGAAGGAATACCTAATATTATGGTTCAATTTTATCCTCCTCAAGTATTCTTAAAAGCCTAACCCCCAGTGCTTCAAAATGTGACCTTATTTGGAAATAGGTGTGTTGCAGTTATAATCACTTACAATGAGGTCCGACAGGAGTAGGGCGAGCCCTTAATCCAGTATGACTGGGGTCACTGAGAAGAGGGGAGGGACACAAAGACGTAGACACGTCAGGGGAGAACGTTAAGTGACAACACGGCGGAGACTAAAGTGTTGTAGCTGCGAGTCAAGGGATGCCACGGACACCAGTGAACCACGAGAGGCAGGAAGACACGAGGAAGGACCGTCCCTTTCAGGTTTCAGAGGGAGCACGGCCCTGCCAACACCTTGATCTGAGAGTCCAGCCTCCAGAGCTGTGAGACGATTGATTTCTGTGGTTTTAGGTCACCCAGCCTGTGGTACTTTGTCACAGCAGCTCCAGAAACCTAATACACCCTGTATTTAAAAAGTCCCATCTGGCCAGAGGAAAGATGGTCAGATTATGAAACTGAACTATTGATGGATCTCAGAAGTATCACATATTTTCCAAGCCTATAACCAAATTAATTTTTACCAGCCATGAACAATTTTTTTTAGAGGTGGGAACACAGGACTGTAAGCCTTCCGCATGCTTCTTTTGATAATATTTTCTATTTGGACACCTACTCACCATAATGTATGGTTAGAGACAAAGCCTTCATTGCTGCCTGGAAACCTGGTTCATCTCTTGTTGAATCCTTTTCCATTTTCCTACGTTTTTTCCCTAAGTGTCTTTTATGCTCTGCAAATTATTAGTTTATCCTCTTTCAAGCAAACTGATTCCAGATGACTTGTCTTCCTACTCATTTTTATAAAATGAATCCCTTCAACTCTTCTCTTATCATCTTCGAGGAAGAGTTCAAATTGGCATTGTATCTCCTCTCACATCTTTGTGCAAATATATGTTTTTGAAGATAAAACTCGGCTTCAGGTCCGCTAGCCCCTCTGGAGGGAAAGTGTTGGGTAGTGGAAAAAACGTAATTTAGGTGTACTTACTGGCATTTCTGGACCTCTGGATTTTTTTATTCATAAATGAAAGGTGTCGGGTTGGATTATCTTCAGGTTTACTTCCAATCCTAACATCTGGAACCAGTTTCAAGAGACCACTCGTGGCAAAGGACAGGCTGTGTGCGAAGATCTGTCCAAAAGAATCATGCGTTTAGAGACCAGCTCCTTCTGTTACTTACCCTGCTTTCTCGTGTTAAGCAATGAGCAAAAGGGGGGTCAAGGTGGAACCAGGAGTGTCTGGAGAGCCAGTCCACGTGACACAGAGGAAGTGTGTGTAAATGAGGGGCAAGAACCAAGGGCTCAGTATCAGGCAGTTTCCTAGTCATATTCTTTTCTTTTTGAATGTGTGTTTGTGTATCTGGCTGTGTTGCAGCATGCAGGACCTTGGTGGCTGCATACAGGAATCTTTCGACGTGGCTCGTGGACTCCAGTTGTAGTGCATCACTTTACTTGCCCCATGGCACGTGGAGTCTTAGTTCCTCTGACCAGGTGTCAAACCGACACGCCCTGCTTTGGAAGGGGGATTCGTAACCACTGGACCACTGGGGAAGGCCCATAGTCATGTTCTACACCAGTGCTGTCAAGTGGAAATATAACACAAAACCTGAATGCAAGCTACATACACAGAATGCTACAGGTGAGATAGTATTAACAATATGCTGCATTCTTTATTTAACATCAAGTCTTTGGATTCCAGCACATATTTTTTTATTCACATCACATCTCAGTTTGATGATACTTCGTATACTTTAACCACAGGTAGCTGGTTGCTACCGTGCTGAGCAGTGCAGGTCTGTACTGCACACTATCGGTGACTTGCGGTTGCGTTCACATTGCCTCTCAGTCATCACTAAACCATCCATCTACTGTTCCCCATCTTCCAGGTTTCTTACTCCTTGCCTTCATCGCTGCTCTTTCAATTTCATATCCACTGTTAGGCTCCAAATGAGGATTTCACAAGGACAATAATTATCCCTCTGAATTCATTTCTTACCTTGACAAAATCAGAATAATAATAATAAAAGAAAGCACCAAGAGGGAAAAGCTACAATTTGTTTAAGAACTATTTACTAAATTTATATAGTGTTTTATAGCTTTCCATGTCTTTTTGCTGCAATACTTTATTTAGCTTTCACAGTGATCTGTGAAATTCCCCAACCACTGTTTCCACTTTCTGCACAGTACACTTCGGTGTCAGTATGTTCAAAGCTAAAATGATGATTCTTCCTTTCTGTGCTTTTTTATTTGTCTCGGTATTCTTGAGCTTAGAGAGGGGTGAATCAGCACTTGCTCCATCCGCCTGCCTGGGAGACAACCTACCTACCAACCCACCTCATCTCCTCCCTCTCTCACTTCCAAATCCCTTATCTGATGTATCACTAAGCTCCACTGATTCTACTCTAAAATATATATTAATTCTAGATGGTTTATTTCATCTTATCTTGATGGTCAAGCCCAGGTCATTTCATGCCTAAACCATCATCATTTTTTTTTATAACTCGTCTTTGCTTCCTTAGTAGTTCTCTAATCTTCCCCCCGCCCCCCACCTTTATGAAGCACATGTGTATTTATGGCACTTGCCCATACAAAATTTTAACAAGTCCATATTTCTTAGAACATCGCTTCTCCAAGTTTAATGTGAATTCAAATACTCTGAGGCTACTGTGAAGTGCAGATTCTGGTTCAGTAGGTCTGGGCCCCTATATTTTGAGAGATGGTTGTGTTCTTGCTTGCCCCTACCACATTTTCAGTAGGAGATTTGTAGGGGATAAGGTACACACCCCCTAGAGTGGCATACACTGACCCAGCCTCTCTCTAGGTCTCAGCCTTAAAACATATCTTCCTTCATCTCCAGTCTGCTGAACCTGCTTATCTATTTTCTACACCCTCCAACCTAAGCCAGTCAGCTTCAACATATGTGTGAAAACAAAGTTCACTTAAACTGAAATCCCATATTTAAAATTACCAGACATTTTTTTGTCAGCCCTCCTCATTCTGTCACTAAGAGGCCACTAGGCAGCTGATTCCAACCTCAGCGTCCATCCTGCCCTCCCGTGGCTTTTGCTTTCAAATGAATCCAAGGGGATCTGTTGGCAGAATTTGCCCTTCTGTTGGATCCCCTGGTCCAGTTCAGCGTGCAGTGGGTTGGAGTCGGGAGCTGAGGGAAGAGCTCCTCCACCTCCCCAAAGGGGATTTACTGGAGCCCACAGTGGCCTGGACCCACAGAGGCTTGGACCCCCCGTGGCCTGGACCCCCAGTGGTCTGGACCCCCAGTGGCCCAGACCCCACCGTGGTCTGGATCCACAGAGGCCTGGACCCCACCATGGTCTGGACCCACAGAGGCCTGGACCCACAGTGGCCTGGATCCCACCGTGGCCTGGACCCCCAGTGGTCTGGACCCCAAGTGGTCTAGACCCCCAGTGGCCTGGACCCCACCATGGTCTGGACCCTACAGTGGCCTGGACCCACAGTCATCTGGACACCCAGTGGCCTGGACCCAGGGGCCTGTCCAGATGGCTGTGGAGTCGGGGACAGCTCTCTGGGCAGCTCTCTCATCTCTTCTTTCAAGACCATGGACCTTGGGTCTCAGGCAGCTGATATTGTCTGGCTGTCTGAGCTTTGGCTCAGTTTGATCAGTGCACAGGCCTGCTTCCGTCCCCTTTCCAATCAGATATCTGGGTCAAGTCCAGTCTCCAGTTCCACCTCTCCCCTGTTCACATGCTGGACCCCTCACACTTTTCTGTGCTCGTGTGTTTAATTGTGTTCACTCCAGAAATATTTACGGAGCAACTGCAGTGTGTCCAACACTGTGTGAGACCCTGGGGATACAGCGTTGGAGGTGGGAGCTGTAAACCCAACATCTAACTTGGCTCCAAGTCCTATTTTGAAGAAGAAAGACAGAATGCTCAGGGAACCTGGAGCTTACCCTGCTAACCCCAAGCTCTAATACTTTACCCCGAGGCGTTAATACTTGGTGTCACTGTGTTTCAGCTCCCACAGGCATTGCTATTGAACAAATCACTATTATTATTAGGTTAGCTATTATGATTACCTCTTTTCAGAGGTCAAATATACCAACTACATTGTGATTAAATAAATTCACTCTCTATGTTAATTGGAACTTCCTGTGGTTGTAAGAAACAGAATCCAGCCTGAACTGTTTAAGCAAAGAGGAGGAAACCATGGAGCCAAGAACAAGGTTGGACCATCAACCCAAGGGAAAGACAGAGGTGGAGGCAGATTCACAGACGTCAGGAGCTCAGTCCCTGGCTGTGTTCCTCTTTCCCTTCCTCTCCATGCCTTTCCTAGTGGTTTCTCTGTGCTCTTTATGTCGTGTACAGCTTTTGCCATCAGGCAGCGATAGACTGTTTCCCAGTGGCAATCCGGAAGAGCTCAGAGAAGAATTCAGCTATCATTTCTGGACCAGTTACCTGTGGTCCTGGGACAGACGGGGCAGCTTCCACTATGGCCACATGATGGAGGCGGGAAGAAGGGCATCTCCCAGGTGAGGGCGGGAGTGATGGGCACATGATATTATAAATGTCTATTTGTGATGCCTGGAAAGCAAACCACTATGGTTTCCAAGTTCCAGATTTATATTAATATTTGGATTCACGAAAAGAATTTACAATTCTTGGGAATTTCCAAAATTATAAATTATTCTAAAAATACATCCAAAGTTCTTCATATCTTAAAACTCATTATTATAGATATCTAAAATACTTGAGATTAATAAGAAATTAAGCTGGGAAGCTATTTACCAAGAATCATAGCCTGCAGTGAATATATAAACACTGGAAAATGCTAGCAAGAATTATTAGGTAGTATTCCAATAACGTTGGGCTTCCCTCGTGGCCCAGATAGTAAAGAAATCCGCCTGCAGTGTGGAAGACCTGGGTTGGATCCCTGGGTTGGGAAGATCCCTTGGAGAAGGAAATAGCAACCCATTCCAATATTCTTGCCTGGAGAATTCCGGGCCAGAGGAGCCTGGTGGGCTACAGTCTGTGGGGTCATAAAGAGTTGGACACGACTGAGCGGTGAAGCACAACACAGCATTCCAATAACGTAACATCCAGATCTTCTAGCAAGGCTACCAAGCCCACTAAATCACATGCCTGAATTGTAAATTAAGGCCTTGTTTTGTTTCTTGTACTTATTGTTCTTTGGGACTCCTTCCAGAGAAGCTTTAAGTACCCTGTGCATATAGGCTGTGAACATGTAATCTATCAACAGATAACGAGCCAGAGTGACTGAGTAGACTGATTTTTTTTTTTACTTCAGTGGATCATTGTTGCTGCACGCAGGCTTTCTCTGGCTGTGGTGAGTAGAGGCTGTTCTCTGGTGTGTGGTCTTCTCACTGTGGCTGCTGCTGCTGCTAAGTCACTTCAGTCGTGTCCGACTCTGTGCGACCCCATAGACGGCAGCCCACCAGGCTCCCCCGTCCCTGGGATTCTCCAGGCAAGAACACTGGAGTGGGTTGCCATTTCCTCCTCCAATGCATGAAAGTGAAAAGTGAAAGTGAAGTTGCTCAGACGTGTCTGGCTCTTAGTGACCCCATGGACTGCAGCCCACCAGGCTCCTCCATCCATGGGACTTTCCAGGCAAGAGTACTGGAGTGGGGTGCCATTGCCTTCTCCCTCTCACTGTGGAGGTTCCTCTTATTGCAGAGCACGGGCTCTCGGTGCGTGGGCCCCAGTAGTTATGGCACGCAGCCCTAGTTGCCCCGTGGCATGTGGAATCCTTCCAGGCCATGGGCCGAACCCATATACCCTGCGTTGGCAGGTGGACCCTTAGTCCCTGGACCACCAGGGAAGTCCTAGACTGGTATATTTTTTTAATGCGAATGTCCTTGTTCCTGGAAAAGCCAACCTTGACTTGTAAGTGTAAGCTCTGACTTCTCTTGCTTTCAACTTGGTATCTGTAAATCAACTTCACGTCTGTGAATCTCTTAGAACCAGTAAGCGTTCTTTTCTTTCCATTTACTTTTGACTGGGGGATAACTGCCTTACAGTGCTGTGTTGGTTCCTGCCAAGCATCAGCATGAATCAGGCGCAGGCACACACATGCTCCCTCCGTCTTGAACCTGCCTCCTCCCCGCCGCCCGCCCCCCACCCCCCGCCTCTCTAGGTTGTCAGACAGCGCCAGGTTGAGCTCCTCGTGTCATACAGCGACTTCCATTAGCCACCTATTCTACATATGGTAATGTGTGTATTCCAGTGCTACTCTCTCAATTCGGCCCACTCTCTCCTGCTCCCTCTATGTCCATAAGTCTGTTCTCTACGTCTGACTCTCTATTCCTGCCCTGCAAATAGGCTCATCAGTACTGTTTTCTTAGCTTCCAAATATATGCGTTAATATACAACATTTGTTTTTTCCCTTTTTGACTTTCTTCACTCTGCATAGCAGGCTGTAGGTTCATCCACCTCACTCGAACTGACTCAAATGTGTTCCTTTCTAAGACTGAGTAATAGTAATAGTCCACTGTACGTATGTACCACACTCCTTTATCCATCGGTCAGTCAGTGGACGTCTAGGTAGCTTCCATGTCCTGGCTGTTGTAAACAGGGCTGCAGTGAACACTGGGGTACATGTGCCTTTTTCAGTTATGGTTTTCTCAGGGTATATGACCAGTAGTGGGGTTGCTGGGTCATATGGTTGTTTATATTCCTAGGTTTTTGTTTTTTTTTTTAAGGAATTTTCACACTGTTCTCCGTAGCGACTGCATCAGTTTACGTTTCCACCAGCAGCGCAAGAGGCTTGGCTCCTTTCCTGCACGTCCTCTCCAACACTTATTGTTTGTAGATTTTGACGGCCGTTCTGACCAGTGTGAGGTGATATCTTATTGTGGTAGTTATTTGCATTTCTCTATTAATTAAATGATGTGGAGCGTTTTTTCATGTGTTTATTAGCCATCCAGATGTCTTCTTTGGAGAGCTATCTGTTTAGGTTTTCTGCCCATTTTTTGATTGCGTTGTTTGTTTTTCTAATATTGAGCTATGCTGAGGTAGGTTCCTTTTATGCTGATATTCTGGAGAATTTTTTTTTCAATTAATAGGTACTGAATGTTGTCAAAAGCTTTTTCTGCATCTACTGAGATTGTCATATGATTGTATCTTTTAATTTGCTAATATGGCATACCATATTGATTGATTTGCATATCTTGTAGAATCTTTGCATCCCTTGGATAAACCTGACTTAATCATTCTGTATGATCATTTTAATAAGTTGTGGGATTCTATCTGCTAGAAATTCATTAAGGATTTTTATATTTATGTTCATCAGTGATGCTAGCCTGTGATTTTCTATTTTTGTGATGTTTTTTCCTGGTTTCAATAACCTCAGATATGCAGATGACACCACCTTTATGGCAGAAAGCAAAGAAGAACTTAAAGAGCCTCTTGATGAAAGTGAAAGAGGAGAGTGAAAAAATTGGCTTAAAACTCAACATTCAGAAAACCAAGATCATGGCATCTGGTCCCATCACTTCATGGCAAATAGACAGGGAAACAGTGGAAACAGTGACAGACTTTATTTTTTTAGGCTCCAAAAACACTGCAGATGGTATCTGCAGCCATGAAATTAAAAGACGCTTGCTCCTTGGAAGAAAAGTTATGACCAACCTAGACAGCGTTTTAAAAAACAGAGGCGTTATTTTGCCAACAAAGGTCCATCTAGTGAAAGCTATGGTTTTTCCAGTAGTCATGTATGGATGTGAGAGTTGGACTGTAAAGAAAGCTGAGTGCTGAAGAATTGACGCTTTTGAACTGTTACTCTTTCTTATGATTTTCATTTGCATGGAGTATCTTTTCCATCCTCTCACTTCCCGTCTGTATGTGTCTCTATGTCTGAAGTGAGTCTCTTGTAGACAGCGTATATATGGGTCCTGTTTTGTGTCCATTCAGACAGTCCATGTCCTTTGGTTGCAGCATTTAATCCATTTACATTTAAAGTAATCATTGAAGAGTCTTGGGAGAAGACTCTTGAGAATCCCTTGGACAGCAAGGAGATCCAACCAGTCAATCCTAAAGGAAATTAGTCCTGAACATTCATTGGAAGGCCAGATGCTGAAGCTGAAACTCTAATAATTTAGCCACCTGATGCAAAGAACTGACTCATTTGAAAAGACACTGATGCTGGGAAAGATTGAAGGTGAGAGGAGAAGAGGATGACAGAGGATGAGATGGTTGGATGGCATCACCGACTCAACAGACATGAGTTTGAATAAACTCCAGGAGTTGGTGATGGACAGGGAGGCCTGGCATGCTGCAGCCCAAGGAGTCACAGAGTCGAACATGACTGAGTAACTAAACCTCACTGAACTGTCTGGTTTTGGTGTCAGGGTGTTGGTGACCTCATAGAATGAGTTTGGAAGTGCTCCTTCCTCTGCTATTTTTGAAAGAGTTGGAGAAGGATAGGTATTAGCAGTTTTCAAGATGTTTGATAGAATTTATCTGTGGAGCCATCTGGCACTGGGTTTTCATCTTTTGGGGAGATTTTTGATCACAGTTTCCATGTTAGTGCTTGTGATTGGCTTGTTCAAAATTCCTGTTTCTTCCTGGTTCAGTCTTAGAAGGTTGAACTTTTCTAAGCATCTGTCCATTTTGTCCAGGTTGTCCATTTCATTGACATATACTTGCTCATAATAGTCTCTTATGATCCTTTGTATTTGTGTTATCTCTTGCACCCTCTCCTTTTTCATTTCCAATTTTGTTGATTTGAGTCCATTTTTTTCTTGATGAGTCTGACTAATGACTTGTCAATTTTATCTTCTCAAAGAAGTAGCTTTTAGTTTTATTGATCTTCACTATTGTTTCCTTCATTTCTTTTTCATTTATTTCTGCTATGATCTTTATGATTTCTTTTCTTCTGCTAACTTTGGGTTTTTTTTTTTTTCCATCTTTTTCCAGTTACTTTATGTGTAAGGTTAGGTTGTCTATGTGGTGTTTTTCTTCTTTCTTGAGGTAGGATTCTATTGCTATAAACTGCTGCAGTCCATAGGTTTTTTTTTTTTTTAGTTCTTTTTTTTTTAATTTTATTTAATTTTTAAACTTTACATAATTGTATTAGTTTTGCCAAATATCAAAATGAATCCATAGGTTTTGAGTCATCATGTTTTCATTGTCGGTTGTTTCTAGGTATTTTAGGATTTTGCCTTTTATTTCTTCAGTAACCTGCTTATTATTTAGAAATGTATTGTTTAATCTCCATCTCATGGTATTTTTACAGCTTTTTTCATGTAATTGTTATCTAATCTGATAGTGTCTTGGTCAGAAAAGAAGCTTGATATTATTTCAGTTTTCTTAAACTTACCAAGGCTTGATTTGTGAGCCAAGATGTGATCTATCCTGGAGAATGTTTGTGTGCACTTGAGAAGAAATTGTTTTCTGCATTTGAATGGAATGTCCTGAACATATCTTGTCCATCTGGTCTACTGTGTCTCTCAAGGCTTGTGTTTCCTTATTAATTTTCTGTTTTGATGATCTGTCCACTGGCGTAAGTGGGATGTTAAAGTCCCTTGCTATTATTGTTACTGCCAATTTCCCCTTTTATGAATGTCAGTGTTTGACTTATGTATTGAGATGCTCCTGTGTTGAGTGCATTAATATTTACAATTGTTATGTCTTCTTCTTGGATTGATCCCTTGATTATTATGTTGTATCCCTATCTCTTGTAGTATCCTTTATTTTAAGGCCTATTTTGTCTGATAGAAGAACTGTTAAACTGTTACTCTTTCTTATGATTTTCATTTGCATGGAATATCTTTTTCCATCCTCTCACTTCCCGTCTGTATGTGTCTCTATGTCTGAAGTGAGTCTCTTGTAGACAGCATATATATGGGTCCTGTTTTGTGTCCATTCAGACAGTCCATGTCCTTTGGTTGCTGCATTTAATCCATTTACATTTAAAGTAGTCATTGATATATGTGTTCCTATTGTCTTTTTCTTGTTTTTGGTTTGCCTTTTTAGGTCTTTTCCATCTCCTGTGTTTCCTGCCTATAGAAGCCCCTTTAGCGCTTGTTGTAAAGCTGGTTTGGTGATGCTTAATTCTCTTAACTTTTGTTTGTCTGTAAAGCTTTTGATTTCCCCATCAACTTTGAATGAGATTTGTTGGATAGAGTAATCTTGATTGTATATTTCTCCCTTTCCTTACTTTAACTATTTCCTGCCGTTCCCTTAAGGCCTGCAGAGGTCAGCTGTTAACCATATGGGATTTCCCTAGTATGTTATTTGTTGCTTTTCCTTTGCTGCTTTTAATATTTTTTCCTTGTGTTTAACTTTTGTTGGTTTGATTAATATGTGTCTTGGCATGTTTCTCCTTGGGTTTATCCAGTATGGGATTCTCTGTGCTTCTTGGCCTTGACTTTGTCTTTTCCCTTATTACAGAAGTTTTCGACTATAATCTCCTCAAAAGTTTTCTCAGTTCTTTTTTTTTTTTCTCTTCTTTTTTTGGGGGGGGACATTCAAATGTTGGTGCATTTAATATTTTCCCAGCAGCTCTGAGATGATCCTCAATTCTTTTCAGTCTTTTTTTCTTTACTCTCTTCTTCAGCAGTTATTTTCATCTTCCTGTCTTCCAGCTCACTTATTCATTCTTCTGCCTCAGTTATCCTGCTATTGATTCTTTCTAGAGTATTTTTAATTTCAGTGATTGTGTTGTTTATCACTGTTTATTCTTTATTTCTTCTCTGTCCTCATTATATATGTGAAATGATTCTTGAATTTTATCCATTCTATTTTTGAGATTTTTGGAAGGCCTTTACTATCATTATCCTGAGTTCTTTTTCAGGTAGTTTGCCTATTTCCTCTTATTTGGTCTTGTGGATTTTTACCTTGTTCCTTCATTTGCACACTATTTCTCTGCCTTTTCATCTCATCTAACTTTCTGTGTTTGAGGTCTCCTTTCCCCCATCTATAGGGTCACAGTTCCAGTTGTTTTTGGTCTTGCCCTTGCTAAATGGAGTTGGTACAGTGGCTTGTGTAGGTTTTGTGTTGGGAGGGACTGGTGCCTATGTTCTCCTGGGAGGAGGACGAGGTGTTTTTTTTTGGCCTCTGATGGGTAGGGTTGTGTGAGGTGTTGCATTTTGGGGTTTCCGTGGGAAGCCTTTATGCTAATGATTGGGTTTGTGTGCTCGTCTTGCTTGTTGTTTGGGTGAGGCATCCTGTGCTGGGTGCTGCTGACAGCTGGGTGGTGCCAGGTCTTGGATACAGGTGGAAGCCTGCACGGGACTTCTCACTAATATTCCCTTGGGTCAGGAATTCTCCAGCAGTCCAGTGTCCTGGACTGAGTGCTGCAACCCCCGGAGGTTCAGGACTGATCTCTCATCAGGGAACCAAGATCCCACAAGCATTTGTTATGGCAATAAAGAGGATTAAAATGAACACTCTAAAAAGAAAAAACAAACAGAAACCTAGGGGAAAAAAATGAGCCCCTGGCAAATGGTAAATGCAAAATCAGTCATATAGTAGTAAAAGCAAAGGAACACACACACACACACACACAAAACCAAAACAGTCCAAAGTAAACAAAGTGTAAGAGAGTGATCTGGTGAGCAAAGGAAACCAAAAATGGTATCAACCAATTAAAAACAACACTAAAACCCAAAATAGAAAACAAGACCAAAGCAGAGAGCCAACGAGGAAATGATGCAAAGAAAACAAAAGAAACTAACAAACTTGGTCAAAAAAATAAAGAAAAAAAATAGAAAAGCCAAGTTAAATAGAAGTACATAAAAATATTTTTATGTATATTAAAAAATAACTACACCAAGAAAAGAGCAACGAAAAAAATAATAAAAACAAAAATACCAAAAAAAAAAAAATGCACCCAAAACCCCCCCATGGAACTGCCAATGTAGAGGTACAGGTATATAAAGAAAGTGAAAATTGAGATTTAAAACCATTCTTAGAAGCTTAAATAGATGTAATAATATATAATAATAATGATGATGACAATAACCACAGCAACAGAGAAAAAAAGAAGAGGGAAAAAGTCCAGAATCAACTACAGAACAAATCAAAATACAAGAATAACAATAAATGTTTTTCTCAGGTCTCAGCTGTCAGCATCTTCTCCCCACCGTGATTCACAGCCCACCTGTGCCTCCCTAGGAGACCCTCCGATACCTGCGGGGTGTGTGTGTGTGTGCTCATCTCTGGACCTGTTGTGGGGATGGCTCAGACTGATCTGGCCCTGCTCCTGAGTGTTCTTGCCTCCAGTATCCATGGCTGCCAGAGGGAGAGTGTTTTCTTTTGTGGGAACACTCATTCTCCTTTTATATATTCCACGGACACAGAGTCTACGTAGTTGATCGTGTGACTTTAATCTCCAGCTTGTACAGCTGGTGGAAATGTTTTCAATCCCCTTCCTTAGCCACTCTGCCTGTGGAGCTCAACTGTGGTTTTATCCCCACCTCTGCTGATGGGTCATCCACAGGAGTCTGCTCCTGAGGCAGCCCTGGAGGACTTGAGTCTGCTTCCGAGAAGACTAGGTGTGAAGGTGGTGCAGCTGCTTGGATCACATGGAGCCCCACGGCACCAGGTGTGCAGGGAAGCCAGTGCCAGCAGTGCAGGAGGTATGGCGCTATTAGGGTTTTTTGGTAACTTTTGGCCGTTCTCCCTGGTTAGGACCAAGCGAGGAGTTGGCATAGCTGCTTGGATTGCAGGGACCCTGGTGGCAGCAAGTGTGCAGGGAAGCCAGAAGCCACGGGTGCAGAAGATCTGGCACTATTAGAATCTTTTTCTAGCCTCTGGCACCTGGCATTCAAAGGGCCTCACTGGCTGGTCCTTCTCTACTGCTTGGCATGCCAAGTGTTCAAAGGGCACCCCTGGCTGGGGTCCTTCTCTATTGCTTGGAACATCAGCCACTCAAAGGGCTGCCCTTTCTGGAGTCTTTCTCTGTTTGTAGGCTGCAGGCCCTGCCACGTGGGGAGAGAGACTACCGTGGTGGCTCCACCCTCCACCCTGCATGACTCAGCAGTAGCACCCTGCCTCCATGGCTGCCTGGCTTTCCTCCAAAGGCATTCCCCACAGCAATCTCCTCCCTCCTGTCTGCTTGGACCATTTCCCTGCAGTCAACAGTAGTCCTCATCCTGGGATTGCTCTCCAATCTCTACCCTCCAGCTTCCAGCCAGTGTGTGTTTCCTTTCCAATGGTCAGGGACTCCTGCCAGCTCTTGGCTGGTGCTCTGCAAGATCTTCTGCATCTGAAGATATATTCCTGATACATCTGTGGAGAGAATTGTACCTCACATCTACCTACTCCTCTGCCGTCTTGACTCCTTTCAGACCAATAAGGTTTTTGCCTTGATTATTACGATTTAATTCTCATAGGAGAATTATTTCTCCCGATTTCTCAACTGTTTTTTTTTTTTTTTTTTAACTTTGGAACTTGTAAAACCATTCTCCTGAAATTCTGGGAAGGAATTCCTACCTGAAACCACTGCTATTTGTACTTAATTTATAGGAAAATATGTTTCAAGTTCCACATGATTGATTTATCACTGTGAAAACTCTTGAAAACACCCTTTCCAGGTAAAGGGGTTTTATAATGTGGCCCATGTGTTTATTCTTCCTTTCCCTGGGGCAGAGATGGATTTATTATGTTCTCACCTATTGCTAAGGGAGTCTGAATGCCTCTTCTCAAAAGAATTTCATGTGTAATTCAGAGAAGGGAGCTTGCTATACTTTGTGAGTTTATGATACAATACTGACTCACAGTTTTAACATTGGTTTTAGAGAATAAGGGATAAAAGAAACATTTACCTAAGTTTTTAAGGGGGGTTCAGGATGGGGGACACGTGTACACCCGTGGCAGATTCACGTTAATAATGTATGGCAAAACCAATACAATATTGTAAAGTAATTAGCCTCCAATTAAAATACATAAATTTATATTAAAAAAGAGTTTAAAAAGTTTGACTCAATACTGGTTACCCCATCTTTGCACCAGAGGACATTATAAAAGGGACCAAACATTTCCTTCCTCTGGAGCATTCACACCCATGTGCCTCCACGGTTTCACTGGGCAATGCAGACAGATTCCTCTGGGGCTGGCCATTAATCCTGGGCATCCAAAAGCGTCACCATGTTTAAAAGTTGAAAATGCTGACCTCTCTAGCAGAGAACGGAAGAGCGGTCTGGGCCATGTTTGGGCCTGGGGAGATGTTCAGAAGTGGACGTGAAAGAAACAGCGTGACAAGTCGCTGACGCTGTGGGATGGTGCAGATGGTTCACGCGTGTGCCTGTCACACGTGCAGAAACCCCAAGAGACCAAGCACTATGAGACGGGCAGGCAGGGAGGGATGAGCTCAGTGCCCGGCAAGCAGACGTTCAGGACACATTTGTGGTGCTGAACTCAATTCCGAGCATTGGGCTTCCCTGGTGGTCCAATGGCTGAGAATCTGCTTGCAGGAGACACGGGTTCAATCCCTGGTCAGAGAAGATTCCGCGTGCTGCAAAGCGGCTAAGCCCACGGCCACACCACTGAACCTGTGCTCGGAGCCTGGGAGCCACAATTACTGAGCCCACATGCCTAAAGCCCTTCCCCCAGCAGGAGAAGCCACTGCAGTGAGGAGTCCATGCCCCACAACCAGAGAGGAGCCCCGCTCACTGCAGCCAGAGAAAAGCCTGTGAAGCAACAGAGGCACCACCAACAGTAAAGTCAGAGCCTCGCCGTTGAGGCACCTGATCAGGACCTGATCAGTGAAGCAGTGAGCAAGTGAAAAACTCTTAAAATCATGTCTAACACAGTTCATAAGCAAGGATAAATCAACGAAGGACCATGTTACCACAGCAAAACCCCAATTCCTTGCACCCTTACTCATAACAATCCTGAATTGCCTAGAGTTTAGAGTGTGAAAGAAATAACCATGCATAAGAAGCTGATTGTGGTGTTTATTCAGAATCTAACATGCAGGTCGACTTGTCTAATTGCATCAAAAGTACTAGATGGTGAAAAATATGTACAGAATGATCCATTCTAAGCACTGAAATGACATGAATGTCTACCCTTGAGATTTTTATTGAGAAGCAAATGAAAAAAAATGTAAAGTGTTGAAACAGAACAAAAAAATTGTAAGAAGAAAAAAAAAGAAATGATACGGAATAACTGAATCTCAATACACTTGGCTCATCAAGGCTGCTTTATACCTGGGCACCCAGGGAAAAGTTGGAGTCATCATAACCATTTCATCTTTTCAACATTCTGGATTTTGCAAGGAGTTATAGGAACTACTGAGATCTGGCTTTGACCACAGGGTCCTTCATCCCTCTAAAATCTTTCCCTCCAATTGATATGGCCGTCCATCAAGCCCCTCAGTGTCTTGGGGAGTTTCCAGGGGACCCAAGCAGTTAGTGATAAATGAAATCCTTTGGGAAATGCCCACTTAGCAGGATCTGGTGTGATTTCTTGCCTTCATTGCATCCTCTGGGGTCCTCTCATTGTGGGGCGGCGTGATGTGAGTCCTGTCCTTGGGCTCATCTCCCCTCTGCCCATCTCAGCCATGAAGCTACTCTGGCAGACAGTTTGGTAACAAGGTCTAGGGATGCTTCCAGAAACAGTCTCTTTTCTACAGTCTACACAAAACTCCCAGCAGTCACCAGAGTGGCCAGCTTTGCTCCCCTCAGCACCTTACATACACCTGTTAGAAATGAGTCATATAATAGCAGTCAGGAAACTCATCGACAGTCCAAGGAGGCCAGTGAAAAAGGCTGAAGTCCTGGAATGGCATCTGCATTGCAAACCCAGACTTAAACCAGAAACCCAGAGAAATTCAAAGATGATTTGAATTTCCAAAGATTTCCAATTCCCCAACACCTTCAACCTAAAAGCAAATAAAAACAAATAAATAAAAGAAGAAAGAAGGAAACATGAAACATGAAAACGATTACTAGGCAGCCATTCTAGGAGGAAGCAATGCCTCTCCACCAGGAAACTACCAGGAGGATGTCCTCAGCTAGTTTTTGAAACTTGTCATTAAATAATAATTTAACTTGTTATCAAATATTACTGTCATCCACATAGCTTTTAAAATGATGGTGGTAATAAAGGAGCTATGTCAGTCAAACAACAAAATAATGTGGCTTTCATTTTCTGTCATGGCAGCAGGTAATGAAATATCACACTATGTTAGTATTGTAGTATGATAGTTTATACCATATTAAAATTATATGGCTGGCTGCAGAATTTCACCAAGGGAAAACTATGAGGGCAGGTTGACCAGAGAAAGTATTTTCTATTTCTAAGGAAAAAAAATTAGTGGGAAAAAAATGAATTTAACCTGAAAACCTACTTTCAACAAAAGACATTATTGGGCCTTTCTAGGCAAATGGAATCGGAGAAGGCAATGGCACCCCACTCCAGTACTCTTGCCTGGAAAATCCCATGGGCAGAGGAGCCTGGTAGGCTGCAGTCCATGGGGTCGCAAAGAGTTGGACATGACTGAGTGGCTTGACTTTCACTTTTCACTTTCATGCTTTGGAGAAGGAAATGGCAACCCACTCCAGTGTTCTTGCCTGGAGAATCCCAGGGACAGAGGAGCCTGGTTGGCTGCCGTCTATGGGGTCACACAGAGTCGGACATGACTGAAGCGACTTAGCAGCAGCAGCAGCAGCAGCAGGCAAATGGAATACCCTCTCTGGCTCGTTCGATCTTTGACGCACAATCCATCCAGTATCTTCTGCAGTAGCAGGCACCATTGTTGTTCTGCCCACGTAGCCTCAGCTCTCACATTTTTGAGCACTCCTGAGACTCCTTACTTGGGGGTTTTGTCCAGCCACAAGGGTCTACCTAATCTCTGATCAAGCCCGACTAGAAATGCCTAGGAGGTAACGCTTTCTGGAGCCACCCTCATCCAGTGACTGAGGAAGGCTGGTGGGAAAATAACCCCACTGCCTGGCTCCCTGGTTAGAATGGTGCTGGTGGGAGTCAGCATGGTGAGAATTCCCCAAAGGACTGGTCTCTTGTTCTCTGCCATGTTAATCTGGGGCTACCTGCTGAATCAACTCTTGTGCCTTGTCTCAGGACATGGTTTTGGGGAATGCAACCTAAGATATCCATACAAGGCCCAATTTCACCCATTCCACCACCTGTGTCCCCGCTCCAATCATCTTGGGAGCGTAAGGTAAAACAGAGCCCTTGGCTGCCCTCTCTCTTTTAGCTCGTGTTCACCGTAGTCCCACTTGAAACCCACTCCCTCGTCCTTCCCTCCCTGGACCCAATTCCTAATCCCCCACCTGTAAGCCCACACTCCTCCTGGAGAGGATGAAAAGAATTGCTAATTTTTGCTCTAAACAAACGAAGCTAAACTGATAAAATAGCAGCTGGAAAGACAGGTTGGATGTAGGAAGTCGCTATGCACCTTTCCCATCCTCAGCCCAGGATTTCTGAGGAACATCCGGAAACCCAGACATTTCCTCGGATTGTTGCAGCTTTGATAAAAGTAAGCAGAGCAAGTCTCTGATTCTACATCCACCACCCACTCTTCCCCTGACTCGAAGATAATAAACTGTTTAAAATACTTTGCTTTTACAATTCTGATACATTGCTTCTGTGATTGCTTTCTATAAATACCTCTAGCCCACCAGTTCCTGGAACTGTGGAGGCCTGACGCTTAAACCAACTGCTGTAATTCCGAACAAAACTGACAGCTTTCTCTGGGTTCTCTAATTGGAAAAGTCTCCAAGGCAAAGAACTGGGTAGAAAGAGTATATAATTCATTTCTAAGCAGGTACTTTTGGATGTAAATCAAGAGCTATCTTGTTCTGATTTATCCTACATGTTGTTTGTACTCCAAGCTGATCATTCTTCAAACTTCTTATTCAACGGGGACCATAGCTTTGCTGTGAACTGTATTTACTCTTCCTCAGTCATTCGTGTGCCCAGCACATGTCATTTTGAACAGATCAATGACTTTGCAGAATTTTCCAGAGCAAGGTCCTAGACTACCTGCATTAGCACCCTGTGGGATGGTGTTTGAAAATCAGATCACCACTGACTGATTCAGTGCAACTTTGGGGAGAGGCCCAGTGATTCCTAGGTACAGAAGCTTGAGAACAGCAGGTTTGGGTGTTCAAATTTGGCAGGAGAGTTTAGGTTACAAAGGTTGAATGTAAGTTTTCCTTGCCTCTCCCAGGACTCTCCACAGTGTTGAGCTCATCATCTGGCTCTCGCTAACTTAGCTAATAAGCACTTATTCTAAGGAGTGACAAAGACTCAACCTAATCCCTTCTGCTGGAAAGATGAAAACATAGTTTTCAAAGAACAAAATGCACTCGAGTTTTCTAATGGGAAAAACATGACCTGGGTAAGCATAACACTCTAGGTGGCAGAAACAGGGCTCCCAATTCCCATCGACTGTACCTTTGGGAGCAGATGTTTGAGGAACAATGTTCTAGTTTCTGGACTTAGATGATGGGCAAAAATCAAGAAGAGCTGTTTGCGTTTGTGTTGGAAAGAAATATTATTTTCAATTTTTTTTCTAAAATCAGTGTTTTTGGTGATATCTGCACTTCAAATCTCATGTGGTCTTATGTAAACATTCTTGGCTTTTCTATCTGTCAAGACACTATTAAGTAAATTCAGTCTCTTTAGAAATAATCATTGTTTCCTGGCCCAGGATTTGGAAGGGTTTTCAAAGTAGAAGACAGATATTTGGCATAGAATCCCACTTGACATTGTGGTGAAGGGATTCATTATGGGCACAGAGTAGAGCTGAACTCAAGGAAGAAGGATTTTTCTTTAGAATCCAATAGTGAATGTGTTTGTGGATGTCAGCAGACCATTTGAGAAGACATACATGACTCTAGTGAGTAAACAAATCTCTTCTTCCTGGAACAGAGAACTGTTGTGGGCTTTGTTGATCTGAAAAAGACCAGAACAATAGCAATGTCTTTTAAAAACTCTCAGCTTTCAGAGCAGTGTTCAAAGTACACGTCTTCTGATGAAGAAGTTCACGTCTGCTGCTCACGGTTGGTGGCAGCCTGTGGCATTTCCCCATCAAGTGCTTGGCATTGTTCTTTGGGTATTTTAGGGTGTTCTTACATCCTTGTAAGGACATCCCAGATGGTGTTCCTTGTGGTTCGGTATTACTGACCAACCTCTTGTGTCAGCCCTGGTTCCATATGAGAGGTGTTTGCTATAAGAGTTCATTAATAGAAATGTGGTTGATGAACGTCCTGTAGACTCTTGTACTCTGAATGGTTTTATTAATGCCACTGTCTTTCTAGCCTGGCAAGTTATACACTCTTTAGTCTCTGATTCTTGGTTTCTTTATACCTAGCCAAACACTTTGGCCACCTCATGCGAAGAGTTGACTCATTGGAAAAGACTCCGATGCTGGGAGGGATTGGGGGCAGGAGGAGAAGGGGACGACAGAGGATGAGATGGCTGGATGGCATCACCGATTCGATGGACGTGAGTCTGAGTGAACTCTGGGAGTTGGTGATGGACAGGGAGGCCTGGCGTGCTGCAATTCATGGGGTCGCAAAGAGTTGGACACGACTGAGAGACTGAACTGAAGTGAACTGAAACATTTTCCAAGACAGAAGATCTGGAAATGCTTCTTCATCACTTGAATACCTGGCAACATGAATGAATACTATTTTGCACAGCTTTTCTGTGTATGAGTCATTGACCCCAGGAGCATAAACCAGTTTTTCAGTTTTAAATCATTTAAACCTTTTGTTACACTCTGCCTAATTAGTGTCCATTGTGTTTAAAAACCCTTTTTATGTGTTTATTAATAGTCAAAGTATTAAATGAAACCATAGAAACCTCTGGAGGAGAGGCAGCTTCATTTCTTTTTAAAAACAAATAATTCACTTAACATCTTTTCTAGTCAAATGAACGGCTTTAATAGTTGAAAATTATCATTTAGTAACTTATTTTTTTTCCCAGCTTTTTGTCTCTTTGAACTTTCACCTCTACAGTCTTCCAACTCCTGAGAAAGGAATATTTTACTCAATCAATCAAAAGTGCCTTTGCAACAAGTTTACAGATTATATATACATGTTTTAAATTTTCTGTCACACACAATATTTGGATTTCTGAAATGTTGCATTAAAACACCATTTTTGGAAAGCAGTTTCCATTTCTCTATCATGGATATTGTCATTGAACTGATCTTGTTTGGCTTGGCTTTTTAAAATGACTGTCAGTTTTTCTGCTTTAATTTTTTCCTGAACCCAACCGTATAAGCACACAGCATCAGCCTCGCCTGGAACTTGGTAGAGATGCAGTGTCTTGGGCTTCACCCGCCCCGCAGAACCAGCAGCTGCCGTTTAACAAAACTTCTAGGTGAACCTTGTGCACACTGAAGTTGAGAAACTCAATTCTGACCTAGTCCTTCCACCTTATGGTAGAATTTCCAAAGAAAATGAACTCAGACTTCGGTTTTATAAATTATGGTATCTAAAAATACTGGGCTTCCCTGGTGGCTCAGTGGTAAAGAACCTGCCTGCCGATGCAGGAGACGTGGGTGAGATCCCTGGGTTGGGAAGGTCCCCTGGAGTAGGAAGTGGCAACCAGTACAGTATTCTTGCTTGGAAAATTCCATTGGCAGAGGAGCCTGGCGGGTTACAGTCTGTAGGGCTGCAAAGAGTCGGCCACAACTTAGTGACTAGACAACAACAAAGAAAATACTGTGATAATGGGAAGACAGTGAATCCCCAAGGCAGAAGCACCAGGATGGCTGCATTGACTGCGGGGCATCCTGCTGGCAGCTCAGACTGTGCTCAAGGTTTTAAGTGCAACGGTGCTGACGAAGTGACCCCCTGGTGCCGGGAGTGGAGCGTGGTGGGTGTGTGGTGAGGCAGTTCATGGGCAGAGAAGAGACACGCCGGTCTTTGTACACACGCCACACACCGTTGCCGGCAGAGATACAGTCGGACAGAAGCACAGGTCGTTCCGTGGGTGGAAGGTGGGGCAGAGGACGGCTTCCCAGAGAAGATGACTGGATTTTAAGAATTTCACCCTGTGGGCAAGTCAGAAGCTGTTCCAGGCAGACAGACATGAAAACACTGAGACGTATAAACCTCTCTTAAGGAAACTCATGTGGTTTGGTCTTGGTGAATGTAAGCAGTGGGCGGGGTGGAGGGGAGTGTTGAACATTAGGTGAGTCGGAACCCAAAGGACAGATCTGGATGCCCCATGAGTGCTAGGGAGCTCGGCTTGTGTCAAAGGGGCCTGAAGAATTTTAGATGGAGGAAAAACACAGCCAGCTTGGTGCTTTCAAGAGGTTCTTCTGGCTGGAGTGTGGAGGATGAGATGGGGCCAACGTAGAGCTGGGGAGACCAGGGTGCAGGCGGCTGCGGTGGCCCAGCGGAGACGCAGTGATGCCAGGTGGTGCCAGGAGGTGGTGGCTGGGGGACAGCTCAGGACAGAGTCCAAAACCAAGAGGAGGAAGTTCTTTTCTCTGCGCCACCAACTTCTCCCTCAAACCTTTTGAAGACAATGATTCTTTGCTGAGTTGTAGTTAGAGCAAACACTTCCAGGTCTTTTTAAAATTCGTTTAAAAAAATTTTTTTTTATGTAGACCTTTTTAAAGTCTTCATTGAGTTGTTACAATGTTGCTTCTATTTTATGTTTTGGTTTCCTGGCCACAAGGCCTGTGGGATCTTGCTCCCCAACCAGGGAACAAACCCACAACCCCTGCCCTGGAAGAAGTCTTAACTGCTGGGCAACCAAGAAAGTCTCTCCAGGTCTTTGAATTGCTGTTCACATGCCACGGTTTTGCATCTCTCTCTCTGTTAAGTACTTGGTTGAGATCTCTCCCACAGGCAGTGGGGTGTCAAGAGTTAAAGAAAAGGTGAGGTGGAGTGGGGAAAGAGACCTAAAAGCTACTGGGCCCCTAAGTATGCCAAGTGTGCCACAAACATTGGTTCATTTAGTTACCACAATCCTGCAAACTAAGTATTATTACCTCTGTTTTAGAAATGGAAAAAAATAAAGCCCTGGAGACTAAGGAACTCCTCTGTCAGCTACAATGAGCGGAATCTGAATTTGCATCCAAAGATGGGTGATTCATATGCTCAACTACTTGGACCTCAAGGATGCCTGATGGAGTTTAATCTACCATTTACTTCCCCCCAGGTTTGCTGAATGTACAGGTAGATGATCAATTGCCTTCTCCAGTTACATGCTTTGCCCACTGAATGAGGTCACTAGAATCAGTGGGCAAGCAGAGAAGATCTCTGAGTGACCAGGTAGATGACACTAATTCTCTGGAAAAATAAAAAATAAAAAAAAGATGTAATATGCAGATCCTGGTTGACTTTGTTTGTATACAATTCTCTCCAGCTGGACCATATGTTTCTGCAGCCCACACACGATTAAAAACATGTCAGGAATGACTGGGAAGCAAGTGAGATCTCATAGCTGACAAGCTGACTTCAAGGGACGAGATGGGACGATGTAAAGAGAGCCCGAGGTGTAGAAGTCAAGAAGCGGCAGTCATTGTTTTGGTCACTAACGTAGGGGCAGACAGTCCCAGACTCCACTGGTTCTTGAAGGCATGACTGTATTACAGCACAATGCGTAGCCCTAGGAGTCAAGGTAAACGCCGTCTCCCGCCTACAGGACAAAGCATCCATGTAACATCCCGGACCAGAGGGTCACTCCTGTGTCTACAGGAACCATTTTAGGAGCGTGACGATGCACATCTTTTTTCGGATTAGAAGCTGTTGGCATTTACAGAAGATTCTTATACTCTGTTCAGCAAAGTCTCGGAGCCATGGCTGCCAGCTGTCCACTGTTCAGAGCTTTTTGGCATGTTGCTGCTGTTGTCGTATCTGACTCTTTGGGCCCCATGGACTCTGCAGCGCGCCAGGCTTCCCTGTGCTTCAACATCTCCCAGAGTTTGCTCAGACTCAAGTTTATTGAGCCAGGGATGCCATCCAACTGTCTCATCCTCTTTTGCCCCCTTCTTGTTAAGCTGTAAACAGAGGAACAGCGTCCAGTCAAGTCAGTTCGTCGGTCCTTCAGTTTCCACTGGAAGGAAGTCTTCCAGTCCGCCCTCCCATCTCCTGCCTGGGAGGAGCGGCTCTTCCTCTGTCTTCACCTCCCCGATCTGTACCTGCTGTTTCCAGACCAGCAGCTCTAAGCAGGGAGAGGAAGAAAAGTTAAGGGAGACAGGAGCATTCTTACTTGACAGGTGCCACCCTATACTGGCTCCTAAGTCTCAAAGATTTGGGGGTGGTTTTTTTTTTTGGTTTGTTTTTGGCTTTTTATTCAAATATACTTTATGTACAGTGTTGTGTTAATTTCAGCTGTACAGCAAAGTGACTCAGTTATGCATACATGTATATTCTTTAAAACATATCTACTTGGCTGCATGGGATTTTAGTTGCGGCATGCGGGCGCTTCATGGTGGCACGTGAGATCTTTTGTTTGGGCCTGTGGGCTTCTCTCCAGTTGTCAGCTTGGGCTCCAGGGCGCCCGGGCTTTAGTACTTGCCGTGAGTGGGCTTAGTTGCCCTTTGGCATGTAGGATCTTAGTTCCCTGACCAGGGTTTGAACCTGTATCCCCTGCATTGGAAGGTGAATTCTTAATGACTGGACCACCAGCAAAGTCCCCACATTCTTTCTAATGTTCTTTTCCAGTATGGTTTATCACAGGATATTTAACAGAGTCCCCCGTGCTATGGAGTAGGTCCTTGTTTTTTTTTTTTTTTACTAAGTCTCAAAGTTTAATGAGCCCATGAATCACGGGGGGAGCTCATTAAAGTCAGGATTCTGAGTCAGTAGGCCTAGAGTGACCTCTAAGCCTCTGCATTTCTAATAAGCTCCCAGACAACACAGATGATGCTAAGCTATGGACCATATTTTGAGTAACAAGGATTTAGAGATTGCCCTGCAATTCATTTGATGCAGCTAATTAATGTGATTCCTTGAATTCAGTAACTCTCTTTCAGCTATAGCCCCTGGTTGGGGCTTTTACTCCTTTGCTTTTAAAAAACCGCTGCCTTTGACTACTGGGGAAGTGATAGATCACCCCCCTGGTCAGAATACCTTTCAATATGTCATCAGGTTCGGTTTTGCATACCTACCTCTGACCTTCGTTTCACCATGAATACAGTTAACTTCCTAGACATCTGCCTCTCAGCCCCAGAGGACTGTAGCTTTCCATGAAGGGGGAAGGTACCACCCCCCTGCCCCCCAGATGTAGGGAGTGCATGTAGGGGTCTCCCTGTGGAGCTGTTGAAAATCACACACTAGGCTTAGGATTGGAAGGAGTGGTTAAAACTGACAGAATAACTCTCTTGTAAGAAATTGCTTCACAATTCCTCTATCCTTAGTCAATAATTGAACTCCTTTACATTCTCAGTCTGGGTGAAGGGCCGTATATCCTGTAACCAGTTCCAGATATTTCTTTTGAAAATTTACATGTTGGTGGCTGTGCTCAAAACTAAATTTGGTATCTCATGAACCGCAGTGCATCTCTGTGTTTCTGTTCTCTGTGATAAGCATCTTGTTTCCATGTAATATGGTCTCTGAATTTTTACCAATCTCTAGATGCTTTCTCATTTGTGAATAATCTACCTAAAATAAGGTACCTAGAATCAGACACAGAATTCCATATAGGCTCTCCCAGTCCAGAGTTTATTAAGGTGGTGTTTTTCTATCCCCTATGTGTGTAACTTCATTAATGCTCTTGGCAGTTGAATGTATGTGGGAGAGAAAAAAAAGGGGGGAAAGGGAGGAAGCAATAAATGTGTAATCTTTTCAGAAAATGGAGTGTAGTTGATTTACAATGTTGTGTTAGTCTCTGGTGTACAGCAAAGTGATTCAGACACACACACACACACACACACACACACACACACACACGAGTCTTCTTTCTCGTATTCTTTCCCATTATGGCGTACTTCAGGGCATTAAACACAGCCCCTTGTGTTATACAGTAGGGCCCTGTTGCTTCCTTCCTTATAAAGCAGTGTGTGTGTTTGTTAATCCTAACCTCCTAATTTATCCACCCTCCCCCCTCTTTTCCTCTTTGGTAACCGTAACTTTGTTTTCAAAGCCTGTGAATCCACTTCTGTCTTGTAAATAAGTTCATTTGTATCATTTTTTCTTTTTAGATTCTATGTATAAATGATATCATGTGGTGTTCGTCTCTCTTTGTTTGACCTACTTCACTTAGTGTGATACTCTCTAACTCTATCCATGCTGCTGCAAATGGCAGTATTTTGTTCTTTTTTATGACTGAGCCGTATTCCGCTCATGTATGTAGCACATCTCCTTTATCCATGCATCTGTCAATGGGCGTTGAGGTTGTTTCCACATCCTGGCTGTTGTAAACTGTGCTGCAATGAACACTGGGGTGCACATATCTTTTCAAATTAGAGTTTCTCTCTTTTCCCAATAGTGGAATTGCTAGATCATATGGCAACTCTGTTTTTAGTGGTTTTTATTTTATTTTATTTTTAAAACTTTACAATATTGTATTAGTTTTGCCAAATATAGAAATGAATCCGTCACAGGTATACATGTGTTCCCCATCCTGAACCCTCCACCCTCCTCCCTCCCCATACCCTCCCTCTGGGTTGTCCCAGTGCACCAGCCCCAAGCATCCAGTATCGTGCATCGAACCTGGACTGGCGACTCGTTTCATACATGATATTATACATGTTTCAATGCCATTCTCCCAAATCATCCCACCCTCTCCCTCTCCCACAGAGTCCATAAGACTGATCTATACATCAGTGTCTCTTTTGCTGTCTCGTACACAGGGTTATTGTTACCATCTTTCTAAATTCCATATATATGGGTTAGTATACTGTATTGGTGTTTTTCTTTCTGGCTTACTTCACTCTGTATAATAGGCTCCAGTTTCATCCACCTCATTAGAACTGATTCAAATGTATTCTTTTTAATGGCTGAGTAATGCTCCATTGTGTATATGTACCACAGCTTTCTTATCCATTCATCTGCTGATGGGCATCGAGGTTGCTTTTTAAAGGAACCTCTATACTGTTTTCCATAGTGGTCGCACCACGTGAGCTTAACTGTCTAGAAACTTGAGATACTGTTAATACAAAATAAATGAAGATGAGGAAATGAAGGGCTGTTCCATTTTAGACGTACTGGGTTTGAAATGCCAGTAGGACACGTATGTGGAAATATTCAGCAAGTGGTAAGAAATTGGAGACTGGAACATACTGGAAGGTAAACTTAGAGATAAGGATTGGGGATCATGCTCATAAGAGAATGTCTGTGGTCTGGGGAATAGCGGATGCCTGCAGGTTGAGCTTAGGGGAGAAGGCAGCCAGTTCAGGCCTAAAGATGGCAAAGACTCATGCAGATTCCAAGAGAAGGCAAAGTATTCTCCGGAACCGGACTGTCACTTACGTGACTCCAGGTGTTTCTTTCTGTGGCCTGCCCCATTATCTGAAAGTGATGTCAGCTTCATGTCTTAGAATTCTCCCAAAGAGGAGTGTGCATGTTGCCACCTGGGAGGGGTCACATGTTAGCTGGCTGATGCATCTTATGTAAGGAACACATTTACCTGATTAATAACCATCGCCACCCACTGCCTCCCAGGCCAGAATCTTGTGAGCATGGAACATGGGATTTTTTTTTTAATTGAAATATAGCTGGTTTACAATGTTGTACTAATTTCTGCTGTACAGCTAAGTGACTCAGTTATACACACACATTCTTTTTTTGCTCTTCTTTTCCATTATGGTTTCTCCCAGGAGATTGGATGTATTTCTCTGTGCTGTTCAGTAAGTTATTTATTCTTTCTTGACGTGAGAGTTGGACTATAAAGAAAGCTGAGCACGGAAGAATTGATGCTTTTGACTGTGGTGTTGGAGAAGTCTCTTGAGAGTCCCTTGGACTGTGAGGAGATCCAACCAGTCCATCCTAAAGGAAATCAGTCCTGAATATTCATTGGAAGGACTGATGCTGAAGCTGATACTTCAGCCACCTGATGTATTGGCCAAAGCCACCAATACTTTGGCCACCTGATGTGAAGACCTGACTCAATGGAAAAGACCCTGATGCTGGGAAAGATTGAAGGTGGGAGGAGCAGGGGACAACAGAGGATGAGATGGTTGGATGACATCACCGACTCAATGGACATGAGTTTGAGTAAACTCTGGGAGTTGGTGATGGACAGGGAGGCCTGGCATGCTACAGTCCATGGGGTCACAAAGAATTGGACACGACTGAGTGACTGAACTGAACTGATGCAATAGTTAGCAACTACTAGCCCCACTCTTCTGATCCGTCCCTCTCCTTCCCACATTCCCCTGGCCACCACAAGTCTGTTCTCTGTGTGAGTCTCTTTCTGCTTCGTGGATAGGTTCGTTTGCGCCACATTTTAGAGTTCACATGTAAGTGATGTCATATGGTGTTTGTCTTTCTGTTTTTGACTTCACTTAGGAAGATAATCTCTGATTATATTCATTTTGCTGCAAATGGCATTATTTTGTTCTTTTCTTTATGGCTGAGTGGAACATGGGCTTTTTGATGCCTGTGGGGAATTAGAGGTGAGGTGTGAAAAAAATAGGCTTGGGCAGCAGGGTTGGGTGGACAGGACATAGGAGGATGCTTACAAATGTAACAAGGAGACTCAGAATTTATTGTTTTGTGGAAATAGCTTATATTCAAAATGAGTGTATTATTTTGTTGGGTAATCCTCACCTAGCCAAATGATTTTATAAACATTTATGTATTCCAGTTTATTTTTACCCCTCTCTTAAATTGAATTATATATTATTTTTATTATGCTATATGTTTTCTATAATCAAAGGAGTGAAAATGGCCATTGTAGAGAAAAGCATGAAAAAATAATGTAGTAGACACTGGTTTTAAAGGATATCCACAAATTTTTGTATATTCTTCAATTTCAAAAATGCATTTATTTACTTGAATCTGACTTCAAACATTAAATTTCAGAATATAAAATACCAATATAAGTTGTGGTTATTGTTTTTATTTCTACAAATAAAATACATGAAATACTTATAATTTAATAATTTAGTAACTGTATGAGATAGTTTAATGTTTCATAGCTAAATGTGTGCTATTAAGTATATATGCTGTACTGTGTTAAGTCACCACAGTTGTGACTGACTCTTTGCAATTCCATGGACTATAGGCTGCCAGGCTCCTCTGTCCATGGGATTCTTCAGGCAAGAATACTGGAGTGGGTTACCATGCCCTCCTCCAGGGGATCTTTTCTACCCAGGGATCAAACCTGAATCTCTTATGTCTTCTGCTTTGGCAGGTAGGTTATTTACCACTAGTACCACCTGAGAAGCCCTATTAAAACATAACTATTTTATATATATATATGGCTTTTAAAGAGTATAAACTATGTATATTGGTTTAAACTCTCATAAGCTGTCCTCTTGACTATATAAGCAGACTGGTGACATATATTATGTATACATAATCTTTACATTAGATATAGTAATGTGTACTCAGTCACTTGAGTCATGCCCAACTCTTTGCAACTCTATGGACTGTATGTAGCCTGCCAAGCTCATCTGTCCATGTGATTCTCCCAGCAAGAATACTGTAGTGGGTTGCCATGGTATCCTCTAAGAGATCTTCCTGAACCAGGGATCAAATCTGTATTTCCTGCATTACAGGTGGATTCTTTACTGCTGGGACTGAGGAAGTCCCAAATATAGTAATACATCCTGAAAATTTTTTGTTCAGACCTGTTACATCTTTTAAGAAGAACCCCATTCAGTAGCATAATTTCTAGTGGAAACATTTTTAGCACTACACAAGTTCCATAAATTGTGATGTTTGGTAGCTTTTGACATCGACTGAAAATGCAAAGATGAAAATCAAAATTCTAAGGATGCTTTAGGAAAATGTGGGGATGTACCAGAATTCACAAATATTGTTGTTGTTATTGTTGTTTAGTGGCTAAGTCATGTCTGACTCTGGAACACCATGAACTGCAGCACACCAGGCTTCCCTGTCCTTCAGTATCTCCCTGATTTTGCTCAAACTCATGTCCATTAAGTCAGTGATGCCATCCAACCATCTCATCCTCTGTCATCCCCTTCTTTTGCCCACAACCTTTCCCAGCATCAGAATCTTTTCCAATGAGTCAGTTCTTTGCATCAGGTGGCCAAAGTATTGGAGTTTCAGCTTCACCATCAGTACTTCTAATGAATATTCAGGACTGATTTCCTTTAGGATGGACTGGTTGGATCTCCTTGCAGTCCAAGGGACTCTCAAGAGTCTTCTCTAACACCACAATTCAAAAAGCATCAATTCTTCTGCACTCAGCCTTCTTTATGGTCTAACTCTCACATCCGTACATAACTACTGGAAAAACTGACTAGATGGACTTCTGCTGGCAAAGTGATATCTCTGTTTTTTAATACATTGTCTACGTTTGTCATAGCTTTTCTTTCAAGGAGCAAGCGTCTTTTAATTTGATGGCTGCAGTCTTCATCTGCATTGATTTTGGAGACCAAAAGTATGAAATCTGACACTGTTTCCATTGTTTCCCCATCTATTTGCCATGAAGTGATGGGACCAGGCACAAAGATCTTCGTTTTTTGAATGTTGAGTTTTAAGCCAGCTTTTCACTCTCCTCTTCCACTTTCATCAAGAGACTCTTTAGTTCCACTTTCTGCCATTAAAGTGGTATCATCTGCGTATCTGAGGTTGTTGACATTTCTCTCAACAGTCTTGATTCCAGCTTGTGAGTCATCCAGCCAAGCATTTCGTATGTTGTGCTCGCAATAATGTATCACAAACTTGGCTTTAAACAACCGGATTTCTAGTTTCCCAATTAGTTATTCCCAAATACCAGAGTCAGGGATGAAAATGTATGTGATAAATGCTGGGGACTTCCCAGGTGACTCAGTGGTAAAGAATCTGCCCGCCAGTGCAGAAGCCGCAGGAGACTGGGGCTCGATCCCTGCGTCAGGAAACACCCCTGGAGGAGGAAATGGCTACCCACACCAGTATTCTTGCTTGGAGAACCCCATGGACAGAGGAGCCTGGTGGGCTACAGTCCATGGGGTCATAAAGAATTAGACACGACTGAGCGACTGAGCTTGCACGTGCACACACGCACACACACGAAAGCTGGGGGATCCATCGTTTAGCCACCTGGAGCTCCTAAGCAGCTTGGAAAATTATAATGTGATAATTATATTCACAGTGATGACTCTCAGGATAAAAGTGTTAGCTAACTTTTCTTTTATACCTATTGTATTCCAGAAGTCTTAATATCATTTCTAGTGTAATATACCATCTTATTTGGGCTTTCCTTGTGGCTCAGTTGATAAATAATCTGCCTGCAACGCAGGAGATCCTGTTTTGATCCCTGGGTTGGGAAGATACCCTGGAGAAGGGAAAGGCTACCCACTCCAGTATTCTTGCCTGGAGAATCCATGGACTGTTTGGTCCATGGGGCCACAAACAGTGGGACACGACAGGGTGACTTTCACTTCTCTTCACTTTCATCCCATCTTGTTTAAGTAGCAGGAGGATTCTATAAGTAGCAGAAAGAAATAGATTGTTTTATCCTCACATTACAGATGAAGAAAAATGGTGTTCTGAGAAATTAAAAGTAATTTTTCCAAGATCCTATGGTGAGAAAAAGGTATCTCTGTGTTCTCTGGTATTCCAGGAGTACTTAAATTCCACATTTCGTTATGTGCTTATTCTTGGAAAGCTGGCAATCCATAGTTTATATGTCTTTGATAAAAGAGAGTACTTCAGAAGAATCTGAAAAGAATAGATACATATATATGTATAACTGAATCACTTTGCCGTACACTTGAAACTATTAACATAGCATTATAAATCAACTATACTCCAATAGAAAATAAAATTTAAATTTAATAAAACACAGAAAAAAAAAAAAGTGGACAAAGATTTCTGTAAGAAAAAGAGTGAAAGTTGCATCTGACTGTGACTCCATGGACCATACAGTCCATGGGATTCTCCAGGCCAGAATCCTGGAGTGGGTAGCCTTTCCCTTCTTCAGGGTATCTTCCCAGCCCAGGATCAAACCCAGGTCTTCTGCATTGCAGGTGGATTCTTTACCAACTGAGCTATCAGAGAAGCTCAGAAAATAAATATTTGCCACTTGCTTCTGCTTATTTCATTTCCTAAACATCTCCTGAATACTCTATTTCTTTTTGTTTCTACAGTTCCCACATAGTCCAATCCACCATCCCTTCCTTCCTGACTTTCAACAGGACCTGGGGGCTTGCTATTCTTCCAGATGGAACCCTTCTTTTCTCACTTTTCACTTGGTAACTGTCCTTCAGGGCTTGGTGTAAATGGCAGTTTCTTGGAGCAACATTCCATGATACCAGCGGAGGCTCGGCTGTCAGGTTACAAGCTTTCATGGCATTGTCGTTTGCCCAGAACCCCCGTAACTGCACCCCCATAACTGCACCCCCATAACTGTATCAAGGAATTGGTTCTTAAAGTCTGTCTCCTACACTTGGTTGTTAACTTCCTGAGAGTAAAGTCTGGATCTTTCTTATTTGCCACCGTTTCCCACCTCCTAGCAGGGTGTCTGGTCTCTGTAAGCACATAATAATGTTTCATTAAACATTTTTGCCTAAGCTTCAGATATTAAGCTTTTAACCCAACAGTCATACAAGATGACTGTTGCTGACCAGTGTCTTAGAAATACCTGCAAACTATTGTGACATTGAGTATTTTAATATCAAGTATTTGGGCACAGGAACTGAGGAATTCATCACTGAGGCTGATACCGTTGTCAGATGGACTACCCTGAGTTTGTGTTTGATTGTCTATTAATTATGTCATTTATTGAGGGCAAGTAGTGGAGCTAAGAGGACTTAATAATGGAAAGTGTTGAATAGAAATCAGGGGGGAAAAGGCAGCAAAAAGCCTTGGATGTAAGATGGAGATGGTATAGAACGCTGAGAGATGTTATCAGGCAGAGAATAAAAACAAAGTCACACGGACAAAGATGTAAGGAAGAAAGGTGTTTTCTGAAGAGTTCACCAAAGAGACTACAAAGTTAGAGATAAGTTAACAAGTTATTAGAAGAGGTAACTGAGAAAATACAGCAATTACCCTTTTCTCTCTTTCTCTCTCTTTCTCTCTCTCTCTCCTTTTTCATTCCCTTCCACCTTTTCCTCTGTGTACCCCCTCCCTTCCTTCTTTCTTTCCTTTAGCAATTACTATACTGCTCATGAGAATGAAATCATTTTACAAGCACTGGGATAAGGGTCAAGGCACAGGTGATGTTTATAGAGGAACAGGAGTTTCGATTAGGTAATTTGCTAGTAACACCTTCAGTAAATAAATGTGAGAATAATATGGAGTGTTTATCATGACAGTGAGTTTTTAATCAGATCCATTCACTAACAGAGCTGTAAAATAACTTGCAGGTTGCTTTGAGGTAATAAGTGGCTGTATAAACACAGTCTTATCCTAGCAACTGAAATTATAAAACTATTTGTTTTAGAAAATTCAAGCTCTGGTATTTTATATCCCTTGAATGGTGACAATAGATTTATGAAATTAAATCTTTTTTCACTTGAATCAAATTGGCCTGTAAGTATACTGACTAGCTGTTAGTAATGGATGGATATCTCTGGCAATAATTTTATTTTTGTTTTTGAATTTCCTTTTAAAATTTTCAAGCTTCAAAAATAGCATTAGTGAATCATGTGTGATGTGCAGGACATGAGCAAGTTTTAAGTCTGTGCTTTGCTTTTGGAATCATTTCTGTGCCAGAGTGCATGCAGAAGTTCAGTATTCCTGAAGACAATGACTGTGCTTTTCCCCCCAGGGTATTAAAAAGAAAAATCTATTGGCTTGGTAAAAATGAGAAAGAGACTAAAAAAAAAAAAAGCTTCAGAAACATCTAAAACTTGGTAATAGAGAAAAAACAAGAACTTCACCAAGATCCACAGTTCAGTTCCTTTCTGTGTAATCTATGTTCTAGGGACACCTTGCTGAACTATAGGTCTTGAAGGTTCAGAGAAATCACAAACCAAGATGACTCTGGGTTGGACCTCATACAGTTCTAGTGATGAGTAACTAGACTTAGAGCCCCCAGATAGCCCTTCTCAGGTCCATGATGAGTGTATCTGTTGCTTTATACGAGGTCAAAGACTGTGTGGGAAAGAACAACATGGCATCAAACGTTTGATGTCTAACCTGGGGGCTCTACCCACTGTCAGCAGACTTCATAGGATCAGAAATCCACCTGTGCATGAGCTGCATGAGATTTTAAACTGGCCACTGTGGCTCATCTCATGAAGAGTCCACCTGCAATGTGGGAGACCTGGGTTGGGAAGATCCCCTGGAGAAGGGAATGGCTACCCACTCCAGTATTCTTGCCTGGAGAATCCAAGAGGAGCCTGGTGGGCTATAGTCCATGGGGTCGTAGAGAGCCGGACAGGATTGAAGCAACTTAGCACACATACACGCATTATGGTGTTAAAAGGATCCCATATTTAGTGAAGAAATACAACCCATGACCTCAGTGTGTTACTGAAGCATGTCTGCTACTGCTGCTGCTAAGTCGCTTCAGTCATGTCCAGCTCTTTGCGACCCCATAGATGGCAGCCCAGCAGGCTCCCCCGTCCCTGGGATTCTCCAGGCAAGAACACTGGAGTGGGTTGCCATTTCCTTCTCCAATGCGTGAAAGTGAAAAGTGAAAGTGAAGCCGCTCAGTCATGTTCAACTCTTTGCGACCCCATGGACTGCAGCCCACCAGGTTCCTCCATCCATAGGATTTTCCAGGCAAGAGTACTGGAGTGGGGTGCCATTGCCTTCTCTGCTTGCAAAGATGTTGGTAGAAAGGAAAGTTGCTTTTGATCAGAATATGAGCAACCTGGGGAGATAGTGGATTCAATAGCCCCCAAGAACCATCTTCAAAGATTCTGCTCAGCCATGGAAGTTTTCAGAAGCAAAAAGGGAAGTAATCCAAGTTAATCATTGAGATGAGTGGTCGAGTCATCGCCACCCCAACTGCAGGCAGGCAGGTCCACTTCTTGTGATCTTTCTTTAGATGTCTTGTTCGCACAGTTTGTTCACAAGACTACTAAAGGGGAGCTGGGGAAGAGATCTGGTCACCTGTTAACTGCTACTTGAAGTTCATTTCTATTTGAAATGTCTACTTGTGTTCTTCTAGTTCTGTTGGATCTACAGGAAGAATTAACACGTTAGGCAAAGTATTGTGTGATCAAAAGATTGAATATGTGTGCTAGGGCCAGAGATGAGTGGAGGGTGCCTGGTTTAAGGTTGGTGACAAGACAAAGGGGCTTGCTGCAGAGAGCTCTTCCCTGCCAAAAGCTGCTTACAAATGGAAATGAAGTATCCCTAAGAGTTTTGTTGTTGTTGTTCAGTCACTAAGTCTTTTCAGACTCTTTGTGACCCCATGGACTGCAGGCTTCCCTGTCCTTCACTATCTTCCGGAGTTTGCTCCAGTTCAGTCGGTGATGCCTCTGACCTTCTCATTCTCTGCTACCCCCTTCTCCTGCCTTCAATCTTTCCCAGCATCAGGGTCTTTTCCAGTGAGTCAGCTCTTTGAATCAGGTGGCCCAAGTATTGGAGCTTTAGCATCAGTCTTTCCAATGAATATTCAGGGTGGATTTCCTTCAGGGTTGACTGGTTGGATCTTCTTGCAGTCCCATCTATTGTTGTTTAGTCAGAAATGTGTCATGATGTTCTAGTTTCCTGATGTAATTTTATGGGAATTGAACTGGACCAACCTGAAATTACATCATTCATTATATTCTGTGTCAGCTGAAATTACCACCTCATACAATCTTGCTAGCAGAACATGTGAATGGGATAAATTACTCCCACCTTCATCCACTGGTAGGCCCTGGCAGCCTGTTCCCTCAGTATGGGTTAACTAATCAAGAAAGACTATACACACACACATAACATACACTTTTTTTTCTTCTAAAAAAATCTCAAGTTAAAGATGATTTAAACACTGGTTCCTTGTTCTTGCCCTGTACTGGCTGCCTGAACATTCTAAAACCCAAAATGTTTTAAAAGTATATATTGATTCCCAGGCCTAGTCTCACAAAGTCTGTGTCAACTGGGCAGGAACAGAAACAGGCATTCTTATATTTAAATTGTGATTGTAATGAGAACCTGAGATTGGGAACCACAGATAAAAGCTACCTCATTTCATTTTCATCACCTTAGTAAGGCTTTCCCCTTACAGTTTTGTATATCAAAAAACTGACATTCAGTTTAACACTAAGAGTTGAATTCATGTCTTTAAAGATTTTTAACTCTTTGCTTTTCTCATCAGTTCAGATTTCTTTAAGACTTTTAGTGAGATCAAAGATTTTTCATAGAAAGATGTTCATAACTATTGTGAGAGCAAAGGAAAAGAAAATTCAATTCTAGTGGTTAGGCTAAAAATCTTCCATTTTTAGAAGATTTATTTAAGGCTGAGTAAATTCGCTCAAGTGCTATACATTTGCCCTGAGGGAAAGCTTAATGTATCTTACTTGCTTACATAACATCACCCTGAAAAAGCCAGAACTGCAGTATCAGACCTTCTCTCCTCCTTGCTACCTGCCCAGTGGGTGAACTTTATAAAGAGGGCACAAAGAGGCGGAATGGGCATTTCCGTCTTCTCCACATGCTTTCTAACTTATAGAAAAGAAAAATTCAAGCCATTTTTCTCTGACATTCAATCTCTTTCATTAAAAAAATGTACAGTATGAGCTCTTGTATATCTACCATTACTATGGCCGAGTATCTCCCTTGAATCTTCTGCTCCGAGGAGGATGACGAACAGACAAAATATTGCTGGGGCATCTAAACCCCCCTGCATCCTCAAAACCCAAATAATAATCCAAATGTAAAAGTCTAAGCCTGAGCCTTCGGTAGGTCAGTTTCATCCAGGATCAAGCACGTTCTGTCTTTCTTTCCTCCCGGTTTTCATCTGTTCTCTGGCAAAGCTGCCAGCAGCAGATGTACTGAGAATGTGCAGAGTTGCCAAGATGCTTAATCAAGTCCTTGTGATTGTTGTGGCTGTCACCTCAAATTTCAGATTCAAAAGCACAACTTTATCAACTTATCCACAAAGGATCAGGTTCTGGAGGGGAAGAATAATTTGCATTGACAAAAACGCACAAGCAATTGATTTATAAATCATAATGCCAATCTGTTTAATTACAGTGGCCCGGAAAGAATTTGCTCGTTGGATCTTGTTGCTTTTTGCCCTTTAGTCTTTCAATAGCAAACTAATTGAGTAACTTTCTTATAAGATACTCTTCCCACCATGCTGGTTTTCACAGTGTAACAGATTTTAAACCCAGACAAGTTTGGGGGAAGATTATCGGTCACAAAGAGCAGAAACCCACTCAGGGTTGCTGACTTTAAAAGGGGATTACTGGGAAACTGACAGACACCTTCCAAAGTGCAGTGTAGGAACTAAGGAAAGTGGCAACTGATGAGGCGCCTCTCTCTTGTTCTTGAGCTCTCAGACCACACGGCCTCATGTCCACAGCCCTCCGCACGTTGGTCCTGGGTAATCGGGCTTGTCTTGCTTGCATGCAGCCCCACATGGCAGCCACCCTTACAGGATCACCAGCTCAGAAGCGGCAAAGCTTCATGGCCAGTGGCAGTGTCCCTTCCCACTCAGTCTGCTGTCTCTAGGCTTCAGAATTCGTATCTTCTTGACAGGTCTTTGGCTCAATCTATGGCTGTTTCCCAAGGCTGAGTGTGTAAGTCTGGCCCAATCACAGTCAGTGTGCCCTCCCTGGGCTTGAGCTCTAGAGGCTGGAGATGTTCTATGAATGCCGGGAGTGCAGGTGGGGGGCGGTGGAAGGGCACCTATCATGTTGGTGACTATGCGGCATCCTCTCAGCATCCTCCTTGTGGGTACAGACGCTTTCTGTGTGGGGGCTGTGGTACCAGGACCAAACTGAGGGGACAGTGGGAGGGATGGCTTCCACATGACACTGTGCCACAGAGGCATATGGCGGGGAGGCAGAGCAGGAAAGAGGGGGCGGAACCCTGGAGGTTCCCCTGCCTCTAAGGTGTACAGATAAAGTGAACACCAGCATTCAGAGAAATCTTTCATTTTCACAGAACTAGGACAAATAATCCAAAAATTTATAGAGCACCATGAAACAATCAGAATTGCCAAGTAATACTGAGGGGGGGAAAAAAACAAAGCTGGGGGCATAACTCTCCTAGACTCAGACTATAGTAATCAGAGCAGTGTGGTATTGTATAAAACAGACACACGGGTCAGTGGAGCACAATAGAGAGGTAAACCCACACACCTGCCGTCAATTAATCTTCAACAAAGGAGGCAAGGAGTAATGGGAAAAGACAGTCTCTTCAACAAGTGGTGCTGGGAAAGTTAGACAACTGCATGTAAATCAACGCAGTTATAACACACCCTCATAACAATGCACAAAAATAACTCAAAATGGCTCAAAGACTTAAATACAAGACACGACACCATAAAACTCCTAGGAGGGAACATAGGCAAAACATTTTCTGACACTAATTGTACCAATGCTTTCTTAGGTTAGTCTCCCAAGGCAATAGAAATAAAGACAAAAATAAACAAATGGGACCTAATCAAACTTACAAGCTTTTGCACAGCAAAGGAAACCAGAGAGCACTTTCAGGGCGCTCCAGCTTCCCTGCTCCAGGGAGCAAGCTTTGTCGAGCCTCTGCAGGGTGTTTGCAGGACAGACAGGACAGCACAGAAGAGAACGAGGCTGAAACCCACATGAGGGAAGGCGTGAAGACTGTCTGGAAAGGATCCTACACTGGATATAGCGAGTTGAATCATGGCTTTAGAAAGAAATGTCCATGTTCTAAACTCTGTTACCTTTGAATATGATCTTTGCAGGTGTAAGTAAGGCAGGGATCTCAAGACAAGATTATCTTTCATTCGGATAAGTCCTAAGTTCACTCTAAGAAGCCTTTAAGAGGTGGGAAAGAAGAATACAGAGAGTCACGGGGAAGAAGACCCATGAAGATAGAAGCAGAGTTTTGCTACCACGAGCCAAGGAACACCAGAAGCTGGGAGAAAGGGCAGGATCTCCTGAAGCAACTTGATGGAAAGCACAGCCTTTGATTTTGGACTTTTGACATCCAGAACCATGATGAATGCAATTCTGCTGTTTTAAGCCAAGACGTTTATGGTAATCTGTTAAGGAAGTTCTAAGAAACTAAATGTTGGGGTTATGACAGTCAGGGCTCTTCTTGGGAGAGATAGGAAGCCTGCTTCCTTCTTTAATAGCAACCCCAGACTCAGCAAAAGAGCATGAGGCAATGAGCCCTGGGATCAGGTGAATAGGAGGCCTCAGGCTCGGTGATGATACAGACTCTGAGCAGACTGGATGGAAGGGTCTTTGCTCCTACTTAAGGTGGACATGCTGAACTGTGAGACTGAAAAGATGGCCTGAGTTCAGCCCTCACTGAGTCCCTGCACGTCCTTCCTGCCCACCCTCTAAGGGCCTCGGCAGTAGTAACCGTGTATTAAAAAGATTGCGTAAGATAAGCTCTAAAGGTCCTTGTGGTTGCAGCCTTCTGGTCCTTAGGCCTGTGTGTTTAGGATAAGGGGAGAGTCAGGTCTGAGCCTGCAAGCCTTTGTCTCCTGGACGGGTTCCCTCAGCTGGATACGATGGTTGAATGGAGGTATTTCCTCCTCTACCACCTCCCTGGGATCGATCCTCAGGCTTGATCCTCTCCACATCTCAACTGCTAACTGGGACCAACAGTTGTCTTGGGAGGATTTGGCCCTTGAAGTTTCCAGGCATAGTCAACGACCCTGCCTGTCTCAGGCTTTGGGGGACCCTTTGAGCAGTTCAGCCGTAAGAACCCCACAGGGGCCTTGCGGGACATCCCTCTAGGTGTCTCCTCTTCCAGGCTCAGACCAGTGTTGGAACGCTCCAGGTGACTTTGGAGGCTGATGGAAATGAACTACCACTGTCCCCCTGGGATCCTTTTCTCAGGGTATGGTTTAGAGCTGTACTCTACCATGTGGTAGCCACCAGCTGCCTGTGGCTTCCTGCTTTATAAACCTGAATTAATATAAGTAAAAGTTAAAAATGGAGTCTCTGAGTTGAACTAGCCACAAGTAAGTTGCCCAAGGGTCACAAGGGGCTGTGATGTTGGATATTGCAGAGAGGGAACATTTCCATCACCACAGAAGGTTCTGTTGGCTAGCACTGCTCTAGGTCAGCGTATCAAGTCATCCGAGGATCTCATTAAAATACAAATTCTTATCCAGTCCGTCTGGGTTGGGGTCTGAGATTCTGTAATTCTAGCAAATGTCCAGATGATATCAATGCTGCTGTTTCATGGACTGTACTTCGAGAGGCAAGGACTCTGAATTAATGTAGCCACTTTGCTGGCTGTATGCTTAAGCCAAGGAGTGGGGAGGTGAGGATACTTCACCTGCAAGGAATAGACAAGCGACTGGGATGGACTGGATGGAATAGAGTCTTCACAGAAGAAGAAAATGGAACATCATTGGCTGAGCCAGTCAGGCCCCAAATGTCAGCCCAGGAGATACAGTCTTTCCCCTATAGAGCAGGCCTTCCAACTAAGGTGAGAAATACATTAGTCCAGGGTTTGGCAAACTTTCTCTGTAAAGGGTCAAATAGGAAATATTTCAGACTTTGGGGGCCATCAGGTCTCTGTCTCAGTGACACATTTGTTGACGTAGCATGAACACAGCTATAGACAGTATGTCAAGAAGTGAGTGTGGCTGTGTTCTGATAAAACTTTGTCCACAAAACAAGTGTCTTATTAGATATGGCCCATGGGGCATGGTTTTCTGACCTTTGCACTAGGGGGTCCCAGTGAGTAAGAGGGCTTCAAGTAAAGCAACTTGCTGATTAGTATAGCTTAGGATATGTTTCAGCTATCCTTATTATTAGTCATTACTAATCAAGGAGGTAAATGTTAATCATTAGGATAATTGGTTTAGTTTCAGTTTAAAAGCAATGATTCTCTAATACATACAATACGAAGTTACATTTCATGGGTATTGAAATCAAACCATGAAACACAGAAATTGAAAGTTGCCAAGAAACACAAAATGCAACACCTAGACAATCAATTCAAAAGCCAAAATCTCTCTACGAGCTGGCGCCTTCAATTATCACGTGACAACAGGAACTAATGATCTGAATGCCAGGTCAGGTTGTAGAATTGCCTTATTTACCATGAGAGTAAACAAAGGCCTAGGGAAAGTCACTGGTTCAATGACCGATTTAGGAGAAAACCAGCCTCTTATTTCCTAAACAGCACATTACCTTCCCCTGACATCACGTCCCCGTAGGATAGACAAAGCAGTATTCAAGTACTGTAGCACAGGTGCCCCTCATCCAGGAAACACTCGCTGAACGACATGGATTCGTGGCTGTAAACACACCCGTTGCTATTACAGACATTCATTAAACATTTCGTAAACCATCTCCCTGTTTTCTCAGACTTTTGCGACAAGTATCTGGATGAAAAACATGTCTCTAAAGAGCTATCCAAGATATTTAATGAAGTCTTTAGTCATTCTGCAAGAATTTTTCTGTGATGAGCACAAAAAGCAAGGATCATTTAATTTAAAACCATAAATTAAACCATTCCATCCAACAGTTTTGTTGGAGAAAGCGCTGACTTAGATATTTGGAGATCTTGTCCCAGGAAGGTCTGCTGACGTGTTTGATGCTTTAACTTGCTGAGACCTGAATTCCAGGTGACTCTTTCCTCCCCACTTCCTTCAGCTTGCTCCATTCTCTAAAATTTAACTGTAAACACATTATCCTCTCAAAGACTTGGCTTTCTTCACACATTGCAGTTGGCAATCATTCCACCAAGTTCTAGGTTACCCTGAGCTTCAGCACAGAGCATTTTCACCAGATCATGAGGACCCTGGGGTTTGAATTAAAGAGCCATGATCCCATGATGCCTCTGTGAACCCCCCAGAACAATGATACCAACCCTATATTGTAGATGAGGAACCCAAGGCTCAAAGAATGGCATCTGCATGCCCGGGGTCATCAAAGGGTGGAAGACTGATCTCAACCCACATCTTCTGTCTCCAGACTGCTGCCATTTCTCAAGTGTCTGGAGAGACCTTGGGTGAGATCAGGGCCCAATCGTAACAGAGACAGAATATCCCCACACCTCATGTGAGGAAGAACTCACAGTCAAAATTACTTTGATTTGAAAGAAATGAACGTTTATTGAATCTTAGCCTGTAAGCTGATATTTACTTTTAGTATAAACAAACAAGTATTTATTATGTGGAAATGTTTATTTATTGTCACTGAAAATGTCTTTATGTCAATGAAAGTTACAACATAGTGGATCAATTGGCCAGACCAGAGTCTAGAAATATTTCTTGACTCTTTATTTGTCCTAATTCATTTAAACAGTTAATTTTAAGACAATGCTTCATTGTTGGACTTTTTTATATCGCAAAAGTAATGTCCTCATCAGTATAAGTAAAACACTGCAAAGATACATGAACAGAAAAATCACATCTCTTGTCTTTTGGTTCAGTATTTCCTCAGTATCCTTATCCTTCAAAACATATTTATGCCTATAGATTGGACCTGCCTTCCTTTCTTGAAAAAATATTATACTAAAAAGTAGAAAGCCATAATTTGCTTTTTTTTCCCTTGTAAAACGTCTCTTCATATTGTTGTTGTTGTTTTTTTTTTTAATTTCCCAAACTCGAGTAACACTGAGCATTTTTTTGTAGGCTTAGTCATTATTTGTATTGCATACCTTTTGCTCATTTTTATATTTTGCTTATCAATATATCGCAGCTTTTAATGTATCAGGAGTATTGATCATACAGGTGGCAAATAGTTTCTCCGATCCAGCATTTGAACATTTCTGTTTATAGTGTCTTTGCTGTGTAGTTTTTCATTTTGATGTGCACTAGTCAGCTTCTTCTGTGAAGTCTTGTTTTTGTATTATTTCTGTGTCACTCACCTTGTTGTCTATGCTTTCTCTTTATACTTTCATTTTAAAATATTAGATCTTTAACCTGTCTGTTATTTTAGTACACATGTGGTGTAAGGAAGGGGTATACTTTTATTTCTTCCAGATGGATAGGCATCTAGTGTAATAACCAATGAATTGGAATAGTAGATTTATCATATACTAAGTTCCTAAATATCATAGGATATAATTTTGAGCTCTTCATGTGCCACCCATCAATTCAGCGGTTCATTTGGTAGCTTCCTCCTCTTAAAAGTCTCCAGAGTAGAAGCTTATTCTGACTCCTAACTCCTGTTTCATGGATGGCCTCATTAGGTAACACATTTTCTCATTTCCATCTGGATTCAGTGTATTTCTTAGGAATGTAAACATATGTTTTGCACAAAGCCCTCTACTTCCCTGTAACTTCAGATAAACATTGACTTTCCATGTCAGTGTTCTGAAAAAGGAAGACAGGGAGATTTCCTGTTAGGAAAATGAGTGGCAGGGCACCGTCTCTTCTGTCAAACCCCTCATTCCATCTGTCTTCTCCCTTCCTGTATCCAGGCCTACCCTAATCGTATTGGTCCCTGATCTGCATCTGAAGTCTTGTGCATCCCACAAGTCCTCTCAGCCAGCCATACAACCCACCCTGGTCCAGCTGTCCCCTATCAATCAGACATGACAGCATGTAAGGAGCCCACAAAAAATAAGCTTAGTTAAATCAGGAATAAAGCAAAAATTCCCCAAGTATCTGAAGCCCTCCTGTGAAAAACATCTTACAACTTAAATTGATGATCACCTCTGAACTCCAGTTTCTAAGGTAAAAAAAAAAAAAAGTGTAATATTGGTAATAATGATGATAATAGTAATATGCCCCAAGATGAATAAAATTGCTTTAAATTGTTTTCAAGGAAGAAAAAAAAAATCCCCACAGCTTTCTCTCTCTTCCCCCTGCCACTTACCACCCACCTCACTCCCACCAGGTATCTTAAGGTTCCTACGTAAAAATAGATTTTAAGTGTGCAGAGAGATGGTGTGCTCTGAAGCTGAAGGTCCCAGGGTAGAAAGCAAATGTCGCAAATTGCTAACAAGAAGAGGAAAAAAAAAACTAGCCTGACTTCACGCTCTCAAATCCCTCTCCAATGTAGTAGAAATTCTCTGAAGACAGCTTCGAAACACAGCAGCTGGTGCGGGAGCAACATGGCTGTCGTCACCCACCTGGCGTCCAATCAAGCCTGTGACCTTTCCCCAAGAACCCTCCCCTCGAGACTCCAGGACCTGAGAATCCCTGGAAAGTGGGTTTTCACCATAGCACGGCTCTTCTACACCAACCTCTTCCTTCAAATGGCTGAATGGGACATTGCTGGTGACCCAACGCCTTCTAAGTGATGTGGGAAGTGGATATAAAGTAGGCAGCCTCAGAAAAAGACCCCACCTCTGTCTCCTCTGAATCACGGGGACTCTGTGATTACCCACCAGGGACAAAAGAGCAAAGCAGATGGTGCAATTTCATGCTTTTTTCTGGAGAGTTAAAAATATCATCAATCATGTACTTAGAAATTGGCAGTCACTGAAGTTCTGAGATTCCATAAGTCATTACCAGACAGAAAGTTCCTTAAGCAAAACACCACAGACCATCAAGCAGACATCGTTACGATTTCTGAATGTGTAGGCCATCGGGGGAACCCAGAACGTTCTTTCTTAGTTTCCGTCATGGCTGGTGTACGTGCTTCCATGCCACCAGTCAGAGGCGTTGAATATGAGACCTCCACCTGGGAGTGAGGGTCTCGAGGAGGCAATGCCATCTCGCTCCGCCGTGGAGACAGCAGCGGCTTCCGGCTTTGGGGTGGCCGGAATTGCGAGCCTGAGTTTCCGTCCATGGGGTAGCACTGACCGGTGGCCCTGGAGGGGTCCTGCGCTCCTCACCAGGCCAGCTCTGCTGCAGCCTTTTGGGCGCTGATCCTGGAAGCTTAGCTCGGATGTGGGTCTCCATTCCTGACAAGGATGCTGGGAGATACAGTATGTTCATGAACTCCGTTGCTGTTATATAAACCAGAGGCAGCCTCTGAGGCTTGCAAATAAGAATCCCAAGTAAGAAAACACCCATGGCCTTTGTTTATGTATATGGGAAGTGGAAATATTTTGGCTTATTCTAGCTGGTCTATGTCATGAATAAACTTAATCGGACAGAAGAGGTCTAAGATGCTAAAACTGCCTCTGGGGGAGGCAGGCCTTGAACTAGAGATCTTTCCTGGGATCTCAAAAGGACCCTCAGAAGCTGTCCTATGGAGTGACTGAGGGACCTGCATCCAGAGCTCTAGAAGCCTTTCACTGAGAATAAATAAATAATCTTGCTACAAATATCTTGTGTTCCCCAAATCTGAAAAGTTTATGGGCCCAGGAGATACTTGCTTTGGAGATGCCAATCCTCTTCCCATTGCCTTTCTTTAAACCATGCATACACTACCCAGATTTAGGCATTAATTATTTGGGGTGTTGTTTTTTCTTCTATATTAGATTGAAAATTCTGACTCCATGTGTGAAGGAGAAGGTGGAAGAAACAGATGCCTCCCATCTGATGAGATGTTTGGAGAAGGTTGTGGTGGGCTGGGTACTTTGATTTTTCTCGGTAAAAAAATTGCAAAATGTAATACATATACAGGAAAGCACGTAAAATGTATTTGGCCATTAAAGAATTATAAAAAAGTGAACATGCATCTCACTATTGCTGAAAATGAGCCTGAAGAATATGACCGATAGTCTACGAGCCCCATGTCTGTCTTGCAGTGCTTTCCTCTTATTCTCCTTTAAGAATAACTAGCATTCTACTTTTAGGAATAGTCCATAATCATTCTTTTGCTTTTCTTTATAGTTTATCATCTATATATGTATATCTAAAAATACTATTTCATTTTTCCTATTTTTATACTTTATATAATAAACACATCATGTTCTTCCTTTGTGTATCTTTTGCATAATGTTATGTAAATCCCTGGTAGCTCAGTAGTAGTAAGAATCCACCTGCGATGCAGGAGACATGGGTTCAATTCCTGGGTTGGGAGGATCCTCTGGAGAAGGAAATGGAAACGCACTCCAGTGTCCTTGCCTGGGAAATCCCATGGACAGAGGAGCCTGGAGGGCTATACAGTCTATGAGGTCACAAGAGTCAGACATGACTTAGGGACTAAAATCACCACCTTGTGAAATGTGTGCATGTGGTCGTAATTCATGTGTTTTTCACTGCATGGTAGTCACACATGCTATTGTGTGACTGTCTCTTCTAGTGTTGATGAAGCCGGGGTTGGTTTCTAGTACTTGGCTTATTGCACGTAAGGCTGCTGTGGACATTTGGAGTGCGGCTCCGCGTGGACACATGCACATGTGTTTGTACAGATGCCTGATGGTAGGACTGCAAGGTTCAAGGGATGCTAAATTGTTTTGTCAAGTGGTTGTACCACTTCTCAGTGATAAAGGTACAGTGAGGGAGAGCCCTGCCTTCTGACATACACTTGCTGGTGTTTACAGTGGCCTCTCCAGGTGGTTTTTTTGGAGAAGGTCATGGCAGCCCCCTCCAGTGTTCTTGCCTGGAGAATCCCAGGGACAGAGGAGCCTGGGGGGCTATAGTCTATGGAGTCACGGAGTCGGACACGACTGAAGCGACTTAGTGCGCCAGGCGGGTTTAGGTTCTGTCTCCCTGAGAATACTAGTAAAGCATAGTATAGCGTGTTATTTATTGAGTTATTGGTAACCAGCTGGCTTTTGGTAATCTGAGTTTTTTCTACCATGAATTGCCCTTTCAAGTCTGATACTCTTTTCCCTGCTGCCTTTTGTTTTAAATTGTAGTTGGTTTACAGTGTTGCGTTCGTTTCTGGTGTGTAGTGAAGTGATTCAGAGATATATGTATGTATGTATCCTGACCCTTCAGCTAGAACGGTTCCCTGATACCTTGTAACCTGCAAAGAGGGAGCCCTCGGGGAACAGGGCAGGATTTCTCAACCTCGGCACTGTTGACATTTTTTTTTTTTAATTTTATTTTATTTTTAAACTTTACAATATTGTATTAGTTTTGCCAAATATCAAAATGAATCTGCCACAGGTAGTAAAGTTGCAGGATATATAAAATCAACACACAGAAATCCCTTGCATTCCTATACACTAATAATGAGAAAACTGAAAGAGAAATTAAGGAAACAATTCCATTCACCATTGCAACGGAAAGAATAAAATACTTAGGAATATATCTACCTAAAGAAACTAAAGATCCATATATAGAAAACTATAAAACACTGGTGAAAGAAATCAAAGAGGACACTAATAGATGGCAAAATATACCATGTTCATGGATTGGAAGAATCAATATAGTGAAAATGAGTATACTACCCAAAGCAATTTATAGATTCAATGCAATCCCTATCAAGCTACCAACGGTATTCTTCACAGAGCTAGAACAAATAATTTCACAATTTGTATGGAAATACAAAAAACCTCAAATAGCCAAAGCTATCTTGAGAAAGAAGAATGGAACTGGAGGAATCAACCTACCTGACTTCAGGCTCTATTACAAAGCCACAGTTATCAAGACAGTATGGTACTGGCACAAAGACAGAAGTATTGATCAATGGAACAAAATAGAAAGCCCAGAGATAAATCCACGCACATATGGACACCTTATCTTGGACAAAGGAGGCAAGAATATACAATGGATTAAAGACAATCTCTTTAACAAGTGGTGCTGGGAAAACTGGTCAACCACTTGTAAAAGAATGAAACTAGAACACTTTCTAACACCTTACACAAAAATAAACTCAAAATGGATTAAAGATCTAAATGTAAGACCAGAAACTATAAAACTCCTAGAGGAGAACATAGGCACTGTTGACATTTTTGAGGGAGTAATTCTTTTCTCTCAACAGCGGTGGGGGGCTTCCCTGAGCATTGTGGGTGCTTCCCTGAGCATTGTGGGATGTGCCACAGCATCTCTGGTTTCTCTCCCCTAGCTGCCAGTACAGTGTGACAGCAGAAGGGTCTCCAATATCGCCAGACGTTCCCCAGACAAAATCACATTGGTTGAGACCCACTGGAGGAGCGACAGATGATAGTTTATAAGTGAGAAGATATCCGTAAGCGGGAAAAGCAGGTCACAGAACAGCTTGCACACCGTGATCCTCTTTCTATTTGAGAAAACCCCCTGTCTACACATTAAGTGTTGGACAGTGAGTGTTGTCTATTTTATACTATCTGTGTTTTGGTGTTTTTCTGATTTTTAGATGATGGGAATATAGTAGCATGAAATAAAAACAGGTATTTTAAATTTTAATATTTGCACATATGAATAAAAATCTTGAAAGGATATAAGACAAAATGGTAATGATAGTTACTTCTTAGCATTAGGACTTTGTTTGTATTTTCCTAATTTCTTAGAGAGGACACATACTAATTTTGTAATCAGAAATGAAGTAAACAGAAATTATTTCAAGCATAAATCCCAGATTTCAACTAACCATTACGTGCCTGTGGATAATTAGGCCCATTAGAGTGCATATTTCTAAATTTGAATGTTCTGTCCTTTCCAACGCTTGGACAAAGGCTTCATGATATTCCTGGTGGAAAATAGTAGGTCTTACAAACGTTCTTCACTCATCTCATCACACCTCCGTCCCAGCTGAAGAATCACTTCTTAGTTTAATGTGAAAATGGAAACCATTCGGTGTCAGCATCCTTAGTATTTCTCCCCTCGAAATCTGTGTTAACTTTTTTCTCATCCTTTGTATTCTGTAAAGAATGATCTATGTGTTTTTTTTTTTTTTTCCTGAAATTCACCAAGAAGTTTTCCTCTTTTACTTTTATCTACCAAAATTAACGACAGAGTCCTTGAAGGAAATAAGAATGATGACTTTTCTCCCTTTTGCAACTGAGGTTCAAGATCTGGGATCCAGGATTGCCTGGGAGGGTCTGCATGCTTGTCTCTTATCTCATGTTTTGCTGAATAATCTGAGAGTGGAAAGTGAGCGTTGAAACTTGGTAAAACTTCTCTATCATACCCTGCTTAGAGCAACGGCACCTCCATCCCATCCCACCCCCCTGTCAGTCATGTGGGGCTGCCGTCCACAGTCCCCAGCCTCTCACCACACCATCCCACCAACCGTATGGCCTCTGTCTGGAATGAGACTCCTGAGTGGAGACACACAAGGAGAGAGGTAGTCAGGGCTGGGTTACCTGGCACAGCAGAGTCTGAAGTTGCCATGGTTCTGGAGGAGTCGTGGGCTGTACCTACCTGACTATTTCCCTTCCCAACCCGGTCCAGTCCTGAGAGAAACTTCTGAAGTCCTACTTTACCTTCTCCAGGTACAGTAAGTCCCCCGCATATGAAGGAGGTCCATTCCAAGAGCAAGTTCATTGAGTCCAACAAAGTTATCCCAAGTACCTAGCTATCACAACCGACTATATAGTACTGTACTGTAATAGGTTACAATGCTTTCTGCATAAGTAATACATAGAAAGCAAACACAAAAACAAGTAAAACATTTTAAATCTTACAGTACGTACCTTGAAAAGTACACCAGTACCAGCTACATCATGGCTACTTTTACCCTTGCTGCTGGACATCCTGGGCTTGGAACAAAGAGACTGCCTTACTGTACTTCACACAGGACTGCACAGAAGCACACAGACGCACAACTGCTTGCGGAGGATGCACGCACGCGACAATGCACGCCAGACCCCTGAACTCACGCCTGTGACTGGACATATGAACGCACGTTCACATCATAAGGTTCACAGCTTGAAAGTTCGCATGTAGGGGACTTAACCGTAGTGGGGGAACCTCGCTTGAAGCTCAGGCTCAGTTCCACAGCAACAGAATAAACTGTAGTTATTTCCAGTCTTAGTAAGTGCTTACCACGTAAAAACAGGGGTGGCTGCACCTTCAAGTGGAAACTTTAACCCGAAATAGATAGAGCAATTAAGTCAAGGGAAGCTGAACACGTGTCAGTGCTGACGATAAGGAACAGACACATCAGTGAGCTTTTTACTGAGTGAGGTTCCCCCTTCCCAATATACATGGCCTCTATTAAATTAGAGCTGCAGACTTTAAAATAACATGGGCTAAGCTATAGGTACTGCCTTGAGGAATAATGAACCAGAAGAAATTGGGAACAGAGTGGATAGGCACCAGCGATGTGCATTTTTTTCCTCTACCTCAAAGAGATGCTCAAACAAGAATATTCTGTCCAAGTTGACACTGTAACTTCATTCTGTAGGAGCAGTATTGGAGTAGAGCCAATTAGCTAGATTTTAGAAAACCCATCAAATAGTAACAGATTATTTTGCCTTACTTCTAAAGATTAGGACTTCTGCATATACAAAAGGAACACAATAATCTTAAATTTCCTTGCTTGGAATCATTCTAAGTTTTAATAATTTCCTAATGTTTATACTGTTTCTAGTATATATCCTCCAATTCATACTATAATATCTGGGCATGAAAGCAAAGATTAATTTTAATATTTTGTAATAATAGGCTGAAACCCAGTGAGATGAAATGACTTGCCAATGTAAACTGGCTAAATGACCTGAAAAATCAGAATAAAACCTCAGATCTGTGAGTTAAGTGTTCTTTCTACCAGGCCAGCTATCAGTTGTCATGCCCAGTTTAAATTAGATGACTCATCCATTAGCATAATTGAAGCAGTGCTTCACTAAAAATACCCGGCACTGGGTGTAGTGCTGTGAGGAAGGCAGTTTGTGAAGAAATTACCACAACCAGGATCTCCTCCAGCTATTCACAGAGCCATGCACTAATTTCACCGTCGATTTAAAAGGGTTTATTATGAGGGTTGAATACAGTCTGTGAACATTATGAATAATTGGAAACTGAATGCAGAAATTTATTTACATGGTCAGAGTACATGGGAAAGAAAGACACACTCATTTTAGAAACGACCAAAAGTAGGAATAAACAGCTGCCATACAGCCAAGATGAAACCTACATCATATGGCACCCCAACTCTTGGGAACTAGGAATTTTACCACTGAGCTCAGGGTTTGGAGCATTTGATTACGTGTCTCCATTAAGAAATAAAACTTAAAGCAGGCCACCCAAGATGGGCCAGCACCAAGCAGTATCTCCACTTCTGAGAGCTGTGGACCCCAACGCTCCTGACAGTTGAGACCAAGCTGCTGGGACCTTCTGCAGGCAGCCTGGGTGTTGGTATCAGCCTCTCTTCCTTTCTCCCTGGGTCTCACTTTTTATTTGATTTATCACATATTTTAAAATTTTTGGTTGAACTGTAATTTACAATGTTGTATTAGTTTCAGGTATGTAGCAAAGTGATTCAGTTTTATATATATATATATAATATTTTTACATTCTCTTACATTATATGTTTTGCAAGATATGGAGTATAGTTCCATGTACTATATGGTAGGTCCTTCTTATCTATTTTATTAATATATATTATTTAGTCACTAAGTTGTGTCTGACTCTTTGTGACTCCACGGACTGTAGCCTGCTAGGCTCCTCTGTCCACAGGATTTCCCAGGAAAGAATACTGGAGTGGGGTGCCATTGCCTTCTCTGATTTTATATATAGTAGTGTGTATATTGGAGAAGGCAATGGCACCCTACTCCAGTACTCTTGCCTGGAAAATCCCATGGATGGAGGAACCTGGTAGGCTGCAGTCCATGGGGTTGCTAAGACTTGGACACGACTGAGCAACTTCACTTTCACTTTTCACTTTCATGTATTGGAGAAGGAAATGGCAACCCACTCCAGTGTTCTTGCCTGGAGAATCCCATGGACGGTGGAGCGTGGTGGGCTGCCGTCTATGGGGTCGCACAGAATCGGACACGACTGAAGTGACTTAGCAGCAACAGCAGCAGTGTGTATATGTTAATCAAGCACTTAATTTATACCTGCCCACCCTTTTCCCCTTTAGAAACCACAGGTTTGTTTTGTCTGACTATAGATCTGTTTCTGTTCTGCAAGTAAGTTCATTTGCATCATTTTTTAGGTTCTGCATATAAGCAATATCACATGGTATTTGTCTCTCTCTGTCTGGCTCACTTCACTTAGTTTGATCATCTCCAGGTCCATCCATGTTGCTGCAAATGGCGTTATTTCATCTGTTTTTTTGTCAGAGTAATATTCCACCATATATATAATAAATATATATGAATTATTGTATAATAAGTATATAAATTGTATAAATTAATTGTATAAATTATAAATATATTATAAAATTAATATTATATAAATATGTGTAATATATAATATATATAACACATAATATATAATATGTTATACTATATTATAATATATAATATGTTATATATGTTTATATATTATATACTATACATAATATTATTTTTATATTATGAAATAATATATAATATATTATATATAATTTTATATACTATACATTATATATTATGTGTAATATATAAAATATATAAGTCTATTTTATATAAATATATTTTGTATTACATATAATATAATTATATAATAAAATAATATATAAGTATATAAATGTATTTTATATCTAATATGCAAAAATAATTATAAATTATAAAATAATATATAATATTAAATAGTATTATATAGTATATGTCTATAATGTATAATTATATAAATTTATATATTATATAAATCCTATATAAATTTATAAATCTATATTATACATATAATACATTATAAATATGTATATTATATATATTATAAAATATATAAATTATAGAAATATATATACAAAAATATATATTTTTGTATAATTATATAATTATATATATTTATATAATTATATTCTATAATATATATTATAAAGTGAAAGTGAAGTCGCTCAGTCGTGTCTGACTGTTTGCGACTCCATGGACTGTAGCCCACCAGGCTCCTCCATCCATGGATTTTTCTAGGCTAGAGTACTGGAGTGGGTTGCCATTTCCTTCTCCAGATAATATATATTAAAATATATATTATATAATATATAAAATCATATATTTTATATAATTTAATTTATATTATATAATATACATAATTTAATATGTATACTATATAGAATATATGTATTAATGTATATAATGTATATAATATAATAACAATATATATAATAAAATAACCCAAAATATATTTTATATATTTTATAATATGTTTATAATAAATATTTATATATTTATTTTATTATGAGTAACTATAATATATAATATGTTATATATTATTATAATATAGATTAAATATTATATAATAAATATATTAAATATTATATATTATAATAATATATAATATAATATAAATATGTATATTGTATTATATATTATTTCTATATTATTAAATTTATTATAATATATTGAATATAATAAATATATTAAATATTATATAATATAATTATATTTATTCATATATTATATATTATATAATACATTATATTTTATTATAATAAAGATAATATAAATAATATATAATATAAAATAATGTAATACTATATTAATGTGTTATATATTATATATTTATATGTTTATTTTATATTACTTTATTTTAATTTATTTATATTAATTAATTAATATATATATGTGTATATATATATATATATACACCATGTCTGCTTTATCCGTTCCTCTGACAATGGACATTTGAGTTGCTTCCATGTCTTGGCTATTGTAAACAATGCTTCAGTGAACACTGAGATGCACATATCTTTTCAAATTATGGTTTTCTCTGGATATATGCCCAGGTGTGAAACTGCTGGATCATTGGTAGTTGTATTTTTAGTTTTTTAAGAAATCTCCGTAGTGGCTGCACCAGTTTACATTCCCACCAACAGTGTAGAGTTTTCTGACTGCAGTCAAAGATTGTGAGTAAGAGAAGCATTCCAAAACCACTCTTCTGAGTCATAGTGTTTAACATTTTCGTTCCACTCTATCTAGTTTAAAGTCTAATTAACTAAAGGGAAAGTGACCATAATTAGCTAATTGGAATTTAAAAAAAAAAAAGAGAACTTTCAGCTCAAAACTTAAGATCATATTCCTCAACAGTCAAATATATTGATGGGGTCACCCTCACACTCAGGACTTTTAGTACCAAAACGGGGGGCATCAGGGCCAACCAGGAGGCTAGTCACCCTAATATCTATGTGTATTGGAGAAGAAAATGGCAACCCATTCCAGTATTCTTGCCTGCAGAATTCCATGGACAGAGGCACCTGGTGGGGTATAGTTCATGGGGTTGCAAAGAGTCGGACATGACTGAGCAACTGATCTGATCTGATCTGATCTGAAGCGATTATCATGAACACTCCTTGGTAGAATAGGGCTTAATTTCCAAACTGACTGGAGAAGACAGTCATAAAAAGTCACGCTACTGTTACCAAATCTAAATATGATTTTTTTAATGTTATATTTAAGTTTAAATATTGAGCCTTAAAGGTTCAGTGCTGAAATGGCCTTCAGTCAGTTCAGTCGCTCAGTCGTGTCTGACTCTTTGCGACCCCATGAATCGCAGCACGCCAGGCCTCCCTGTCCATCACCAACTCCCGGAGTTCACTCAGACTCACATCCATCGAGTCAGTGATGCCATCCAGCCATCTCATCCTCTGTCATCCCCTTCTCCTCCTGCCCGCAATCCCTCCCAGCATCAGAGTCTTTTCCAAAGAGTCAACTCTTCGCATGAGGTGGCCAAAGTACTGGAGTTTCAGCTTTAGCATCATTCCTTCCAAAGAAATCCCAGGGCTGATCTTCAGAATGGACTGGTTGGATGTCCTTGCAGTCCAAGGGACTCTCAAGAGTCTTCTCCAACACCACAGTTCAAAAGCATCAATTCTTCGGCACTCAGCCTTCTTCACAGTCCAACTCTCACATCCATACATGACCACAGGAAAAACCATAGCCTGGACTAGACGAACCTTTGTTGGCAAAGTAATGTCTCTGCTTTTCAATATGCTATCTAGGTTGGACATAACTTTCCTTCCAAGGAGTAAGTGTCTTTTAATTTCATGGCTGCAGTCACCATCTGCCTTAATTTTAATTCAATCTATAGCTTTAAAAAATAAAACAACAAAACAAATCCCCTCCTTTTAAAATTAAAGGTCCTTAGAAAAATTGATATGAATTTGGAATAAGCTCAGAATCAAATAGGAATATTTAAATGAAATGCAGCCATCTAAATGGTGGCCTTCAGAGGAGGACTGCACAGGGCCCTCCCGAGTTGTGGAGTCAGGGTCAGCCTTCGCCTGTCCAGAGGGCCTGGCCATCAGCCCGGAGGCTCCTTTTCAGTTCCCTTGCTTCCAAGGCTGGAAACATTGGTTAAATCATCATGTGTGAGAAATGGTATTTTCCCCAAATTTAACGCTAAATATGTGAAAGGCATGGGAGAGTCATGAATAATCCTTTGTTGTTAGCACATCTCTGCTCTTTTTTTTTTAAAGTGAAGTAGAGTTGGTTTACAATGTTGTGTTAATTTCAGGTATGCAGCGAAGCTCTTCATATGTATATATATGTACACACACATATATACATGATTATATATATATTCCTCTTCAGATTCTTTGCCATTATAGGTCATTACAAGATAGTGAGTGTATCTGTGCTATATAGTAGGGCTTTGTTGTTTGTCTGTTGTATATATAATAGTGTGTGGCTGTTTGTCCCAAACTCCTGATTTATCCCCCCTTTTCTCCTTTGGTAGCCGTGTTTGTTGTCACTGTCTGTGAGTCTATTTGTGCTATTTTTATCACCTATTTTGGAGAGGAAAATAAGCTGCCGTTTGCTAACACATGTATGGCCGGTGTACATGGACAGGGCCCCAGGAGACGGGGAGGCCCGCTGCTCCTGACTCCCTGAGCCTGCCCTTGGGGAGGCTGTGAGTCCCTGAGCTGCTGAGTCACAGCCGCCCCGGTGAGTCACCGACGTGAGCACAGAGTTGACAGCAGTAAGTGGCACTGCACTGCTTTAAAGCGATTCCCACACTTGAGTGCATTAGAAGAAGGAGGGAGAAGGAAATGGCAGAAGGAAATGGCCACCCACTCCAGGCTTCTGGCCTGGAGAATCCCATGGACTGGAGAGGAGCCTGGCGGGCTACAGGCCGTGGGGTCGCCAAGAGTCGGACACGACTGAGCGATAGAGCACAGCACAGTGCGTTAGAATCACCTCGCTTGTTAAAAGCCAGACCCCTGCGCTCCCCACCAAGGTTTCTGAGTAAGTTTGGGATGAGTCTGAGAACTTGCATTTTTAATAAATTCCCAGGTTGTTGCTGGTGGCCTAGGATCGTGCTTTGAAAACTATTGCTTTCTCTCAGTGCCACACACACACACACACGTGCACACAGGGCAGAATTTTCACGTGGTTGGAGAGTTCAGGAGGTCAGATATAAATTTTAAAAGTATAGTAATACTTAATATGAAAAACTGCCAAGATTTATATGTTAAGAAAAAATTTTCTCACCCTCCCCACCCCTCACCCAGCATCAAGTCTCAATTTTGTAGATAAAAAGATTTTAGAAATTACCTTATAAAAAGTTTCTGCTGTAGCAAGAACTATAGCATGGCTCTTTTATGCCATATTTGCAAATTCTCTTTATAGCCTTTGCGTGTAACACACCTTTAGAAACAGATGAGTAAGCTTACTTGTGAATCATTTACAACACAGCTACAGCTTTTAACCCATCATTAATTTTCACAATAGCTGTTGCTTTATGACTCAAGTAATTAACTAAACAATGTTTCACAACCATTTTAAACAACTGGTTATATCGAGGGCCTTAAGGTGTGTAGGGAGATCGTAAATTTACAGGTTTATTGGCACTGGGAAAATTCTTGTCCTTGGGAGTCCAGAGCTTGAGATGAGCAAATTTATTCAAATCAGACCTGTAGCTGCTCTGAGTCTCTCAGCCTTCAGAATCTAGCTCCCAAACTCTTTATAGTTCAGCAGTTGGCTTCCATTCTTAGTAGAGAAACTATTTTTCATCCCATATTTTTCTAAAGAAGAGCATAGAACCTTTTCTTCTATGTTCTCTCTGCTTTGAAGCTCATTTCAACACCATCTTCCCTCAAAACTAAATCCCTCATATTCCTTTTTAAAAAACATTTCATAATGTAATCTTCCTACTTATTTTTTTAAACTTTTATTTAATTGGAGGGTAATCGCTGTACAGTGCCGTGTTGGTTTCTGGATTTATCAGTGTGAATCAGCCAGACATGTCCGTAAATCCTCGCCCACCTGAAGCTCTCTCCTAACCCAGTCCCATCCCTTTCTGAGTTTCCTGCGCTCTACAGCAGCTTCCCACCAGTTTCCCGGTTTACACATGTTAATGCGTATGTTTCAAAGCTACTCTCCCAGTTTGTCCCACTCCTCCTTCCCCCATGCGTCCACGAGTCTGCTCTCCATGCCTGAGGCTCTATTCCTGTCCTGCAAATAGATTCATCAGTGCCATTCTCCTGGCTTCCAGATATATGCATTAATATATGATAGTTTTTCTCTTTCTGACTTACTTCCTCATACTGCTTTTAAAGCTTCTTCCCAGCTATTCCTGTTTATCCTACAGGGCTTAGTTGAGATGACACTTCCTCAGTGAAGCCTTGAGTGATTTCCCTGTTATATTTGCCTATGGGACCATAAGCTCATTCTTTCAGATAAGTTCTATAATAGTAGAACCATAATTATTTGTTTAAGATCACTTCTGCTTTCAAAACAGAAACCTCATGAAAGAAAGATTTGTCAGGGAGCAAGAATTCTTCCTCTACCCTGCTTGAATCTTCTGGCTGGTCTAATAATTAAAGTGACATGAGGCAGATTAGCAGGAGAAAAGCAAACAGAAGTTTTATTATGTGCATACATGGAAGAGACCCAGGGAACGTGAGTAAGTCACCACAGTGGCTGAAATTCTCACCTTAAGTGTCATCTTCAGGTAAAGACAAAAGAGGATGTTGGGGGACTTTAAAGGGGAGGGAGGAAGTTCATATGGAGATGGAAAAACAAATGTTTGGTAAACAAAAGTTTTCTGGGCCATGTCCCCAGGACACCTAGCCCATATTCTTTGCAGCTGTCTCTGGTGGTAGCTCTATTCTGGGAAGAGGCCCTTTATCTAAATTCTCTTAGACAGTTAAGGAGGAGGTAACAAGAAAAAGTCTTGAATTTTCTGCTTCTTAACTGTAATCATCCTAGACTAACTCTCACAGTAACGAGACACCGTAAGGGGGCAGGTTTTGCTCCCCTACAGGCTCATGGCTTTGTTCTCTAGACCTCCTGCATTGCTCGGCCATAGGAAGGGATGTGTGACCCACCCTCCAGGATCCCCCAGGCTCCGTGTCTGCGGGCATCCACATCCTGGCCAATCCTCTCTCACACGTGGCAGACTTGGTCTGTGTGACCAGTATAATATTGCTGGGGTCATGGTATGTCCCTGCGGAAATCAGAGGCTGAGGCACTGCGGTTGCTGCCTTGGGCTCTCACTTCTTCCCTCTTCTCTGTGAAAAGCCAGCTGCCATGTTGTGAGAGGCCCTGTGCAGAGGCCCATGTGGCGAGAACCTGAGGCCTGGCCGCTGGAGAGAGTTGAGAGCTGAACTCTCTAGCCTAAGTTGAAAGTTGAGAAGACTGGAGGCTGACCACTAATTGTATCCTCTGGAGGGACCCTGACTCAGGGTCTTCATTCTGATCCCCAGAAACTGTGTGGTAATAAATACTTGTTGAGTTAAGCTGCTGCATTTGGGGTAATTTATTAAGCACTAATAGATACCTGATTCAGTGCTAAATAAATATGTGAGTGAGGACTAAATGAACAAAAGGTCTTGAAGTTTTGTGATTCATATGTTAGCAATCCATTGCAGTTAACTTGTCTCAACTTCTGTGACATTATTTGCTTGTATCAGAATGAAGTTTGCTATCGATAACATAGCTTGGAGTTGTATGATTTGTGGGAATTAATTTTTTATCTTTTAAAAATTTAACCAATTTAAGTACTTCATTTGGAATAAGATTTCAAATTAGCCCCTTAAAAATTCTCAAATACTTAGTAATTACCAAGATCACTATTAGTCCCAAACACCTGAAAATATTGGCACATTACCAATAATAACTAGAAAACACACAATGTTATTATATATGAATTATATAGACCAAATCATTAAACATGAACTGATCATAAAATGCAAAATTTTAGTCACAATTAGGCATTCAAAGTCTTATGATTTGACAATTTGTTATAAAACATCTACATGTCTTACTTTCATGGAAATAAAATTTCCTTATGATAGTTTCAGAATTTATTTACTCTAACATCTGAAGTGACTAGATATACCAGTCTTTCCTGTAAAGTAATCAGTTCAGTTCAGTTCCCTTGCTCAGTCGTCCCCAGCTCTTTGTGACCCCGTGGACTGCAGCACACCAGGCCTCCCTGTCAGTTCAGTTCAGTTCCCTTGCTCAGTCGTCTCCAGCTCTTTGTGACCCCGTGGACTGCAGCACACCAGGCCTCCCTGTCCGTCGCCAACTCCCGGACTTTACTCAAACTCATGGTCCGTCGAGTCGGTGATGCCATCCAACCATCTCATCCTCTGTCGTCCCCTTCTCCTCCTACCTTCAATCTTTCCTGGCATCAGGGTCTTTTCCAATGAGTCAGTTCTTCCCATCAGGTGGCAAAAATATTGGACTTTCAGCTTCAGCATCAGTCCTTCCAATGAATATTCAGGACTGATTTCCTTTAGGATGCACTGGTTGGATCTCCTTGCTGTCCAAGGGACTCTCAAGAGTCTTCTCCAACACCACAGCTCAAAAGCATCTATTCTTTGGTGTTCAGCTTTCTTTAAGAGTCCGACCCTCGCATCCGTACATGACTACTGGAAAAACCATACTTTGACTAGATGGACCTTTGTTGGCAAAGTAATGTCTCTGGTTTTTAATTAGCTGTCTAGGTTGGTCATAACTTGTCTTCCAAGGAGTAAGTGTCTTTTAATTGCATGGCTGCGGTCACCATCTGCAGTGATTTTGGAGCCCCCCCAAAATAAACTCTGCCACTGTTTCCACTGTTTCCCCATCTATTTGCCATGAAGTGATGGGACTAGATGCCATGATCTTAGTTTTCTGAATGTTAAGTTTTTCCTGTGGTCATGTATGGATGTGAGAGTTGAACTATGAAGAAAGCTGAGCACTGAAGAACTGATGCTTTTGAACTGTGGTGTTGGAGAAGACTTGAGAGTCCCTTGGACTGCAAGGAGATCCAACCAGTCCATCCTAAAGGAGATCAGTCCTGGGTGTTCATTGGAAGGACTGATGTTGAAGCTGAAACTCCAATACTTTGGCCACCTGATGGGAACAGCTGACTCACTGGAAAAGACCCTTATGCTGGGAAAGATTAAGGGCAGGAGGAGAAGGGGACAACAGAAGATGAGATGCTTGGATGGCATCACCAACTTGATGGACATGGGTTTGGGTGGACTCTGGGAGTTGGTGATGGATAGGGAGGCCTGGCATGCTGCGATTCATGGGGTTGTAAAGTGTCGGACACGACTGAGTGACTGAACTGAATTGAAGTGATTATAGCCCTCTGTTGATCAGAGCTGGAGTGCCGGCTGCCTCAGGAAGAAAGTCTGTGCTTAGATAAGGTGGGTCCCTTCAGCAAAGGCAATTCAGGGAGGGGGCTGATAGCTGACAGCTGTTGTCTGGTAGATCCCTACCCCAACAGCTGACAGAGTACAGTGTGGAGCCCACTATATCATCAGTAATATACTCTTATAGCTTGATTTTTTCTTTGAATAATTTCTTAACTCTTTGATATATTCAAGGTATTTAGGTATACTGAACTCTTATTCTTCCATCATTTGTGTATAATGTTTGGTCATTATGCCAAATTAGTCCCAAGGAGTTAAATTTAAAAAGGAATACAGTCATGTTTTCTAAAGTATTCATTCTACTATCTATTGCTAATTGCTAAGTCACTTCAGTCGTGTCCGACTCTCTGTGACCTCATAGACGGCAGCCCACCAGGCTTCCCCGTCCCTGGGATTCTCCAGGCAAGAACACTAGAGTGGGTTGCCATTTCCTTCTCAAATGCATGAAAGTGAAAAGTGGAAGTGAAGTTGCTCAGTCATGACCCTCAGCGACCCCATGGACTGCAGCCTTCCAGGCTCCTCCATCCATGGGATTTTCCAGGCAAGAGTACTGGAGTGGGGTGCCATTGCCTTCTCCGCCTACTATCTATACTTTTTAAATAACATCAAAAATTTGTAAAGAAAAAGCAGTGCTCATGTCGCTAGTTGAAGTTTCATTATGTATTTGGTAACCGTTTCAAAGGTATGTTTCGTAAGTGTTTAAATCAGTACTTTCATTCAATATACTCCAAAGACTTAGCACAGCTCATACATCATGGTGTACAGTTGGTAGAAGCTATAAAAACTGAGTGGTGCTGAGACTTTTGATTTCTTGTTCACTTTTGAATTGTACAGAAAATGAAGAAATAATTTCCTATAGGGTTTTTTCTTTCATTTTTTTTTTTTTTAGGATTTTTTGTTACAAGTTCTTATGTTTTCCACATACATTTGTGGCACTTTGTATCTCTGGAAACATAGATTATTTTGTTTAGATTTGGTTATAAAAATCATCTACTATTATGTGTGTATGATCATGCTGTTCTGCTGCACAAAATCCCCCAAGTGTTCACAGAATGAAATATTTATCTCTTGGAGAAACCACAGCTCTGCCAGTAATTTTTGTCTGTTTTATACTGTTGATGACATATGTTGAGAATGATATATAGAAATACTTGTAGTTTTTGACCTTATTCTAAGACAGTTGCAAAACACAATGAATATACTTAATACTATGAACTGCATACTTAAAAATGGGTGAGATGGTAAAATATAGGTTATATGTATAACAACAACAACAAAACGGAATCAGACTTAGCAGCAGCGCACAGTATGATTTTTACCTTTCTTGTTCTGTAGCATTAATAGATATTTTAAAATTCTACTTTAAATGTTAGCATAAATTTAAACATACGTTTCTATGTGTTTAGCTGCATCGGGTCTCAGCTGTGGCACGCGGGCTTGGCTGCTCCACGCCATGTGAGATCTTAGTTCCCCAACCAGAGATTAAACCTGCGTCCCCTGCACCGACGGGCAGATTGTTAACCGTAGACCACTTGGACTCCTCATTTTACCAAGAATATATGATAAATACTGCTGCCAAAACTTGTCTTTTTTTAATCCCCCCAAATTTAGCACATAGAATTCTTAGAAGTATATTTGTTTAATATGTTTTCTGATTTTTTTATCTAATTCTGTCTTTCGGAAAATTAAAATTTCATGCTTGAAGTGAATAGCAGTCAACGAGAGGTCACTGTCATGTACTTCAATAAGCAGAAAGAACGCTGATTTTTAATGGGGTCTTTTTTTTTTCTTGAACAGTTTTCCTTGAGATTCAGTTAGAAAATAAATTGGTATTTACTCCATTAATGATGTAACTGTAAGCTTTTAGCTCTAAAAATAAAAATTCTGGAAATTAATGAATAGAAATTAGCTGTAATTGTTGTAATTTCTTTTTTTGTTTTGCTTTCCAGATATTTCCCCCGAATGTATTTAATACAACTATTACTTTTCATTCTTCTCTTTAATATCATACCATTTTCTGTTTTCTGATTCTATACAAAATTTTCTATTTTACATCAGGAAAAATATTTTATCTTAGAATTTGAAACATTTGAACTGACTTAATATTAACAGTGATTAATTTCTAGTCTAGTGGACTTTCCATTAAGGATTACTAAATATAATTAGCATAGTTTTCTCTGTGTAGTGTTTGTCTATTGCTTTTGAAAGGTAAACATTCCCAGTGGTTACATAATGTTTCGTGACATATAAGGCACTTGTAAACTTTATTTTGGTACTACTCAATGATTCCATTCAAGTAGGTATACCTATATAAATATGTATGTATATTTATGGCAGAATATATAAATAACAACCTGAAATGTAAAATATAGCTGAGGCACTGATATTAATAACAACATTGAAAATCAACAAGCAGATCCTTATTTACTGGCACAGGTTACTTGAGACTTTAGGTCTATGAGGTTTTCTTTCCCATTTTTATTGTGATAAAATACACATAAAATTTGCCATCCTAGCCACTTTGGAGCGGACATGTCAGTGGTGTGACATATGCCCATAAAGCTGCACCGCCACCACCACCATCTGTCTCCAGACCTCTCTTCATCTCGAGAAATGATGTAAACCTGAGACCCTGTGGCCACTAAAACGTAGCTCCCCACTGTGCCTCCCTCCAGCACCAGGCAGCTACCATCTTACTTCCCTCTGTGATTTCAACGAAGTGTTTTAATTGCTAAGCTTGTTCCTACTTTGTAACTTTTCGTGTTTCCAATATGAAGTTTTCCAGAAACTGTAACTTTTTAGAGTTAAGCACTCTATCTCTATCAACTAGAAAACTGGAAAAATATACTGATTTGGCTAAAAGAAGTTTCCTGCCACCTGTCAGAAGTTTTCAAAATGAGGATATAAAATTGCCTGATAATAATGAGTACGTTTCAAAAGAATAAAGATATTCCTGATATCAAAGATGTCCAGGTGGACAAAGATGTCCAGTGGCACCATGTTCAGGACAGAACCTGAGCAAACACGGGTGTCACCCTTGCAAAGAAGTTAGGGAAATAAATAGTGCACACACATGCTTGAAAAGATGTCCTTGGAGAGGTATTTTGTATTTAAAAGCCTATGTGTGTAGTATAAAATCGCAAACCTTTTCTTTTTGTAGCTAAGTTGAAAATACCTGAGGTGCAGGACTCACCATGATGTCAAGCTTAATGTTAAATACTTAGAAATGATCATCAAAGTCCCCCATGCTTTGGAGTGAAGCGATGTAAGCTCTTCAAAGTATAGTGTGTTGTTGTTGTCAGTCTCTAAGGCGTGTCTGACTATTTGCAACCTCATGAACTGCAGCACGCCAGGCTTCCCTGTCCTTCAGAGTCTCAGAGTTTGCTCAAACTTGTGTCATTAAATCAGTGATGCCATCCAGCCATCTCATCCTCTGTCGTCCCCTTCTCCTTCTGCCTTCAATCTTTCCCAGCATCAGGGTCTTTTCCAATGAGGCAGCTCTTTGCATCAGGTGTTCAGAGTACTGGAGCTTCAGCTTCAGCATCTGTCTTTCCAGTGAATATTCGGGGTTGATTTCCTTTAGATTTGATCTCCTTGCTGTCCAAGAAACTTTCAAGAGTCTTCTCCAACACCAGAGTTCATAAAACCATAAGTCTTTTGGTGCTCAGCCTTCTTTATGGTCCGACTCTCACAATGGTCCACAACCGCCAGGAAGACCATGGCTCTGACTCTATGGACCTTTGTTGGCAAAGTGCTGTCTCTGCTTGTTAATACACTGTGTAGGTTTGGTCAGCTGCACGAGTGCATACACATGCGTGTTTTCATGTCTATATAATAATATATATTTTAAAAATATTAATGTTTAAGTTCTTATTGATAATTTAAAATCCAGCTTAAGAAATACCTCAAGACTCTTACAGAGTTCTTATTTACCATGTAGAAGTTACATGCAAATACATGCAAATGTACAAAGAAATCAATGTGTTGATCTTAAGATCAGGAGAAAAAAGTGAAAGGAAATAGTGAAACAATAAATTTAAAAATATTTTTGACTTTTGAAGTTAGAACTATGATCTTGATGGCAGAGAATCCTAAGAATCCATTTATAGTTTTCCTTATATCATAAAACCCTATAAACACCAGTCTGACAGCCAACATATAATTATGTCCCTAGTACATGGTGTGTAGGAGCTCTTCCTTCACGTGTATTAAAGGTGCCGTGAATGCGAGTTACAGTCATGCATCTTGTATTTCTTTTCCACACAATTCACACACTTGGAATTTGGGGAAACCTACAACTTACTCCTCTTTATGTCCTCTGATCTTTTCTGCCATTAACTATCCTTAGAACTTTTAAGAGTTTTTTTGAATTTTTATTTATTTATTTTTTTGACCATAACGAAAAACCTTTTATTACATTTTATAAAAAAAACAAACAAAAAAGGGTCTATTTATCTAATGCTTTGTCAGCTTGCATCTATTTGATACTTCATAGTTTCAAGGAACACTTCTTACCTTAAATATATCTTTTACATACCACTCCCTTTCATTTTCATATATCCTGCAATTGTAAAAATAAATCTTTTATGACAATTTAGTAAGAAGTGACTGAAAATTTAATTTTTAAAAGAAAAATAAAACATCCATCAAAATTGACTGTCTCAAATTTTGATGAAAGAAAGATAAGTATGCACAGCTGTGATTTTAGCTGCCATATATCATGTTGATATATGGCAAAACCAATACAATATTGTAAAGTTAAAAAATAAAATAAAAAATTTAAAAAAATATTTAAAACCAAAAAATAAAAAAGTGTGAAGCACTAAAGAAAGGATGTATTCTTAAAATATCCAAAGTTTTGTCATCAGTATAATTTAGAGGAACAAACTTGGTGTTCTTTGAGAATGGGTCTTCATGGGCCGTGGTCTATTTGCTCCACATTGAGATCAGTCAATGGCAGCCTTCCTACTAAAAACAGGAGCTGTGTCTTACTTCACTCTGTAACTTTCACAGCATTGCACTTGGCACAAAGTAACACTCAAGAACTATTAATGTTTGCTGCATGAGTAGAACTTTATCATTCAACCATAAAGGCAAGGAAAAAAAAAAAAAAGCTAAGACATCACAGATCAAAACGTCTCTATTAAAACAATCAGCAAATCCAAGGAATGAGAATACTTTGCTGATTTACAGAAGCATTGAGTAAAAGTTCTTATGTTGGTCTTCAAAGCATAATCAACTTATACAATCCTCTCCCTTCATGCCTTGAGAGAGAGACAGCATGTATTTTAGGAGGATGCATGTATTTTATTTATTCAGGGATACACATCCACTCATTTTCAGACTCAGAAACAAAACTCATTAAGTTTAAGCTTCATGCTAAAATCACAGCTGTGCATACTTTTCTTTTTTGAATTTTTAAAATTTCATAATAGATATTCATATTTTTTCCCATTCTTTATGATACCCTTCAAATTCTTGCCATCAAAACACAACAGTGAGATAACCAACCTTTTAGGTTTTCTTGCTTATACATTTCCTATCTTTTCCTTATTTTTTAGCTGGAGTCCCTGTCTTTTTCTTGGTCATTTAGTGGAAGTCCTTGTATACTGTAGATAATGAAATGACTTGATTTTTTTTTCCAGTCTGTCAATTGACTATTATGTTTTCCCACAGTCATTGAACAGAAGTTGTAAATATTGATATAATCAAATTAATCTCTTTTTACCCTATGATTCATATTTTTAGGGTTTTAATTATGAAGTTACTTTCCTTAATTCTATTTCAGGTCACAACAACCATTCCCTACATTATCTTCTGTTAAGTTAAAACTTTTAACTTTTTTTTCACAGTTTGGTCTTTAATAAATAGAGAATATGTCTGGATACAGTGTTAGCTAACTCCCCGTTCTTACTTTCTCCATGAATAAGTCTGTTTTCTACACTTTACTTTTTTTTTGGCATTTGGTTTTAGATTTCATTTTAATAATAAAGTTTTCTTATACACATAAATTTTTCCTGAAGTTCCTATTTTGCTCTGTTAGTCATTTTTTTGTTCTTGGACCAATATTATACTGCTTTTATAATTTTGGCCTCAAAATCTTAATGTGTGGTAGGATGAGCTTACTTTCTTCTTCAGAGTTAACTAGCTGTTAGTGTGCCTATTCCTTCATTTACAGTTTAGTTTATCCAATTCTTTAAAAAAAAATCCAATAATTTTTATATGGATTATATTTCATTCATTTTATTTCATTATTTATTTGTTTATTTATTCAGTCTTATTTTTTAATGCATTTCAAAGTTTTTACAGACATCAGTATATTTTTACCAATAAGAACTTCAATGTGCATATCATTAATTAGAATTATATAAATACAAGGTTACTTATATTTTTTAAGTAAGGTGTACATAGTATAGTGAAATGCAGGTTAACTTTTCTACAAGCATTGCAAATGCACAAACCTAACCTGTGCAGCCGCAGACCTGCATCAAAATGATCTTAAAAATTCTGAATACACACAAAAAGGTAATTGTGTAAGTAATGGAATTAGCTAGACTTATTGTGGTGACCATTTCACAATAAATATAAACATTGAATCAAGAATTGATGCTTTTGAACTGTGGTGTTGGAGAAGACTCTTGAGAGTCCCTTGGACTGCAAGGAGATCCAACCAGTCCATTCTGAAGGAGATCAGCCCTGGGATTTCTTTGGAAGGAATGATGCTAAAGCTGAAACTCCAGTACTTTGGCCACCTCATGCGAAGAGTTGACTCATTGGAAAAGACTGATGCTGGGAGGGATTGGGGGCAGGAGGAGAAGGGGACGACAGAGGATGAGATGGCTGGATGGCATCACTGACTGGATGGACATGAGTTTGAGTGAATTCCGGGAGTTTGTGATGGACAGGGAGGCCTGGAGTGCTGTGATTCATGGGGTTGCAAAGAGTCGGACACGACTGAGTGACTGATCTGAACTGAACTGAATATGATGTCATAAGTCAAATGTATTTCAGTTAAAAAGATGGTGGCTACCTGAGCTGTTTTCAGTTTTTACTATTATGAATAAAACTACCATGTATTCATATTATTTTAAATCGACATTATTATAATATGATGTTTTTAAATCCAACAGCATGGACTGTATTCCCATTTAAGATCATTTTCTGTAGTTTGTTAGTTTTTAATTTTTTCTCCTTAGATTATTTATATAATTTTCTTATTCCAGTTATTTAATCATTTTTATTTTTATCAGGACTGATTTTTTAATTGTTATTTTTAACTTCCATTTGGTTATCTAGAAGGTAGAGAGGTTTTTCTAAGATGATCTTGTATCCATCAACTAACTAAACTCTATTATTATTTATGGTACTTTAAAGTTTTGGTTTGGATTTCTAGCTGCAGCATCACTATAGTCTCCAGATAATATTGCTATTATCTCTAATTCTTCAATTCTTAGACTGCTTAGCTTTCATTCACAGGATCACTTGCAACTTAAGCAAAAGGGATGACAATGGCCATCCTTGTCTTGTCCATCATAGGAAAATGAATTTGAAACTGGCCCATGAACTTATTAGATTTCCTCTAAATTTTTGGTTTGCTTAACAAATGTTACTAAGTAAATGAGAATTTTGAGTTTACTAATCATAAATAGGTGTTGAATTTTTCAAATTTTTTTCCTAAATATTCATAGTTTTCTCTTTTAATCTGTTAATGTGGAGAATCACACTGATGGATACTCTGAAGGTGAACCATCCTCTTACTTCCAGGGTAAGTTCTACTTGATCATTATTAATTATTTTTCATATACTTTTAAATTTATTTAATTTACATTTTATTTAGAACTTTTTAAGTTTTAAGTTTCATATTTATTGACTGAAAAATATCTACTTCTGCTTCTTTGACTGCTCAAAAGCTTTTGACTGTGTGGATCACAACAAACTGTGGAACATTCTTAAAGAGATCGGAATACCAGACCACCTTAACTGCCTCCTGAGAAACCTGTATGCAGGTCAGGAAGCAGCAGTTAGAACTGGACATGGAACACCAGACTGGTTCCAAACAGAAAAAGGAGTACGTCAAGGCTGTATATTGTCACCCTGCTTATTTAACTTAAATGCAGAATACATCGTGAGAAATACTGGGCTGGATGAATAACAAGCTGGAATCAAGATTGCTGGGAGAAATATCAACAACCTCAGATATGCTGATGATACCAGTCTAATGACAGAAAGCGAAGAGCTAAAGAGCCTCTTGATGAAGGTAAAAGAGGAGAGTGAAAAACCTGGTTTAAAACCCAACATTCAAAAAACAAAGACCATACAATAACAAACTGTAGTTATTTCAGTTTTCTTTATTTACAAATGCTCCAGTATTGCTGATCACTTTTGCCATAAGTGTCATTAATCTTACAAAACAACCACCTTTTAATTTTGTTAGTGTTTTCTGTTGATTTAAAAAATATGATTCTGTTCTTTTCTCTTTATCTTTATTATATCTTTCAATCATATTTCTTTGTATTTCCATTGCTGCTATTTTTCTAACTTCTTGAGTTGAAGTTTTAGTTTGTGGTTTTTAACTTCTTTCGTTTTCTGGGCAATGTATTTAAATCTATAAATATCTTCTCTGTGTTGCCTTAGCTATGTCAAATAAATTTGGACATGTTATGTTTTATTGCCATTTAATATCAAGCATTTCATTGTTCCCTTTTTAGTCCAAGGGTAATTTCACAATACATAATTTAGTTTCTACAAATATGTGAATTTTTAAAATCTTGCCTTTTATTATTGACTTCTGATTTTGTTTTATTGTGAGAATGGTAAGTCTGTGGAATTTATTGAAATTACCATTGTGGCCTAATATGCCGTCAGTTTTTGTAAATATTTCTCATGTAATCAAAACCAATTTGTTTTCCCTGCTTTTGTTTTTTGTCTTTTAAATTCAAAGTTCCATATATATCTAATACCTAGAATATTAATCTAACTGCTCTGATTTTTCATAGATCATTTGTCTGTATGAGTTCCAAGTCTGATATTAATGCATAAATATGCTCAAGTACAAATATTGAAAAACATGTTTTCTCTCTAAATTTCTGGAAATATTCTGAAGCTATTTTGTTTTGAGAGCATAGGTTTATGGTGGCTGAAATTCTTGTTCTAGTGTGTCTTTTACTAGTGCATATTTCCTTTTAACTCTAATTCTATTTTTTGCCTTGAATTAAATGTTGCCAAATATGAAGATTTCTCTTTGAGCCTTCCTTTGGTAATATTTTTTATTTTTTTCATCCTTTTTTTATAGTCTTTCTGATCTTTTATTTTTAGTGTGACTTTTGTAAATAACGTGCTCTTAAATCTTGTTTTAACAAATTCCTGGCTGGTTTGTCTTGTTTCCAATGGCTTTTGTCTTGTTTCATTTGCATGTTACACAAGTTTTTACTGATGTTCTCATTGAGAGCGTTGGTCTAATACAAGCTACTCTGTCATATCCAGAAACAAGGAAATGCATTTTTTAATTTTAAACGCATCTCATTTGTTTCAACTATGTGAGGTGAAGGGCATTTTTGAAAGAAACAGCATACTTTTCAAAAAAGAGTCTTGGTAGCCTTTTGAAACAGGGATGACAATGCATTAGTTAATTCATTCTTTAAATGGAAATGAATACAATTTGCCATCCTTATCTTCCACGTGGTATTTAACCTCAGAATCTTACGTACCTAAGACAAATATCAGATATTGTTTTTGAAAATTTGCATTATGAAGACAACATTAAAATCTATCACATTTACCAAATTGATCCACTGTGCAGTGGCATAAATGATCTTCCTGGACACAATTATAAATGTTCATTTTGCCCATCATTCAAAGACAGGTCCAAGAATTTTGAAACTCATTTTTACAAATTGTCCATGTCTCTACTATTATAACTAAAATCAATCCCCATGTAAAATATTTAGGCAGAACTTTGGTGAATAGCTTTCTAAATTTTATCTCCCATTGATATGCCCAGGACAGTCAGCATACACCAGTTGAATAAAGTGACTTTAAACATCTTCTCATAAAAGCTTTTGTCTTTAAAAATGCATTCAGGATGGGGAGCATGTGTACACCCATGGCGGATGCATGTTGATGTATGGCAAAACCAATACAATATTGTAAAGTAAAAAAATAATAATAATAATAATAATAAAAAATAATAAAAATAAAGATGCATTTAATCCTTTTAAAAATACCTTTTTGAATACACAGAATTGCTTAAAAAAATACTGATAAAACATGGTAAATATAGATAGTTCATCCTCAGGTCTGCACCCACATTGTCTTGGGCTCAACTCCACAGGAAGGGAGTTGAGGGGGTAGGCGGAGGCCAGGGAAAGACACAGTAAAAGAAGCTATGATGATCCCAGCCAATTTTTGCAGAAACCCAAAAATAAACTTGCAGTGATAACATGAGATAGGCTAGGCAGGACAAACACGTATTTGAGACTGCATGATTTATTTGCCCTGGCTGCAACCAAGATGTGGGGGAAGCAAAAAGTACAGCCAGCATGCAGAGCTTCTCTGCACACAGACCCAGTTTAGCCACTTTTATGGAAAACCCTAACCCCACCCCTTATAATCATGCCCTTTGTTGCTGTACAAACCTCTCCCAATCTCTTCTCCAGTCTTTGGCCCAAGATGGAACTGACAACTTCCTGTCCACGCTTGGTTCACATTTCATGCTATTTACATAAAGCTTTTCCCATTTTAGTATCATGACAGGCAGAAGGTGCTCTTTTCCTGAATTGAAGATCCCCTGGAGGAGGGCACAGCAACCCACTCTAGTGTTCTTGCCTGGAGAATCTCATGGACAGAGGAGCCTGGGGGCTGCAGTCTGTGGGGTCACGAACAGTTAGACATGACTGAAGCGAGTGAGTGAGCAAGTGAATTTACTGAAGTGACTGGTGTGTGCAAGCTCACACACCATGGGACCTTACGGCTTACTAAAATGTGTGGCTACATGGAGCTAAAAATCCATGATTAAAACCCCTTTTCTCAGTTCTGTTTTAGTGAAGGATTAGATTAAGAACACTTAACCCAAAATGTGTGGAGATCGGGGTCTCTGGCCCTCCTGCAATGATGTGAACAGCTCATGTTTCTGTGGGGAGGACTCGCAGCTGGCATCAGATCCTCAGAGGGCCACACACGACCCTCCTCTCCCTGCAGTTACAGACTCGAGAATAAATGCTTCACAGAGCTATTGTTAACAGTGCTAAGATGAGGACACGGATGTATTTCTTCATTTAATGCTAGGTATACAACGACAAAAAGTCATCCTGTAAAGAGGGCACGGTAACCCGCTCCAGCATTCATCTGGAAAAACCCCAAGGACAGAGGAGCCTGTGGGCTACAGTCCACGGGGTCGCAAAGAGTCGGACACGACTGAGCAGCAAATCACACAGACACAAGTTTCTGAGGTAAGGCTGTGATGATAAGCAACCATGAAGATTATCAAACTTTTACTCGGACAGAAGTCATGTACTCTTATCTTCATGAAGATAATTTCAACTTTAAATCACAAAAGAAAATCCCAGTTTTGATGATGCCAATCTAAAGATTTGGACTTGCAAACAAAGTTGAACTTAATCAATGACATTTAAAACTAAAATTGCTTTATCTTGCCAAAGCACTTGCAAGAACACTCAGTCTACAAATGACAAATGCTGGAGAGGGTGTGGAGAAAAAGAAACCCTCCTACAGTGTAGAAGGGAATGTAAATTGGTGCAGCCACTATGAAGAATAGTAGGGAGGTCCCTTAAAAAGCTGAAAATGGAACCACCATATGACCTAGCAATTACACTCTTGGGATATATGCAGAGAAAACTCTAGTTTAAAAAAAAGATACATGCACCCTATGTTCATAGCAACACTGCTTATAGTAGTCAAGTTATGGAGGCAACCTAAAGGCCCATGGACAGGTGAATGGATCAAGATGTGTTCCATATGTACAATGGACTGTTACTTAGCCATAAACAAGAATGCAGTGATGCCATTTGTAGCAACATGAATGGACATAGAGATTATCATCCTAAGTGAAGTAAACCAGACAGAGAAAGACGAGTGTCATGTAATATCACTTACATGTGAATCTAAAAATAAGATGCAAATTAACTTATTTACAAAACAGAAATAGACCCACAGACATAAGAAACAAACAAACCAAAGGGGAAAGTTAGAGGGAGGGATGGATTAGGAGTTTGGGATTCACATATACACCCTAGAATATATGAAGTAGGCAATACAGAAGCACCTACTGTATAGTATATAGCACTATTGATATTTAATATATCAATATATTATAACAGCCTGCAAGGGAAAGGAATCTGAAAAAAGTAAGTATATATGTATTATAGATCTGAATCCTTAGACTATATACCTGAAACTGGCACAACATTGTAAATCAACTGTACTTTAATTAAGAAAATAGAACCCTTCTGATGTTGCTGTACTTCAGGAATGTTGAAAGAGTCACAGTTAGATTTTATTATTAGAACAACTGAAGCTATTGTTACTGCTTCATATGTTACATATTTTCCTTACAGATAAGTAGGCCACTTCTCCAAGTCTGTTCATAACCTCTTTCAAATCCAGAAAATGTTGCTGTCAATTTATTTTTTGCAGGAGTCCGAAGTAACCAAGACTTTTTGCCTCTTGAGTATTCCTTGGCAGGGTGCAGAGCAATAAATCGTGTTTATTTTAGTATTGCAGGTTACCAGAAGCTGTAGGGTTATTTGAAACTTTTTAATCAAATTGGAAAAGACTCTGATGCTGGGAGGGATTGGGGGAAGGAGGAAAAGGGGACGACAGAGGATGAGATGGCTGGATGGCATCACCAACTCTATGGACGTGATTTGAGTGAACTCCGGGAGTTGGTGATGGACAGGGAGGCCTGGCGTGCTGCGATTCATGGGGTCTGAAGGAGTCAGACACGACTGAGCGACTGAACTGAACTGAACTGAATCACATTCATGGGTACCGTGTTTTGTAGTTGTTAGACTGCTGTGCTCAGGTATTAATGTTACTGTGAAGAGGAAAACTCTGATGCTGAATTTTCTTCCCATTTGAAAGGAATTAATCTTATCTTAGAGAAGGCAATGGCAACCCACTCCAGTACTCTTGCCTGGAAAATCCCATGGGCGGAGGAGCCTGGTACGCTGGAGTCCGTGGGGTCGCTGAGTCGGACACGACTGAGCGACTTCACTTTCTCTTTTCACTTTCATGCTTTGGAGAAGGAAGTGGCAACCCACTCCAGTGTTCTTGCCTGGAGAATCCCAGGGACGACGGAGCCTGGTGGGCTGCCATCTGTGGGGTTGCACAGAGTCGGACACAACTGAAGCGACTTAGCAGCAGCAGCAGCAGCAGCAATCTTATCTTACTCCTCAAAGAATAATTTTTTTAATTTAATAATTTTAATAGTATATATCTTGACATTGCTTGTCTTGAATTAATTTTACCTGTTATGGTATTCCTTTTAAATACATACAATTTAAGTTTTTTTAACATAAGAAAAATTGAAATGAGTCCTAATTTTTCATATTCTTCTTCAGAAATTTCACTTAATTAGTATGCTTTGTTTTCTGTGCTGTCTTCCATAGCTGTCTTTTTCTTTCCCTTTTCTCATCTTTTTACTTCTGTGACTGTTTTTGTGTCATTTTATCTGCGTACTGCTCTTCCATCCTCTGTGTTCTGTGCTTTCTGTGGTGTCTGTCGTCTTTCGTGCTCCTTGTGCTGGTTCAGGATGACTCCATCTCTTTTTCCCGTGTCTTCCCTGAATGCTCCCAGCTGCCGTTTCGCCATCCCCTGTTGTCCAGCCCCATCTTCCTTGACTCCTCTCCCTGCTTTGTGGTCTTCATTCTTGGGTTTGCCTTATTAGTAATTCTTTCGTGTTGGAATATTAGTATCATTTTCACATGTAGGGGGGCTTCCCTTGTGGCGCATCTGGTACAGAATCCGCCTGCAATGTGGGAGACCTGGGTTTGATCCCTGGGTTGGGAAGATCCCCTGAAAGGCGACCCACTCCAGTGTTCTGTCCTGGAGAATTCCATGGACTATATAGTCCATGGGGCTGCAAAGAGTCAGATACGACTGAGTGACTTTCACTTTGCTTCAACCCACTTTTTCATATGTAGGGAATTTTGCTGCTTTTTAACTTCGTTTTCTGACAATTCATTGGTATGAATGGTGTGCTTATTTTTTTTTCTTTTTTTTTGCTGCTTTGATCCTTGCCTCTTTTATTTATTTTTTTTCCTTGCCTCTTTTAAAAATAAACTACTTCTTTAGAACAGTTTTAGATTTGCAGAATAATTGTGAAGATAGTAGAGTTCCCATATAACCACAAGTTTCCCCCTGTTATTAACATATTACTTTAATGTGGTACATCTGTCATGATTAATGAACCAACACTAAAACACTACTATTAACTAAACCCCATACATTATTCAGATTTCCTTATTTTTTGAATCCAATGTCCTTTTTCTGTTCCAGGATCCCGTCCAGGATAGCATATTTCATTTTTTTTAATTTTTAAAAATTTTTATTAGACTGTAATTGATTTACCATGGTGTGTTAGTTTCTGCTATACAGCAAAATGAATCAGTTATACATATACATGTATCCAACTCTTTTTAAACTCCTGTCCCATACAGATCATTACAGAATATTGAGAAGATTTCCCTGTCCTATATAGTTGGTCCTTATTATTATGTTTTATATATAGTAGTGTCTATAATAGCACATTACATTCAGTTGTCATTCTCCTTTGGCTCACCTTGTCTGGGACAGTTTCTTAGACTTCTCTTATGTTTGTTGACCTGGATGGTTTTGAGGAGTATTGGTCAGTTATTTTGCAGACAAATTGGAATTTGTCTGATATTTTCCTCATGATTGTAGTGGGGCTGTGAGTGTAGGGAGGAAGACCAAAGCAGTAACATTTCACTTGCATCACACCACGTCACATGACTTCTCTGTGCTAATGTTGGCCTTGATCATCTGGCCCAGGGAGTGTGTTTAAGTTTCTACATTTTAACAAAAGAGTAACTTACTGTTACTTTGCCCTCTTACTGTGCCCCTGGAGGGCAAAGTAGCTACACAAATTATTTGGAATTTTTCTGCATGGGAGACTTGTCTCCTCATCTCTGTTTATTTATTTCTTCAAATACCTGCTTATATCAGTATTGGCTCATGGTCATTTATTTTATACTTTAATTATTTCTTCGATTCTGCCTTACTTTATTGTCCCATTTCTACTTTCGGCCATTGACAGCTCTTTCCGCTGGCTCCTGTGGCCCTTTGGCATAACCCTATCACTGTGGATTATTTGTTTGCTCATCTGCACGCTTACTTTCTGGCATTATAAGTTACTCCAGGCTCACCTTGTGTATTTTCTGCCCCACCTTTGAGAACCTACTGTTTCTGCAAGAAGCTATGGGTCCTTCTATGGGAAACTACTATTAGAAATCAAAACCTCAAAAATGAAAATAAGTCAAGACCCTGGCACCAAGTGAGCCTCTAGTCCTTCTCAAATGACAGCAAATGGAGATACATGTGTGTGCACTAACACGGGCGTGCGCGTGCCTGAAACTGCCTCCGTATGTAACACTCCTGCTGTGGAGCTGCGCATGAGTTTATGCTGATGTCTCCAGCTCCTACCGTTGCGTCACGGGTCCTTCTCGGCGCTTTCTTTTGCTGATGTGTAGCCTTCCATTCCAGCAGTGGGAGGCCTGGCTCCCATGACTTGTCATCCATTGTCATCCATTGACTTCATTGTTTGATTTCAGGGTGCGTGTGTAGCAGTACCAGAATTACTAATCTGCACCCCCATTGTTGACAAACACCTGTATCAATGAGGCTATGATGATGATGGGCAACTGTTTTTACCCTCGGTTTCATAGCTTCTCTTCATTTCCAAAGTCACTCAGGTCAGTAACTTTCCTTCCACCCTCTTCCTTAAATAATTTTTAATGCATTTTCATATAGTAAGATTATGGTCATATTTTGCATTCTGTCCTAAGTGAATTTTTAAAAATTTGCACAAAGTTCATTCTTGGTGATGTAAAATTCTGTGGATTTTGGCAAGTTCATAGTGTCATGTATCTGTCATTAAGTATGATACACAGTTTCACTGCCCTAAAAGATTCCCTCTGCTTTATTTAACCCTTGCCCCTTTCTCTTGAACTGCTGATATTTTTAAATTAATTTTTATTAGAGTAGAGCTGCCTACTGTTGTGGTAGCTTCTACTGTACAGCAAGGTGAGTCAGCTCCATGTGTCCATATACCCCCCTTTCTTGAATTTGCTTCCTGCCGAGGGGACCGCGGCGCTGAGCAGAGCTGCCTGTGCTGTTCAGTGGGCTCTCCCTGGTCATCTGCAGTGTATGTACGTCAGGCCCAGTCTCCGAATCCTCCCGCCTCCCTCCACCCTCCATTCCCCCTTGCTGTCCATATGTGTGTTCCCTATGTTTGTGTCTGTATTTCTGTTTTGCAAATAAGATCGTCTCATTTACTACCGCTATAGTAAAATGTCATCTAATTGGAAGCAAGGACTATGTCTCCTTGTCAGACTGACTTCTTTTACTTAGCAATGTGTTTTTAAGATTCTTCCATGCCTTTCTGTGGTTTGGTTTGTTTTCTTTTTCTTGTTGAGTAGTATTTCATTGTGTGAATGTGCCACGACTTTTTTTTTTTTAATCCATTGTGGTTATGGTTGCTTCCACTTTTTGATGATTGTGAAAAAAGATGATATATTCATGTGCAGATTTTGTGTGAACATATGTTTTCAAACCAACATGATTGTGAGATCGTTTGGTAAAAGTTTGTTTAGATTGTAAAAAACTGCCAAACTGTTTTCCAGAATAGCTGTACAGTCCTCCTTTCCCACTAGCAATGAATAAGAATTCTTGTTGCTCCATATTCTCAACAGCAATTGCTACTGTTGGATTTTCTTGTTTTTAATTTTAGCATTCTAAAAATTATGGTGTAGTATCTTGTTGTTTACATCTTCAACTCTCTAGTTATAAAGAATTTGAGCTTCTTTTTATATACATACTTTTTATCTATCTTCTTTGATGCAGTGTGTTTTCAGATCTTTTGTTCTTTTTTAAGGTGAGTTTGTTTTCTTATTGTTGAGTTTTTAGAATTCTTATTTTGGATACAAGTTCTTTTTCAGATACATATTTTGCAAACATTTTCTCCAAGTTTGTGGCTGTGTCTTTCACAGAGCAGAATAAAGACCAATTTATCCATATTTTCCCCCTGAGTTATGCTTTTGATGTTTTATCTAAAAAAAATCACTAGCAAACTCAAGATTATCTTAATTTCCTCCTAGGTTTTCTTCCAGGGGCTATAGTTTTACATTTTTACATTTAGATTTATGATTCATTATGAATTAATTTTTCATGAAAGATGTAAGATCTAAGCTCCTGTTTTACATAAAGATATTACTGTTTGTTGAAAAGTCTATCCCTTCTTCACTTAATTGCCTTTGCTCCTTTATCAAGCATCAGTTGGCTATATTTGTGTGGGCCTGTTTCTGGACTCGCAGCTCCGCTCCTTTGCTGTGTGCTGTCTCCTCTTTAGTTGGCCTCCCTGGTGGCTCAGTGGTAAAGAATCTGCCTGCAATGCAGGAGACATAAGAGACACAAGTTCTATCCCTACATTGGGAATATCCCCTGGAGAAGGAAATGGCAGCCCCCTCTAGGATTCTTGCCTTGGAAATTCCACGGACAGAGGAGCTTGATGGGCTACAGGCCATGAGGTTTCGAAGAGTCGAATGTGACCGAGGACGCACATCTACCCTTTAACTGATACATCACTGGCTTAATTGCTATAGGTCTGTCATATAGAATCTGTAAATCAAGTAGACTTATATCTATAAAATTGGTAAGTCAAGCATAATTGACATCTTAACAATACTGAGGTTTCCATCCATGATCATGAACCATCCCCTTTAGACCTTCTACTTCTTTAATCAGCTTGATAGTTTTCAGCATATAGATCCTATATTTTGTTATATTTATACCTAATTCTTTTGATATTTTGCTCTTATTTGAGTGGTATGTTCTTAATATCAAATTCCAATTGTTCATTGCTGGCATAAGGAAAAGCAGTTGATTTCTGTATATTAGCTTTGTGTCCTGTGACCTTGCTACACTCACTCATTAGTTGGATGAGTTTTTTTGTTGCTATTTTCTGGAAGGATTTTCTACACATACAATCATGTCATCTGCAAACAAGGACAGATTTATTTCTTCCTTCCCGGTCTGTATACCTTTATTTCCTTTTATTGTCTAGTTACACTAGCAAGGACTTTCAGATGAAGCTCAAGAGAAGCTGTAAGGATGTTCTTTCCTTCCAGTTTCTCACCACTAAGTATGATGTTAGCTGTAGATTTTTAATAGATTTTCTTTATCACGTTGAGGACGTTCCTCTGTTTCTGTGCATGCTCAGTCACTCAGTCATGTCCACCCCTTTGCAACCCCATGGACTGTACCACCTGACTCTTCTGTCCATGGAATTTTCCAGGCGAGACTATTGGAATGGGTTGCCATTTCCTCCCACAGGAGATCTTCCCGATCCAGGGATGAAACCTGCATCTCCTGCATTTCCTAAATGGGCAGGTGGGTTCTTTTGCCCCTGAACCACCTGGGAAACCTTCCTCTGTTTCCAATTTAATGAAAATTTTTGTCATGAATGAGTATTGGATTTTGTCAATTGCCTTTCAACATCAACTGATATAATCATGTTATGTTTTTTCTTTAGAGGGTTCATTATTATGCCTTCTTGAGGAATTGATAATTTTATTATTATGTAATGCTTCTTTTATCTGTGATAATTTTTCTTGTTCTGAAGTCTGCTTTGTCTGAAATTAATATTGCTACTCCAACTTTCTTTTAATTAGTGTAATAATGGTCTATCTTTCTCTAGCTTATATCTATATCTATCACTATATAAAAGTAAAACCTTTATCCTCATTGAGTCTTTATATTCTACCTTTTCCCATCATATTCCTTAATATAGTAATGCAATTTATTTTAAATTTTGTCTGATAATTCTAAAATCTGTGTCATATCTGAGTCTGCTTTGATTCTTGCTTTGTCTCTTCAGACTGTTTTCTCTTCCTTTCAGCATACCATGCAGTCTCTTATTGAGAGTTAGGTATAATATTTCAGTTAATAAGAACGGAGGTAAATGACTTTGCATGTGAGGTTTTATATTATCCTGGCTGGGAACTGGTCCACACTTCATTTATTATCGCTGTACCTGCCAAAGGCTTCACATTTCTCGATGTCCTGGTTGTTGCCTCCCTGTTGTCTCTGGGTGTCTCTAAGAACGCCCACTGAGAGTGCGTCTTGTAGGTCTTTTAGTTGATATCCATTATTACACCGGTGTCCTGTTGGTGTGGAGGTCAGGTGTAGGTGCGAGAAGCATGCTATCATCTGTGATCACATCTTATTCATGTTTGTATGAGAAAATAAACATTCTTGTAAAAACACTACAAGATCACTCATCTTGTAGTGAGCCTGGGTGGGCTGGTGGTAAAGAGCCTGCCTGCCAGCACAGGAGACGTAAGAGACATGAGCTCGATCCCTGTGTTGGGAAGATCCTCTGGAGAAGGTAATGGCAACCACTCCAATATTCTTGCCTGGAGAATTCCATGGATAGAGAAGCCTAGTAGGCTACAGTCCATGGGGTCGCAAGGAGCGACTTAGAAGCATGTCCGGTAACCTTGATCTTGTCAAGGTCATGGTCAAACTGTTGCTTAACTACCCACCCTCACACCTGCTGCTCAGCTCAAACAGCGGAGGGGAATGAAGGCAAAGAATGCCCTTTCCCTAAGTGGGGTTAAGCTCTGGTGATATAGTTTCCTCTGAGAATAAGCCTTTGTCACCGACAATGCTTTGGGTGTATTTTGCAAAGGTCATTTTTCATCCTTCCTCTCCCCAGAGTCCTGAGGGTCTACCTCTTGGATCTTCACTATGTGAGCCTGGTGGGGTTACTAGAGGTAAAAACTACAAAAGGTAGGGGTCTCGTAAGATGGAGGCCCCCAAGGCTTTCTCATTCTCAAGCCAGACCACATTTAACAGTTCACTGAAACGACTGTTTATGCGTTTCTAACAGTTTATAGCTCTAGCAGCTTCTGTTCCGAGCAAGAAGATCTCAGTTCTGAGTCTCTGGGTCCCTGTTTCTCCAGGTTTCAGGGGGGCGGCTTCCGCTGCAATCACAGTTCTCTGATAGATCTGAGTTAAGCCATTAGTTTTCAGTTTGTTCAGCTTTTTCTTGTAAAAACAGTGATAATTTCTGAGCTTTTAAAATGTCATAGCTGAAACTGGAAGTCGGTTTATTCTTTTGTTGCTAGCAAATTTGAGGGACTCACGCTGTCTGGGACTAGCTGTTTTGCAGGAGGTTCCTGTACATGTGAAGTGTGGGGGTTGACTGTAGGGACAGGTGGGATCTCAGGCTTTTCTGCTTCCTCCCTTGTTGCTGCCATTATGGACTGTTTCTTGACAGTAGGGCTCTCTGCGTAGCCTCGTTTCTCCTGGCCCTCAGAACCTAACTGGATTCCAGAATCCGCCCTTCTGTTACCAAACCTGGACACCACTCTAGCGTCTTCCACCAGCTGCTGCCACCAGGACACATAGCCCTTCTCTTCTAAGACATCTCTCTTCTCTTTTCAAAAGGGGATACTTTTGAGATTTTTCCTTTTCTGAGTTCCACTCATTAGTTTTCATGCCTTTCTCCAGCAATTATGCCCTGGTATATTTAGCTTCTGTCTAAATGGGTTTCACCCAGGATGGGTTATTTGTTGATTTCTAACATTTGATACCAAAAGGCTTCCTCTATACTCTCTGTTCATCCCCACTACACTCTGGCAACTCCCTGCTCAGAATTTGCTGGTCTTAGTTTCTCTTGGCCACGCTTACACATAATTTGGAGTTTGTGGATTTCTCTGTCTCCTACTTTCACTGAAGATGTATTTCATGGTTTTATTTTTGTTCTTCTTGTTGCTCTATTTGGTTTCCAGGAGAAGTAGGAAGATTCAAAGCTAAGCAGTCACCATGTTTCTAACCTCTGTTCCCAATTTAGAAATAAAAAGAAACATTAAGAAACAACAGGAAAGGGAACCAGAGTCCCTGTCCTGCGCTTGCAGAGCAATGTCAAGGGCTCCCCCTGGAGCAGAGCGTGAACATCCAGCTGTCAGGCTGTCCTTCATCCTTACTCCTGTCATCTGAAAATTGTGTGCTCCTTTCCTTCTTGTTATTGTATGCTGATTGGGATTTTAGTAAATCAACAGGTATCTATGTAAATGCAAAGTGATTTGCTCCTATTTGGAAGAATCAGGCTTTGAGAATTCCACTTTGACGAAATCCTACAGGAGAGAAACGCAATTAAACTGGCTTTCACTTTGCCAGGGTGTTTTCCTCTTCATCTGTGAAGCCTGACTGCATAAACAACTGATTGTAAAAGATTCTAAAGGTCCCCCTGTGACTCTATTTCTGTTTTGTAAATATGTTCATTTGTACCATTTTTTTTTTTTTAGATTCCACATATAAGCAACATCATATGATGTTTGTCTTCCTCTGAGTTACTTCACTTAGTATGTTAATCTCTAGGTCTACCTGCTGCTGCTGAGTCACGTCAGTCGTGTCCGACTCTGTGGATCCCATAGACGGCAGCACCTAAGTTGCTACAGATGGCGTTTGCAAATGGCATTTCCCTGACTTGGCCATTGTGAGTAGTGCTTCCATGAACATTGAGGTGCATGTATTTTTTCAAATTACGGTTTTCTCCAGATATATGCCCAGGTGTGGGATTTCTGGATCATAGGGTAGCTCTATTTTTAGTGTTGTTTTCTTTTTTTTTTTTTGAACCTTCTTACTGTACTCCATAGTGGCTGTACCAATTACATTCCCACCAATAGTGGAGGAAGGTTCCCCTTTTCTCCACAAACTCTCCAGCACTTACTGTTTGTAGGTCTCTTGATGATGGCCACTCTGACTGGTGTGAGGTGGTACTTCATTGTAGTTTTGCTTTGCATTTCTCTAATAATGAGCGATGTTGAGCATCTCTTCATGTGCCTTTTGACCGTCTGTATATCTTCTTTGGATGACATCACCTATTCTTTCTCTATCAATGAACATTCATCCACACTTTAACTCAAATTTTAAGGTTTTAGTTATCTTTATAAACAATGCCTAGATTATACTGTTACTATTTAAGTTTAGGACCTACGAAGTTATACTAACATCCAGGATTTTTCCCAACATTAAACCTTTCATCAAGTTCCCAAATACTATTTAAATGCCACTCACATTTTTTTAAACTGGGATCTATATCACAAAAAAGTTAAAAAGTCAAGTCTTTCCATTTGAGAATTCCAACTGCTGGTCATCTGTCTCAACAGGAGATCTGTGCTGCAAGGAAGGGATGAGCTGAGAAGCCAGCCTGGCCCTCTGCTTCCTTCTAACACCCACTCCCAACCATTGCCAGTCTCTGCTGATGCCATAGCTAAGCAACCTGCTGTGATTGCTTTTTTGGGTAAATTTCCTCCAACAATAACATCTTCTGGCTTCTCAAAGAGCTGCTAAAGAATGATGGGCTTCATTGCGTGAGGCATCTCTGTGAGTAATAAATGGAGCTATTTTCTTTCCCTTGGGAAGCTAAATTATGCTGGTCTGTTCTCAGTAATAAACAGTGCTATGAGTCTTATTACATAGGAAGTACCTAAAACCTACTTTAGATGGTGGATTTTATGTAAAGTGCTTATCGGGCTGCTTGAATTCTTTATTGCATTTTTAGAGTCTAAACAATGTCCGTATAAAAATAGAAAATGATTTCACAGTTCTCCAGGGTCAAGGCAGGAATGTACAAATCAGAGAGGGAAAAAGTTTGAATTTAAATATAGAATGTACTGAAAATTTTTATCTTCATTTCAAGCTTAATGTAAGTTGTTAAAATATAATTTTGCTGGGTAAATACGCATGATATAATTTGTTATGTAAAAGATAACTAACTTGAAAGATTTGAACAAAATAAAATCATAAAATAGAGAATATAGGTTAGGACTTTGAAAAGTATAATTAGCTTTCAATATAAATAAAATATGTGGTTTCCTTTAGAGAGTAAAAACTCAATGTAATTTGCAAATTATTCCTGTAATAAGTCTATTTAAATGAATATAAAGTGAAGAAGTAAAGTGAAAGTCGCTCAGTCGTGTCCTACTCTTTGCAACCCCTTGGACTACACAGTTCATGGGATTCTCCAGGCCAGAATACTGGAGTGGGTAGCCTTTCCCTTCTCCAAGGGATCTTCCCAACCCAGGGATCGAACCCAGGTCTCCCGCTTTGCAGGCAGATTCTTTACCAACTGAGCCACAACGGAAGCTCCAATGAATATGTTTCTACTCTGTTTTCATAATGAACATATGAAGTTTTAATGAGTCACACTTTAACATTCTACAGAAATATGGAGCAATAGAGAACTGAAATGGTTATTCCCTGGGCTTCCTTGGTGGTGGCGGCTCAGCAGTAAACTATCCGCATGCCAACGCAGTACCTTGTACATAAGATACATGCAGTGAATGCTTATTGCTCGAATCAGGGAGTGTGTGAGTGACAAATTACGTAACTTAAGAAAGTGATTACTCCAGCAAGTCGGTATTGTACTCAACTCTATGTGCAGTTGCTATGGGCATAGGGAAGCCAGACAAAAAGGTGGTTTTCTGCAGAGCACTGCTACCATCCACTATTTGCTGGAGTTTATGGTTTATTTAATCAGTCTCATCTTAGGCATTATATTCACCTGATGCATGTTTTCAGAGCACCTACTATGTGTCAAATCCGATTCTAACTACTGTAAGTGGAACTGAAAAGCATAGCAATGGTTCCTGTAGAGTTTGCAGCCTACTTAAGAGAGAGAAAGACCAGCATATGTCTGTGTATATATATCTTCATATATATATTCATAAGTATATGAATCTGGAGCATATATATGAAGTTTGTAACAATGTTTATTTCTGGAGAGTGGTCCGGAATTGGGGGTGTTGATCAAGGAAGATTTTGTCAGGAAGGTTTGAGTATCTTTGATAAGAATATACTTGTGCATATTGTATAATTTAATAATTATACAATAATTAAACATTAATTTCAGAAAAAGTAGTAATATATGCTTTAAAAATATGGATTTTTTTTGGTTAACATTTTGTCCTTCACATTTCTCCAGTATTATAAAAGTTTTCACACATATAGAGAAGTTTTTAAAAATTAAGCAGTGAACACTTTCCCACCTAGATCCCACTATTAATAATTTAATATATTAGAGTGGTCTTTCTTCAGTTTTCAAGTAAAAATAAATGAAATGTTTTTCATTTTCACAAAGAACTTTATTGAACAACATGTTCAGCATTTTGTTCCACTTCTTCTTGCCATTTTTTAGGCAACTTCATAATCCCATCTTCCCAAAACGTTTTATCTTTTTGAGCAAAGAATTGTTCCAGGTGCCTTTTACAGTCTTCCAGGGAATTGAAATTTTCTCCATTAAAAGAGATTTGTAAAGACCAAAATAAATTGAAATCCAAAGGTGTACAGTCTGGTGAATACGGCAGATGAATCAGAACTTCCCAGCAAAGCTCTAACTGTTTTTGCATGGTCATCAAATAAACATGTGGTCTTGGGTTATCCTGAAGGAAGCTTATACATTTTCTCTTGACTAATTCCGGACACTTTTCATTGAATATTGCTTTCAGTTGGTCTAATTAGGAGCAGTACTTCTTGGAATTCCTTGTTTGATTTTCTGGAAGGAACAAGAAATCGAGGACTCCATTTCAAACCCACTATATACACAACATCGCCTTCTTTGGATAGATTGACCTTTGATGTGGTTGGCAATGGCCAACCACATCAGTTGCCCCATGATCTCTTCCATTCCACATGATGGTACAGTGTCCACTTTTATTTCCCATTACAATTTCTTTTAAAAACTGAATGTTTTCATTATGTTTCAGTAGAGAATCAAGTGGAAATACAGTCAAGAGGGTTTTTTTGCTTAACTTATGTGGGACCCAAACATCAAAGCAATTAACATGCCAAGCTGATGCAAATGATTTTCAAAGCTTGATTTGGATATTTTGAGTATGTCAGCTATCTTCAAGTGGTATAACATTGATTGTTCTCAATTAATGTCTTGATTTAATCGCTATCAACTTCCACTTGTCAACCAGACTGTGGAGCATTGTCCAGTGAGAAATCTCCAGCACAAAACTTAGCAAACCATCGTTGACACTTTTGATCAGTCACAGCAACTTCTCCATACACTGCACAAATCTTCCTTTGCATTTCAGTTGGGTTTTTACCTTTCTTGAAACAATAAAGCATAATATGCCAAAACTGTTGCTTTTTTCCTTCCATCTTCAATATTAAAATGGTTACACAATAATCCACCAATTTCTATGTTTTTCTAAAATGTGTGCTGATATGATAGCTATCAAAACACAATCTAAGAAAATTGTTTCAAATGAAGTTAAAGACAACTAAGCACTACTAGAACCATTTTTACAAAATAACCAAATGAACTTTTTGACCAACTCAATACTTACCTTATCATATATCTATTTATCCAAGCCTCCATCCATCCATCAGTGCATCGTATTTTTTGATGTAGTTCCAAGTAAGTTGAGATGCCTCAATGCACTTCTCTTGAAATACTTCTGCATCCTTTTCATTGACTAGAACTCAGAATTTGTTTACAGTTCAAACGTACTTCTTGTTAACACTCTCTTGTTATTTAACAAAAAATGACTGAAATGTGAACATGAGCTCTACTTTATGATTCTATAGGTTTCCTTAGGTAATATTCAGGCAGGAACCAATAGAAGTCTGAAACAGTGATTGTTGTAACTCTTTCCCTTAGGGGATACGATAACCCTTTTAGTTACTTTACATTTAGTTCTGATTAAGCAGAGGATCCGTTGGTTGAGCCGTGGTTCATTCTTCTAATGATGAATTTTCACTCCAAACTGGAAAACATAACAGGATTTGTACCAGCATCCACTGACCGGTTGGTGAGAGAGGTGTTGCACATCCAGAAAGCGCTGTAAAGAATGACATCTGTGGCTTTGGAAATCCTGCCACACTCAGATTTGGTGGCCTTTTCAGCTGCATGAGACCCTACTAGGGTAAGGGTGGAGACCTGGTCTCTTTGTCCACGATTTCATCTCCAGAGCACAGTTCAGTGACTGGATCACTGATAAAAACATGTTAAATGAATGAATGATTGAATTAGGGCCTCATACATAGACGTAGAGGGTTATTTGTGAAGTTGATTGCTAAGCCGTGTCCAACTCTTTTGTGACCTCATGGACTGTAGCCCACCAGGCACCACTGTCCTTGAGATTTCCTGGGCAAGAGACCGGGAGTGGGTTGCCATTTCCTTCCCCGGGGGATCTTCCTGATCCAGGGATTGAACCCGGGTCTCTTGTATTGCAGGTGGTCTCCTGCGTTGCAGGCAGACTCTTTACCAACTGAGCCACCAGGGAAGCCCCGGTAAACCTGAAGGTCTGTAGAAAAGGCAGGGCAGTGATGCTCTGCTGGCATTAGTGCTTAGAGCCGTGTGTCTGTCCTTACCTCCTGCCTAGATATCTTTGTACAGAGTATTATGAACAAATTTTTAATTAAATACTAAGTAACTTTATAATAAAGACTAAACTATGAAGGCCTCACCATAATTTCTGGGGAAAAATATTGGTTAGCTGGCAACAAATGTCAGAATAAAATTTTATTTCCTGATACATTGTCATTTTCTTTAAATATGGTATTCATTTAGATTGGAAATGATCTTGGTTTTGCAAAATCATGTTAAAATGTCAAAAAGATATTCTGCGTGACTCTGAGTATTTACATAAATGAAAACTGTACATTCTTAAATAGATTACTAAGAAAAAATAAAGTGTGAAGAGTGTGGGCTTTGAAGTCAGAAAGACTTGAGTTCCAGTCAAGATTCCCACACTGTAGCGACATTTCCTAACCTACCCACAAGGATGATGCGTCTATGACATTGTTTTGAGAAGTACGTAAATGAAGCAAAGTGCTTAGCAGAGCATCGGGGGGTAAGCACTTCATAGGTGATGGATTTCTTCTTTTGTTGAAGAGAAACACATGACAACAGTAAAAATAAATTTTTAGCATCTTTTTAGAGTGATGATTTAGTTGATTTGTTCTCAATTTTTATCAAAGTTACACATGTAAATAGGTTAAAACTATGTATTATGTGGTTTAGACCTACTACAAATATTTTTAAAAGTTTGGTTCTGTATTTGATGCCATCTAAATGCAGTTGATTTTTATATATTGATTTGGCAAGAAGCTTTGCTAAACTCCCTTAGTAATGTTAATATTAAATAAGTTGTCTGTAGATCCTTTTGGGTAGTCTTTGTACCCATCATGTTATTAATTAATAAACAACACCAGTTTTGTTTCTTATTTCCTAATTATTTAATCTGTTGTGTTGCTGTCGTTGTGTCTTGACTTCAGTTCGGCCACCGCCACTGCACACTTGAAGAGAAGGAGTCAGTCTGTTACTGAAAGATGGGATCTGGCTGCTCACAGCTCAAAAGCCAATAAACAGGCTGGATTGGTGGAAAGGAAAATGTTAGTCATTCAGTCATATCCGACTCTTTGCGACCTCATGGACAGTAGCCCACCAGGCTCTTCTGTCCACAGAATTCTCCAGGCAAGAATACTGGAGGGGGTAGCCATTTCCTTCTCCAGGAGATCTTCCTGACCCAGGGATCAAGCCTGGGTCTCCTGCATTGCAGGTGGATTCTTTACCAACTGAGCCACCAGGGAAGCCCAGTGGAAAGGAAAGTTTACCTTATTTCAGAAGCTGAAAACTGTCCAAAGGCCGACTCCCCTCACTGACAATCAGTGGGCAAGAGCTTTTATAAGCTGAGGGAGGGGGCTACCTGAAGAAACAGCACAGTCAGCTCTGATCATCTTGAAATTGGTCATCAGTGGTCTGACTAATGTCATTTTGATTGTTTTAGGTACAATTAATCTTCAGTTCCAGGATTGGATTATTTCCATTTCTTTGAGATCAGTTCTCAGAACTGTGGAAGCTTATTATGTCATGGCTACAGTCTAGGCATCATGGAGTTAACTTCTTCTACCTGGTGGGGATTTTAGTATCTATAGGACAGCTCACAGGAGGTGGCCCAGAATATTACCGATGGCTCTATGCTTAATGACTACATTACCATTGTTTGGTCTCCTTTGACAGTCTTCCTTTGTTTCTGCATGTTCTCACTGTTCTGATTAAACTTATTTAATCAGAGTTACCTCTACCTGTAACTCTGGTAGAGGGCACGGGAGGCGGGGAGTCGGCAAGGACCACAGGGCCTGCTCTGTTTCAGTTCTTGCCATGCTTCCTGTTTCAGAGAAAAGCCTTTCAACTTTACAATGTTAGCTATAGGGTTTTTTAAAAATTTATACTGGAGTATAGTTGATTTACAATATTGTGTTAGTTTCAGGTGTACAGCAAAGTGATTCAGTTATATATATATTTTTTCCAGATAATTTTCCTATGGAGATTATACAGATTGTTGAGAAGAGTTGCCTGTGCTCTGTAGTAGGTGCTTGTTGATTGTCTATTTTGTATATAGTCGTGTGTTTATCTTGGTCCCAAACTTCTTATTTAATCCTCTCCCCAACATTTCCCCGTGGATGACCATCAATTTGTTTTCTAGGTCTATGAGTCTGTTTCAGCTTTGTAAATAAGTTCATTTATATCATTTTTTTATATTCCACATGTAAGTAAATCATATATTTATCTTTGTCCCACTTCACTTACTATGATAATCTCTAGGTCCATACTGTTGCTGCAAATGGCAGTATTTCATTCTTTTTTATGGCTAATATTCCAGTAAATTATGTATGATAAACATATGACAAATCTAGACAGTGTATTAAAAAGCAAAGAGATCACTATGTAACAAAGGCCCGTATAGTCTTATGGCTTTTCCAGTATCATGTACACGTGTGAGAGCTGGACCGTAAAGAAGGGTGGGTGCAAAAGAACTGATGCTTTCACACTGTGGTGCTGGAGAAGACTCTTGAGAGTCCCCTGGACTGCAAGGAGATCAAAGCAGGCAATTCTGAAGGAAATCAGTCCTGAGTATTCATTGGAAGGACTGATGCTGAAGCTGAAGGTAAATACTTTGCCCATCTGATGAAAAGAGACTACTCATTGGAAAAGACCCTGATTCTGGGAAAGACTGAGGGCTGGAGGAGAAGGGGGTGACAGAATATGAGGTGGTTGGATGGGATTCCTGACATGCGTTTGAGCAAACTCAGGGAGATATTGAAGGATAGGGAAGCCTGGCATGCTGTAGTCCATTGGGTCACAAAGGGTCAGACACGACTTAGTGACTGAATAACAACGATTTATATAGGTACCAAATCTTATTATTTATCCACAGCTATAGGGTTTATTTTGGGAGGAGGAATAACTACCTTTTATCATATTACAGAAATTTTATTACATTCTCCAACTGCTTAACACATTTTTCATAAATGGATATTATATTTTATCAAATACTTTTTTGGTATCTGTTGAGATAATCATATATTTGTTTTTTCAAGACTTTGTTATTAATGTAAAGTATCAAGTTAATGTATTAAGCTGCACATGGATACTCTGTTATTAAAATAACTTTGTGTATCTGAAATGAACTCAACGTGGTCATGATAGTTTATGTTTTTCATATATTGATGGATTCTGTTAACTGTCATTGAGCCTGGAGGTTTTGCCCTTATGGTTGTGGATGAGATTGGTCTGTGATTTTCCTTTCTCATTCTATGTGGGGTTTGAGTTTCAAGATTTTGCTACATCATAAAATGAATTGGTTTGCATTTCTCTGATAATGAGTGATGTTGAGCATCTTTTCCCAGAGGGATGGTATGGGGAGGGAGGAGGGAGGAGGGTTCAGGATGGGGAACACATGTATACCTGTGGCGGATTCATGTTGATATATGGCAAAACCAATACAATATTGTAAAGTTCAAAAATAAAAAAAAAATGAATTGGTGAATATCATTCCCTCTCTTTCTAGTCTCTGGGATGAATATGATTTCCCCCTCCGGTGTTTGGCAGCATTTTCTGGTACAGACATTAGGGACCTAGGGTTGTTGTGCTTGCTTGTTGTGTGTGTGTGGTGGTCGCTTAAAGCTCAACATTCAGAAAACGAAGATCATGGCATCCGGTCCCATCACTTCATGGGAAATAGATGGGGAAACAGTGGAAACAGTGTCACACTTTATTTTTCTGGGCTCCAAAATCACTGCAGATGGTGACTGCAGCCATGAAATTAAAAGACGCTTACTCCTTGGAAGGAAAGTTATGACCAACCTAGATAGTATATTCAAAAGCAGAGACATTACTTTGCCAATAAAGGTCCATCTAGTCAAGGCTATGATCATGTATAGATGTGAGAGTTGGACTGCGAAGAGGGCTGAGCGCGGAAGAATTGATGCTTTTGAACTGTGGTGCTGGAGAAGACTCTTGAGAGTCCCTAGGACTGCAAGGAGATCCAACCAGTCCATTCTGAAGGAGATCAGCCCTGGGATTTCTTTGGAAGGAATGATGCTAAAGCTGAAACTCCAGTACTTTGGGCACCTCATGCGAAGAGTTGACTCATTGGAAAAGACTCTGATGCTGGGAGGGATTGGGGGCAGGAGGAGAAGGGGACGACAGAGGATGAGATGGCTGGATGGCATCACTGACTCGATGGACGTGAGTCTGAGTGAACTGTGGGGGTTGGTGATGGACAGGGAGGCCTGGCGTGCTGCGATTCATGGGGTCGCAAAGAATCGGACACTACTGAGCAACTAATCTGATCTGATCTGATCTTTTTCCTTTGTTTTACTTTTAACCTTTATGAATCTTTACATTTTAGGCATCTCAAATAATGCTACTGAGTGACACACACACACACACAAACACACACAAGTGTAACAGATTTTGTCTATACTCCTTATGATGTAATTAGTGAAGTATTGGGTTAATATCAACTGTGTTACTATTTGCTTTCTATTGTCACACTTGTTCTATGTTTTTGTTTTAATTTACATTTTGCCTTTCCCTGTTCTTTTGGATTGGTAATTTTTAATTTTTTCTACTTTCCCCTTTATTAATTTGGAAATTAAACATTTTCTCATTCTTTCAGTAGTTACTCAAAAAAAAAATAAATAAAACCTGCACCCTTTATTAATCAACACATAGTTAATTTGTTCTTCAGACAATAGAAAGACCTTGGAATTCTTTAATTTCATTTTTCTTTCTCCTGACTTACATGCTGTTATTTTTGTGTATTTTTAATTCTTTCTATATTTTGGACAAGCCCCATTCTTATTACTATTAACATCATCATATTTTATATGGTTTATTGATATATTCACCAATTTTTGAATCTTTGTTCCTCCCTGTATCACCTATCTTTAATCTATATTAATATTTCCTTCTGCTTTCTATTTTTATTTTTAATTTTTCAGCTTTTTTCACCTTCTGTTTTCTTTTTTTTTTAATTTATTTATTTTATTTGGAGGCTAATTACTTTACAATATTGTATTGGTTTTGCCATACATCAACATGAATCTGCCACGGGTGTACACGTTTTCCCGATCCTGAACCCACCTCCCACCTTCCTCCCTGTACCATCCCTCTGGGTCATCCCAGTGCACCAGCCCCAAGCATCCTGTATCCTGCATTGAACCTGGACTGGCGATTTGTTTCATATATGATATTATACATGTTTCAGTGCCATTCTCCCAAATCATCCCACCCTCTCCTACAGAGTCCAAAAGGCTGTTCTATACATCTGTGTCTCTTTTGCTGTCTCGCATACGGGGTTATCGTTACCATCTTTCTAAATTCCATATATATGCGTTAGTGCTGGGAGCCGGCAAGAGGCACTCCACTCGTGACAAAGGTCATGAGGAAGGAGGCTCGGCATACGCAAAGGCAGGATAGAGCCTCAGGAGTCCCCCTGGATATTCTCGAGCATCTACCCCACAAAAAAACCAGAGTCTGCCTACTTTATTGCTTTGTGCTCTCACCTCTGACTTTACTGGGGGCTGTCCCCTACCACCATCTCGCTCTCTCTGACAAAGAATTAACTTACAGCTCCAATTAATAAAGTTCCTGGGCATTAGGAGTGTTTAAACCCAAACCCCCCTCAGATAGCTCTCTAACTCGCCTGACAAGTTTACCCGGACTCCTACAGCTATGCATACGATTGTTTACAGTCTCCCAGCCTTGAAAGGCACAGGAAGCTTAAGATATTCAAATAACTTAGAGCCTCTCAGAGAGTTAGAAACTGTCAGAATAAAACTAGTAAAAGATTTCATTGATGAGCCAATGCTTGCTGCCAAGTTTCCACATCCCCTGTATTGTGTCCTTGAATGCGTATTAATTAATATAGTTGGTATGTAGAAAAAATAAGTAGTGGCCTTGGTGTTAGCAACTTTAGACCCTTAAGGTAATAAATTTTTTCCTTTGTTGTATACCCATTACACCTCTGCCCTATAGGAATGCAATTTTATCTAACACCTTCGGAAGATGGCGCCAAACCTTAAAATAATTACTTTTAGAGAAAATAAGTCTTACAGTTGACAAACCTTTGTCAAGAGTCATAAAATGTTAATAGGCCTTCTGGCCAGAAGATGATGTAAATCACCTAAACCATTTGTATACGATAAATTTGCAGGAAAGAAACCCTGGTTTTTGATAAGGATCAAAGACTGCTGACTTTGCATCCCCTATTATCCTCTATGTGTAACTTAGGGTATAAAAACCCCTGTTGAAAATAAAGCTACGGGCCTTGCTCACCAAAGCTTGGTCTCCCCATGTCATTCTTTTCCTCAATTTCCAGCTGAGTCTCCATCTGGAGCGCGGAGGTCCTCTGCGACCATTTATTTGCCTGGGCTTCTAAGACCCACTCGAGAAGGTGTCTAAGGTGGAGCACCTTCCGCTATTTCGAGAGGGCGCCTGCGGCCTCCGTGGTCAGAGCTAACCTGGTGTCACAGGTTATATTGATTTTCCGCGTAAACCAAGCTACTCAGCCTCTTTTCTCTGCTGAATTTTCCTACTGAGCTATCCTCATTCTATTACTCTTTATATCTTTGATGAATATTTAAATAGTCCCCGACACCGTCTCTCCTTCGAATACCCTGGATCAGCCGGGGCTGGACCTCGGCAGTTAGTATACTGTATTGGTGTTTTTCTTTCTGTCTTACTTCACTCTGTATAATCGGCTCCAATTTCATCCACCTCATTAGAACTGATTCAAATGTATTCTTTTTAATGGCTGAATAATACACCTTCTTTATTCATTAGTGTTGGTCTTGTTATTTAGTTGCTAAGTTGTGTGCAACTCTTCAGTTCAGTTCAGTCGCTCAGTCATGTCCAACTTTTGCGACCCCATGAATCGCAGCACGCCAGGCCTCCTGTCCATCACCAACTCCCAGAGTTCACCCAAACTCATGTGCATCCAGTCGGTGATGCCATCCAACAATCTCATCCTCTGTCATCCCCTTCTCCTCCTGCCCCCAATCCCTCCCAGCATCAGAGTCTTTTCCAATGAGTCAACTCTTCCCATGAGGTGGCCAAAGTACTGGAGTTTCAGCTTTAGCATCATTCCTTCCAGTGAACACCCAGGACTGATCTCCTTCAGAATGGACTGGTTGGATGTCCTTGCAGTCCAAGGGACTCTCAAGAGTCTTCTCTAACACCACAGTTCAAAAGCATCAATTCTTCGGCGCTCAGCCTTCTTCACAGTCCAACTCTCACATCCATACATGACCACAGGAAAAACCATAGCCTTGACTAGATGGACCTTTATTGGCAAAGTAATGTCTCTGCCTTTGATTATGCTATCTAGGTTGGTCATAACTTTTCTTCCAAGGAGTAAGCATCTTTTAATTTCATGGCTGCAGTCACCATCTGCAGTGATTTTGGAGCCCCAAAAAATAAAGTCTGACACTGTTTCCACTGTTTCCGCATGTATTTCCCATGAAGTGGTGGGACCAGATGCCATGATCTTTGTTTTCTGAATGTTGAGCTTTAAGCCAACTTTTTCAGTCTCCACTTTCACTTTCATCAAGAGGCTTTTTAGTTCCTCTTCACTTTCTGCCATAAGGGTGGTGTCATCTGCATATCTGAGGTTAATGGACTCTGCATAGAAGTTAAGTAAGCAGGGTGACAATATATAGCCTTGACGTACTGCTTTTCCTATTTGGAACCAGTCTGTTGTTCCATGTCCAGTTCTAACTGTTGCTTCCTGACCTGCATATAGGTTTTTCAAGAGGCAGGTCAGGCGGTCTGGTATTCCCATCTCTTTCAGAATTTCCCAGAGTTTATTGTGATCCACACAGTCAAAGGCTTTGGCATACTCAATAAAGCAGAAATAGATGTTTTTCTTGAACTCTCTTGCTTTTTTGATGATCCAGCGGATGTTGGCAATTTGATCTCTGGTTCCTCTGCCTTTTCTAAAACCAGCTTGAACATCTGAAAGTTCACGGTTCATATATTGCTGAAGCCTGGCTTGGAGAATTTTGAGCATTACTGTACTAGCGTGTGAAATAAGTGCAATTGTGCGGTAGTTTGAGCATTCTTTGGCATTTCCGTTCTTTGGGATTGGAATGAAAATGGACATTTTCCAGTCATGTGGCCTCTGCTGAGTTTTCCAAATCGGCTGGCATATTGAGTGCAGCACTTTCACAGCATCATTTTTAATGACCCTGTAAACTGCAGCACGCCAGGCTGCACTGTCTTCCACCATCTCCTGGAGCTTCCTCAGATTCATGTCGGTGATACCATCCAACCATCTCATCCTTTGCCACCCTCTTCTCCTTTTGCTTCAGTCTTTTCCAGCATCAGGGTCTTTACCAGTGAGTTGGCTCTTTGTATCAGGTGGCCAAAGTATTGGAGCTTCAACTTCAGTAACAGTCCTTTCATTGAATATTCAAAGCTGATATTATTTAGGATGGACTGGTTTGATCTCTGTGCAGTCCAAGGGACTCTCAAGAATCTTCTCCAACACCACATTTTGAAAGCATCAATTCTTCATTGGTCTCCTGACAGTAAATTCACGTAGTTTTTGTTTGATTTAATTTCTAAGAATTTTACCTCAAATATTGCAGGATATTTTTGCTGGGTTAAATTTCTTGATTAACAGATTTGGTGAAGGTAGGCACACTGATTATTACCCTACTATTTTCTATTATTCCTATCACTCTAACCACTATTTTTTGGAAGGTAAATTGGCTTTTGTTTCAGCATGGTTTTTCTTATTTTTATCTTTGAACTTGCTGGAGTTTTGATATGATGTTTCCAAGTGTGGACTTTTTCTTTCAGTGTATTCTACTTGTGACCTGTCGGTATCCTTGAACCAGTATACTTGGCATCTTTCAAAATTTTTGAAGAGTTCTCAACTATTACCTTGCCATCTATTTTAACATTTATTGTTTAATATGCCTGTGTATCTATCATTTTGAGCTGAGTATTGTGCTTTATTATCTGTGGAAATGATTTTAGGCTAAAGAAGATATTTTCTTCCTCTGAGATTTTTCATAATATTTGTAGGCACTAGCAATCTGAGAAAATCTAATCCATTTTCAGGTCTTAATATTTTCCAGGCCAATGAAATAATGCAAAGAACGACTGCAGCCCTTGTGAGAACTGGCCTAATTCCAGCTCACTCTAACTTCTAGAGTTCAGTGTGCTGAGTGCAACCATAGGGTAATTTAGCAGGCTCCGCATTTTCAGTAAGCCCTGGACTTTGACTTTATCCAACTAATCCTAAGAAGCTCTTGTAGATGAGTAGTCCTCATGACAAAAGTGACTTCAAATACCAAGCTAACCTTTACCCATTTCCAGTCTCTCTTGACTCTTGGCCTAGTAATTTATTATTAGTTCCTTTAGGAATTTAATGCTTTTGAAATAATTTTTAAAAATAATTTATCTAGTATCTGAATTTTTCTACAGGAAAAGAATTACTTTAAATGAATTAGTACATCATTCTGGCATCTAAAATCTGTCGTCTTCGTTGTTTTATTATATTCTCCCTACTTTGTATTTATTCTGCTTTTCCATCCAACTTTGTAGGTCAGTTATCAGATCCTTAATGTTCAGTCTTTTTACTCTTCATTAATAATCATTTAAGACTATAATTTCCCTCTACCACTTTGGCTGTATGACATAAATTTTATTATACAAATATCAGCGACATTTTCATGATTATTAAGTTCTAAATATATTCTAATTTTCATTCACACTTGTCTATGTGTCCTGGGTTTCTTGGTATTTAGAAATGTATATGCTTAATTTTCAGATTAATGGAATCTTTCCCAGTTACGTGTTTGCTTCTGATTTCTAACTTCATTGTATTGTGAACGTGGTGTGTTTGGTGTGCGTGTGTGCTAAGGCACTTCAGTCGTGTCCTGCTCTGTGTGACCTTATGGGCCCTAACCTGCCAGGCTCCTGTGTCCATGGGAGTCTTCAGGCACGAGTACTGGAGTGGGTTGCCGTGCCTTCTTCCAGGGGATCTCCCTGACACAGGGGTCGAACTCTGGTCTCTCTCTCTTTTTTCCCTTGATGAAGGACTTTATTTTTATTTCATTATTGCATTATAAGCATTCTTGGTTTTTCAAAGACCAAAGGGAGATGGAGAAAGGGTGGATCTGAATACTTAGTATATGACATAGTGAGAACTCCCTTCCCCCTCCTCCACTGAAGTCCTTTTCAGTTCAGCTCAGTTCAGTCACTCAGTCATGTCAGACTCTTTGTGACCCCATGGACTGCAGCACGCCAGGCCTCCCTGTCCATCACCAACTCCTGGAGTTCACTCAGACTCACATCTGTCGAGTCGGTAATGCTATCCATCCAGCCATCTCATCCTCTGTCATCCCCTTCTCCTCCTGCCCCCAATCCCTCCCAGCATCAGAGTCTTTTCCAGTGAGTCAACTCTTCGCCTAAGGTGGCCAAAGTACTGGAAATCCTTTTAGAATTGTCAAATAGAAGTTAAGTTCTATAATCTAAGATTGCCAGGTGCCCTGTGTCACTTGAGAACCAAGACTGTAAGACAAAAAAATGATTGGGATAAAAAGTTAAACAAGTCACCTCTTCAGATGGTCTCCTTGCTCAGTAGCGCCTGTCTTGAATGCTCACCTGGGTACCACTTCCTCCATCTTTAAATACATCTCAGCTTCTGAGCTCATGTTTCAGCCACTGTCGTTCAGGGGTCTTCTGGTTTCACCTCTTCCTGGTCTGTTATCTTGGCTTTCTTTCCTGGCTTCACCTGTTCTTGGTTCCTAACCCTCATTTCTGATAAGTTCCTCATTTCCAGGCATCTGGTGCCCTGCATGGTTTGTGTTTTCTGATATCCTTCCTGGGACAGTCTATATCTGAAAGTTTCTGCTCCTTTTATGTTAGTATTTGTTGATCATCACCATCTCAAATTTAGCTTTTTAATAATATTTTTTTTGTTGTTGAAAGGTAACGTTTAAAAAGAAGAGTACATACATTTTAAGTGAGTTCTGTGAATTTTTCATAGAGGCACCAGATTCATGGAACCATGAGTCAGATCAAGAAGTAGAACATTAGCAATACCCCTGGCGACACCCGATGCCACCTTCTAGTCATTATTCCCAGTCTCCTTAAAAATAAAGACGGCTTTGAATTCAACATCATAGATTTGAAACTTATTTGGAGCCCCGTTACTGTGAGTGGCGTCACCCAGCGCTCTTTATGCCTCACTTCTCGCAGGCACTTTTCTGTCATGAGACTCAGCATGTAGGAAGAGTTCACTCTTTTTCATTGCTGTGTTCTACTGTATGAAGGACTGCAATTTATTTATCCATTCTGTTAGCATTATTGTTAATATTATTATTGGCATTTAAATTGTTTTTCTTTTTTGTTTTTTTGTTTCTATCTTTTGATGAAATTGCTAAATCATGGGTTATAAATGCAATTAACTTTTGTAGACATTTGCCGAGCAGTTTTTTATAGTGGTTGTACTAATGTACTTCCTACTGTAGGATCTGAAAGGTCTAGCTGCTCCATTTTCTTGACAACATTTGATGTTGCTTTCTCTATAATTTTAGGCATTCTGTTGGGTAGAACTTGATTTTTAACTGTGGCTTTAAATGCGTTGCTTTTAAGAACTTTTTTTTTTCATATCTTTATGCAATATTTGGAAACGCTTTCTCTATTTGACTATTCTGCCTTTTTCTCAGTTTTCTAGACATCTTCTATGTATCAGTAATACATTCAGGTTATATATACATGTTGTAGGTATATATATTCATATTGGGTATGAAAGTAAGCTTCCAGCTAGCAAACTCTGATCTCTTATGTCTCCTGAATTGGCAGGCAGATTCTTGACCACTAGCGCCACCTGGGAAGCCCTGGTATGTTTGATACCAGTATTCTAATATATATTGACACCTTCTATATGGCTTACTCTGTGGTCAATTTTTGTAAATGTTTTATGTGTGTTTTAAAAGGATTTTACTGCCCAATTGTTGTGAAAACACCAAAGTGTTTCATGGATATAGAAGTTTTTCTCCTTACATTATAAAATAATTTGAAACTAGATATTTCAAATGTATATCCTCAATGACTATCTTTCTTTTAATCTATTAATTACAGAGAGTTATGCTAAACAATACCATATAATAGCATTTTCCAGTTTCTTCTAACTCTGTCAATTAGAAAATGATTTTGAGGCAAACATTTTGAATAAATACTTCAGAGCATTTTTTTCAATCTGATAAAAACCTGAATGTATGTCATTTGTCTTAAATGTTTCATTTGTGTTGGTCATCAGTTGCCTTGTAACTCTCCCACCCTTGTTCTTCAGGTTTTTCTGTGGCTTGATATATTGCACGTGTCCCCAGCAACAAATAGCTAGATCTGACGTTTTAATCCAGTCTAACGGATTAAACGGAGTGTCTAGTCAGCTTTCCCTGAGTGTAAGCGTTCATGTTGGCTTCTGTTGCTATTTTTACTATTTCATCTATACTTTCTATTTGTTTGGCTTATCCTTGTGTTTTTCCCTTTTGAATGTTTCTCTTTTTTAGTGCATTTCCGCCCCCCCCTTCTTATTTTGGAAATTATGTGTTCTGCATCCGCTTTTTAGTGTTTACCCTGCATAATGTGCTGTATTATGCAGCACTTAGCTGCTCAGTTGTGTCCAACTCTTTGTGATTCTGTGGACTGTAGCCTGCCAGGCACCTCTGTCCGTGGGGACTCCCCAGGGAGGAATACTGGAGTGGGTTGCCATGCCCTCCTCCAGGGGACCTTTCAACCCAGGGATCAAACCCAGGTCTCCTGCATTGAAGGCAGATTCTTTATCTTCTGAGCCACAAGGGAAGCCCAAGAATACTGAAGTGGATAGCCTATCTCTTGTCCATGGGATCTTCCCTGACCCAGGAATTGAACCTGGGTCTCCTGCATTGCAGGTGGATTCTTTACCAGCTTAGCTACCAGGGAAGCCCACCCTGTATAATGTGTGTGCCTGGTCAAGTCAGTTGGTAATATTTTTGCCTCCTACTGAAAATGGAGGGAGGGAACTTAGTACATTTTAAACACCATCCACCAATTTAAATGCTATTGTGTTCTACTATTTTAATTTTATCTTGCTTTTATTTTACCTCACAAATAATTACTCATTATCATTATTACCATCAGTATTTCATACATCAATGCTTGTTTCATTTACCCACATATTTTCTGATACATTTTCCTACTATTCTTTCTTGCAGTTAGAACAGTTGCAAACATAATTTTCTTTAGGCCTGACCTACATACATTTTTTTAGTCACACCATATAGCATGCGGGATGTGGGATCTTACTTCATGACCGGAGGTTGAACCTGTGCCCCTGTAGTGATAACTGCAGAGTCCTAACCACTGAACTGTGTGGATCACAATAAACTGGAAAATTCTTCAAGAGATGGAAATACCAGACCACCTGACCTGCCTCTTGAGAAATCTGTATGCAGGTCAGGAAGCAACAGTTAGAACTGGACATGGAACAACAGACTGGTTCCAAATAGGAAAAGGAGTATGTCAAGGCTGTATATTGTCACCCTGCTTATTTAACTTATATGCAGAGTACATCATGAGAAATGCTGGGCTGGAAGAAACACAAGCTGGAATGAAGATTGGCGGGAGAAATATCAATAACCTCAGATATGCAGATGACACCACCCTGATGGCAGAAAGTGAAGAGGAACTCAAAAGCCTCTTGATGAAAGTGAAAGTGGAGAGTGAAAAGTTGGCTTAAAGCTCAACGTTCAGAAAACAAAGATCATGGCATCCAGTCCCATCACTTCATGGGAAATAGATAGAGAAACAGTGGACAGTGTCAGACTTTATTTTTTGGGGCTCCAAAATCACTGCAGATGGTGACTGCAGCCATGAAATTCAAAGACGCTTACTCCTTGGAAGGAAAGTTATGACCAACCTAGATAGCATATTGAAAAGCAGAGACATTACTTTGCCAACAAAGGTCCATCTAGTCAAGGCTATGGTTTTTCCAGTGGTCATGTATGGATGTGAGAGTTGGACTGTGAAGAAGGCTGAGCACCGAAGAATTGATGCTCTTGAACTGTGGTGTTGGAGAAGACTCTTGAGAGTCCCTTGGACTGCAAGGAGATCCAACCAGTCCATTCTGAAGGAGATCAGCCCTGGGATTTCTTTGGAAGGAATGATGCTAAAGCTGAAACTCCAGTACTTTGGCCACCTCATGTGAAGAGCTGACTCATTGGAAAAGACTCTGATGCTGGGAGGGATTGGGGGCAGGAGGAGAAGGGGACGACAGAGGATGAACTGGCTGGATGGCATCACTGATTCAATGGACGTGAGTCTGAGTGAACTCCGGGAGTTGGTGATGGACAGGGAGGCCTGGCGTGCTGTGATTCATGGGGTTGCAAAGAGTCGGACATGACTGAGTGACTGAACTGAAGTGAACCACTGAACTGCCAGGGAATTCCCTGAACTACATGCTTTAGATATTCTACTTTAGTGAGGCTTACTGCTATAAGTGGTAAACTCACAGTTTTTATTTGTCTAAGGTATTTTTATTTCATCATCATTTTTGAAAGGTAATTTCCTTGGGTATTTAAATTTAAGTTGATAGGTATTTTTCACAAGATTTGTTAAGATGTAGTTTCACTTTTTTTTTTTTTCTGATTTTTATTGTTCTAATTGATAACTCGGCCATCGGGGTACTTACCGCTCTTTTTTTAGGTCACCTTCTTTTTTCTCTGACTTTGTTTTCATGTCTGTTTTATAGCTTGACTCTGCTCTGTCTACGTACATGTTTTTTTGTGTCCTCTCTGGGATTTATTGGACTTTCTAAGTATGAGGACTTTTGCGTACCAGCAAGTCTGGAACGTTCTCAGCCATCCTGTCTTCAGTAGTGCTTCTTCAACCTTCTCTCTGTAATCTATTCTGGAATATTTATTCAACATACGTATCCCTTCTCAATGAAGCCTCTGCACCTCACAACTTTTCATATTTTTCTTCTCTTAGTCTCTCTGTGATACACTTCTGAAATTTCTTTAAGCCTCTTTCCAGCTGCCTGGGGGCGTGACCAGTTGGGGACGACTTTAAATTTGCACTTGAGCATTTTTGTACTTCACATGTAGCAGGAAGCCCTGCTAAGACGTTGGCCCAGAAAGTGGATTTTCCTGAAAAATAATGAAGCTTAGTTACAGTCTCCCGTGGTGCTTCTCGCCTGCCCAGCATTCCTCCAAACTCAGGAGGAGACCGTGCACGGTGATCACGGGCGTACGTTCTATCAGTGTTGTCAAACTGCTGTTCAAACGGAAGTCACTGCGAACTGCTGTCACTCTGCCTTTCAACTTCTTACCTGTCGCACTTCCCTTTGTATTGGTGATGGTGTAGCCTCAGGCTTTTTTGGGATCTGAGTAAGAAGTGAATTGAGAACCTAACATTTTCACTGCCATTTGAGAAGACATTTTGAAATGCTTTAGTAAAAATAGGTCATTAATTACGGGCTTCTAGTTAGATTTGTTTTGTCATCTTTAAATTTATTTCCTAAAGACGTGAGATAGAATTCAGATTAGAAAATTAAATTTGAACAAAAGTAAGAAAGATGAGCAAAGAAATCAAAAGAAATTGTCTTGACATCAAGAAGTAAATTGTAACAATTAAAAAAAAAGAAATCTATCACACCCAAAGTTGTTCTTGTTTTTAGTTTCTAAGCCGTGTCTGACTCTCTGCGACTCCGTGGACGGTAGCCCTCGGGGCTCCTCTGTCAATGGTTATCTCCCAGACAAGAATACTGATGCAGGTTGCCATTTCCTTCTTCAGAGGATCTTCGCAACCCAGGGATCCAATCTATATCTCCTGAGTTGACAGGCATGTTCTTTACCACTGAGCTATCTGGGAAGCCCTTAAACCCAAGGTAGTACTTGAAGGCAATGGCACCCCACTCCAGTACTCTTGCCTGGAAAATCCCATGGACGGTGGAGCCTGGTAGGCTGCAGTTCAGGGGGTCGCGAAGAGTCGGACACGACCGAGTGACTTCACTTTCGCTTTTCACTTTCATGCATTGGAGAAGGAAATGGCAACCCACTCCAGTGTTCTTGCCTGGAGAATCCCAGGGATGGCAGAGCCTGGTGGGCTGCCATCTATGGGGTCGCGCAGTCGGACATGACTGAAGCGACTTAGCAGTCGCTTAGCTACTGCTAAGCAGTAGCAGTAACAGTAGCAGTACTTCGTTAAGGGGCACAGGTAAATTTCAAAAAGAAGTTGAGAATAGAATCTTAAGTTGTTTTATTATCTAACTGATGAAAGGTGGAAGAAATGAGACATATAAACAGATTGGGAAAAATTTTAAGCTCCTTGCTGTTTGGACAGGAGATATTAACACTGAAGGTGAAAACATAAAGCTCATAATATGTCAGTGTAATACCTGAGCTGACAAACTTCTTAATGATCCTCATCAATTCAAAGAATGTCTAAGGTTGGTCACTGCATATGAAAATGTAAAATGCCCTGTAAACTTCCACCTCACAAACAAAGACACAAGAGAAGCTTTCCCATACTTGACAATGATCTTAAAAATTTCCATGTTATCAATGACAAATTATGAAACAGAAGACACTTTCTAGAGCATTAATTTTAAAAACTTTGATTTTGATCAAACATGCTGGAAAACACTAAATTATCCTTTTATTCTCTGAATAGAATTGATAAGACAAAACTTTTGTCGTATAAAGAGATCAAGATATTTGCTGCCAAAAACCTGTCAGAAAATAACATTTAAAGTGATGTGTTAAGCAATTATTTAATAGAACAACTGATATGTTTCTGGATTTTCTTTTCTAAAATATTTATTTTTGGCTGTGCCGGGTCTTAGTCCCAATGTGCAGGCTCTCCGTTGCTGCACATGGGCTCCTCTCTCACTGTGGGCCCTGGGCACAGTTGTCCAGAGGCATGTGGGGTCTTGGCTCCCTGAGTAGGCGATGGAGCCCGCGTCTCTCGCGTTGGAAGGTGGCTTCTTAACCCCTGGGCCACCAGGGAAGTCTTGGATTTCTCTGATCTTTGTGATAGTTGCCACTTTTTGAAAGTTTATATTTTGTCGTGATTTCTTATCCTCAGTAGAGGTTTTGAATATTTAACCTTACTTTTATAATCTTGTGATCTTTTTGTTAAAGAGGCCTCCTCCTATAAGTCACTAAAGCTTGGGGCCCCACAGGTCTGGGTCCACACCTGGCTGGCGTGTTACTAATCCTCAGGGAAGACTTTTCCGGGGGGCCAGAAGGAGCCAGGCGAGCGTCCTTGCCGCCGCATCCGTGTTGCAGATGTGTTTCTCACTGACATGAGCCCTTTGAGATCCTTGCTTATGCCTCAGGCTCCTGTGTCCTCAGGAAACACCAGATCCCCAAGGTCAGTAGCAGACCTGGGTGCTTACTTAACCACCCATACCACTGATTTCCCCAATTTCTGCTTTTGCTTTGTGGATTCCTTTTTATTTATTTATTTTGCTAGTTCCACGACATATTTAGAAAGCTTGATTTTTTTAAATTAATTGATTAACTTATGGCTGCACTGGGTCTTCGTTGCCATGCTCTGACTTGTCTCTAGTTACGGGGAGCAGGGGCTCCTCCCTAGGTGTGGCGCGTGCGCTTCTCACTGTGAAGGCTTCTCTTCTTGCTGAGCACAGGCTCTAGGCACACAGGCTTCAGTGGTTGCAGTTCGATGGCTCGAGGGCTTGCGGGCTTCAGTAGTTGCAGCACAGGGGTTCAGTGGTTGACATGTGGGGACCCTGGAGACGGCAGGCGTCAGTAGTCGTGCATGTGGGCTCAGCTGCTGGGCTGCTTGTGGAATCTTCCTGGACAAGGGATCCAGCCCATGTCCCCCAGATTGGCGGGTGGATTCCGTCTATGTACCACCAGGGCAGTCCTAGAAGGCTTGAACTGCTTTTCCCCCCGCATTTTAGTTCTTTAGTAAAAGAACATTTTAGATATCTAATCCAATATCCTTCCAGAAATGAAAATGCTTGCAAATCTAATGTTCAATATTTTAAAAAGTACTTATAAAATATTTCCTCTATTGGCAGTAATTTTTTTTCCTGATACATCACAATACAGTTATTATAATCACAATGTGCCCTATATACTTTCCTTCATTCTAAGACAATATTTAATATCGTTTGCAACGTGACTTTTACATAATCGTGATCATCAGCCCACTGCAATAAAGCCAAAGCTTCGAGTTTTCTATCAAGTCTCAGCTGCCAGCAATGCACCAGAGGTAAATGGGTCAGGCCTTTGATGTAATTTCAGATATGAGTCACTAAAAATATTAGAGGTGACAAGTGAGAACACTCATGTCCATACTGAGGGAGCCTTTGGCAAGCTGATTAGTTCCCACCAGCTTTGCTGAAAAGAGACCAAGGCAGGCAGACTGCTGTCTGTCTAACCCCCAGCCCTCATCCAGGGCTATGGCAGAGGTTGCTGCCGTGATTATAGCAGTTAAGATTACACACGCATACACACACACACACACACACACATAGAGAAGCATAGACAGAATATGAAGGTAGATGAAATGAATGACCCAGATCCAAAAGATCTGAAGGATTCAGATTCTTTCTCCTTTCCTCTCAAAGTTGTGCTGCAGAGGCTTAGAATCTCCTTACTCCTCACTCTTTTATAGGTTGGGACAGGTATTTATACTGTGTTTGGCATCCAAGTCAAAGAATAAAGCATTTTCCTTCATGAGGTTGCTTCTACAGTCAAATGAGAAATCACTGTCTCTACTTCTTTCTTTTAATAGCATTTGCATCATTCAGAGCAATTCTGAAGAAAAAATGTACCAGACCATTTCTTGAATTTGTATATAGATTTTTTTTTTTAAATCCTCAGAGGAGTTATTTCTGTTTATTCAACTCCAGGCAAAATTTCACCTTGAGGTCTGAAAATGAGCTGGATTCTGGGAGTTGGCATATAGAACATTGCTGCCAGAGCTGACGCTGCGGCCACCCCAATGGTCTTCATCATGGGTGGGCATTTCATTCCGTCTCCTTCCGTGTGTCATAGTCTGGAGGTGCCCGAGAGGCACGCTTCAAAGCCTGCCGAGAGGGAAGTCTGTCCATCATGGGCACTGGCGGCCAGTCATGGCACGCTTGCCCTTTCAAAGTGGCTGATGGACCATTAGTTTTATTAACTGTGAACATCTGTTTTGTATGTATGCTGAAGTCTGTGGATATAGAGATGTCAGGGAATAATTGCTGCCCTTAAAAGTTTACAGTCTGGTTCTAATAGAAAGAAAAGGGAACCAGCCTTTACTGAGGGTCTGTCATGTTCTGGCAGCTAACATGATGTTGCTTAAACCTCATGGTAACTCCATAAAGTTAAATATCATAACTTAGGTCTCAAATCCAACTGCAAAGTTGACATTCGTGCCCCTGCATCCTTGTGCACTGATCAGTTCCACATTTGATTGCCAGTTTCTAAATTTTGGCTGAAAAGACTTTTTTTTTCTTTTATCTTCCTTTCCTCTGAGCTATTCAGGAGCTTGAAAAATGTATTTGTATAATATACATTTGTATATGAAGATCACATACATACATATATGTGTATGAATGCTTACGTGTTAAGTTGCTTCAGTGATGTCCAACTCTGTGCAGTCCTAGAGACTGTGGCCCATCAGGTTCCTCTGTCCACGGAGTTCTCTAGGAAGGAACACTCGAGTGGGTTGGCATGCCCTCCTCCAAGGGATCTTCCTGACCTAGGGATCAAACCTGTGTCTCTTATGTCTCCTACAGTGGCAGGCGAGTTCTTGACCACTAGCGCCACCTGGGAAGGCATGAATACATATACATTCAAATATATAAATAATAAGTCAATTGAAATTATTTGCATCTTCAGTTAATTATTTGCAGTTGTTACAGCAAAAGACATTAAGTAGCAAACTTATTATTCAGCTTGTAAATTAATGGTGTTATGGAAAGCTTTTTCTGTTATGTGGTCGTAGAATCAGTGTGATTATGACATCAATGAGTTGTTAGCAGTGGTAGCCTTATTTTACTTTTTTACCTGGAGATCATAAGGGAAATAAAAGGCTCATGCTTAAATTAACTGCTAATTGACTACAGTGAAGGTAAATAATCCAGTTTGTATTAACTTCCAAACCACGGGATGGAGGTTATACGTGTTTTATAGTATGTGCCAGATTTGATTGGTGGTGGCAGCTGTCTGCAATAGGAAGATTTAAAATTTTATTTTGTTATATTTTTCAGAAAAACAAAAACTGAGGCTCTGTCTTGCTCAGAGCAAGTGGCCTTGGTAAACTACTAGTTGTTTTTTTTTTTTTTTTTTAAGTATATTTCTTTTAGAACTCATTAATTATTTAGGGAAGCAGGTTGATCTGTTTATTCCAAATACCACTAGACAATGAAGACTATGTAAAGGAACAATATTATTCCTGCATCTGAAGGAAAATTGGCATAAGAATCTTGTTTATAAAATGTACCCACATGGTTGAAAAGCCAAGTTTTAGATTCATTAGTGATAACCCTGCAACAAAAGAACAGTTAAATGTGTCTTTGTGTCAGATTTGGATTAAAAAAAAAATCAATATTACAAACTACTTTATACTGATATAATACTTTAAAATGAAAATGCTGAGTTAGTAAGTAAATTACTTACTGGGTTATTTTCTTACCAAAATATCTTGTCCATAAGCCCTCTTTGCATATCAATTACGAACATGTTCAGTTGCTAATCAGAAACTCTGATTTGGGGGGTGGTTTCAATAAGCAAAAGTTTATATTCTCTGTAGAGTGAGAAGCTGGTTGGTAAGGGTTGTTTCGGTTGGCTCAGCCACTGCACAGGGCTCTCGGGAGCTCAGCTCTTCCTAACACTCTGCTCTCACATGCTGAACACTTGTCCACATGTGGCTGTGACAAACACAGCCTCAAGTCCATATTCCAAAGGATGATCAAAAGCACAAAAGGCCTTCTCCTGAGAAGGCTGGCTCTTTTCACTCGGTTTGGAATTGCATGCCTCTTCCCAGTAAACTTTTCCTTACATCTCTTTAGCCAGAAGTGGATCACTTGTCTCTCCAGCCCATCACTGGCAAAGAGGAATCATCATCTCTGGTTTTGTCCCCAGAGGTTGGGAGAGGCTTCGCTTCCCAGGATCAAGAATTCTCCACCCGCTCCGTCAGCATAAAAGTGGTGCGTGGCTGTGAGCAATAAACACCGTCGTCCACAAAGGGCAAACCTACTTTAGGGATTTAGAATATCACTTGAATCAGAGCATCATTTCCTTGTTGAAATAGATTCATATAAATACTTACCAGACGCTTGGAGTTTGAAACGTAAGATTTTTGTTCTTGCAAACCAAAGGAAATAGGTAAAGAGATAACATCTTACCAAATGATCTTTAGAAAAGATAAATCATATCATTAGTCTGCATCAGTCAAGAAATCCTGAACTAAGACTATATAAAATGACGCTAAAGCTAAATTGGCCAGTTTCCATTTTAAAAAAAGTCTTGAATAAACTCTTGGTGATATTTGATGCTATATTTTTCTCATTTATTGTTGTTTAGCCACTAAGTCATGTAGGACTCTTTGCAAACCCCTGGACTGTAGCCCACCAGGCTCCTCTGTCCATGGGATTCCCCAGGCAAGAATACTTGGAATGGGCTGCCATTTCCTTTTCCAGGGGATCTTTCAAACCCAGGGATCAAACCTGCTTCTCTTGCCTTGTCAGTCAGGTTCTTTACCACTGAGCCACCAGGGAAACACATTTTTCTCAATACAAGACGTTATTTTAAAATTAAGAGTATATTTCACTATAGTCCATATCATATCCCAGAGCTATGTTTGTGGGAGAATGTGTCAGAATGACGCCTAATCACTTTCCTAGACTTTTTCACACTGGGTGGTAAATCAGATACTGTGGAACGTCTGAGACGTTGCCCTAACTGCAAACAAATTAGCTCCACATGCTTTTGTGTACTTTTGCTGCCGAGGAGACCACACGCTCAGGTCAGTCAGCCCGAGACACCCACTGACCCAGCAGCCTTTCCCATGTCTCTGCCCTGATTTCCGCAAGACAACGCAGTGCTTGTCAGGCGCGGATCTCCAGAACAGCCTGAAATTAGGAGACTTGAAGCTTTTATGGGGCTGCCGGCACATCTGCCCATCTTTCCGTTTAGAGAGAAAGCTTACTCAACCCCTGGGAATATAAGCAAATCTCTCCAGAGAGGAAAGAGTAACAATCAGTCTTTTCTGTCTCAGGGTGTCTCCAGGTGTCTCCAGAGGAATGTATTATCATCTCTAGCTTCCAGGGCTGTTTGCTGTACAGATAGATCCTTTGCTTAGATGGTTCAGGCCCCAGAGAAATAGAACTTTGGACTGATATTCTGAAATTTCACTTTTGATGGACGTGAGTAACTTCCACAGACTAGTGGTGTTTAGTATTGACACCCAATGGAGTTCCCAGGTGATGTTAGTGGCAAAGAACCTGCCTGCCAATGCAGGAGACATAAAGAGACAGGGTTTCGATCCCAGGGTTGGGAAGACCCCCTGGAGGAGGTTATGGTGACCCACTCCAGTATTCTTGCCTGCTGGGCTACAGTCCATGGGGTCACAAAGAGTCAGCCACGACTGAAGCGACTTAGCACGCACACGTTGAAACCCAATAATAAGAAAGTAAACAACTGTAATTACTGAAAACGATGAGACACATCAAATTTGTTACCAGAGAGTTTTTTAAGTCAATAGGGAATTCCCTTCCATCTTTCTGCCAGGCCATCTCACAGTCAACACATCCCAGGAAAACCTCGAGAAGGGAAGGGGAATGGCAAGCAAACTGGGTGTCTTTCTCTGTCTGACTTAATTCCCTCCTTATGGTAATTTCTAGGTTCGTCCACGTCACTACAGATGGCATTACTTCATTCATTTTAATGGCTGAACTATACTGTGCGTATGTATCACGTTTCTATCCTTTTATCAGCTGACGGACACACAGCTTCTGTGTCTTGACTGTTGTAAATAGTGCTACAGTGAACACTGGGGTGCATGCATCATTTCAAATTACGGTTTTCTCCAGATACGTGCTCAGGAGTGGGACCGATGGATCATATGGTAGCTCTATTTTCAGTTTTTTATGGAACCTCCAGATTGTTCTCCATAGTAGCCGCAGCAGTTTACATTTCCACCAACATTGCGGGTGGGTTTCCTTTTCTCCACATCATCTCCAACATTTATTATTTGTAGATTTTTTAAATGATGGCCATTCTGACCAGTGTGAGGTAATAACCTCATGCTGTCATTGGGGTCACACAGAGTCAGACACGACTGAAGCGACTTAGCAGCAGCAGCAGCAGCAGTAGCAGTTTCAATCTGGACTTCTCTAATAATTAGTGATGCTGAGAGTCTTTTCATGATTTTGAGGTTGTCTGTATGCCTTCTTTGGAGAAATGTCTAATTAGATCTTCCATCCATTTTTTGGTTAGGTTGTTTTGATTTTTTTTTTTTATATTGACCTGCATGAGCTGTTTGGATATTTTGGCAATTAATCCCTTGTCAGTTGGTTCATTTGCAGATTATTTTCTCCCTTTCTGTGGGTTGTCTTTTTGTTTATGTTTCCCTTTGCTGTGCAAAAGCTTTAAGTTTAATTAAGCCAAATTGTTTTTGTTTTTATTTTCCTTCCTCTAGGAGGTGGATCAAAAAAGATCTCACTGCAATTTATGTCAGGGAGTATTTTGCCTATGTTTTCCTCTAGGAGTTTTATAGAATCTGGTCTTACATTTGGGTGTTTAATCCATTTTGAGTTTATTTTTGTGTATGGCATTAGAGAAAGTTCTAGTTTCAGTTTTTTTACATGTAGCTGTCCAGTTTTCCAAGCACTGCTTATTAGAGAGCCTGTCTTTTCTCCTTTGTCATAGATTAGGTGACCATAGGTGCATGGGTTTATCTCTGAACTTTCTGTCTTGTTCCATTGAAGTATATTCGTATCTTTGTTTTGATTACGATAGTTTTGTAGTGTAGTCTGAAGTCAGAATTCTTCACTGCCAAGAAAACAGAAAAAAGAAAGTGAGCTGCGTGTTTCAAATTCATGTCACACAAAGACTCAGTTGATGACGTCTACTGTAATAGCGCTTGAAGAGCTACAGTCCTTGTCTTAATCTGTTCGGCTGTTGTAACAATGCAGCAGCCTGGGTGATGTACACAACGACTGTTATTTCTCTGGGAAGAGAAGATGAAAAGTCCAAGGTCAAGGTGCCAGTGGTGGAGAGAGAGGACTAGAAGGTCTGGAATCTCTTCCTCTTCTTATGAAAGCACTGATCCCATTGTGGGGGCCACATCCTCATGACCCCCCTCAGTCTACCTCCCAAAGGGCTTACCTCCGAATACCATCAGATTGGGGGGATCAGGGCTGCAACTGACTTGGGGCGTTTACAAGTGTTCAGTCTATAGCGCTACTCTTTGAACAACGAGTACTTCTTTTTTTTTGGTGAATTGTTTTCATCCAAGACCACACTAAATACATATAAGAAGTAATATTGTAATGTTAGATTTTCTGGTGAAGAAATCTCACCAGTTTTCTTGACTGAACAATTTCAAGTCAGGAACTGCCAGATTAAGCAATTTGAACTATGTCCAGTCTTTGGATGCTGGCCAATATCTTAATCTGTATTTACATGCCAAGCAAAGGGTGAATGGGGATCATCTCTCTGCCACTTGATGGCTGTTTCCCCGTGTTTTGAGGGCTCTCTTGTGTTTAGCTTACATTTGTCTGTAAAGGTAATTATCTGTGATAGAACATTACTCTTAAGTTCAAGATAATTTTTAGCAAGAAAAAAGTTAAAAAATTAATGAAGAAAGTGTTGTCAAAAAAAGAAAGAGCATGATAAACTTTAGTCGGATCACTCTTTTTACTCAAAATGTACAACTTACTTACATTATTTTTAACCTAAATTCACTTGTTTTCATTGCATCTATAAAATTACTAGGTTATCTTAGCTTGTAATGGAACATATTCTGCTTTCCTCCTATTAAAATTTAACAGCTTTTCACTTAATGGCAAGGTTGTCAGGAATGAATTAGAGTAATCGAGCGGGAAATGGGTCGGTTTGTTTATCAGTTTGTGAAACTGTAAACCTCTGAAACCTCTGAAACCTCTACCATCTCTTCTCCAGCCGGTTCTGAGAGTGAATGGGAGATGGTTCCCACCTTTTGAATTATTGTTGGATTATCTCTTTTACATTTCCTCCCTGCTAAAAATTCTTTGAGGTTGCTGCTGCTGTCCTATCATCACGGAGCATCATTTTGATGGTGACACCAAAAATAGAAATGAAGACTGAGGATCTGAATTACAATGAGGACTAGAATTTGTTATGGAAAAGGCTTTCTGTTTCATTTTAGGGAAAAAATATATACTTGTTTATTCAGATCTAAAAGGAGATTGTAGGATCCCTGGATAGGCTAATGATTTTGATGCTTCATTTGCAAATGAATGCTCCTTATTTGGGGAACTTTTATTAAAAGCTATGAGAAAAAAGATTGTCTGGAGAAGGAAACGGCAACCCACTCCAGTATTCTTGCCTGGGAAATCCCATGGACAGAGGAGCCTGGCAGGATACAGTCCACGGGGTCGCAGAGTAAGACACGACTTAGTGACTAAACAACAACAACAAATGAGAGAAAAAAAAAAAGAGAGGGCAGAGGAAGGCCCCCTTTCCTAGAGGCTGCCTCTTGATATCTTCTGCTGACCCCAGCCTTTCAGCTCTGGCTGCAAACTTGTACCAACCACTTGCCCTTCCCAAGACCCACTGTCTCAGGAAAGCCATGTGGGCTTGCCCGCTGCTGACAGAGTCTGATCCTTACGGATCTCAGCAGGCAACAAGCTGCTTACCCGGGAACCTCTCCCAGGCACACACAGTGTTCTTCCTGAGGGGATTCTGGCCAATGAGACTCTCTCCTTCTTGCTAGGTTCTGAGCATCCTGTATCGATCGGCTCTCCACGCGAATGCTGAGTCAGCCTGCCTTTTAATCTGCCACTGCAGGCACTCACTCAGCACATTCTCACCCAGCACCACCTCTGTGCCACATGCTGCAGAGGTCCTGGGGGCAGCCACAGCCCAGCCGCACACAGAGCTGGCACTCAAGCCCAGGAGGCCGACAGGGGAGCAAGCGCAGACTCAGGCGTGTCCAGCTCTCTGAGGCTGGGAGCACTCACCTGGTCAGAAGAGGACAGGGCCAGGCTGGGGAGGGCAGGACTGATCCAAGGAGAGGGAACAGCCGAGGAAGGGCCGGAGCAGGAGAGCTGGAGGGGCTGGAACTAAGAGGCGGGAGGAGACGGGGGCGAAGCACTGTGCAGGGCAAGGTCTAGGAGCGCAAGCCCCCTGCTAAGGCGGCAGCCTGGCCCTAAGAGTAGGGGGACGTTTCTGAAAGGCCTGCTGGACCTGCTGCATTTCTGAAGGGCTGCTCTTGTTACAGAGTGAACAAGAGCATGTGAAGGCAACGCTAGAGAGACAGCCGCCTCTGGAGACTGTTTCTGTTACCAGACTCAGGAAACACTTGAAAATCAGTGCCTGAGAGGCAGGTGTTGGTAAAAACAGAAAAATATGTTGCTTTTAATTCAAAACACAGCAGTCTGGGGAGAAGGCAGACTCCTGTCCCCAAAGACCAACTCTGATGATTCTGCTTGGCCATGACAAGTTTTAAAGGGAATAAGGGAAATAATCGCAGGGAACCACTGAGATGGGGGTCAGAGTCGTCGCCAGGCCCTACTGCATGCTGACTTGTGCTCTTTCTTTAGATGCTGTCTAGTCCACAGTTTGTTGGTGAGATTATGAAGAGGAAATTAGAGAAGAGATCTGGTCATCTCTTAGTTCAGTTCAGTTTCTCAGTCATGTCCGACTCTTTGCAAACCCATGGACTGCAGCACGCCAGGCCTCCCTATCCATCACCAATTCCCAGAGTTTACTCAAACTCATATCCATCCAGTCAGTGATGCCATCCAAGCATCTCATCCTCTGGTGTCCCCTTCTCCTCTCACCGTCAATCTTTCCCAGCATCAGGGTCTTTTCAGATGAGTCAGTTCTTCACAGCAGATGACCAAAGTATTGGAGTTTCAGCTTCAGCATCAGTCCTTCCAATGAATATTCAGGACTGATTTCCTTTAGAATGGACTGGTTGGATCTCCTTGCACTCCATGGGACTCTCAAGAGTCTTCTCCAACACCACAGTTCAAAAGCATCAATTCTTCAGCGCTCAGCTTTCTTTATAGTCCAACTCTCACATCCATACATGACTACTGGAAAAACCATACCTTTAACTAGATGGACCTTTGTCAGCAAAGTAATGTCTCTGCTTTTTAATATGCTGTGTAGGTTGGTCATAGCTTTTCTTCCAAGGAGCAAACGTCTTTTAATTTCATGGCTGTAGTCACCATCTGCAGTGATTTTGGAGCCCAAGAAAATAAAGTCTGCTATCGTTTCCACTGTTTCCCCATCTATTTGCCCTGAAGTGATGGGGCCAGATGCCATGATCTTAGTTTTCTGAATGTTGAGTTATAATTAATTCTAATTAATCTCTTAATTACTTGTTCTTTATTTCTACTGCTTTGATCTACAGAAAGAACCAACAGGTTAGGCAAGATATTGTGTGAGCAAAAAGTTTTGAAAGCTGTGCTAGGGCTGGAGACGAGTGCAGGCACCTGATTTAAAAGCTAGTTACACTATAGCTTTGCTCAAGTGACAAGACAAAGAGTGGTTTCTTGCAAAGGGCAGTTTGCTGCAAAACGCTACTTCTATCTTAGGTCTGGACCCCAGAAGCTAACTGGAAGGTGAGGACTTTGTATCAATTATTTGTGACGGCATTGCTGCCAGAGGAGACCTGTAAGGAAGTGGGGGAAGCAAGACAGGAGGGGAAGGAGCCCTGAGAGGGTGCATTCTCAGGCAGAGTCCCTGGTGCAGTCTGACCCCAATGGGAGCTTTGAGAGCTACTTTGGTATTTGACCAAACTCTACTGTGGTTTGTGATCAGCCTCTGAGTCAAGCATCTGGGCCCTCACGCCCCTGCTAGCCAGTCATCCCACCAGCTGTGGGTCCTCCCCAGGAAGATGTAGCCCCCCAGACACTGCCAGCTCTCCTCGTTTGTGGGTGACACAGCTTCAGCAGGCCAGGGCAGCCCTCTGAAGACAGCACACTACTGCAGTCTCAAGAAAACACGAAGATGCTGGAGGACACACAAAATGGGAAGCACCGCAGGGATCTAGGTAGGGCAGCGCTGTGTCCCCACAAGGCAGTTCTAGTAATCCAGAATTCAGGAGACGGGGCCAGAGAGAATGCTGGTTATGGCCAGAGGGAAAGAGCACGACAGACACATTTGAAAGATATGAGAAGAAATGTGGGGACAGAATATAGTAATTTTATTAGTAACTAGCTTGCTGCTGCTAAGTCACTTCAGTCGTGTCCGACTCTGTGCGACCCCATGGACTGCAGCCTACCAGGCTTCTCCGTCCATGGGATTCTCCAGGCAAGAACACTGGAATGGGTTGCCATTTTCTTCTCCAATGAATGAAAGTGGAAAGTGAAAGTGAAGTTGCTCAGTCGTGTCTGACTCTTAGCGACCCCATGGACTGCAGCCTACCAGGCTCCTCCATCCATGGGATTTTCCGGGCAACAGTACTGGAGTGGGGTGCCGTTGCCTTCTCCCAGTAACTAGCTTACCTGTTCTTAACTTTCATTCGTAAGTATTGCATGCTGTTTTCTAAACAACAATAAAAATATAAAATAAACAATACATATATAACAGGGCTTCCCAGGTGATGCTAGTGGTAAAGAACCTGCCTGCCAATGTAGGAGACATTAAGAGACCTGGTTTGATCCCTGGGTTGGGAAGATCCCTTGGGGCCAGACATGGCAAGCCACTCCAGTACTCTTGCCTGGAGAATCCCATGGACAGAGGAGCGTGGTGGGCTACAGACCATGGGGTCACAGAGAGTTGAACACGACTGAATGACTTAACCACATGGCACACAAACATGCAACAATTCTATTTTAAAAAGTTAAGAACAACGTTTCTGGAAACAGAGTGCGGCAGTGAGCAGGAAGTCCCAGACTTTTTCTTTATGAAATTTAAAAAAACACACGGCAGTAGCCAGTTTGCTAAGAGTGGTGCACGGACAAGATGTGAACACTTATCAATTCAAAAAGGGAAACCAAGAGCATAAAGCTTAACTGACAGCAAATCAGTACTAAAGTGAAAAGCATGCAATATGCCATTTCCCCGAAGATTTCACACGCATCTTAATGAGGCCGCTGCATTCTGATGAGTCTTGAACAGCGGACTCAGTTGGGTTACACAGCAGAATTTAGAGGGCAGAGCTGCATTACTCTTCCAGAATGCTTTTGGGCAACATCTCAGAGTTGATTTAATAAAACAAAGACAACATATTAAATTTTTTGAAAGCCTGTTTTGTTAGGTGCCCTCAGAAAATAAATAGATGAGTTGAGAAATTCATTTCATTAGCTGATATTAAAACTCTCCTATCTCACTGAAATATTTCATTGGCTTTCAAGTTGATTTCCCTAATGGAGAGGCTGGCTAGAAGATTGTGTAGAAAACACGATGTACTGATATAATTCAATAATTTCCTCTAAAGCTTTTTGGAGAAACGCGTATCTGGAAAAGGGAATTTTTATTTACCATTCTCAAAATAGCACTCAAATCACTCAAAAAATGGGCTCATCACTGCTTGTTTAATGTGTATTTGGCAAAAATGGATAGCACTGATATCCTGAAAAATGTTCCTGTGTCTCTGGGATCCAGTAACGTTTCTTTAGAAAAAGGGAATCCAGTTTCAAGAGAAGCTAGGATGGTATTTAGGCCCACAGGAAGAAGTCCGTGTTACCTGGAAAAAGGCGTGCAATGCAGATGGAGGCTGGGTTTTTTCTTACCCGTTCATCACGCTCAGATCATTATTTTCTCTTCGCTTTGACTTCATTAACCTTCTTGGAGAACGGGAAGATGCCCCTGGTGGGCTGTAACAGAATCTGGCTATTGATTAAACCTTTGTGGTTAGTTCAGACCTTCCCAGGTGATGCTAGTGGGTAAAGAATCCGCATGCAGTGTTAGGAGATGCAGGAGATGCTGGTTTGACTCCAGGGGCGGGAAGATCCCCTGAAGAAGGAAATGGCAACCTGCTCCAGTATTCTTGCCTGGAAAAATTCCAAGGACAGAGGAGCCTGGTGGGCCATGGTCCATGGAGTCGGAAAGAGTCGGACATAACTGAGCACAACACACCCTCCAGAGCCGGGAAGTGTGGCTGCTGGGGCACGAGGGAGTGGAGACCCCCGGAGTCAGCCCCATAGACAAGAGACTAAAGGGGTGAAACAGTTGTTGGCAGTCTTAGCTTTTCTTTTTTTTTTTTAATTGTACAGACAATTTTATTAAGAAGCATGTTACAGAGGGGTTGGAACTTAGCCTGCAAGTCAAGAACAATTAAGGAAATGAAAAAAATGTGGCAAAAAAATGTGTTTCAGACACAATAAACAATGAACCTTTCTCTTTAAGAAAGAAAATGTACTCCCAGTGCACTACTTGGCAAAATTATTTTATAAAAGAAACACACACACAAAGTGCATGAAGTTATTGTTCACAACAGAAGACAGAACTTAAGTAAGTGTTTAGCCTCTCTCACACGTGTTCCTATAAAATCAGGGCTGAGGCTAAGTTTCCTCCAGATAGACAGTGAGAATGCCAATGGTTTAATTATCTGGAAGGGCAAGGTCTTGAGTGTTTCTTCCTGGCTACTGAATCTGACCCGTTCTAACGGGTGGATATCCTTCATATCAAAGACTTTTTGGGGGGAGCTTTCCCAGCCTCTGCCTGGCTCTCTATGACTTACTTAGAGGATCAATGAAATAGCACATTCATTACTTTAGTTTGGTGGGGGGAAAAATAAGGAGTGTCTTCACCATCAAAACAACTGGCTCCAAAGTAAGATTTTGGCAATTCAGAAATGTCATCTGTGAGTCACCAAATTCTCAGTTTCCTGTTTAAAAAAATGGAAACAGCTGATTGCTTGGGTGTCAATTACCAATTTCAAGATACTACTAAAGTTATTAAGGCAGTTTTAAATTTGTACCTCTCTTTCTGTCTCTCCAAGTCTCTCAGTTATGTCTGATGCTTTGCAAACCCATGGACTATAACCCGCCAGGCTCCTCTGTCCTTGGGATTCTCCAGGCAAGAATACAGGAGTGGGTTGCCATTACCTTCTCCAGGAGATTTACCTGACCCAGTGACTGAACCCGGATCTCCCGCATTGCAGGCAGATTCTTTACCATCTGAGCCAGCAGGGAAGCCCTGGATTTGTATAAAACAACCCTATTTAAAAATCCACGGCCACTTACTTGAACAGAAACCTCATCGGCACCTGTCTGACTCCTTATTTATTCTCTGCCAATTGTCTGTTCACTTAATTAGCAAAGAACACAATTTCCTCATTCCTCTTAAGCCCCTAATTCAACCAACGCCCATCTTGTGCATCAGGACTTACTAGCTGTGTGTGGGCTCCTCGTGTGTGGGCTCCCTCCCCTGTCTGCCCCAGGGCTACACACTCTTCTAGACACGTGTATTCCGCCTTTTGTCCCTCCAGCGTCAAAGGAGGAGTGCGTCTCTCCTCCTCTTCAAACCCATCTTTGCGTCGTCACCCTTCTGGCTCTAGTGTTACAGAAAACACGGTTAGAAGCCTTACCCATCGTTTCTATCAAATATTGTAAAGTGCACCATGTGAGCAAAAGTGTTTTCCAAATTGCTTGCAAAACTGACTGACTCTCCTTGGGTAGTACTGGAGGCACCCAGAATTATTTTAGCAATGTGCGTGTGTGTGTGTGTCTGTGTGTGTGTGTGCACGTGCGCACATGCCACATTTCTACATTGATCCTTCAATTAGTGTCATATTCTCCATTTTGCAGTCTATTTTCCATGTTCATCAGCTATATTTAGTTTAGATGTTTTCTGGGGACATGGAAGACAGCAGAGCTCTATTTATCTCATGAACTGTTGGATTTTCTCAAAGTCTGAAACTAGAGTGTCTCCTTTTCTCACCTGGATCTTCTCTCCAGGCCATTTCATTCGCGCCTGACAATTCAGTTCCTCACGGTGGGCTGACCTCCCGCACGCTGTCCTCTCTACCCTGAGACCCTCTCTGAGCTCCTCCCTACCTGTACGATGGCTGGTTTGATACATGCTTCATCGTTCATGAGTGATGAGTGGATGAATAAGTGAACAGATGGGTTGCATGTTTCTGAATCCCACCTTGGGGGAAAACAAGAAGAGAAACATCAAACCACCTTAAGCACATTCCACGTACTCCAAACCTCTGGACCTAGCTCCCCTTCTATCTGAATATATACAGTTTTATTTGTGTTCTTGGATTGTGACTCCCACAGACTCAAGAATGTTCAGCCCCAGTGTTGCCTGTGGCCTTTCACTGTTGTGTGTGTCTGAGATTGGTTTATCCATTTAATGTTTTGGCTGCGCTGGGGCTTCATTGCTCTGCACGGGCTTTCTCTAGCTGTGGCCAGCCGGGGCTCCCTTCCTTGCAGTGCGTGGGTGTCTCATCACGCTGGCTTCCCTTGGAGGGGGGCACAGGCTCTAGGGCACACAGAGTCAGTAGCTGTGGCACACGGGCTTAGCTGCTCCTGGCATGTGGGATCTTCCTGGACCAGGGATCAAACCAGTGTCCCTGGCATTGCAAGGCAGCTTCTTAACCACCGGGCCAGCAGGGAAGCCCCTCGCTGTGGGTTCTACATGCTGCAGTGTCTACTGTGGAGCCTTTTGTGTCGTGGAGTAGGTGGATGCAGTCTCCCCCTCAGCCCCCGCCACCCCCAGCACTAACTGTCCAAGGACTTCCTGAATGCCGTGCACCCTCGTGATATTGTGTGAATTGCTTATAGTGAGAGGAGAAAAGCAATGAGCTGATGGGTATCAGAATCACTGGTCTGATCATGCAGTTTTTTCTGTATAGAAAATGTGCCCTTAATGGAATGATAGCATGGTCTGCTGAGAACTGTTAATGGCAGCAACCAGGAGGCCACACACTATCGGATTTGTGTGCTGTCTTGTAAGATAGGTATGTGTGGCTGACCTATATAGAATGCAGAGATTTTTCATAGCCTGCATATGGGCTCAAGAACCCATACAACAGAAGTGATGGAAGAGGGGGTGGGTTTATCAGTTTTTCCTAATGAATCCATTGGAAGAGATGTGCTGTCTTTCCCTATTTGTCTAAGATCTGCCAGTTTAGATGTTTTAATGCTTTAGAAATGAAAGCTTCTATACCAAACGCTTCCCTTGAATTGTAAACTGAGGCTGCCCACCTGGCTATTGTGGCTTCTGTGACTTTTGAGTGAACAGGTCAAAGTTGGTTGCAGTGTTGGCTTTGATAATTAATACTGATTATCAAGGAGATACAGGGCTGCTCCTACATAATGGGAGCTGGAGGAGTGAGCGTGGTACCCAGGGTCTTCCTGTGATGGTCAGAACCTTTGGAGATGGAGCTCAGCCATCTCTCCAGTTACAAAACCCAGATCCAGTTTGGGAAGCAGAGTATTGAGCTGCTGAAGAAGAGGGCCATGCAGGTCACCTCTGCTCTCAGCTACCTGGCACCTCAACCCCTGCTTCTATATTTGGCAAGTCTCTTTGTATGGGTCCTGATGGGAAGCAGATTCTGTTTCTATTTAGGATTTGAAAAGGTTCGGTGCTCTGTTGTACAGCATTCGTGGCCACCAAGAGGCAAGCACCTGGCTTTGGTGTGGCCCATCACACTTGCTTGGTCTGGATTCAAGTCGGTGAAGAAGCAGTTTTGCAGCTGAGCAGCACCCAGAGGCAGCCACACTGTTCAATTCTGAGGTGAAGCGACCCCTTCCAGACGGGGTCCGTGCCAAGGTGTGGTGTGCCCGCTGCCAGCTGGCCCGCGTTTCCTGCCACTTTCTGAGCTCGGTTCCCTGGCCTGCATGGTAATCCTGGAAGTTCCCTAATATCTTTTCAATGGACTGTTTTTCTGTTTACATCATCCAAGGTCATTTTCTGTTTCTTCTAACCAGGAGGCTTGCATTCGACACCAAGGAACCTACAGGAGCACTCTTTTCCTTTTTTAATTGGAGTGGAGTTGCTTCTCAGTTGTGTTAGCTTCTGGTGTATAGCAAAGTGATTCAGATTTACTTAGGGCACAGTCGCTCAGTCGTGTGTGCTCTTCATGACCCCCCAGACCGTCGCCCGCAAGGCTCCTCTGTCCATGGGATTCTCCAGGCAAGAATACTGGAAGGGGTTGCTGTTTCCTTCCCCAGAGGATCTTCCTGACCCAGGGATCCAACCTGGGTCTCCTGCATTGCAGGCAGATTCTCTACCCCTAGCGCCACCACTTGGGAAGCCCATTTGCCCTTATAGATTGTTACAAGATACTGAGTAGAGTTCCCTGTGCTGTATGGTAGTTCCTTGTTGGTTATCTATTTTATAAAAAGTATGTATCCGTTAATCCCAAATACCACTTTAAGCGCCATCTCCGAGGGTTGGGCATTCTGAACCCACACGTGTGTGCAGTACCAGCTACACCTCCAGAGGAACCTCAGACCCAGCTCACTGCAGAGCCCGTGGAAAGGCCTGCTCGGTTGCGTAGAGGAGGCGCCTCTAGACAGCTGCTCCTCCGAGGTGGAGACTGAGGTTTGTCCTGTGGCTGCCCGGTGACATCATTCACAGAGACTGTCTCGGTGTCTGGAGTCTTAGGAAACCTCAGGTGCGCTGTGGGGGTCAGGAAATGTTTGTGGCATTTTCATCCTGATGATGCAACAGGAATATGATCTGTAAATCCTGCTTGCTGGCCTCAAAATGCCAAAGACGCATTAATATAAGCTTTTCAAAACACAAGTCAGTGAACCAGAGAGGGGTTAAGTAGAAGGAAGTGACATACAGAAAGACATAGGTGTTATTCTATACACAAAGGTGAAAAAGACTGAAGGGTGGATAGGGGTTTCATTGATTCCTTAGAGTGGAAATCAACAAGGAGCTTATTATACAAGAAGGAAGAAAAGGCATGGTTTTAAGTTAGCAAAAAAATGGATGACTCCTTATCCTTATCTTAACCTGTGAGGTTACTAGCTAAGCACAGCCTTGGCTAACATGGGCAACTTGAATTATCTAGTTGTTTATTGGAAAAAAGTTAAGTGGAACATGCTTATCTGTTTCTTAATATGAAAAACAGGTAGTTATTCGGAATTCTCATGAATAGGGAAGAACTACTGAAACTGTGACCGTGGAAGGGAAATCAGATAATAGAGGTGAAAACAGGGGTCTCAGGAAGATAAATGAAAACAATTTTAGATTGAATTGAACCTGAGGGGTGCAGAAGTTCAAGCTTTGAAAGGGAAATTCTGTGACACAGCCAGAAAGAAAAAGCCAGCATTTAAAATGTATACATATAAAGATACAGTGGAAAGTATGTACTATATAAAGGCAATTCCACCTCGAGGTGCAGAAAGGAATTATATGAGAAATAAAAGTAAGGACACAAGGCTTCACGCTCACCCACAGTACTAGCTTATGTAAAACAGTGTATAGTCTAAAGGATTATGCGTGTGGTGTGGCTGACTCAGCAAAAGCTTGACATTGGTCAGGCTCGGCTCTGAACCCTGGGGCATCAACTGGTGTTCGCCAGGGTGCTGTCAGGAAGACTGCTGACTCGGTGCTCTGTACAGAAAGGTACTCCCGGCTCTGGAGGGGTCTGAGATCAAGGGTCCGCAAGGCTGGGTCCTCCTGAGGACCCCGTGCAGAGGGTCTGTCCAGACCTCGCTCCACGGTCGGTACACGGCCGCCTTCTCCCTGTGTGTTCACACCATCTTCCCTGTGGACACGCCTGTGTCCACATGCCCTCTTTCTATAAGGACGTGAGTCAGATGGATCAGGGCTTCCTCTGATGACCTCATTTTAATTTAATTCCCTCATTAAGGACACGGTCTCAAAACATCTGAGATGCTAGAGATTAGGACTTCAAACGTGGATTTCTTGGATACTGGCAACCTACTTTTCTAAGCTCTTTTAAAGCAGGGGGTGCTGTGGCAGGTGAGGCTGACAGAGGCCAGCAGAGAGCAGCAAAGAGCTAGGCAGTTGGGCCTGCAGACCGACCAGTCTACAGGCATGGGAATCACCTTGTCACGCGTGTTTCTCTCTAGACCAGTGGTTCTTAAGTTTTGCTCCACACTAGAAACACTTGGGGAACCTTTTAAAGCTCCTGACATCCTAGTCAAAGCCCAGGTTGATTAAACCAGAATTTCTAGAGCTGGGAGTCGAGCATCAGTGTCCTTTCGAAGGGCCTCTGCCGTCCTAACGCGAAGCCAAGGGCAGGGGAGCTGCTGTGTGTAGAGCAAACAGAGCACAAGAAGTGGTGCTGGAGCGGACGTTGGGGCGCGCGTGCCCGCCCCCCAGGAGCCCAGAGAGCCCTCCCTCCCCGCCAGTGGGATCTGGGAACGCCTTTGAGGGGTGTATCACTCTTAGGAAGGAGAGAGGGGTAGGTTTAAGGAGGTCCAGGGAGCTGCCCATGAGCCCTGATTCTAACGAAGGATCAGAGAGAGGTTTTTAAAGAGTCTTGTGGAAGGATCAAAGAATCAAACGATTATGGAGGGAGGAGAACTTCTGACTCAACTCACCACAGCTTCAGCTCTTGAGAGAAGAGAATACGGATCGGGAGACTTTAACGAATCTATGGGGAAAGACAATTGTGATGATACTATCTGTCCAGAGTCTGACTGCACCCTGAGCACGTAGATTTTTTAAAACTCTAATTGAAGTATCGTTAATTTACAATGTTATGTTCTCTTCAGGTGCACAGCAGACTGTGCTGTGCGTGTCCTCAGTTGCTTCTGTCGTGTCCGGCTCTCTGTGACCCCATGGCCTGTATCCCGCCAGGCTCCTCAGTCCATGGGGTTCTCCAGGGAGGAATACTGGAGTGGGTTGTCATGCCCTCCTCCACGGGATCTTCCTGACCTGGATTTTATATATACTTTTTCAGATTCTTCTTCATTGTAGGTGACTATGAAATATTGAGTATAGTTCCCTGAGCTATATAGCAGACCTTTGTTTATCACTTTTATATATAGTGAAAGTGAAAGTCTAACTCTTTGTGACCCCATGGACTGCAGCACGCCAGGCTTCCCTGTCCATCACCACCTCCCAGAGCTTGCTCAAACCCAGTTCCATCGAGTCAGTGATGCCATCCGACCATCTCAAAAATTCTGTAAAGAGATTAATTCATGATGGCAGAGGCACGTGAAGAACACTCACCTCTGTTTGACTCAGACGTGTCAGCTGTGCACACTGGAATCACCTGGGGAGTGGTAAAAACACCAGCGACTAGTCCCTCCCCCGCCCAGACAGGCTGGCAGAGAGGCAAGCGGCCCGGACCTCAGGATGTAAACCTGTGGGGTGGCTCAGACACGCCACATGAGAGCCGTGGCCGGCAGTCAGCACTCCGGTGCTGGCTGGTCTCCGCCTGTGAGTCGGGATAGCCTCAGAGGACACGCAGTCAAGATGATCAACAGGCCCGGCTGACACTTGTCAAGTGTTTTCAATGGGTCTGCACAGTTTGAATCACCTCATGTGGACTGTCTCTTTGAATCTCACAGTGAGAGATGTATTGTCCATTACCTCTGTAGGAGTGATGCCTAGAGCCTATGGGTTTGCAGCAAATTGTAAAAGTGGTTGAGTCTTGGCAGAAATATACTGGCTCAAAAGCACAGAAGAAAAACTGAACAGCTGAAATGAATAGTAATCATTTTGACAATAAAATTATAAACCTTATTAAATAGTTTTAAATGATTTCTTATATTTAATGAGTTTTAGGGCTTTGAAAAATATGCTTACTCTTTCCTAAGGTAAGACTGCCAAAGGGCTGATGGCTAGGAATGTCTTTGGATGGCCCTGCTCACTGTGACTTTTAAAAAAGCTATTTATTATTTATTTTCGGCTGCCCTGGGTCTTGTTGCTGTGTGGGGGCTTTCTCTGGGTGCATGAGGTGGGGATGCTCGCTGTTTGGGGAGCGGGGCCTGTTTCTCACTTCTGTGGCTTCTCTTTTGGGGAGCACAGCTCTAGGCTTCAGTGGTTGCGGCTCATGGACTTGGCTGCCCTGTGCCATGTGGGATCTTCTCAGACCCGTGATTGCTCCTTTGTCCCCTGCATGGCAAGGCAGCTTCTTATCCACTGGGCCCCCGGGGAGTCCCATCCATGTTCGCCATAACTTTAAGGGCAGAAATGATGGTCAGCTCTACCTTGTAGAGGACACAGTTGAGGAACAGGATTTCAGTAATCAGCTTTAATCTGCTCTCAGCAAAGAAAGGGGTAAAGAACTCACTCTGATGTTCTAAATCAATGTCATGTATGTATCATGCACGCACCCATGCGCGCGCACACACACACTATGATTTTTGGAGGAAAAAAAAAAAAAATCCCAAGGTCAGTTGTAAAGGAATAGCAGTGTGGGGCTGTCTGAAAGCCTTTCGGAGAATCTGGCTCACTAAAGCTGCTGGCCTGCGTTCCGCCGGAAAGGGCAGCTGAGCCCAGCTCCTGGGGAGCCCCGTGCACGCTGTGTTCTGAGGCACCCGGAGGTGGCCGGCGTGGAAGCCTGCGTGGTCACCACTGGTTCATGCCGCTTGCTTGGCAGCCCAGGCCTGGGGAAATATTGCTTTAAAGGAGGGGGCAAAGGTATTAAAAGACTCCCCCGGTTCACTTTAAAATGATCAACTCTTAAACGTCATGTCGGACTGGATCCCTTTGCTTTAAAAAGAAACGCCCCGGAAACCTAGGCCGCCTCCTGCGGGTGCAGCTGGACCGGGACCGTGGGGGTGGCGCCTCCTGGCGTCTGTTTCCCACGGACAGCTCAGGAAGAGGGGCGTCCTGTGTCCACCGCCGAGGTTTTTGCAGGAGGCCCTGAGCCTTGACTTAACTTTGGGGGCCGCATACGCCTGGCAGGCAGGAGGGAGGAAAGACTACGCGGACTGACGTCTTAGCAGATTATAAAAATCGTCTCCCTCTGGCTTGGAAGCGGAGCGTCGGCCCGAGCCTGCGATTCCCTCTCCTCTCCTGCCACCTGGTGGTGAGCTCCACACAGGTCCCTGCAAGGGTCCCGGACCCCAGCTGTCGTTCCCACGGCGTTTGTTTCGTGTTCCAGGTCTTTACTACTCAAATCATCAAGTCAGACTCTCAAGAAATTTGGAAATTTTTGTTTGGTGTTCCAGGTCAGAGTGACAGCTTATGATTATTTTTATACACCAGAGAGTCTCCTTTGTGCTAACTGGTTTGCTTCTAAAATTTGAGCTAATTCTGTGACGTTGTTAAATAACATGACTGTGAATGTGTACAAATCTTTGATTTAAACAGAAGAGAAAGTCAGGACCCGCAATTCTATGAAGCTGGATATTTATTTAAACATAGGAATCACTAGTTGCTCTGGAATCAGGTATTGAAAGAAGAAAATACTGCTTAAAATTGCGTTTTGACGTGAATACTCTCCACTGAAGCTTGTGGCTAATTCTCTAGTATCATTAGGTCATTACCATTGTCACACCTGGAATTAATGTAATGAATTCAGGCTCACTTATATGGTTAAAAATTAAATTAAACCTATATCTCAAATACTCTGATTTTTCTTAATTGCCCTTCCACCAGCCATTGAGATTTTATGTAAAACTCCAGATCTCTACCTTCTCTGAAGAAATAAGAAAATCTGGCAACCGTTGGCCTGCTCCTGTGGCCGCCAGCTTCCCTGAAACAGGCTGTATCTCTAGAGCTTCAGCCTTAGGGATCCCAGTGAAAAATGTTAGTCTCTCAGTTGTATCCAACTCTTTGCTCTGTCCATGGGATTCTCCAGGCCAGAATACTGAAGTGGGTTGCCATTCCCTTCTCCAGGGGATCTTCCCTAACAGGGGCCGAACCCAGGTCTCCTGCATTACAGGCAGATTCTTTACCATCTGAGTCACCAGGGAAGCCCAGGGGGTCCAGAGAAGGGTCCTCCCTCTTCCTCCTGAAACTCTGATCAGGCGATTACACTGCCACTTGAACTCAGGCCAAGTCACAGAGCAGTGGAGGAAGACTTTGTCACAGAAAAGTCAAATACCAAATTATAAATAATGAATGGAAGGCCCAAGGAGGAACTTCCCTGGCGGTCCAGTGGCCAAGCCTCTGCTCTCCCAGTGCAGGGCCCCCTGGTTCAATCCCTGGTCAGAGAACTAGATCCCACTTGCTGCAACCAAGAGCCTGAACGCCACGGCTAAAGACCCTGCATGCAGCGGTGGGGACCGCAGAGCCCTCGTGCTGCAACTGGGACCCGCTGAGACCTAAAGAAACAAGTGAGTGTGTACATTTACCAAGGCCAAAAGAGACCCCCTGTTATTGAATCCTATCTTCAAGTGAAAGCAGCAATTTAAAAAATGAATAGGAAAGTAAAAGGCACGCCTTGGAAGAGTTAACTGAACATTTTGATTTACTGAATGTCAACATGTAATTAACTCCTGCTTTTTCTCAACACACAACAGCAACCAGTACACACGAGAAACCTGAGCGTGATTTGTTGATTAAAGGCGACAATGACTACTAAAGGCTTGAAAATTAATTTAAAAAGCCTTAGTTGAAAACAGACATTTAAAAATATCATTATTGTTAGTGAAAAATTTGTGGAAATGCTTGAAAACTATGCCTGCTAAAATAAAACTAAACAAAATTTGTTCATTAAAGAAAACAAGGAATACAGAACGCTTGAAAATTGTTAGTTTTACCTTATGTGTGTTATTTTTACCCACTCTGAATTTCCAATTCATTTTCTCAGTCCTACTTGGTGTAGATGGAATAAAAAAAATGCAGCACACTCACGTCCTTGACGGCATTGGAATAATTGCTACCACTGTCCTGTCTGTGCTATTGGGCAATATGTTTTTGTAGTGCCTTATTCCAAAGCTTCTAGCTTCTTAAGCAGAAGCTGTTTCTTCAGGTTGAGAGTCAACCGATTGTTTTTCTCCTTCTTCAGATCAGATCAGATCAGATCAGTCGCTCAGTCGTGTCCGACTCTTTGCGACCCCATGAATCGCAGTGCGCCAGGCCTCCCTCTCCATCACCAACTCCTGGAGTTCACCCAGACTCACGTCCATCGAGTCAATGATGCCATCCATCCATCTCATCCTCTATCGTCCCCTTCTCCTCCTGCCCCCAATCCCTCCCAGCATCAGGGTCTTTTCCAATGAGTCAACTCTTCGCATGAGGTGGCCAAAGTACTGGAGTTTCAGCTTTAGCATCATTCCTTTCAAAGAAATCCCAGGGCTGATCTCCTTTAGAATGGACTTGTTGGATCTCCTTGCAGTCCAAGGGACTCTCAAGAGTCTTCTCCAACACCACAGTTCAAAAGCATCAATTCTTCGGTGCTCAGCCTTCTTCACAGTCCAATTCTCACATCCATACATGACCACAGGAAAAACCATAGCCTTGACTAGACGAACCTTTGTTGGCAAAGTAATGTCTCTGCTTTTGAATATGCTATCTAGGTTGGTCATAACTTTCCTTCCAAGGAGTAAGTGTCTTTTAATTTCATGGCTGCAGTCACCATCTGTAGTGATTTTGGAGCCCAAAAAAATAAAGTCTGACACTGTTTCCACTGTTTCCCCATCTATTTCCCATGAAGTGGTGGGACCAGATGCCATGATCTTCATTTTCTGAATGTTGAGCTTTAAGCCACCTTTTTCACTCTCCACTTTCACTTTCATCAAGAGGCTTTTGAGTTCCTCTTCACTTTCTGCCATAAGGGTGGTGTCATCTGCATATCTGAGGTTACTGATATTTCTCCCGGCAATCTTGATTCCAGCTGTGTTTCTTCCAGTCCAGCGTTTCTCATGATGTACTCTGCATATAAGTTAAATAAACAGGGTGACAATATACAGCCTTGACAAACTCCTTTTCCTATTTGGAACCAGTCTGTTGTTCCATGTCCAGTTCTAACTGTTGCTTCCTGACCTGCATACAAATTTCTCAAGAGGCAGATCAGGTGTTCTGGTATTCCCATCTCTTTCAGAATTTTCTACAGTTTATTGTGATCCACACAGTCAAAGGCTGACCATCATATAATTTTAGAACTAGAAAAAAAAATCTAGTTCTAGGACAAGAAACAGAGACAAAAGGGTCTTGATTTGCCAAAGATAAGTACTAAGAATGGAGTAGGAAATGGCAACCCACTCCACTATTCTTGCCTGGAAAATTCCATGGACCGAGGAACCTGGCGGGCTGTAGTCCATAGGGTTGGAAAAAGTTGGACATGACTGAGGATGCAGGCATTAAAAACTAAGGAAAGAGAGGCTCCAGGTCTGCGGTCTCTGTTTCTGGGCCCACTGCCCTTCACAGCGTTAAAGAGATTTCAGACACAATCAACAGTGTTAATTTCATCATCTACAGGGGCACAAAGTCAGCTTCTAAAATTGGCCCATTTCTCATGAAACTGCTTGGGTGCACACATCTGGCTGTGATTTATAAACTGGTTCCCTAAGATACAGCATCAGCAGGCCGGGAAGGTGGCAGAAACTCTCCTCTAAGGGGTGACTCTGGGATTGAACACCTTCTTCATCTTTGTGAATGCACCGCTAGATGCAGAGATCCCAGCCACCTACCTGGTGAATCCCCCAAATGTGGCAGCCCCCTTCTGGAGCATGTGGTGGGCAGGGTGCTTGGGGAGACCCATGGCCAGGAGCTGGGAAGGGCACATGCCTGACTCTGAGGTCCTCAGAGTGGTCCGTCTCTGTGGATAAAGGGGGCTCTTGTATACAGGTTATTTTTATATATTTCTAACTTTTTATTTTAAGATTGCCTTTTTCATCTGATGTCTTAATGTCAAATGAGGATTTTCCAAGTCTCTGGGATTTGGATTAAGATCAGGGACAGATTGAAGCTGTGAGTTCTTCTTTCACCAAAGCTTATGAAAGCCCTTGGTTTCCACATGCATTTTTGACACGGTGGACAAAGATAATGTTTTAAAAAGTAAGACATTAAATGACTTGTCCGCTTTTTCACCGACTTGTTTTTTGGGCTTTTACATATGAATTTAATGCAGTTGAAAGTAGAAAGCAATGCTTTAGAAAATACACAGAGTTCAGTCAAATACATTTGCTCGTAAAAACTCCTGGCTCTTCAGTAAGCACTGAACCAGAGATAGGTGTGTTCTCAGTGCGTGTCACTAAAAAGGCTCATATAAAACTCCCTCTAGCTATTCAAGTTTAGACCTATGTACAATGTAGCTTTTGTTCAGCAGTTTTATTTTCACCTAAATGTGCAAAGACTTTCCACAACTGTTCTTTATGGGCCTATCTGCCACATAATGTTGACAAACCAGCATTTTATTGACACGTAAAAGCCTTTCCAGTCAAACAAAGGAGCTTAGCTATCTATTTTTCTGCCTAATATGAATATGAATCTTGTGCTTCCTGGTTCGGGTTCTTCGGCACCTTAGAGGGGGTAGGTCGCACTGTGCTTTCTGTAGAATACCCCCTGCTTCGTGCTGCAGCCTGTCCTCTGCGCTTGATGCAAAACGGCATATTGCCCCCATTCCATCGCACTCCCCTAGTCCCCTTATTAAACAATCAGAGTCATTTCCCAGTTATGGACAGTTGGGTTTTATTGCCCGCAGTTCAGTCGCTCAGTCGTGTCTGACTCTCTGTGACTCCGTGGACAGCAGCACGCCAGGCCTCCCTGTCCATTGCTCGAACTCATGTCCATCGAGTCGGTGATGCCCTCCAACCATCTCATCCTCTGTTGTCCCCTTCTTTTCCCGCCTTCAATCTTTCCCAGCATCAGGCTCTCTTCCAGTGAGTCAGGTCTTCACATCTGGTGGCCAAAGGACTGGAGTTTTTCCAGGTGGCGATAGTGGTAAAAATCCTGCCTGCCAGTGCAGGAGACTTGAGATGCAGGTTTGATCCCTGGGTTGGGACAATCCCCTGGAGGAGGAAATGGCAACCCACTCCAGTAATCTTTGCTGGAGCATCCCGTGGGCAGAGGAGCCTGGTGGGCTACAGTCCATAGGATTGCAAAGAACCGGACAGGACTGAAGCGACTCGGCACAGCACAGCACAGCCCTAGATCTGGAAACCCAGAGGAGGCTTGTGAGAGTCATCTGCCACGACAGTAAGGATGCTGAGGCCGCTGTACTGGAGAGGCCGCTGTTCTGGAGAGGCCGCGGAGGGCCCGAGGCTGACCCGGGTCAGCCCCAGCCGGCAGCAGCAGAAACTGCCAGCCCTGCAGGTGCTCCTTCTTGGGTGTCCAGCCTGCTGGGGCCCTGAGACCACCATTTCAAAAGTCACTTGCTGCTGTCATGTGAGAAATCCCAGGTGAGGATTACCCAGCCCGGAACTGTGCCCAGAGAAAATTCTGTAGGGCGATTGAACAGGATCCTTGTTAAAAGTTGGTGAGGGATCTGGGGCGAGCTGACGTTAGTGATAAAAATGCATCTTTTTAAAAACCATCTTTCTTTCTTTCTTTCTGGCTGTGCCAGGTCTTCACTGCTTTGCGCAGGCTCCTCACTGCAGTGGCTCCTCCCGTTGCTGAGCATGGGCAGTGGGCACACGGGCTTCAGTAGTTTCGGCACTTGGGCTGAGTTGCCCCCAACATGTGGAATCTGCCTGCATCAGATCAGAACCCGCGTCCCCTGCACTGGCAGGCAGATTCTTACCCACTGCACCACCAGGGAAGTCCCCCAAATACTTCCATCTCCTAAACCCACGGTAATCGCAGCTGTAACTTCCATGTCTGCCTTTTAAAGCACAGTGGGACTCTCCTTCCCCTCAACCTTTCTCTTCTACCTCCTCCCACTTGGCACAAACCCGTTATCAGAGCATCTGCTGCCATGGTGTGGCTGCTGCTTTTCTGTAAGGTATCCCTCTAAGCACATTGTCACATGAATGTGAGAGTTCGGGTGGCCCTCTGTTCCCGCACAACCCCGGGGCCGTACCACTGTGGAGTGAGGTCACTGACCTAGTTGGTGGCAGGATCCTTGTGAATCAGTAGCCGAGACAGCAGAGATCTTTTTTTTTTTTTTTTAACTGTAAATTGAAGATGATAACTGTGAATTTTCAAACAAGTTACAGCAAAATGCTACCACATCCTGGGAAGTCAGCCTACACCGGTCACCTGGTGGATAATCTAGAGAATCCGGATTCTCTGATTCTAGGGCTCTGTGGTTGTTATGAAACCAATACAAGCATTTACCCTTAATTTTACATGGAGCTTGCTATCTCCTTTAAATTTGTAAACTATTCATGACGCACAAGAATAGATTAAACTTTTCATTCACTTTTACTTCCTTTCGAGGTATAGCTTATCCACAATAAAAGTGCACAATTCTTTTTTTAAAATTCGTTTTTAAGTGGAGGATAATGGCTTTACAACGTTGTGTTAGTTTCTGCCATCCAGCAACGTGATTCAGCCGTAAGTGTAGGTATATCCCCTCCCACCCCACCCCACCCCGTCTCTCCTCCTCTGTCCTCACAGAGCGCTGAGTTGAGCTCCCTGTGTTATACAGCAGGAAGCGCACAGCTCGTAGGTGCACTTAAGTTCATAGCGTGATGCATCTGTTTCTAATTCATCTTGTGACCATTCATTCCCTGTACCATGGATGGCTCGATCCTGTTCCCCCTTCCCTGTTAATATCTCCAGTCACAAATAGTCACTATTTTAGCCTCAATTTCCATCAAAGAATTTTGTCAGATTTTACATTTCATAGAGTGGAATAATACAGTATGTTCTATTTTGTGTTTAGCTCAACATGCAGATGAAATTTATCCATGTTTTTACATGAACCAAAAAAAAAATGTTATTTTAAAGCATAGTCCTGAACTTGGCAAGCAATGAGTTAGTTTTAGAAATAAAAATATCACCACATTCACCCCTTGAAACTATTCATTTCCCCTAAACATACTTTGTACACATGTTGTACACGGTTCTTTGTGTCCTTTATGAATAATTTTATTCTGTTTATGACATGCATGATTCATTTGGACAGACTGCTGATAATATATAATTACAGCATCTAATTCTGACTCCACTTTGTGGTGCTAGCAGAAAAACAGTGATGCTCTAGATTTTAGCAGGGAGCATGAAAGAGCCCTGGGAACTGAAATGCTCGCAAGTCCAGAGCAAGGGCTTCCTGGTACCCTAAGGGGGAAAGGAAGTCATTTGTTTCTGCTTTGCTGGTTTCATCATTTGGTTTGGTTTCTTCAGGGGAACAGCGTGTTGAGTGTCCCTCAGGGTCAGGTCATGGAATATTTTTACTTTAATTACTGCAGACAAGTAGGAGGAAGTGAGAAAGCCTAAAATAGAGGAGAAAGAAATTTAACGGCTCCATAACATGGCAAACATGGCTCTCTTATTGCAGCACAGACCTGGTGCGGATCTGAGTCTGTTCTCCTCTGTGGACACTGGGTTATCAGGGTCTGATGCCATTCAGCATCCAAATTATATGACTGCTGGTTTTTCCTCTTCCCATGCCAAGCGAGAAATATCTGGCTATAGATTGGCAACCCACCCATTTTCTTGACAGATATGTAGGTCTTTGCAAATGAATTAATTAGTATAGAAACTATATAAGTCAGCCTTGGTGAGCCTTGTGCAGTTGCGTTTGTATCCTTGGTTAGAACAACCTTGTTGCACTGGAACTTTCGAGTGTGCTAGGCTGAGGGCGTGTCACCGAGAGAAGGGTGTGCAGTCCACTTTTCCCAGGTACAACCCTGCTGAAGCATAATGTGTGCCTCACATTCCTCCATCAGGACTAAATGATTTATTCACCCGGCCATTGGGAAGGTTGTCATCCATCACCTGTGTTAGGAATTGTCTCTGCTGAAGAGAGTCACCTTGCCTGAGTGAGCCCACAATCAATGACCAGTCAACGTCCTAGAAGAAAGGCCTTTCATCATATTGTGTGTAAACTATCTCTTGTCCTAACCGGGAGCAATTCTGAAGGGCCATCCAGTTCCAGAGCTCCCCATGAGGTCAGCGGGGGCCTTTGTTGGGACTGCAATATAGTCCAACTCTTCCACACAACCCCGTTTGTTTGCCTGCTCACAGCCGTGGACCCCAAGGGCATCCCTAAGAAATGTCTCATGTACCATATCAGAATCTATTTCCTGAGAATGTTAACCTTCAACCTGTCCCCTCTATAATGGAATGAATTGTGACCCCTTCAAAGTTCATCTGCTGAAGCCCTAAGCCCTGGTGTGACTGCCTCTGGAACTACCACCTTGAACAGGCATTGGATAATGAAGTCATAAGGGTGGGGTCCTAACCCCATAGGATTGGTGGCCTTATAAGAAGAGAAAGAAAGAGACCTCTCCACCCACTCCACCCCCTCCACCCAAGAGCACACACTCAGGAAAGCCCATGTGAGCACACAGCAAAAAGACAGCTGTCTGCAAGCCAGGAAAACCATTTTCACCAGCACCCAACCATGCTGGTAACCTGATCTCAGACTTCCAGCCTCCAGAACGGTGAGAAAACACATTTCTGTCTGAGCCACCAGGTCTACAGTCTATGGTATTTTGCTACGGCAGCCCTAGCTCATCATGTTTTCAGGGTTTCAAACTCTGAGAGCGATTAGAAGTCCATTCATCATACTTTATGTCCTCACTCTTTTACTTTTTAATAAGCAAATTGCTTTCATTCCTGATGGTGGTAACTTGTGTTCTCTTTATTTCTAGGCAGGGGTTTATTAAGTTTTTTTCATCTTTTTGAGGTAGCAACATGTGACTTTGCTAATTTTCCCACTATTTTTCTGTTTTCTATTTCATTAATTCTGTTATTTTTTTAAAAGTATTTCCCCCTCCTACCTTAGGTTCACTCTGCTCTTCTTTTTCCTAGCTTCGTAACGTAGCACTTCACATCCTTGAATTTAGATCTGCCTTCATTTCAAATACAAACATTTACTGCTCAAAATGTCCCTCTAAGCACTGAAAATGTGTTCCTCATGTTCGGTATGTGGTACTTTAATCATAGGGCTTCCTTGGTGGCTCAGTGACAAAGAATTCGCCTGCAAATGTAGGAGACATGGGTTCAATCCCTGATCCAGGAAGATCCCCCTGGAGAAGGAAATGGCAACCCACTCCAGTGTTCTTGTCTAGGAAATCCTGTGGACAAAGGAGCCTGGCGGGCTACAGTCCGGGGATTGTGGGGAGTCACACATGGCTTAGTGACTAAACAACAACAATTTTAATTGCAGTTAACTTAGAATATTTTTAATTTCCATTGTATTTTTTCCCTTGACCCAAAGATTATTTAGAAACTTGTGGTTTAGTTTTCAAATATTTGGGATTTTTCTCGCTATCTTATGTCATTCATTTCTAGTTTAATGTTATTGTCAAAAAAACATAACTCTTGTGATTTTAGTCCTTTGAAATGTATTGAGTTTAATAGTGGTCTAGAAGGTGGTCTCTCTTGGGAAATACACCGTGTATATTTGTAAAGAAAGTATGACTTCTACAGTTTTGGGATTTAGTGTTCTATCAACACAGTTAGGACAAAGTGGTTAGTAACGTTCAGATCTATATTTTTTTGTGATGTTTTTATCTAATTGTTCTATTGGTTTCTGAGAAGAGGTGTTATAATCTCCAATTATAATGATGGAATTATTTACTTCTTATTTTGTTTCTATCAGTTTTTCTTCATGGATTTTGATGCTATGCTATTGGGGACATGCATATTTAACATTGTTTTGTCTTTTTGATAAATTGACCCATTTATCATTATTTCTTTTCTCTGCAAAAGTTTATCTGATATTAACACCATCACTCCAGTCTTCTTAAATTTACTGTTTTCAAGGTGCACATTTCTCCATCTATTTACTTCCCATTTGTAGGAGGTACAGAGTTTGGTCATGCTTTTTAAATTCATTTGAAATTTTTTCCTTTAGTGTTTATTTCATTGATATTTAAAGCTAATTATTATCATGTTTAAATTTAAGTCTATCATTTTATAGTTTAACTTTCATTTATCTCCTCCGTCTTTTTTTTCTTTTTTTTTCTGTTTCTCCTGGAGCTTTCATTTGGATTGATTGAACATTTTTATTATTCTCCTTTAATTTAGTCATTGACTTTTAAACTACATCTGAATTTTATTTCGTTGGTCATTGTAGAGATCAGAATAAACAGCTTTAACTTGACCCAGACAATCTAGGGTTGATGTGGTACCAGTTTTTTATGTAAAATGCCAAAAGCTTTATGTCCATTTATCCCTTTCCAATCACTTATTGTGTGTTTTTCGTATGTACCACATCACATTACACTCGAAGTCCACTATATAGATAACTGCGGCTTTAAACTGCCGTTGTTGCTCAGTCCCCGGGTCGTGTCTGATCCTCACAGCCCCACGGTCTGCAGCATGCCAGGACTCCCTGTTGTAGTTAAAGTTATCAAGGGGGAATTGTTTTTAAAAAACTACTCATTACATTTACTATTTCCAGAGTTCTTCTTTCTTTTCTGACAGTTAGCATTCCTATTGATATCATTTGTTCAGCCTGAAGAAATTGTTTTACCCTTTATTGTAGTACAGTCAGGTCTGCTGGTGATAAAATCTTTTCTTCTGTCTGGAAATATCATTATTTTACATTAATTTTTGAAGGATATTTTTCCTGAATATAAGATTCTGGTTTGATAGTTTATCTTTTATTTTAGCTCCTAAAGTTTGATTTCTTCTGACTCTAATTGTGTTTGATGAAAAAGCAGCAACATTTTTAACTATTATATGTGATGTCACTTTTCTATGGTTTTAAGATTTTTCTTTTCTTTTTAGAATTTAACAATTTGACCAAGATGTACCGTGGTGATTTTCTTTGTATTTATCTTGTTTGGCTTTCCTGAACTTCTTGAATCCATATATTTATGTGTTTCACCAATTTGAAAACATTTTTCACTGGTTTTTCAGTTATATATATATTTTGTTCCATTCTCTCTCTCCTTTCCTCTGAACTTCCACTATAAGAAATTACATATTTGGTTCATAGCCCTGAAATTTTACTTTAAAGCTATGTTCTTTTATTATAAAATTATTTAAAATGTTAAAGTTTGAGTTGGTATGAAGTTCAGTTTCTTAATTTTATCTGCAAAAGTTAATGTTCCCAAGCATTTTAAACTGAGTGACTATAATGTCTATTTTTATGCATAGTTTTAATTCTCTTAAAGGGATTTCCCGTCTTCTTCACAAACAATCATCTTCCCATTGGACATTTTCCATGTGATTATAAAATTCTGAGTTCTCTTGGGAATCTTTATACGGAGTGGGATAGGTTACCAAAAGTCATTACTGGGAGATTAAACAGATGTGATTTGAGACTGGATTTGGACAGTGCTTTTGTTATTTAACTCATTCTTATAACCAGGAGAAAGCTTCTCAGATCAGAGGAACTCTACTCTTTTTTAGGGAGCATCTGATATGTCATCTCCTCTTCATAAGACAGTGTTATCTTTCCTCAATGTAATATTTCCATTTCTGGTCAGGGGTAAATAAGCCAACAGCAGGCCCTGACTGCAGCTCCAGGAGGCTCATGGTGGTATTATTGTACAAAGCAACCACAGAGAGATTCACAGAACTGTGGAACTGTGGGGCAGTGTTTTATTTTATTTTGTATCATCCTACTGCTTTAGTTTTAAATCATGCGGACAAATATGGACCTAACTTAGTTTATTGAATTTTTTAAAGGAAATTTCCTTAATAAGTGCTTTCAGGATGCTTTCCTCAGGATTTAATAGCTTATTCTCAGCTGTTTATATATCTATATTTTTTTTACATAAAAATTAATTTTGTCCCAAAGACAACAGATATCATGTTTTGATGATATAGGGAAGGTGTATATGTTTGTAATTTAACATAAGTTTTGGGAGAATGGATCCATGTGTATGTGTGGCTGAGTCCCTTTGCTGTCCACCTGAAACTCTCACAACATTGTTAATAGGCTGTACTCCAACACAAAATAAAAAAGTTTAGTAAAAGAAGAATATAAGTTTTATCTTTAGGTAGGCAAGTCCCCTGGGGAACATTAGTATTACAAATCAGCAAGAAATAAAAATTCCATGTTGCAAAATACCAATTAATTCAGAATAATCAATGCCCAAGGTAGGCACCGTAATTTGGGGATATGCCTTCAGCTCTACAATCAGGCAGAGTACCACTTCTGTTTTTGCTTATAGCTTCTCCTGAAACCAGAGCAGAGGCTGGCCGCGTAGAGAAGGGAAGGAGGAATGCAGAGAAGTATACATTCCTGTACCATCAGAGCTACGGCTGCATCAGGCAGTGGAGGGATTAGGTGAGGAAGGAAAGGAACGAATACTCGAGACTGTGTTGCTGACTTCTTCGTGCTTCTTTTTTAATGTCTGGGTGTGGAACGAGGTTGATATGGCCACCTAAAAAGTAGGGGATACTGTATTATTTTAATATTCAGTAAACTTAGGGCAATGTTTTTTTACCAAGTAATTTATATTTAGTGTTTCTTTCTTTCTCTTCTTTTTTTTTTTTGGCTGTGAGGCTTGTGGGAACTTAGTTCCCCAACCAGGGATTAAACCTGGGCCCTCCAGCACTGAGAGTGTGGTCCTAACCACTGGACCACCAGGGAATTCCTAGTGTTTCTTACTTGTTAAGGCTACTGATTACCTTTACTTTATGAGCATATTAGAGTGGTAAGTACTTTTAAAATTACTGAATACGACTTTACTTACATTAACATAAAACCTGAGCACACTTTGACTATTATTTTCGATTGTGATTTTGGATCTTCTGCTTCTCCTTATCGTGCTGAGCATTTGAGAGTTAATTACATCCTTACTGTTCAGGTCTCCCCCAAGGCCAGAAAACAGCTAACTAACCACCACCTCTGACAAAGAAATGGTAAAGACGGTCCCGCCTCAAGGGGTTTGCAATCCATTGGGACAGACAAATGTAGCGTAAGAGACTGCTTCCACAGCTCGCCTACAAGCATCATGCCTTGAGAGGACTGTCTTACTCAAGTTGATCCTAAGGAACTCCAAGACCAGAATAGGCTCTTGTACCTTTGGGAGCCTACAGGCTCCACACCAGAGTTTCCTAACCTCAGCACTGCCGGACTTTGGGCCAGACAGTTCTCTGTTAGGATATGTCCTGGGAAGAGTGTTTAGCAGCATCCTTAGGTCTGGGTGGACTCCGGGAGTTGGTGATGGACAGGGAGGCCTGGCGTGCTGCGGTTCATGGGGTCGCAGAGTCGGACACAACTGAGCGACTGAACTGAACTAGCCTCTACCCAGCAGATGCCAAGAGAACCCACCCCCGGTTATGACAACCAGAGATGTTTCCAGTTGTCCTGTAGGGCAAAGTGCCCCCAGCTGAGGATCACTGCGCTCGGGGCTCAGCAAGTATCACGCAGAAAACACTCTGAGTTTTAACCGTGTAAGATAAAGAAAGCATTTTAAAATTAAAAAGCAGGCAACATTATCATTCTTTTGAGCAAGAGGGCTGGATGACAATTTTGACATTTCTGAAGTCAAGTAATAACCCTTTCAAGAAGACATTTGATGAGGCTCCCACTGAAATAAGTAATGTACAAATAAAAGTGCATAGAGTGGGGCTTCCCTGGTGACTCAGTGGTAAAGAGTCCACCTGCCAATGCAGGAGACGCGGGTTCAATGCTTGATCTGGGAGAATCCCACATCCACGGGGCATCTCAGCCTGTGCTCCACGACCACTGCGCCTGTGCCCTGGAACCCGAGAGCTGCACCTCCTGAGCCCATGTGCCCCTAAAGCCCGTGCCCCACAATGAGAGGAGCCACTGCAATGAGAAGCCCACCCTCCACCAGTAGAGAGCAGCCCCTGTTCTCCACAACTGGAGGAAGCTCAAGCACAGAAATGAAGACCCAGCACAGCCAAAAATAAATATTTCTTAAAAACACACACACACACACACACACACACAGCTAAGAAATCCAATAAACGGCATTTACTTAAAAAAAAAAAAGTGAACAGAGTAAAAGGACCTTTCACCTGCCTGGACCCACAGGCATCTGCTTCAGTTTAACCAGCACTTTTGCTATCCCCTCCAAAAGTTTTGGGTCATTCACTTAGAAGTTTTCGTCTTTTAATTCAATCCAATCCTGTCCTATTAAGGCCAAGGTCTATTGCCGGATGCATGCTGCCAGGTTGGTAACATTCCAAAAGCCCTTTCTAGTTCTAATGAAATTGTACAAGCTTTTAAGAGAATAACTTGCATGCGGCCGTCACAAGAGAAGGACTTTATGCTACAGGATCAAAAACATGGAAGAGACATTTACAACCTACAAAAGTCATCAGCAAAGGGGAGTGAAAATGATGGGTAGGGAGAATGAAGCTGTATATCACCAGCATTTCTTAGTGTTTGAAGGGACTTAAACTCCATCATCATTTTCTGGAAGCCTCAATATCATTTAAATAAAATTGCTCATACATAACCAGGGCCAGGAATGTATCTTTGGAAGTTCTAGCTTGCTATTTGAGGTTATTTATTTTCTGCTTTATAGAATTTTCAGTGATATCTCATGGTCTTAAGCAAACTTGTAAGACCAGTGAGTCAAAAGACCTTTTTAGATTCTGTGTAGCCTATTATTTGCACCAAAGCAGTGATGCCTGAAGGCGGTATTACCTGCCGCTAGGGTATTTGTATTAAGACAAATTACTAAAGTAAAAGATTCTGTACCCAGTTTTGATGGAGGGGTCGTGGGTTTCCCATGCCAACAAGTCTTTCTTGGATACTGGCTGGGTGTCCTGCAATTCAGCTCATACTGACACGGTCTAACTGGAGCCCACATTGAAGCCCACAGACTGAGCCCTCAGCCCTACAAGACTGCCCCAGCCCAGCCCACCTCAGACGACAGCTGGAGGCCCAGGCCACCTGGGTTTCTGACAGACCAGCTATACCTGTTGTTTCGGTTCCTTTAATTTTCCGGAGTGGCTCGCATAACTTAGAGAAATATTTTGCTCATTAGATTAGCAGTTTAAGATGAGTGCTGAAGAATTGATGCTTTAGAACTGTGGTGTTGGAGAAAACTCTTGAGAGTCCCTTGGACTGCAAGGAGATCCAACCAGTCCATCCTAAAGGAGATCAATCCTGGGTGTTCATTGGAAGGACTGATGTTGAAGCTGAAACTCCTGCTGAAACTCCTGGCCACCTGATGCGAAGAGCTGACTCATTTGAAAAGACCCTGATGCTGGGAAAGACTGAAGGCAGGAGGAGAAGGGGATGACAGAGGATGAGATGGCTGGATGGCATCACCGACTCCACGGACATAAGTTTGAGTAAGCTCTTGGAGTTGGTGATGGACAGGGAGGCCTGGTGCACTGCAGTCCATGGGGTCACAAAGAGTCAGACATGACTGAGTGACTAGCCTGAACTGAGCTGATAAGAGCATAACTCAGAAATAGCCAGATGGAAGAGATGCATATGGTGAAGTGTGTGGAGAGGGTTCGGAGTCCCCCGCTCTCTCCAGGGGCACGACTCTCGCATGACCCCCACATGTTTGCTCACCTGGAAGCCCTCTGGTCCCCTTCCCTTTGGTTTTCTATGGAGGCCTCGTTACCTAGGCACAATGGTTTACCATTGGTCACTGGCGATGAAGTCAACCTCAACCCACATCCCCTTTCAGAGGGCAGAACTAAAAGTCCCAATCCTCCAGTCACATGGTTGGTTCCCCTGGCAATCAGTCCCAAACCTTAGGCATGGTCTAAAAGTCACCTCTTTAGCATAACAGAAGACAGCTTCATCTCTCTCGAAATGGGATAGAGATCAGATATTATTAATCACGATATAACACAAAGGATGGAGCTGGCCTTGGGGTAGGAGGGTCTTCCTGAAAATTCCACCATCTTAGGTACAGAGGAGTAATTTAAAGATTCACAACCAAGATTGCTACTGCTGCTGCTGCTAAGTTGCTTCAGTCATGTCGGACTCTGTGCGACCCCATAGACGGCAGCCCAACAGGCTCCCCTGTCCCTGGGATTCTCCAGGCAAGAACACTGGAGTGGGTTGCCATTTCCTTCTCCAATGCATGAAAGTGAAAAGTGAAAGTGAAGTCGCTCAGTCGTGTCCGACTCTTAGCGACCCCATGGACTGTAGCCTACCTACCAGGCTCCTCCATCCATGGGATTTTCCAGGCAAGAGTACTGGAGTGGGGTGCCATTGCCTTCTCCAACAAGCAAGATTAGCATATAACAAATGTCCAGAAGAACATAGGTGAGGTTTAAAATTTGGGCAGAATGGAGGAAGGCAGACAGAAATAGTAATGTCTAACTAGCATTCATGTATATTGTGGCCAGTTCCACATGTAAACACATTTGCATTTAAGTGGTCACTGCAATTATTGTGTGCTTTCTCAGTAAATAAAGGGAAAAGTAAACACAAAATAAATTATTGAGGGATCTTAGAGACTGGCTCTACAGAGGAAAAGTCCCTAACAAACAAGGTAAAGATACAGAGTGTTACTAAAATTTCAGACATTTCAGGGAACAATGGTCTCTTGGGTATCAATAACTCAGATTTTCCTTTTGTTACCTGTTAGTCAACATGTATTGCAGGAGACACACACACACTAACAATGGCTAATCTGTATTGAGTCTTTACTATGTGTCGGAAAATTATTTACTCCTTGCAACAGTACTCTGAGGCAGGTGCTTTTATTACTTCATCTTACACTTCAGCAAATTGAGGCTCAGAGACATGAAGTAACTTGCCCAGGATCACACAGCAAGCGTTTGCACCTAAGCCTGACAGACACCAGTGTGTAAATATGATCCACTCTATACCGTGGTGCCTCGTGGGAAGTGGATTGGACGCCTCAGGGCCAAATGAAGGACCAAACCAGCTAGGCCCTCCCGTGTCGACCTGCTTTCCCCCATCCCCCGGGTCCCCAAGCCCACAGACAGATTTCTCGGACGCCTTGTCTTTACGGTTTGGAAACCAATGACCTTGATGGCGGTTAAGTTTATGCCGATGGTCTCATCAAAGAGCGTGTTAGGAGCTGCACTGGGGGGAGTAGGGCACAAGGTGGAGAGACCAGTGTGCCTGTCGCCTCTGCCTCGGTGGGGGGTTCTCCCACGCCTCGATGGTAGAGCTTCCTTAAATCCTCCGTCAGTGCAACCAGAACCAGCCAATCCAACAGGAACCCTTTTTAAAATTAATTTATATTGTAGTATAGTCACTTTCCAGTGTTGTGTAAGTCTCTACTGTACAGCAAAATGAATCAGTCATCTGTATACATATATCCCCTCCATTGTGGGCTTTCCTTCCATTCAGGTCACCACAATGCATTGAGTAGCGTTCCTGTAAGATACAGCAGGTTCTCATTGGTTGTCTAGTTTATCCACAGGAAGAGTTCAGTTTAGTTCAGTCACTCAGTCGTGTCCGACTCTTTGCGACCCATGGACTGCAGCACACCAGGCATCCCTGTCCATCACCAACTCCTGGAGTTTACCCAAACCCATGTCCATCGACTCAGTGATGCCATCCAGCCATCTCATGCTCTGTCGTCCCCTTCTCCTCCCACCTTCAATCTTTCCCAGCATCAGGGTGTTTTCAAATGAGTCAGTTCTTCACATCAGGCGGCTGAAGTATCAGAGTTTCAGCTTCAGCATCAGTTCTTCCAATGAATATTCAGGACTGATTTCCTTTAGAATGGACTGGTTGGGTCTCCTTGCAGTCCAAGGGACTCTCAAGAGTCTTCTCCAACACCACAGCTCAAAAGCATCAAATCTTTGGCACTCAGCTTTCTTTAGAATCTAACTCTCACATCCACACATGACCACTGGAAAAACCATAGCCTTGACTAGACGGACCTTTGTTGGCAAAGTGATGTCTCTGCTTTTGAATATGCTGTCTGGGTTGGTCGTAGCTTTTCTTCCAAGGAGCACTTTTGAATATGCTGTCTGGGCTGGTCGTAGCTTTTCTTCCAAGGAGCAGCAGTCTGTCTGTGTCAGCCCCAGTCTCCCAGTTCCTCCCACTTCCCTTTCCCCTTGGTGTCTGTATGCTTGTTCTCGACATGTGTGTCTCTATTTCTGCTTTGCAAATAAGATCATCTCTACCATTTTTCTAGATTGCAGTTTTCTCTTTCTGCCCTATGACACTCTATAGATCCATCTACGTCACTACAAATGGCCCAATTTTGTTCCTTTTTATGGCTGAGTAACATTCCATTAAACATATGTACTACATCTTCTTTATCCATTCCTCTGTTGGTAGACATTTAGGTTGCTTCCACGTTCTGACTATTGTAAATAGTGATGCTGTGAATATTGGGGTGGGTGTATCTTTTTGAATTCTGGTTTCCTCTGGGCTTATGTCCAGTAGTGGGATTGCTGTATCACTGGGGGCTTCCCTGGTGGCTCACGTGGTAAAGCGTTTGCCTGCACTGCAGGAGACCCGGGTTTGATCCCTGAGTCAAGAAGATCCCTGGAGAAGGAAATGGTAACCCACTCCAGTACTCTTGCCTGGAAGATTCCATGGACGGAGGAGTCTGATAGGCTACAGTCCACGGGGTCTCAAAGAGTCTGACACGACTGAGCGACTTCACTTTATGGGAGCTCTATTTTTAGTTTTTTAAGGAACCTCCATACTGTGTTCCATAGTGGCTGTATCAATTTACACTCCCAGCAACAGGGCATAAGGGTTCCTTTCTCTCTATACCTTCCTCAGCATTTATTGTTTGTAGGATTTTTTAATCATGGCTATTCTGTTTCTGAACCATATTGGAAACAGGGAGGGTGGAGAATTCCAGACCTGGCCCCTTTTTAACGTTCCTGGTGTGGCCTGCAACAGCCAATTCATTTTCCTTTTCTAGGCCTCCTCATGACATATGATACAATTGGATAAGAATAGAATGTCTAAAAGTCTCCCAGAAATAGTTGGAGAGTATTTCACAGAAACTCTTCTGTGAAATCTCAAGAAGGACAAAAAGTTACCAAGAAGGGCGCTGGGCCATGGTAAGTAAAAATTCAAGTTTCGCTATCAGTGAATGCCTGTGACATGTTCTTCTACAAGCAAGGAAACATGCCAGACCCCCCAGCCTTCCCCTTCTCCATCCGACTGCAGCTTGCATATGGACCGTGTGGATCCAGAGAGTGAGTTCTCTTAGTAAGCTGTGTGTTCTGACCATTTTCATGGTTTTGCTGGCCTTTCTGTTTTATTCCCCCCGCCCCCTGCCATGTGGGTGGCAGTGTGTGCAGTGGTTAAAACTTGACATTTGTAGCCATGATGAACCATGTTGTAGTTCTTGATTCTGTCACTTACGACTTGTGTGACCTTGGGCTGTGACCTTGGGCGAGGTCGCATAGTGGCAGTCAGTCCCTGGGTACCAGTTGCTAAGCCTCTAAACCAGAACATTAGCAACAGCTGTCTGAAGATGCTCACCATGACTCTGCACATGGCATTTGTTAAGACTTTCCAGTTGAAAATAACAGAAACTGAAACCACACTGGCTTAACGAAAAAAAGAGGTTTTAACAAGTCTAAGATCAGTCTCACTTCAAACACAGATCCAGGTGCGCAAAGGGTTTCATCAGGCTCTTTCTCCTCCCAGTCTGCTTTTTCACTCCAGTTCCCAGGCCACCTCCTCTCAAGGATGGCCAGCGGCAGCTCCAGGCTTAGTCAACTCTGTGGGAAGAGGGGTCTTTTTTTGCCAAGAGTCCCAACTAAGTTCTCAGCCTCGGGTCTCATTTCCATTCCCAAACCACTCACTGTGGTCAGAAGGATGGCGCTTTACAACTGGCCTGGTGTGCCAGCAGGCTTTTAGAAAATTTGGCTGATAAACATCCCACAGAGGATTTCTGGACTCAGGCTATGTGACAGTTCTCTTTGGGCAGAAATGTAAAGGCCTTTTGTTGAAAACCCCCTTTGAGAATTCTTATTGCTCACTTCAATACTTCATGAGAGAACCATTTTATTAATTAGAGCTGGGCAGAAAATTTATACTGAATCTTGGTCAAAGATGCTTAAAATACCAGTCTTGGTTCATATGTTGCTCCTCAGAGCCTACAGTGGATTCTGCCTTATTCAAAGCACACTAATCAAAAGTGTGGGAGAAATTATTTTACCAAAGGAATCCCAGGGTGAATTTACCAGAAGGGGGAAATGGATGCTGGGTAGGCAAAAACAAGCTCTACCTAATGCTTATCATACTCCCTAACACACAGAACTTGATAAATTTTATGTCTCTACAATGCTCAATAAATATTTTTGAATACCTACAACACATAAATTGAAGAAAGTGGGGAAAACCACTAGACCATTCATGTATGACCTAAATCAAATCCCTTATGACTATAGTGGAAGTGAGAAATAGATTTAAGGGACTAGATCTGATAGACAGAGTGCCTGATGAACTATGGACGAGGTTTGTGATATTGTATAGGAGACAGGAGTCAAGACCATCCCCAAGAAAAATAAATGCAAAAAAGCAAAATGGCTGTCTGAGGAGGCCTTACAAATAGCTGTGAAAAGAAGAGAAGCCAAAAGCAAAGGAGAAAAAGAAAGATATAGCCATTTGAATGCAGAGTTCCAAAGAATAGCAAGGAGAGATTAAAAAGCCTTCCTCAGCGATCAACGCAAAGAAATAAAGGAAAACAACAGAATGGGAAAGACTAGAGATCTCTTCAAGAAAGTTAGAGATACCAAGGGAACATTTCATTCAAAGATGGGCACAATAAACGGCAGAAATGGTATGGACCTAACAAAAGCAGAAAATATTGAGAAGAGGTGGCAAGAATACACTGAAGAACTGTATAAAAAAGATCTTCGCGACCCAGAGAATCACAATGGTGTGATCACTCACACTCACCTAGAGCCAGACATCCTGGAATGTGAAGTCAAGTGGGCCTTAGGAAGCATCGCTACAAAAAAAGCTAGTGGGGGTGATGGAATTCCAGTTGAGCTATTCCAAATCCTGAAAGATGATGCTTGAAAGTGCTGCACTCAATATGCCAGCAAATTTGGAAAACTCAGCAGTGGCCACAGGACTGGAAAAGGTCAGTTTTCATTCCAATCCCAAAGAAAGGCAATGCCAAAGAATGCTCAAACTACTGCACAATTGCACTCATCTCACATGCTAGTAAAGTAATGCTCAAAATTCTCCAAGCCAGGCTTCAGCAATACGTGAAACATGAACTTCCAGATGTTCAAGCTGGTTCTAGAAAAGGCAGAAGAACCAGAGATCAAATTGCCAACATCTGCTGGATCATGGAAAAAGCAAGAGAGTTCCAGAAAAACATCTATTTCTGCTTTATTGACTATGCCAAAGCCTTTGCCTGTGTGGATCACAACAACTGGAAAATTCTGAAAGAGATGGGAATACCAGACCACCTGACCTGCCTCTTGAGAAACCTGTATGCAGGTCAGGAAGCAACAGTTAGAACTGGACATGGAACAACAGGCTGGTTCCAAATAGGAAAAGGAGTACGTCAAAGGCTGCATATTGTCACCCTGCTTTTTAACTTCTATTCAGAGTACATCATGAGAAACGCTGGGCTGGAAGAAGCACAAGCTGGAATCAAGATTGCTGGGAGAAATATCAATAACTTCAGATATACAGATGATACCACCCTTATGGCAGAAAGTGAAGAGAAACTAAAAAGCCTCTTGATGAAGGTGAAAGTGGAGAATGAAAAAGTTGGCTTAAAGCTCAACATTCAGAAAACAAAGATCATGGCATCCAGTCCCATCACTTCATGGCACATAGAAGGGAAACAGTGGCTGACTTTGTGCCTGGTCGGCTGCCATCTCTGGGGTCGCTCAGAGTCGGACACGACTGAAGGGACTTAGCAGTAGCAGCAGCAGCAAAATCACTGCAGATGGTGATTGCAGCCATGAAATTAAAATACGCTTACTCCTTGGAAGGAAAGTTATGACCAACCTAGATAGCATATTGAAAAGCAGAGACATTACTTTGTCAACAAAGGTCCATTTAGGAAAGGCTATGGTTTTTCCAGTGGTCATGTATGGATATGAGAGTTGGACTATAAAGAAAGCTGAGCACTGAAGAATTGATGCTTTTGAACTGTGGTGTTGGAGAAGACTCTTGAGAGTCCCTTGGACTGCAAGAAGATCCAACCAGTCCATCCTAAAGGAGATCAGTCCTGGGTGTTCATTGGAAGGTCTGATGTTGACGCTGAAACTCCAATACTTTGGCCACCTGATGCAAAGAGCTGACTCATTTGAAAAGACACTGATGCTGGGAAAGATTGAGGGCAGGAGGAGAAGGGGACAATAGAGGATGAGATGGTTGAATGGCATCACCAACTCAATGGACGTGGGTTTGGGTGGACTCCAGAAGTTGGTGATGGACAGGGAGGCCTGGCGTGCTGCGGTTCATGGGGTCACAAAGAGTTGGGCACAACTAAGGAACTGAATTGAACTGAACAACAGATAAGGGACTGTCAAAGTTAGCAGGGAAATAGTGACTGTGTCCTCAAGAAGCTTAGGGTGTAGCAGAGAGAGGAGAACATACAGAAATTAAAGAGGTGATTTTATTGCTGTTGAGCAGTTCATACTAGGATCAGATGAAGTTGCTATGGGAACAACAGCAGGGCAGGAGTAAGAGTCTTGAGGCAGGAAGAAGCTTCCCAGGGGAGGCAGCATCTACACGGAGCTTCCAGAAGAATGGGAGGAGTTAGTGAGAGAAAAGAGGCAGAGTCCTCCAGGTCTGTGTCCATTGGCTGCCTGAGCCTAAATTTTTTCATCTTGTACAAGACCAGTAAAGATTAGATATCTTTAGCCCAACTCAAGGGCTGCTGAAGTCAAAAGAGAGAAAGTGGGCAGCTGAAACATTCTGCTGCAATTTTGAAAGCCTACCAGCAGAGTAGAATATTCTTGGCCTGAGTATTCATTTTGGAGACACTTCGTGAAAAACATTGCTTAACAAGAGGAAGTCAAACAAAAGTTTAATAACATGTATACATGAGAGACACAGGAAAACTGATAACTCCCCCAAAATACGAATTTTAGGAACACCATTATAAGTGAACAACCAAAATAAATCTTATTTTGAATGTTAATAAAACAAGATTTACTTTGGTTATTAAATAAAACAAACATTTAAATAAATAAGCAAGTAAGATTTATTTCTAAACAAAAAACATAAGATTTCCTGGATAATGAGTTTAGCCAAGACTCTTACCTATGTGGATGGGACCTGGTGTGGATAATCATAAACCCAGGAGCTGGCTCAAGGAACAGGGACTTGGGCTGGAGGAAATCCAGGCAGAGCTGGGGAGGGAGCGTGAGGACCTTGCTGGCGAGCTTAAGCCCGGGCAGGTGGAAAGACAGGGAGGGAGGAGGCAAGGGCAAGTAGGGCCACACTTCGGTGGATCTTAGAAGTACAAGCTTTAGATGAGTCGGGAGAACTGAAACCATTGTGCCCCAGCAACCCATGCTTCAGAAAAATCCATGCTTCCAGAATTCTGTCACAAGTTATAGAATCCAACTTAAAGTGGCTTATAGAAATTTAAACAAGAAATTTGGATTTGTTAGAAGGATGCTGGACTGTTTCAGATTGCAGAACATGTTGGAAACCAAGCTTTCTCCTAGCTTAGACACTCCATTTCTTTTACATTAAAGCAACTGTGATACTATTGACCATGGGGATGTTATGGGGAGGTGGGCCAAAATCTTGCTTTGCTTTGACCTGTCCTTCTACCTCTTATAGTTTCTTTTTCTATTTTCATTGAGCCTTGAGTTGAGACTTTTCTATACTTTGAGTCATTGGAAGGAAAATTTTTGTGAGGAAAAAACAAACAAGCAAAACATAATCAAATGAAACTATTTAGGAAAATTCAACAACCCTGGCCTAGAATGAAAGACTCCATGGTATTTGGAGAAGGGATGGAAGTGATCTACTTTAGAAATATTTAGTGTTTTCTGCAATAACAAATGACATCTGGAAATCAAACCTTGAATGCCTGTGTAGATTTTGAGAGATGGGGAGGATCTACAAGATAGGGGTTCTGTGTGGAAGCAGCCACATTGCTTTTGATCTTGACAAAAGGATCAACTCAGCTGTGGATCCTATAATCTTAGATCTTTAGCTCTTCCACTTCTTCTCTTGAGTTCTTCATCCTGATATTAGAAAAGTTCCAATTTTTTACTGAGTGTGTTGTTAGCTGTAGGCGCGTCCTCTGTGACCTTTATTATGTTGATGTATATTTCTTCTACTCCAAACTGTTGAGGGTTATTACCATGTAGGTAGTTGTATTTTGTCAAATGCATTTTTTACATCTATTGAGATGATCATGTGAATTTTATTTTTCATTCTATTAATGTGGTGCCTCAGATTTATTGAGTTGTATATGTTGAACCATCTTTGCATTCCAAGGATAAACCCTACTTGGTCATGGTGTATAATCCTTCTGAAACATCCTTGGATTCAATTTGCTGTGAGTTTGTTGATGATTTTACATCTGTATTGATCAGGGATAATGGTCTATCATTTTCTTTTCTTGTAATGTCCTCATCTGGCTTTAGTATCAGGGTAATGCTAACCAGGTTATTCTTAACTCAAAGAATAACTTGGCTACTTGAAGAGGTTTCTCTGACTGCTGTCCTTAAAGTGGCACTAGAATAGACTGCTTTCAAAAATAGCAGTAATTTTTCATCCCTGTCTGTATGCATTCCCCTTAAGAGCTCCTCCCATAAAGAGGTGGGGTCTTGTCACTTTGATCTGGCCAATAGGATGAAACCACAGTGACATGAGAGCAGGCATGGCCTTCTGGAGGATGATGGTTCACGCGGGGGAGAACCCAGGTCCCTCAGCACAGTTCAGCTGATCATCATACACGTTAAAGACTCAAGTCAAGATTAGCAGAGTCATTGACCCAACGTGAAGCTGACCACTGATAAAGAAGTGAAGCTGACTGAGTCCAGGAGAGTCACCTAGGTGATATATAGCAGCAATAAATGCTGATTGTTTCAAGTTACTGAATTTTAGGATACTTTAATACATAGTAATAGCTGATACAGTCACTACTTTACAGGTCTTATCATTGTCTGAAATTACCATGTGTATTTATTCATCTGTTAGACTCTACCACTGTCAACTGGGCTTCCCAGGTGGTTAGGTGGTAGAGAATCCACTGGCCAATGCAGGAGACATGAGTTCAATCCCTGGGTTGGGAAGATCCCCTGGAGGAAGAAATGACAACCCACTCCAGTATTCTTGCTTGGGAAATCCCATGGACAGAGGAGCCTGGCGGGCTACAGTCCATGGAGTCTCAGAGTTCAGTACAACTTAGCGACTGAGCACACGTGCGCTACTGTAAGGGAAGCCCTCTCTTGGCCCTAGTAACCCAAAACCTGAACTAATGCATGATAGTCACTCAGTGAATATTTGTTAACTGGGAATAAATGGGAAGTAATACTCGAGAACCATGATGTATGCCTGTGTGCATGCTCAGTCATTTTGACTCTTTGCAGCCCCATAGACTACAGCCGGCCAGGCTCCTCTGGCCATGGAATTTTTCAGGCAAGAGTACTGGAGTGGGTTGTCATGTCCTTCTCCACGACACCTTCCAGACCCAAGGGTCGAGCCATGAGGTGGGCACCCACCACTATGTATGAGTCCTTTTACTTCCCTCTTTCTCCCTTTATTTCTCATTTCAGTCTTCTCAAGAGTCCTGTAAAGAAGATATTATTATTCTTGGTTTTCAAGTGAAAATCCCAAAAAAAGTCAAGTAACATGCACAAGTCCAATAATTCTTAAAAAAATCCGAGTGTACTGATGTGTATATAACATCTGTGGGCTGATCAAACTATTGGCATAGGATGACATACATTGCTTGGGAACAGTATATAATATTTCTATTGCTACTACTTTGAGTCGGTATATAATTATAGCTTCTAAAGATACTTAAGTTTCTAAAGATACTTAAGATCTAAATAATGCAAACTACAAGAAATTATAGCTGCAAATTATTGGTATGAGTCATTGATTTCCATTTACTGACTTAACTCAAAAGAAGATGTTGTGACCTGCTCTTCACTGCCCCCGTTGACAAGGAGTGCAAACTGTTGGTAGGTCTTGGAGATGCTCAGGTTTCCTGTGGGAACTCACGCAGAAGACCCTGTCACTGGGTGAGGCTATCTGTCACCCCCTGTGACCTGGTCAAGACCAGAACCTCAGGTCTCTCTGTTTCAGGCTAAATAGAGATTTCCCCTTCAGAGATGGGGACCAGAAGAATCAGGGTGCTCAGTGGGGCAAAACTGAGTAAGAGTGTTGAGACAAGGACATAATCTCGGTCACACTCAAGCAAACATTTGCTCTGGCCCCTAGGGGACTGGGATTGTGTGTGGATATTTTGGGGATAGAAATGAAGCAGGTTATGGAGAATTATTTTTAATATTGGTATATAATTTGCCCACTAAAAGGAAAGCTCTTAACCTATAGTTGCTGACAACAAGAACACCAAACAAGCACGGAACTGAACTCCTGTGGCCAGAGGACGGGGTGCTTGATCTGGGGGAATCTCATTTCATCTGCTCAAGCACTCCGTCCGGCATGCGGATAAAAATACACTTTCATGCTGCAATAAACAGAGTCTCAGAAAGGTTGCTTGACCCAAGGTTTTCCCACCTGGACAAGGTCACATTGATAATTTTTTTCCTTCTTATCTCAACTGGGTCCTGTAGAATTTGCCCCAGGGTTTTTTAACAGTTTTCTATAAATACTCAAACTTTTTAGACATCATCCTTCACTTCGTGTGTTGTTTTGAACACAATACTCATCTGCAACAATAAGGCATTTTCACTTTTATGATGGCTGATTACCATCTGAATAATAGAATCTATCCTAATTTTGAGTTAGAATTGGTGTCTGGCAATATATATTATGAAATATCATAATAATAGGAGCAATGCTCATTGGAAATAGCAACTTCAGAGGTGTTGGTGTCTAGGAAATCTTCCCTTTGAGCAAAAATAATGCCCTCATTTGCTCGCATGAGATTCTCCCATTGAAATAAATCTGACTTTGCTGTATAGTTTCCATTTAAAGTCACTTTATTCTATTTAAAATCATAGCCATTCATTTTGTAGTTTGCCCAGGAGGAAAGAGAAAGCAGAGACAAATATGAAATCAGTAAAAAAAAAACAAAAAGGGGAGTTTTGGCCATATGGTTATTTTAAATAAATATTTGGTTTGAAAAATGGGCAGCATTTGAATCCATTCCAATTTTTTCTCTACTGCTTTTTCTCGCCAAGAGAGGGGAATTAAACTTGACTGGCTCATATTTATCCTCCTGCCCAGAGACTTCCTGGATTATTTGCTGTTTTGGGGTTTGATGGCATAGTCTGTAGCCTCAGGAGAACTTACTCCAAAGGAAAGAACTATAATTTAAGTCAGTTTGATGTGAGGTCTGTATTTCTTTTATTTAATATCGTTAGTAAAGAGATTTTCTCTGAACAATTAGCTATTCTTTTGGTTCCTTCTATCTTGGTGGTCACTGACGATATTCTTGTGGACAAATACAGACCAGAGAATTATTTTCTCTAAAAACAAATAGGAAAAAAAATTAGTGTGTCCACATGTATTAGCTTCAAGAATGCCTCTTTCATGTCAATGCAGTTTAGGCTAGAATACCTTAAAGTCTGGGTCAAACTTTTGCCTTCAGTTCAGTCACTCAGTCGTGTCCAACTCTTTGCGACCCCATGGGCTGCTGCACACCAGGCTTCCCTGTCCACCACCAACTCCCAGAGCTCACTCAAACTCATGTCCATAGAGTCGGTGATGCTATCCAACCATCTCATCTTCTGTCATCCCCTTCTCCTCCTGCCTTCAATCTTTCCCAGCATCAGAGTCTTCTCAAATGAGTCAGCTCTTCGCATCAGGTGGCCAAAGTATTGGAGTTTCAGCTTCAGCATCAGTCCTTCCAATGAATATTCAGGACTGATTTCCTTTAGGATGGACTGGTTTGATCTCCTTGCAGTCCCAGAGACTCTCAAGAGTCTTCTCCAATACCACAGTTCAGAAGCATCAGCTCTTTTGCTTTAATACTGACAAAACAGGCAAACTCTAAACAATACAAACTAAAGAATCAGGGTAACATGGGGAGAAGAGCACTGTGTGGTTTTGTGGAATCAGATCTGAGTGTGTCGCTGCTGTCAACTAGGGGGCCAGGAGGAGCGCGTTGGCCTCCCGAGCCTCCCCGAGATCGAAAACATTGGTTATGGAGAGGCAGACAAACAGCAATGGGAACTATGGAAACATGACTGCTCCCGAAAAGCTCTGTGCAATTATAAGCCCAGGGAACACCCACGTAGCTCTCAAACCGGGCACCAAAGGAGGCAGAGACTGTTGACTTCTAAGTAAGCGACAATAGGAAAGGAAAAACCCAGCAGAGCTGAGCTTGCTCTTCCCAGCTGGGCCCAGAATAACACCGCTCTAAGAAAAAACAGGAAGCCTGGCAGTCAGGGAGCCCCAAATAAAAGCTGTGTTCTAGCAAATGTAGGGGGAAGATATAGTCTTTATTTCTTAAAGAAACTACTTGTTTACAATGTTATTTAGTGGGATGTATTATGTTCCAGCCAATGAAGAAGGAGATGCTGTAGCCACACATGTGGCAAGGTGTTTTAAAACACTGGCAAGAAGTGCTGTACAAAGAAGAGCTTCACGACCCAGATCATCACGATGGCGTGATCAATGACCTAGAGCCAGACATCCTGGAATGTGAAGTCAAGTGGGCCTTAGAAAGCATCACTATGAACAAAGCTAGTGGAGGTGATGGAATTCCAGTGGAGCTATTTCAAATCCTGAAAGATGATGCTGTGAAAGTGCTGCACTCCATATGCCAGCATATTTGGAAAACTCAGCAGTGGCCACAGGACTGGAAAAGGTCAGTTTTCATTCCAATCCCAAAGAAAGGCAATGCCAAAGAATGCTCAAACTACCGCACAATTGCACTCATCTCACATGCTAGTAAAGTAATGCTCAAAATTCTCCAAGCCAGGCTTCAGCAATACGTGAACCCTGAACTTCCAGATGTTCAAGCTGGTTCTAGAAAAGGCAGAGGAACCAGAGATCAAATTGCCAACATCCGCTGGATATCGAAAAAGCAAGAGAGTTCCAGAAAAACATCTATTTCTGCTTTATTGACTATGCCAAAGCCTTTGACTGTGTGGATCACAATAAACTGTGGAAAATTCTGAAAGAGATGGGAATACCAGACCACCTGACCTGCCTCTTGAGAAACCTGTATGCAGGTCAGGAAGCAACAGTTAGAACTGGACATGGAACAACAGACTGGTTCCAAATAGGAAAAGGAGCACGTCAAGGCTGTAGAGTACATCATGAGAAACACTGGGCTGGAGGAAACACAAGCTGGAATCAAGATTGCCAGGAGAAATATCAATAACCTCAGATATGCAGATGACACCACCCTTAAGGCAGAAAGTGAAGAGGCACTCAAAAGCCTCTTGATGAAAGTGAAAGTGGAGAGTGAAAAAGTTGGCTTAAAGCTCAACATTCAGAAAACAAAGATCATGGCATCTGGTCCCATCACTTCATGGCAAATAAATGGGAAAACAGTGGAAACAGTGTCAGACTTTATTTTCTGGGCTCCAAAATCACTGCAGATAGTGACTGCAGCCATGAAATTAGAAGGCGCTTACTCCTTGGAAGGAAAGTTATGACCAACCTAGATAGCATATTGAAAAGCAGAGACATTACTTTGCCAACAAAGGTCCATCTAGTCAAGGCTATGGTTTTCCAGTGATCACGTATGGATGTGAGAGTTGGACTGTGAAGAAGGCTGAGCACCGAAGAATTGATGCTTTTGAACTGTGGTGTTGGAGAAGACTCTTGAGAGTCCCTTGGACTGCACGGAGATCCAACCAGTGCATTCTGAAGGAGATAAGCCCTGGGATTTCTTTAGAAGGAATGATGCTAAAGCTGAAAACTCCAGTACTTTGGCCACCTCATGTGAAGAGTTGACTCATTGGAAAAGAGTCTGATGCTGGGAGGGATTGGGGGCAGGAGGAGAAGGGGACAACAGAGGATGAGATGGCTGGATGGCATCACTGACTTGATGGACGTGAGTCTGAGTGAACTCTGGGAGTTGGTGATGGACAGGGAGGCCTGGGGTGCTGTGATTCATGGGGTCGTAAAGAGTCGAACATGACTGAGTGACTGAACTGAACTGAACTGAACTGAACTAGCTGTGTGAGGTCATCGTAAGATGGTACTGATTTTCCAAGTCCTGGAGCAGATTCTCAGACTCTAACGTGCACAGTGCTATCACCCAGGGTCTTGTCAAAGCACAGTTTCGGATTCAGCAAGTCTGGGTGAGGCCTGAAACTCTGCATTTCTACCCATTCCCAAGTGATGACAGCTGTGCTCAACTACAAATCACATTTTGAGTTACAACATAATGAGCCAAAGGGAGGACAGTTTGGAACTAATTAGACTATATACACAGGGTATCATAGAACAAAATGAAGGACTTTGATCAGCATTTGAATGTGCCTGTTGCAATATGAGACTTAAAAAAGAACACTTGCTTTTAGAAGACTCCTTTTTCCCCTCTACCAAGCACAGCAGTTACACAGAAGCAGGATTTGGTAATATGCCGTTATCTCTGTCGATAGAGACCTCAGAGAGCAACAAGCAGGGAAGCCCCTTGACTCCGTGTCAGGTGCTGCATCTGCAGCGTCCAGAGGCCCCCGCTCACTTTTAGCATGAGGGCGGCTGCCGCAAACTACCCCCTGTCCTGCTGTATTAGTGTCCTGTGACCTCTATGACACGTTCTCACAAAGGTGGTGGTTTAAAACAACAAACACGTGTCTTTTCCCAGTTCTTCAGGCCGGAATTCCCCAATCCTTATTACTGGGCTGAGATTGAGGCATCCTGTGGACACCTATACCGCTTCCAGCCTCTGGTCACTGCCAGCCTTCCTCCACTCGCAGCCGCACCCCTCGATTCTTCAAGGGCAGCTCTGTCCTGCCATCGCCCTCTCCTCTGAGTGTGTCTGTACGGAACCTGTACCAGTCGCTCTCTTCTAAGCACGCTTGTGATTGCATTTAGGGCCCACGTGGAAAATCCAGGATAATCTACCCACTCCCCTGTACTTACATCTGCAAAGACCCCCTTTCTTCCTGAGAGTTAAAACTTGATAGCTTAGGGGGCTTTTACTCAGCCTGTCACGCACAGCCAAGCACTTTTGCACCGTTCCTGAGGTATGCTCAGGAAGATTTTAGACACGGGGTTCCTGGGCGATTGTCAGCTGAAGCATTGAGGCAGCCGTTTGGGTAGCAGTAGGTATCAGGGCAGATTGGTTCTCAAAGTGCATGCAGCCTTGCTCTGTTTACAGGGCATTTATAGATGACATTGTCTGCCAGGGAACTGAGGTTGCTGGGGAATGTATCTGCACAACCTGTCTCTTATAGCTCAGGTAATGAGCATTGTCCTAGATTTCAAACCAAAAGCTTTTCCTGGAGAACTAGAAGAAACCTTTTTTGTTGTTGCTATTCAAATGTTTAACATGCGTTTTTGAGATATAGTTACATGGGTCATTGCAAAGATAAGTATATAGAGGCATTTACACCTGTTACTCAGCTTCTGCCAATGATAACATAGCATATATTACATAGTATACTATCAAATCCAGCAAACTGACATCCATATACTCACAGAGCTTATTTGGAAGACACCTATTTGACACCGATTCAATAACGTGCTCAGTCACTAAGTCATGTCCAACTCTTTTGTGACCCCATGTACTGTATGTAGCTCCTCTGTCCATGGGATTTCCAGGCAAGAATACTGTAGCGGGGTGCTGTTTCCTCCTCCATGGGCTCTTCCAGACGCAGGGATTGAACTCACGTCTCCTGCATTGGCAGGCGGATTCTTTACCACAGAGACACCTGGACGACTTTAAAATTTTTAAATTACGTTTTCTACAAATAAATAGGGCAGATACCGTTATCACAGCCTGTTCCAGCACACTATTAGAGATAAAAGGCATCTGTGGCTCAGAGGTACAGGCGCACTCTCGCCAGGAGATGGCATCTGACATGTACGTTACGAACCTCACGAACCAGCGTCCCTTCTCCCTCCGGTGTCCCAGCATTTCATTTGCCACCATAGAGCGAGTGATGAAATAAATTTAAAAGCAAGAATCTGACATTAAACTTCACTTAAAGTCTGCAGTTGTTTACATGTGTAGTTAGGGCTTCAGCATGATGGGGTTTTGATTTTCATAGCAGAGTGTCATGAATTGTAATGAATTGTGCAGTGTTTTCAGGGAGGGTTATTATTTTCTGTGTAATGTTTGGAATATGAAGGTCTATCTGCTCTTCTTCGCCTGTTTTCTACTACTGGTGTTGTCAGCCTGGGGACAGGAGAGCATGCTCAGGGGAAAGGTGAGATGGGGCAGCTGCAGGGTGGGGCCTCTGCATTCTCCAGACCCTCTGTAAGAGGTCAGAACGTGGAGGCGGAAAAGCTCTTGGGGCCCAAAATAATAGCAACTGAGTAAATCCAAATATCTCCAAACATCCTCACGGTTACACTGATCGACAATAAAAGTAAGATTACACAAGTCCAATGCCTTTCGCAGAACAAACTTCACATTACCTGGAGATTTTGTTGTTCAGTCGCTCAGGCGTGTCCGACCCTTCATGACCCCACGGACTGCAATCTGCCTTGTCCTTTACTACCTCCGGAGTTTGCTCAAACTCATGTCCATTGAGTCGGTTGGTGATGCCATCCAGCCAGCTCATCCTCTGTCGTCCCCTTCTCCTCCTGCCCTCAATCTTTCCCAGCATCAGGGTCTTTTCCAGTGAGTCAGTTCTTCGCATCAGGTGGCCAGAGTATTGGAACTTCAGCTTCAGCATCAGTCCTTCCAATGAATATTCAGGGTTGATTTCCTTAAGGATGGACTGGTTGGATCTCCTTGCTATCCAAGGGACTCTCAAGAGACTTCTCCAACACCACAATTTGAAAGTGCCAGTTCTTCAGCTCTCAGTCTTCTTTATGGTCCAACTCTCACATCCATACATAACTACTGGAAAAACCAGAGCTTTGACTAGATGGACCTTTGTTGGCAAAGTAATGTCTCTGCTTTTTAGTATACTGTCTAGGTTGGTCATAGCTTTTCTTCCAAGAAGCAAGCATCTATTAATTTCATGGCTGCAGTCACTGTCCACAGTGATTTTGAATCCCAAGAAAATTAAGTCTGTATCTCTTTCCGTTGTTTCCACATCTATTTGCCATGAAATGATGGGACTGGATGCCATGATCTTTGGTTTTTGAATGTTGAGCTTTAAACCAACTTTTTCACTCTCCTCTTTCACTCTCATCAAGAGGCTCTTTAGCTCCTCTTCCCTTTCTGCCATAAGGGTGGTGTCATCTGCATATCTGAGGTTATTGATATTTCTCCCGCCAATCTTGATTCCAGCTTGAGCTTCTTCCAGCCCAGCGTTTCTCATGATGTACTCTGCATAGAAGTTAAATAAGCAGGGTGACAACACACAGCCTTGATGTGCCCTTTTCCGATTTTGATCCAGTCCATTGTTCCATGTCTGGTTCTAACTGCTGCTTCTTGGCCTGCATACAGGTTTCTCAGGAGGCAGGTCAGGTTGTCTGGTAGTCCCATCTCTTTTAAGAGTTTTCCAGTTTGTTGTGATCCACACAAAGACTTTAATATAGTCAAAAACTTTAGTGTATTACCTGGGGGATAGGAAACTAAATACCACTTTCCACAGAAACTTTCCCTCACGTTGGGTCCCACTGTGTAAAAGAGAAAAGAAGGATAATGAGCTACAATTATCACCAGAAGAAAGAAAGACCACAAAAAGTACGACAGTGACAAGTAGTCCTGGTGGATCAGCACACTGACCGGGAAGGGCTGAGAGGGGCCAGGCCTGGGAGGCCTCCGGGAGGTGTCCTGGGAGGTGTCCGGGGCGGCCACACTTCCCGGAGAGGACCCTTTGGAAACCAGATGGAGCTGTTTGAAAACATGATAATGGGCCGGGAAGGGTTTAAGTTCCGTGAGGCAAAAGAAAACCCCAGATCAGACCTTGTCCCCCAAAGAGGGGAGCACATCTAGCGGGGAGTGCCGGCTCACGTTACACCTCAGGAGCGTGTGTGGAACCGCTTGGGGCGTGCTGGCCCACGGTACACCTCAGGAGCGTGTGTGGAACCGCTCGGGCGGGTGAGGCAAGGGGAAAAATAGGCAGCAGGTGAGCCTGTCTCTATGTACAACTTTGTTCTTTTGACTCGTGGATTTTTACATTCTCCCTGATTTCTAAAAACACTGCAGGAAATCCTGATTATTTTCAGGACCGAGTGTTTCAACGCTTCCTAACTTGTGTCCGCCTCCTTTCACCCTGCTCGAGTCTTGTCTGGGGCGCTCCTGAGCAGAGGCTGGGGTCTGGGGCTGTCCCCGCCGGGCTGCCTTGGGGGGAGATGGACATTCCAGATTTCCAGCTCTCTACAAGCTGGGGGAGCAGCTCTAGGGGCCCCCAGGTCATCTGAGGATGAACTGCAGAAGCTCACTGTTGGATGGGAGAGCAGAGGAAAGGGCTGGGGGCAGAGGTACCCAAAACAGCAGAGAAGAACTGATGGGGACCAGGGACAGCCACGTCGTTTGCTCTGCAGGCTGTTTTCCAGTAATCACCTCTCGCACGCCGCTCGGCTGGATCCCTGCGCCAGCCTCCGGGTCATCATTCACAGTCCTTCTCTGGACTCAGAGGCCTGTTACCCCAGCCATAGTGAGACTGCCACAGAATGGCTGTTCAGGACGGCTGCCCTGGGTGGGGCTGACCGAGAAGCCAGCCCTGGTGTGTCTTTTTTTTCTTCCCCAGACTTCATTAGAACTACTGACCTAAATGAGTTATGGCTTCTTCTCTCTGCCTTGTCTGCTTCCAGGGGATCTGGCAGGGTCAGGAGGATGAATCAGCACAAATGTGGGGCCATTATTGGAAAACACATTCAGAGTAAATAACAGACTGAAAGTAGATAAAAGGCATAATCTTTGCACCGAACATCGCCACACGTTTCCTGTATGGAATCTCTGCAGCTCTTCCTTGTAGGATGGGAGACTGGGTATCAGTGAAGATAACCAGCAAAAATCCACCTGCCCCACAAAATTGAGGGAAAAACATAATCATATTTTTTTTTCCTGAAAGTAAATGGCACATTAGTCTATGGCATACATTCAGAAATGTGCTCAAGTTATAGTGTACAACTCAACATATTTTCACAAAATCACCCATGCGACCAGCACTAGCTCAGGAACTGCAGCTAGAAGCCCCTGAGCATCTGCTCCCAGTGAGCAGCCTCCCCAGACAACCGCTCTGCCTACCACCTAACTCTGTAGATTAGTAGCCTGGGCTCCTGCTTCATATAATGAAATTGTGCAGCGTGTCCTGTCTTCTGTCTGGCTTCTTTTGCACAAATTTTATGTGTGTGAGATTCCCTCATATGTTGTTGTTTATAGCAATACTTTGTTTATTAATATTTTCATTGCTTTAAAATATTCCCTTCATGAATATACTCCAATTTAGTCCACTGTTTATAGTGGATGGACTTTTGCTTTGATTTTGGCTTGGGGCTGTGAGGAATATGGCAGCTATGAGCATTCTTGTGTGTGTGCATTCTTGCGTTCTAGGACATGTAGAGACCTTCTGCTGGATTATACATAGAAATTAAATTGCTGTGGTTTACAGAGTTTTATTGGCATTTGTATGTTTATGAGTACAATTGTGTATGTACAGCTCAGGACAGGGTTGCTTGAAACAAGCAAGATGTCCCCTCTCATAGCTTGGGTATCATTTAATTCAAATTCCACTTTCAGGAGAGCATTTTCTAATATGGCAACCCCTTATGCTAAGCTAATTATAGTATATCATATATCACAGTGACCTTGTTAGGCAACTTAAATGATTACTTCTATATACCGACACATTGTGAACCCATTTTCAAAGCTAAGGGTGGCAACATAACAATGTAGTGTCCGATCAATCTCTAAGAGGCACGTAGGTGATCTCCAGGACTGACAGCCCACTAAGGAAGATAGTAGAGATTGCTCATCTATTCAGAGCTCTCTGCTCTTCATATTTTTAATCAGTTGCAAATTCTGACATGTCTCACTTCTTTTAAGAGTCGTGTTTAATTTTTTTTTCCTGATTATAAAATTCATCTGCAAATTGTTTTGAAAAAAAATAGATTCCTAGTCCAACTCGGAGAAGGCAATGGCACCCCACTCCAGTACTCTTGCATGGAAAATCCCATGGATGGAGGAGACTGGTAGGCTGCAGTCCATGGGGTTGCTAAGAGTCGGACACGACTAAGCGACTTCACTTTCACTTTTCACTTTCATGCATTGGAGAAGGACATGGCAACCCACTCCAGTGTTCTTGCCTGGAGAATCCCGGGGACGGCGGAGCCTGGTGGGCTGCTGTCTATGGGGTCGCACAGAGTCGGACACGACTGAAGTGACTTAGTAGTAGTAGTAGTAGTCCAACTAGATCAGGTACTATGAGAAGGAACCTGAGAATGACTTTTTTCCAACACTGATTTTATAATCAGGCGAGATGTGGAAACAGTGAAAAAGAGTATTACAAATCATTGCCTACTTGGTACACTCAATTGTATGTGTAGAGTCACAATCTCTGAGGCTGTCTTTAAAACAAAGACATGGGTACCCAATAAATGGTGTGTGCGGTGTGTGTGTGTGTAGAATAAATTACTAATTATTCCATTTTATTTAGTTCTTTGATACCACTGGTCATTCATGTAGTGTTTTCATTCATTTAACAGATCTGTTGAGTGTCCACAAAAAAACTGTATTTTTTAAAGTTTCACATGCTGCATGAAAGAATTCTAGATATGACACTCCTACAAGTAGCTAAATCGTAAATCATGATGATGTAGAAACAAAGTTCTGTATGAGTGTTTGGAAGGTGGAAATAATTCTGAACAACCTTTGGCCTTTCCTGCTTCAATTTCCCGTCTCCTGCACGCACACCAGAGCACCAGTCACTTGAGTTCACGGGGATCCACACTCACCATTTCCATTTACTCAAAGTGTAAATCTACAGGGTAAAGTTCACACATTTGCAGGTCAAAATAGGAAACAGAAATAAGAGCCATAGCACACAAGGTGGGTTTGTCAGCTTTCCGCTTCATTTCCAGCTGCTTCAAGACAAGAAAGCGGTCTGCCTACCCAGCGTTCGTTCTCCAAATCCCAGAACAGAGCCTGCAGTGTGGCAGGGGCTCAGTCAACACTTTCTGAATGAAGGGCGAAAAGATACAGCAGAATTTAGCTACATTGTCAAGGACGAAGTAGAGTCATATGACCCCTAAAATGGATCTACTCTTTGACCCTGTAATTCTACCTTTGAGGAAAGAATCTCAGAGAAGAAAATCACTGGTGGCTTGTAGATAACATTTGACTATGCAGGTATCATCGATATTCAGGGCAATGAAGTAGAACAGAACGTTTAACATTTGGGTGGATGTAGACCCTGGAATCAGAAAGTGCTGAAATTGACTCTCACCCTGCCGCTTGCTGAGTGAACTAAGGTTTCAGTGCTTGTGACACCTGGTTGGCAATAATAAAGTCCACGTTCATAAGACAGTGGAGAGGGTCGCATGAGGTAATTCAGGGAAAGCTTGTTGCACAGAGCGTGGCACACGGTGCCGATTCTGTACGTAGGGGCAGCTTGCCATCAGCCCGAGTCAGAGAAAGCCAGTCCACATGCTGAGACTTGCCTGCGCTCTGTCGTAATGCTGGCACAGGAAGGGTAAACCTACGGTGATTAGAAGTGTCAGTGGTGGCCTTTCGCGCCGTTCCACATCTGACCCACACAAGCATATAGGGCAGCTCTGTGAGATGCTGTTATCACTGTCATCATTACTGTTAGTGTTGCTCTATTTCTCAAAATTCCCTTTCATGGATCACAGCCTGGTCGTGGCGAAGGGGCTTGTGTAACTCATTGAAGCTATGAGCCATGCCGTGCAGGGTCAGCCAAGACAGATGGGTCATGGTGAGGAGTTCTGACAAAATGTGGTCCACTGGAGGAGGAACTGGCAACCCTCTCCAGTATTCTTGCCTGGAGAACCCCATCAGTTCAGTTCAGCTCAGTTCAGTCGCTCAGGCGTGTCCGACTCTTCCCGGCCCCATGAATCGCAGCATGCCAGGCCTCCCTGTCCATCACCAACTCCCAGAGTTCACTCAGACTCACGTCCATCAAGTCAGTGATGCCATCCAGCCATCTCATCCTCTGTCGTCCCCTTCTCCTCCAGCCCCCAATCCCTCCCAGCATCAGAGTCTTTCCTAATGAGTCAACTCTTCACATGAGGTGGCCAAAGTACTGGAGTTTCAGCTTTAGCATCATTCCTTCCAAAGAAATCCCAGGGCTGATCTCCTTCAGAATGCACTGGTTGGATCTCCTTGCAGTCCAAGGGACTCTCAAGAGTCTTCTCCAACACCACAGTTCAAACGCATCAATTCTTCGGCGCTCAGCTTTCTTCACAGTCCAACTCTCACATCCATACATGACCACAAGAAAAACCGTAGCCTTGACTAGATGGACCTTTGTTGAACTAAGGTCCTTTGTGAACTAAGCAAAGTAATGTCTCTGCTTTTCAATATGCTACCTAGGTTGGTCGTAACTTTCCTTCCAAGGAGTAAGCGTCTTTTAATTTCATGGCTGCAGTCACCATCTGCAGTGATTTTGGAGCCCAGAAAAATAAAGTGTGACACTGTTTCCACTGTTGCCCCATCTGTTTCCCATGAAGTGATGGGATCGGGTGCCATGATCTTTGTTTTCTGAATGTTGAGCTTTAAGCCAACTTTTTCACTCTCCACTTTCACTTTCATCAAGAGGCTTTTTAGTTCCTCTTCACTTTCTGCCATACATGACCATATGTATGGAGAACATATGGTTCTATGGAGAACCCCATAGACAGTATGAAAAGGCAAAGAAATATGACACCAGAAGATGGGTCTTCCAGTTTGGAAGGTGTCCAGTGTGCTACTGGGAAAGAGTAAAGGGCAATTACTATCAAATCCAGTAAGAATGGGGCTTCCCATCTAGCACAGTGGTAAAGAATCCACCTGCAAATGTAGGAGATGGAAGAAATGAGGGATCAAAACTTGGGTCAGGAAGATCCCCTTGAATAGGAAATGACAACTCACTCCAGTATTCTTATCTGGAAAATTCCATGAACAGAGGAGACTGGCAGGCTACAGTCTATGGGGTCAGACACCACTGAGTGACTGAGCACACACTCATACCAGTAAAAATGAAGTGGCTGGGCCAAAGGGGAATGACACTCAGCTGTGGATGTGTCTGCTGGTGAAATCCAAGTCCAACACTGTAGAGGACAGTACTGCACAGTAATCTGGAGTGTTAGGTCCCTGAGTCAGGGTAACCTGGACATGGACAAGCAGGAGATGGCAAGAGTAGACACTGAAGTCTTAGGAATCTGTGAACTAAAACAGACGGGAATGGGCGAATTTAATTCAGACAACCTTTACATCTACTACTATAGGCAAGAATCCTTTAGAAGAAATGGAGTAGCCCTGATAGTCAACAGAAGAGTCCAAAGTGCAGTACTTGGGTACAGTCTCAAAAATGACAGAAAGATCTCAGTTCATTTCCAAGGCAAACCATTCAATATCACAGTAATCCAAGTCTATGCCCTAACCGGAGAAGGCAATGGCACCCCACTCCAGTACTCTTGCCTGGAAAATCCCATGGACGGAGGAGCCTCGTAGGCTCCAGTCCATGGGGTCACTAAGAGTCAGGCACGACTGAGCGACTTTACTTTCACTTTTCACTTTCATGCATTGGAGAAGGAAATGGCAACCCACTCCAGTATTCTTGCCTGGAGAATCCCAGGGACAGAGGAGCTTAGTGGGCTGCTGTCTATGGTGTCGCAGAGTCGGACACGACTGAAGCGACTTAGCAGCAGCAGCAGCAGCATGCCCTAACCACTGATGCTGAAGAAGCTGAAACTGACTGGTTCTATGAAGACCTACAACACTTTCTAGAACTAACAGCCCCCCCTCCCACAAAACCAAATATGTCCTTTACATCATAGGGGATTGGAATGCAACAGTAGGCAGTCAAGAGATACCTGGAGTAACAGACAAGTTTCTCCTTGGAGTACAAAATGAAGCAGGGCAAAGGCTGACTCAGTTTTGTCAAGAGAACACACTGGTCATAGCAAACACCCTCTTCTAACAACACAAAAGAAGAATCTACACGTGGAGATCACCAGATGGTTCATACTGAAATCAGATTGATTACATTCTTTGCAGCTGAAGATGGAGAAGCTCTATACAGTCAGCCAAAACAAGACTGGGAGCTGACTGTGGCTCAGATCATGAACTCCTTATTGCAAAATTCAGATTTAAATTGAAGAAAGGAGGGCAGCAAAGGATGAGATGTCTGGATAGCATCACCAACTCAATGGACTTGAGTTTGGGCAAACTCCAGAAGATAGTGGTGGACAGAGGAGCCTGGTGTGCTACAATCCATGGGATCACAAAGAGTCGGGCACAACTTTGCAACTGAACAACAGCAGGTTCTCAAAATAATACCCTAGAAGAAGAAAGTATCTTAAGTATTCCAAAACTGGTTAATCTACTTGTTAATTTATACATGACCATTACTAAATTTTATTGGGAGAAATTTTACCAGAAAATACGTATAATATAGTGTTACATACACAAATAGAACCCCAAGTTGTAATTAAACTAGATGATCACTATTTATGTATAAAGTGGTTGTTCATGGCTTCCCTGGTGGCTCAGATGATAAGGAATATGCCTGCAATGCAGGAGACCTGAACTCAATCTCTGGGTCAGAAAAATTCCCTGGAAAAGGGAATGGCAATCTACACCAGTATTCTCGCCTGCATAAATCCACGGACAGAGGAGCCTGGCGAACTACAGGCCGTGGGGTCACAAAGAGTTGGACTGAGTGACTAACACTGTTTATATGTAAACACATGGTTTGTAAAATAATTATTGGAGTGACAGCATAGGATTATAGAAAACTGTTTCTAATTCAAAAACTGTATATTGATTCTTGCTATGGCATTAATGTCATAGACACACGCACATAAATATTTATATTCATCAGCTATAAAGGAACTTTCAGGGAATGAATTCAGTGTCTGAATTAGGAAGCTCATTTTCATCTAGATAATAGAAGGCCAGAGAGTTTGTTCTAAGAGTAGAAACTTCAGTTCTAATAATTTTGGCTCAGAAGTACAGTGGCAATAAGAACCAAGTGACTCTGATCCTTAGATCTTGGCTTGAGCTCTTTGTAAAATTTGTCATCTGAATTGAATTATTCAGATGGAAGAAATATTAGTAATGGAGTAATGGTTGGCCCTGTTCATATTAATGATGGAATAAACAAGGTTACATCATCTGTGGCCTATGGAGTCCCCACGGGGCTTCTGCACATATTATATCCATGGGGACACCACTCCCAATACAGGGAGGTTGGCATGGGATCCCCATTTTAATGATGAGAAAAATGAAACTCATAGGGGTCAAATGCCCTTTTCAGGGTCATGACACTATTAAGTGGCAGAAACTGGATGCAACCCAGGTTTCCTGATTCTAAGTCTGTCGTGCCAAGGTCAGAGGCTAAGCAATTGGGAGTTAACAGACATAAATAAACCATATTTTGGCTCACTTGGTTGAGTTGTCAAACCATGACCTAAATTTGCCTCCTTTTCCAAGGAGGCATTTCCACCTCCCTCTCCCACTTTCTTGAGAATGTCAATTAATCTCTGCTAATTTTGTTGAATCAGCAGCCAGACTAAAATAATCTCAGTAGGAGATAAATGTTTGTTCATTTTCTGGATGGGGAGTTAATTTCGAGACTTAATTATCAGGAAAGTTGTCCCTTTGTACTTGCAGTAACCTATGCCGAGTTGCAGAACACAATTAGTTGGTATAATTTCATTCCATGCTTGTGTGGCTGTAGGAGCTGCTGCCTGAGAAGGGGAGGTCAGGGAAGGAAGTTTAGGCACACTCTGCTGCTCTCTGGATGTGAGAAGCTGTTCTTCTGATGCTTCTCTGCCTCCAGGGGTGGTCCCTAACTCCTTGTCTTCCTGACTCTAAGAATGTGATTCTTGCAGACATGTGCACATATTAAGTTGTTTGCTTGTGTGTCTCTTCAAAGCCTGGGGCTTCACAGGTGGCTCAGTGGTAAAGAATCCACCTGCCAATACAGGAGACACCAGTTTGATCCCTGGGTCTGGAAGATCTCTTAGAGAGGGAAGTGGCAACCAACTCCAGTATTCTTGCCTGAGAATTCCCGTGGACAGAGGAGCCTGGTAGCTGCAGTGCATGGGGCCACAACTGAGCGCGCATGCATCTTCAAAGCCTATCACGAAGAGTGGGAATGGTGGGGTGGTGCACGACTGAGCGCGCATGCGTCTTCAAAGCCTATCACAAAGAGTGATGGGGCATGGTGGGGTGGTGGCTTCATCTCCTGAGAGAGCTTAAATTTAAGCTTTGATATTCTCTCCAAATAAGGATATACAGATAGGCGATTTTGTGGCTTAGTAGTTGAAAGTGTGGGTTTTAGAGTCAGGCTGCCACTTTCCAGTTCTGGGCCTCCTCTCAGTGACATGTAACTTTCGGCCACATGCAGTCTTTCTGTGACAGCATTTTCATCTTTATCGGGAGGATAGGGAGAATAATAACATGCACCTTTTTGGAACTGTTGGGGATAAAATGAAAATATACCTTTTAAGCACTAGAAACAACAAACTATTCCTATTTGTATGTTATAGTAAAAGCAGTAATTTATAAAGTGTAAGCAGTTAACATATACCACCAGGGGCTGTATTATTTTTATCTAATAGGGCATTTCTCCAAGTTTTTTGATGTATTTGATGTATTGAAAGCCTCGAGAAATGGAAATATTTCTCCTGCTGGAGAATTCCCTTTTTGAAACGTCCTTGTAGATTCATGTCTTCGTGTTTGTGATGAACATATAGATCTTCCCAACACCTACGGTTCTTTCCTGTTGATGTATGGCAGAAATCAAACCAATATTGTAAGGCAATCATCAATCAACTATAAATAAATGAATATTAAAAAGTAATCAAATCACAGTCACAGAAATGATTTAACCGAAATAATTCTAGACAAAGAATTCACTCTATTAAATACTTTAAGCCCTTTCCCCAGTCTACCAATCCATTATGGTGTAGACCTTGATTTCCAAAGTAAGAAATTAATCCTAAAGCCAGCTCAGGTGCTTCATCATGGTGCTTTTTCCTCACCATTCAGCCCCAGAGACCCTCCTCCTCTGAGTATCACTGAACACCTATAATTTCACTGTTGTGCTTTTCGCATTATATATTACATTATATCTTATGTTCGTGAGTATACACCCTTCCCCTTCGCTGGATTTTAAGCTCTTTTAAGGCAAGAACCGATTTGCAGTCCCTAGGTCAACTTCTGTCTCTGGCCTCTAAGCCTGTAAGTATTGTCTGTATTTCACCCCGTATCACTGCTTTTAACTCAGAGGCTCTGATAGTTTCCTTGTGTGTGCGCGCTCCGTCCCTCAGTCATGTCTGACTCTTTCTGACTCCATGGACTGTAGCCAGCCAGCCTCCTCTGTCCATGGGATTCTTCCCAGGCAAGCATACTGGAATGAGTTGCCATTTCCTCCTCCAGGGGATCTTCACAACCAAGGATCGAAACAGCAGCATCAGCCGGTGGATTCTTTACTAGTGAGCCACCTGGAAAAGCCAATTATTTCCTTAGGAGATCCATTTATAACAGGTGTTTCATGAGTTTCAGGAAAATACACACATCACTTTGGGGAAGGTTCTGATTATGAGTGGCCACCCTGCAGAGAATGCGTGTGACCCCTACCTTCTATTTTTCTTGCTGCCCTCCACTCTGCCCTGCTTAGAGTTCTGCACCCCCCTCACCCTGAGTCCCAGATTCTTCTGTCTCTAGTATTCTGGGTCTTTCCACTCTCTTTAGATGCCTGAAGGAGCAGCCAATCCCCCCCAGATAATTTGGGTGTAAACATTTTCTCCAAGCTCTATCTGCTTTGGTTTTCCCAGAGGAGCAACTGCCATTGCTGTAATGTGTATATAATAGGCACTTAACAAATGTTGCCTGGTGATGAAAAATACTTGTTTTGCCATAGAAGCAATCTTGGTAGAGGGTTTCTTGCTCTATGTTGATTACTTGTGTCCTTCCAGATTTGGAAATCTAGCCCTCAAACTGATGGCATTTGGAGATAGGACCTTTGGGAGGTGATTAGGTCATGAAGACAGAGCCCTCGTAGAGGGGTTAGTACCCTTGTGAAAGAGACCCTGGAAAGCTCCCTAGCCCTTTCCACTTCATGAGGTTAGAGAGAAGAGAGGGCCATTGGTGAGCAAACGGGCTCTCACCAACCACCGAATCTGCTGATGCTTCCAGCCCGGACTTCCCAGCCTCCAGCACTGTGAGAAGTCCTTGTCTGTTGTTAAAAATCCATTCTGTCTGTAGTATTCTGTACAGTAGCCCAAGCAGACCAAGATACCACCCCAGCAGAATTACTCAATAAAGGGATCTTACTAATAGTGGAAACACTTTAAGGAGAGGTCTGAGCTTAAGTTGGCAGCTACCGCTTTAACCAATAACCTCAGTTAGACATAATAATCACTGAGAAGTTCATGACTCTAATATCAAGCCTGGAAAATATTTGGAAGATTTTGCTTTTCTTATCCTTCATGCCTCGACTGTGTGGAAGGGTCACGGGTATTAAAGGGATGCTGAACCTCTACTCACATCCAAGCAGTGTGACTGTGCAGCCTCAGGGGTAAACAGAAAAGCTCAGCGGTAGTCCCTCTGTGTAGCAATTCCAGTCATGTTTCTCCATCTTTTCCCTTGTGATGGGTGAGGAGCTGAAAGTTCCCATCCCAGAGAGCAGAGAGAGCCCATGTTCTTCATAAGAAACAGCTGGGTTCTGGAGGAGAGAGCCTTCAAAATGAGGGTGGAGCTCTCCCAAACAGGCCTGGGGAGGAGATGTCATCTCTTTATGACTCAAGAGATTCAGGAGGTAAGATGCTCTGTAGAAAAGGGCTGTTGGGCTGGAGAGAGGCCCTGCGTTAGCACCAGAATGCCAGCCTCAGGTCTGGACGTGAACTCAGCCCTAGTGCGTTGTAAGCAGAATTAAGAGTACAGACCCAGACCCTCAGGTTAACATAGTAACAAAACTGTGCTGTATATCATGAGTGCTTGAGGATAGATTAGACCAGTGGTACCCAAGTGTGGGCTACAGGATATTTTAGATGCTACATAGCTTATTTTTTAATTTTTTATACACTTGTGTTTACTAAAATATGTAGAAAATAGTCAAACCCATGACTTCATACTTGGGGGGCAATCTACCACTCCAAATAGCCAGAACTGTACATGATGTGTTCAAGCATATCCAGAGTCGTTTCAAGATTTTGGTAACTGAAATTTTCACCAAAGCCATCTGCAATATAGGTAGTTCAGATAACGTGGTCTTCTAGTGTGGATCTGTGTAAACAGAATGTCCACATTCACATTCATATGTCTTTCAGGGATACAAGAAAGGAGGGGGGTTGGATTACTGAAATCCTGTGATGGAGGCATGTGAACAGGCAGCTTTAGGACATGGGTTAGACAACCACTTGGTGGAGATGTTGTTGCACAAGGGATTCAAGCACTCAGTGGGAGAAAGAGGACTTTGAGGTCCCTTTCCTGTTAGAGACCTGGGGCCTGGAGAAAGGGACTTTGTAAGGAAGAGATGTGGCAGTTGTCCAAGCACACAGGATCTCCTTGACGCTCTTGGAATGATTAGCACTGGCACATGGTGGGCGGGGCCAGTTTTCTTTAGGCGTCTGACACCAAGGAGGAGGCACACAATGAATAACCGTGTTACTCCCACAAAACATTTGCATGCCTGGCTGCCCCTTTGTTTCAACGAAAAATCTCTTGATAATCTTCACTACATAACACTCAACTCTGATGTATAAGCAGCATTTTTTTTCTAGTTTTATTAAACTGTCATTTTTCCAGATATGCAACTACTGTGTCATTTTCAGGACCATTGTATAAGGATGAAAATCTATTTTGGTTTATTATTAATTAACTTTTATTTTTATTGAAATTAGGGTATTTTATTGGTTTGTAAGAAATTGTGTGTTTATATATTATCTCTGATTTTTATATCTGGTTCTCTTTGAGGACCACACTTTCTCTTTTCATTGATAGAGCTTCTGTTTGTATTTTCCAAAGACCAGGCTCTGTGAGCTGAAGAAAGAATTTTATTCAGCACATGAGTCAAAGAAATTCTAAATACTGGAATTTCCAAAAAATTTTCATTAGAATTTCCACAACAAACCCTGCAGTTCTTTGGATTTCTGAACTATATTGGAACTGACTGATTATACAATTTTTAAGGGTGGCTTTCCATTTTTAGTTACTACAGAATATTGAGTATATTCCCCATGCTGAACAATACATCCTTGTAGCCTATTTTATACCCAATATGTGTACCCCTCCCACTCCCCTGTCCCAGCTGGCAACCACTAGTTTGCTCCCTTTATCTGTGTTTCTTTTTCATTGTATTCATAGGTGTGCTGTATTTTTTGGATGCCATATATAAGTGAAGTCGTACGGTATTTGTCTTTCTCCACCGACTCCTTTCACTTGGTATAATGCCCACCAGTCCCACCCGTGTTGTTGCGGATGGCAAACTTTCATTCTTTTATGCTGAGTAGTATTCCATGTGTGTGTCATGTATGTATAATATATGTCTTCTTTATCCATTCATCTTTGGGTGGACATTTAGGTTGCTTCCATATCTCAGCAATTGTGAATAGTACTGCCATGAACACTGGGGGGGGTGTGTATCTTTCAAATTAGTGTGTTTGTCTTTTTCAGATGTATGCCCAGGAGTGGAACTGCTGGGGTATTAGGTAGTTCCACTGTAAGTTTTTTGAGAAACCTCCATACTGTTTTCCACAGTGGCTGTGCCAGTTTGTGTTCTCACCAACAGGGTACGAGGGTCCCCTATGCTCCACATCTTTGCCAGCATATGTGATCTGTGTCCTTTTTGGTGACAGCCATTCTCACGAGTATAAGGTGATACCTCATTGTGGTTTGACTTGTGTCTCTCTGATGATTCCAGGTGTTGAATATCTTCCCACGTACCTTCTGGTCCTCTCGCTATCACCACAAGGAGGCATTTGTTTCAGAGAGGATTTCTACACCATTTCAACCCCAAGAGATCTTATCTAGTTCACTAGATAGTGGATTAAAGAAATATCCCTATTCTACAAAAATAATTAGCCCAAATATTCTCTCTAGCTTAGCTGTCTTCAGACTTTGGTGTACATTGAGTCACAGGTGCCACTTTTAGAAAATGCAGATTCGTGGGTCCCATCATCACAACTTTCATCTTAAAAAAGCATCTTCATGTTTCCGATACAGGTAGTTCATGATCCACAAGTCTATGAGCACTGCTTGAGATTGTATAAGTCACATTAGAGTTGAAGAGAAAAACAGACCAAACTTTGATATCTCACCTGTCAAAATACTCTTACAGGCCCCACAGATATAACAGACTCTGCTGTTTTGAGGGGTAGATTGAACCAATTTTTTAAAGACAAATTTTTAAATTGTTCTCCTGGCTTAAAGGGAATTTCCTAGTTTCAAATATATATACGTATGTGAATGCACTCAAGTGAGAAAAAAAACCAAAACAAAATGCATTTCTTTGCTAAATGATGTACTTCATTAGGTCACTTAAGTTCCAGGCTCTTATATTCATCTCAGTTTATGAAATTTGGTTAAAAGCAGAACAAATCAAATGAACTTTGCTTGATATTAATTTGAATCCATCAGAAAAAACTGTTCAAACTACAAAGGAAATTCCATCAATTTTAGGTCACTGAATCTCAGTCTTAGGTTTGGCAAAGGATGCACCAATACCCATGTGGCACTTCAGTTGCCACCTTTTGAGAAGAACTCCATTTATCTAAATTATTTAGAAAACCTACCTTTAGAAAGGCTGAAAATTAATTAGCTGAAGTGAATACAAGGTTAGTAAGTGCATTAGTCAAGGATCTTCAGAGAGATAGAACTTTGAGTAAACTGGGGGTGGATCAGAGATTATATAAAAAATCTTGCAAAAACAGCAGATACAAATATCTACCAAATGCAATCTTAAATTTTGGTTCAAACAGAACATTTGGAAATGGATTTATTGTAAGTATGTAATTAGAGCTATGTCTTAAATCTGAACTAAATCCCTTCTTTTAGTGTCTTTTTTCTTTGTAAGCTTTGTGAAAAGTGAAAGTGAAGTCGCTCAGTCGTGTCAGACTCTTAGCGACCCCATGGACTACAGCCCACCAGGCCCTCCGTCCATGGGATTTTCCAGGCAAGAGTTCTGGAGTGGGGTGCCATTGCCTTCTCCGTTAACAGTGGCTAGGCATATCATATTTACTTGGAGCTGGTATACTTGGTGACAGCCTTAGTGCCCTCGGACATGGTGTGCTTGGCCAGCTCCCCAGGTAGCAGCAAGTGCATGGCGGCCTGGATCTCCCTGGATGTGATAGTCGAGCACTTGTTGTAATGCGCCAGGCGCGATGCCTCACCAGCGATGCACTCGAAAATGTCTTTGACGAAGGAGTTCGTGATTCCCATGGCCTTGGAGGAGATGCTGGTGTCCAGATGGACTTGCTTCAGCACCTTGTACACATACACGGAGTAGCTCTCCTTGCAGCTGTGCTTGCGCTTCTTGCCGTCCTTCTTCTGGGCCTTGGTCACAGCTTTTTTAGAGCCCTTTTTAGGGGCAGGAGCAGATTTAGCCGGTTCAGGCATATTTGTAATGACAATATCCAACAACACAGAAAGATCTTGAAAATGCTAATAAATCATGTTAATTTTTTAAACTGCATGTTATGTTGAAATAAAAGCAAAGTACAATGAAAACAAACAACTCAAGAGACTTTCTTCCCAACAGACTTCCTCTCTCTTCCTCTCCCCCTCTCTCTCATAGATATAAAATAATTAAATAATTGGCTTACATGATTATGTGCTGTGCTGAGTCGTTCAGTCGTGTCTGACCCTTTGAGACTCTATGGACTGTAGCCCACCAGGCTCCTCTGTCCATGGGATTTCCTAGGCAAGAATACTGGAGTGGTTGCCATGCCCTCCTTCAGGGGATCTCCCAGACCCAGGGATCAAACCTGCATCTCTTGCATCTCCTGCATCGGCAGGCGGGTTCTCTATCCCTAGTGCCACCTGGGAAGCCCTCATATGGTTATAGGAGATGGCAAGTCTGAAATCCTGGCAAGCTGGGAATCCCAGCAGGAGTTGCTGCTGTAGTCTTGACTCCAATGGCAGTTTAAAGGCAGAATTCCTTCCATAGCAGGAGCTTTTGCTGTTGTTGCTTATGTGCTGTGCTAAGTCGCTTCAGTCATGTCTGACTCTTTTGTGAACCCATGGACTGTAGCCTGCAAGGCTTCTCTGTCCATGGGATTTTCCTGGCGAGAATACTGGAGTGGGTTGCTATGTCCTACTCCAGGGGATCTTCCCAACCCATGGGTTGAACCCAGGTCTCCTGCATTGCAGGCAGATTCTTTGAGCCACCAGGGAAGCTCTACTTAAAAGCCACTAATTTAAATGTTCATTGTGTGTCAGTTGCTCAGTCATGTCCAACTCTTCGCGACCCCATGGACTGTAGCCCACAAGGCTCCTCTGTCCACGGAATTCTCCAGGCAAGAATACTGGAGTGGGTAGCCATTTCCTTCTCCAAAATGTTCATTACCTCTAAAAAATACACTTTTCCAGTAATACCTAGACTGGTGCTTTACTGGGAGGGTACCATAGTCTACCAAGTTGACACATAAAATCGCTGTAAGCTAAATAGTGAAGAACCAAAATGGACGATGATGGAAGCCTTCCGCTGGAAACTGGTATTGTCTTTGAAAGCTGTGACACTCCTAAAGTTGGAAAATGCCTGTTGCAGAGGACATCTTGGCCATCCTCCATGCCATAAACTAATTAACAGGTTGTGTTTATAAGGAGATGAGAAAAAGGTTTAAAACTCAAGGACTCTTCAAATCAGACAGAGATTTGTCTGCATTCCGCACACCATCCGGACTCTCTCCAGGGCATCTAGTGGTCACGCTGGCATGTAAGATGGGCAGTTCTTCCCCACCCACCCCCCATTGTTTATACCAGCTGTGACTCGCAGTGTTGCCATCCAATTTCAGGCTTTCTTTTTTTATCTTTTTGTAACATTACAGGATTATAATTTAGTTCTTAGCACCCTTATCTTATAATTATAAAACCAAATTTCCAATCAATTCGGCTGTTGCCCTGGTGGCTTGGAGGTTAAAGCATCTTCCTGCAATGCGGGAAACCTGGGTTCGATCCCTGGATCCGGAAGATCCCCTGAAGAAGGAAATGGCAGCCTACTCCAGTATTCTTGGCTGGAGAATCCCATGGATGGAGGAGCTTGTGGGCTACAGTCCATGGGGTCACAAAGAGTCGGACACGACTGAATGACCTCACTTTCACTTTATTGTATCTTATAACTTGACTATAACTCTGAATCAAAACATGACTTTTCTTTGTACAGGGCTATTTTTAAAAAGGGACATGTGTGATTTATTAAAATACGTAAGCAAATCTCTCCATATCAGCCTTTCTACCGGACATTAGAGTGACCCCAGGTGCGAATTTCTTCTTTGAGGCAGACCTTAGGAAAACCAGTGTTCAGGTTTCCACTGACCCAGCCCTGGCATATCTGGGTGTCCTTTGAGTTTTCAGCCATGCATTGCCCATTTAGCTGTGGCATTGGTGTAGGTGCCCAGAGAGGCAGGAGGAGGGCTCCCTCCTGGTCAAGGCTGAAGCTCCTCTCACTTCTCCATTGCTCTCCTCTTGTAAGAATTGCCAATTGCACTGGAGTTGGGTTCTGTGAGGCTAAAGACCAGTATTTCACCCTCTGTTCTGGGAGGCTCATTTCTCCCCAGCTCTGACACAAGCTGCTGCCTCTTTGTCCCTGGCCCCTCCCAGCACCCCCAGAAGGGAAGGCTTGCGGTTTGTTTTCTCACCTCCACCTGCCAGTCAGCAGTGGGAAGAGGTGATGTCTGCTCAGGCCCCTGCCATTTTGCTGCTAGTCACAAATAAACACATTCCTTCTTCTTCCTAAGAAAACAACCTGCAGCTTTGCTTTCACACCCCCAGTTTGCAGAAAGAAATCCAAGGCTAATAGCATTAGATTTGTGTCAAAGGCATTATTTACATTCATTAGACACGGTGTGAAAACACAGTGGCTGGTACATGCGCTGGGGTATTTTGTTATCTTACTTGCCAGTTCATGCAATCTTGTTAAGTGTTAATATAGCATTCACACAGCAATTGATTATTAAAATATATAATTACATCTAATTTTCTAAGTCATGGGAAAATACAGACTTTTGGCTTTCCATGTTTATGAGATTCTGAATTATTTTTCCCCAAAATAGGGTAGTAGGTAATAAGCCTATTAAAAACAAATTTGTTCAACCAAATTAAAACTCACTATATGTCACTGAGAAATGGCATCCGTGCTTTTGGCATTTGAGATCAGTTTTCTAAGAAAGCCAGAACAAAGATTCATAAAGGCACAAAAATGCACAACTAGATTGATTTTTTTCATTCAATCAGTTCAGTTCAGTTGCTCAGTCATGTCTGACTCTTAGCGGCCCCATGAATCGCAGCATGCCAGGTGTCCCTGTCCATCACCAGCCTCAGTAGTTTACCCAAACTCATGTCCATCGAGTTGGTGATGCCATCCAGCCATCTCATCCTCTGTTGTCCCCTTCTCCTCCTGCCCCCAATCCCTCCCAGCATCAGGGTCTTTTCCAATGAGTCAGCTCTTCGCATGAGGTGGCCAAAGTATTGGAGTTTAAGCTTCAGCATCAGTCCTTCCAATGAACACCCAGGACCGATCTCCTTTAGGATGGACTGGTTGGATCTCCTTGCAGTCCAAGGGACTCTCAGGAGTCTTCTCCAACACCACAGTTCAAAAGCATCAATTCTTTGGTGCTCAGCTTTCTTCACAGTCCAACTCTCACATCCATACGTGACCACTTGAAAAACCACAGCCTTGACTAGACGGACCTTTTTTGGCAAAGTAATATCTCTGCTTTTTAATATGCTATCTAGGTTGGTCATAACTTTCCTTCCAAGGAGTAAGCGCCTTCTTATTTCATGGCTGCAGTCACCATCTGCAGTGATTTTGGAGCCCAGAAAAATAAAGTCTGACACTGTTTCCACTGTTTCCTCATTTATTTGCCATGAAGTGATGGGACCAGATGCCATGATCTTTGTTTTCTGAATGTTGAGCTTTAAGCCAACTTTTTCACTCTCTTCTTTCACCTTCATCAAGAGGCTTTTTAGTTCCTCTTCACTTTCTGCCTTAAGGGTTGTGTCATCTGCATATCTGAGGTTATTGATATTTCTCCCAGCAATCTTGATTCCAGCTTATGCTTCTTCCAGCCAAGCGTTTCTCATGATGTACTCTGCATAGAAGTTAAATAAGCAGGGTGACAATATACAGCCTTGACGTCCTCCTTTTCCTATTTGGAACCAGTCTGTTGTTCCATGTCCAGTTCTAACTGTTGCTTCCTGACCTGCATACAGGTTTCTCAAGAGGCAGGTCAGGTGGTCTGATATTCCCATCTCTTTCAGAATTTTCCACAGTTTATTGTGATCCACACAGTCAAAGGCTTTGGCATAGTCAATAAAGCAGAAATAGATGTTTTTCTGGAACTCTCTTGCTTTTTCGATGATCTAGCGGATTTTGGCAATTTGATCTCTGGTTCCTCTGCCTTTTCTAAAAGCAGCTTGAACATCTGGAAGTTCAGGGTTCACATATTGCTGAAGCCTGGCTTGGAGAATCTTGAGCATTACTTTACTAGTGTGTGAGATGAGTGCAATTGTGTGGCAGTTTGAGCATTCTTTGGCATTGCCTTTCTTTGGGATTGGAATGAAAACTGACCTTTTCCAGTCCTGTGGCCACTGCTGAGTTTTCCAAATTTGCTGGCATATTGAGTGCAGCACTTTCACAGCATCATCTTTCAGGATTTGAAAGAGCTCAACTATTCCATCACCTCCACTAGCTTTGTTCGTAGTGATAATTTCTAAGGCCCAGTTGACATTACAATCCAGGATGTCTGGCTGTAGGTGAGTGATCACACCATTGTGATTCTCTGGGTCATGAAGATCTTTTTTGTACAGTTCTTCTGTGTATTCTTGCCACCTCTTCTTAATATCTTCTGCTTCTGTTAGGTCCATACCATTTCTGTCCTTTATCGAGCCCATCTTTGCATGAAATGTCCCCTTGGTATCTCTAATTTTCTTGAAGAGATCTCTAGTCTTTCCCATTCGGTTGTTTTCCTCTGTTTCTTTGCATTGATCCCTGAGGAAGGCTTTCTTATCTCTCTTGCTATTCTTTGGAACTCTGCATTCAGATGCTTATATCTTTCCTTTTCCCCTTTGATTTTTGCTTGTCTTCTTTTCACAGCTATTTGTAAGGCCTCTTTAGAGAGCCATTTTGCCTTTTTGCATTTCTTTTTCTTGGGGATGGTCTTGATCCCTGTGTCCTTACAATGTCACAAACCTCCGTCCATAGTTCATCAGGCACTCTATCTATCAGATCTAGTCCCTTAAATCTATTTCTCACTTCCACTGTGTAATCATAAGGGATTTGATTTAGGTCATACCTGAATGGTCTAGTGGTTTTCCCTACGTTCTTCAATTTCAGTCTTAATTTGGCAATAAGGATTTCATGATCTGAGCCACAGTCAGCTCCTGGTCTTGTTTTTGCTGACTGTATAGAGCTTCTCCTTCGTTGGCTGCAAAGAATATAATCAATCTGATTTTGGTGTTGACCATCTGGTGATGTCCATGTGTAGAGTCTTCTCTTGTGTTGTTGGAAGAGGGTGTTTGCTATGACCAGTGCGTTCTCTTGGCAAAACTCTATTAGCCTTTGCCCTGCTTCATTCCATACTCCAAGGCCAAATTTGCCTGTTACTCCAGGTGTTTCTTGACTTCCTACTTTTGCATTCCAGTCCCCTATAATGAAAAGGACATCTTTTTTGGGTATTAGTTCTAAAAGGTCTTTTAGGTCTTCATAGAACCGTTCAGCTTTTTCAGCGTTACTGGTTGGGGCATAGGCTTGGATTGCCGTGATATTGCGTGGTTTGCCTTTGAAATGAACAGAAATCGTTCTGTCGTTTTTGAGATTGCATCCAAGTACTGCATTTCAGACTCTTTTGTTGACCATGATGGCTACTCCATTTCTTCTAAGGGATTCCTGCCCACAGTAGTAGATATAATAGAATGGGTGAATTTTCATTCAGTAGCAAGCACTAAGTTATATTTTTCCTTATTTCAGGTATTTTTTTTGAGGACAACTAATTGCCAAGCACTATGGCAGGCTTTATAAATGGTGGGAAATTATCACATAGCTACATTACTATGCATGGGGCAGATAGGGGTGAGAAATATTGAACAAATGAAGCAAAAGATAATAATAAATGTACATACATGATTTGTTTTTATTGTTGTTGTTCAGTAACTAAGTCCTGCCTGACTCTGCAACCCCATGGACTGCAGTATGCCAGGCTTCCCTTACCATAGGGATTCTCCAGGCAAGAATACTGGAGTGGGATGCCATGTCCTTCTCCAAGGGATCCTCCCGGCCCAGGGATTGAACCTGTAAGAGATGCCTGTGTCTCTCACATCTCCTGTTTTGGCAAACTGGTTCTTTTAGCACCGCCTGGAAAGCCCTTAGCACATGAATTGTTTTTGTTCTTGTTCAGTCGCTAATTCCTGTCCTACTCTTTGCAACCCCATGGACTGCAGTACGCCAGGCTTCCCTGTCCTTCACGATCTCCTAGAGTTTGCTCAGACTCATGCTGGTGATGCCATCCAACCATCTTATCTTCTGTAATTCCCTTCTCTTGTTTCCTTCAATGTTTCCCAGCATCAGAGTCTTCTCCAATGAGTCAGCTCTCCTCATCAGGTGGTGATAGTTTTGGAGCTTCAGCTCCAGCATCAGTCATTCCAGTCCATATTCAGGGTTGATTTCCTTTAGGAGTGACTGGTTTGATCTCCTTGCAATCAAAGGGACTTTCAAGAGTCTTCTCTAGCATCACAGTTCGAAAGCATCAATTCTTTGGCACTCAGCCTTCTTTACAGTCCAACTCTCACATCCAAACATGACTATTGGAAAAACCATAGCTTTGACTAGACAGACCTTTGTTGGCAAAGTGCTATCTCCACTTTTTAATATGCTATCTAGGTTTTTCATAGCTTTCCTTCTGAGGCGCAAATGTCTTTTAATTTCATGACTGCAGTTACCATCTGCAGAGATTTTGGAGCCCCCAAAAATAAAATATGTCACTGCTTCCACTGTTTCCCCTTCTATTTGCCATGAAGTGATGGGACCAGATGCCATGATTGTAGGTTTTTGAATGTTGAGTTTTAATCCAGCTTTTTCACTCTCTTCTTTCACCCATTAAAAGACCCTTTAGTTCCTCTTCACTTTCTGCCATTAGAGTGGTGTCATCTGCATATCTGAGATTGTTGGTATTTTCCCCGGCAATCTTGATTCCGGCACATGCTTCATCCAGCCCTGCATTTCCCACGATGTCTTCTGCATGTGAGTTAAAGCAGCAGGATGCTGATACACAGCCCTGACGCACTCCTTCCCAATGTAGAACCAGTTGTTCCTTCTCTGGTTCTAACTGTTGCTTCTTGACTGACACACGGGTTTCTCATCAAACAGGACAGGTAGTCTGACATTCTCATCTCTTTAGAAATTTTCCATATGAATACTTTCATTTGATGAAAGTAAATACAACGCTATACAAACATAGAAAGCATTAGTACAGTCACTGTGGAAAGGAGTATGGAGGGTCCTCAAGAAACTACTGTAATATTAGAACTCATATGATAAAAATGCTGCTGCTGCTAAGTCGCTTCAGTCGTGTCCGACTCTGTGCGACCCCATAGATGGCAGGCCACCAGGCTCCCCCATCCCTGGGATTCCCCAGGCAAGAACAGTGGAGTGGGTTGCCATTTCCTTCTCCAATGCATAAAAATGAAAAGTGAAAGTGAAGTCGCTCAGTCGTGTCCGACTCCTAGCGACCCCATGGACTGCAGCCTATCAGGCTTCTCCATCCATGGGATTTTCCAGGCAAGAGCACTGGAGTGGGGTGCCATTGCCTTCTCCCGTGATAAAAATAGGTCCTCAGAAATAGAGCTACCACATGGCCCAGCAGCTCCGCTCCTGGGTGTATACTGGGAGGAACGTGATTTGACGAGACCCACGCATGCCTTTGTTCATTGTAGCAGCACTGTCCACAATAGCCAAGACGTGGAAACAGTTTAAATGTCCGTCAGCAGGTGAGCGGATCAAGAAGCTGTGGTGCACACACGCGATACAATACTTCCCATCCTTCCCATCCACAAAACAATGAAGTCAGGCCATTTGCAGCGACATAGATGGACCTAGGGATTATCATTCTAAGTGAAACCAGTCAGAAAGAGAAAGAGAATGAGAGTACTGTATGACAGCACCTCTGTGTGGAATCTAAACTATGACGCAAGTGAACTTGTCTGTGGAACAAAAACCAAACTCAGGCACAGGGAATCAGTTGCAGTTGCCACAGGGAGTGGGGTGGGGAGAGACGGACTAGGAGGTTGGGGTCAGCGGATGTAAACTATTATCTGCAGGGCGAATAAATAGCGAGGTCCTATTGTATAGAACAGGGAAGCATATTCAATACCCTGTAACAAACCATAAAGGAAAAGAAGATGGAAATGAACGTATGTACGTACACCTGATTCACTTCTGTATGGTAGAAATTAATGCAATGTTTAAATCAACTATACTTCAGTAAAATAAATTTTAAGAAAGAACGTAACGAGAAGACCAGGGTAGTGTGAGAGGAAGTGAAGGGGCTGGTGTCATACGTGGGGACCTCCTGTGAGAACTCCAGTCCCTGCAATAGTAGAGGGATTTTTAGTCTGAACAGGGAAAGAGCAGATACACTGATGAACGACGGTTGGGTCTGCCGGGTTCTATGCTAGCGTCAAGAATGAGGCGTCATGAGTCTCTTTGAAAGGCTCTGATTGGCCTCTTGGAGGAGGCAACACATCACCTTGAAAGAACTTATTATTTAATTAACGACCAGTCGGAGAGCACTTCTCCTGGGGTGTAAATGCTTCTCAGCAGTCCTGTGAAAGGGAATGAAGAGCATGTGGGTTTCAGAGGAGGGGAAGACCTGGGGGGGAATTTAAACACATCTGAACATGTCTGAATACAGACACGAAGGCTTTTGTTTCCTTGCTTTTCTTAGAGTTTGTGTAGTTAGAAGTTCTTTGACTTTATAGGAAAAAAGGTAATTATGTTAGAAAAGGGCCGTTCACGTAAGGTGGAAATCAAGGGGGAATCCCCCTTTCTCTCTGGGTGTGGGGGCCTCTGAGTAACACACTCTCTGCACCTCCTGTTCCCTCTTCCTGCTGAAGGGCCTCCTGACTTTTCTCTGCTTCAGTTTGATAACCTCTACCTGACCTTTGGGAGCATCCTTAAATGTCCCTCACTCAGAGCAGTCCTTCCTGCTTCTTCGAGATTGAGTTAGCTTCTCCCTCAAGCGACGGCTCCCACCATTTCCTCTGTGTAATTCCCCATCATAATGGGATTTTTGCTGTGAGGCGTTGTGATTGTCTGTTTATGTATCTGTCTGCACCAGTTCTCTAGATGAGCGCTCTTAAGGGAATATGTTTCCTTGCCTCCTATTCTCCTAGTATGTATTGCAGAGTCTAGGATACAGCAGATGCTTAGTAAATATTTGGTGCATTACAGGTAAGTGGGTCTATAATTGAGTGAATAATTGGTAGAGTCACAGCCTCCTGAGAGCATTCACAATATCTGGTCTAACCAGTCTCTCAGAGATGTCAGGTTGAAGGTAGATTCTTCAACAGAATGGCCAAAGATTCCCCCAACCCAGTCTACTGTAGGTGTATTAGTTACCCTTTTCATGTGTAACAAATAGCATCATAATTTAGTGCTCTTCTTAGGACAAGAAGAGCAATTTGTTATTTTGTGTTTTCTGTGAGCCAGGCATTTAGGAGTCTCTTGGTTGGCAGGTCTAGGTCAGCTTTCTCAGGAAGCTGCAGTCAGATGTTGCCTGTGGCTTTGTTGCCTGAAATCTCACTGTGACTCAAGGATACTCTTCCCGAGAAGTTCTCTGATGTTGCTGGCATGTTGGTGTTGGCAAGTTGGTTCCTGTCCACACGGGCCTCTCCCCGGGCTTCGTAAGTATTCTAACCAGCCGACTTCCTCGGACTGAGCCATCCAAGAGACCCAAGTGGAAACTCCAGTCACTGCCTTCTGTGACCTCACCTTGGAGGCCATTCAGTGTTGGAGGGAACGGGATGGGAGAACGCACGGAGGCGACGGTCATGGGCCCGCCATGAGGCTGGCATCACACCAGCTGTGTGAACCTCCCCTGTGAGAGAGGAATCAGACTCTTTTCACGTGGCCATATAGCAGAGTGGTGTTTGGGAAGGCCGTAAAGAGAAGGTTAAAGCCCTGGGAACTGCACATGAGCTCCATGTGAGTGGTCAGCGGGCAAAGACTCTGACTTGTTTCCAACCTTTCACCTATGTTCCCCCATGCCCTTGGTAATACAGATTTCCATTTTCACAACATTCCTCTCTGATGGGTGTTATTTTCCTTATTACAGATGCTAAGCTAGAGTTAGAATACAGTCAGGGGCCTTGCCCAAGGGTACAGCATATGTCCCTGTCAGGAGAGGGGCAGCAACTCCAGGTATCTGGATTCCGTGTTTATGTTTCGACTGGACCACCTCGGGCGTAATGAGCTTGGGCATGTGCTGACTGCTCTCAGTTTCCTGCCAGCTCTACTAACCCTGACAGAACCCCTCCCCTCACCCTACTCTACACATCACCTGCTAATTACAGAGTCCAAACACAGCACACACACGCGTGTTCAGGCACACTAACCACAGAAGCTCACACACACCGCACACAGCTCACCTTTCCCCAGGTCTTCTGAAAACCCAATGGCCCCTTCATGATAACCGCGCTCTTGTGCCAACAGGGGACCCCTGGGGGGTACTTTTGGAGTAAGAGCCGAGGCTTCCAGGATCACCATGAGAAAGCTGTCATTTTCATATTGTATCTCCTCGCCAATTGTAAATCAGTCACTTTAAGGATGCCTCTCATTCTTGTTTCCCTTCAGGCAGCTCTTATTCCTCTCTGGAAAAAGCAAAGATTTGCTTTATAGCTATAACTGCAGGACTGGAATGACATATAAAATAGCAACAGCAGGGAACAAATGTGTCCCTAAAGTGGCAATATGGTGCCTTTTTGTGTGTTTTAAAGCTTTGGCGTGAGAGGCAATTTTTCTTTTCAGGCTTCTATTTGAATAGGTGTTGAAAATTTAGAAAACAATATTAGGTGTATTCAGTAATGGGTCCTGACCTGAGTTGTTCTGTACTATCAGTGGTAAGGATGGATATATTTTAAACATTCCAGTAATACTCTGGCCAGCTGCTCTAACAATATTTGCAGGGCAAAGCTATCAAGCTAATAACAAATATTGTTCCATTATTTAGGTGTGGGTTTTTTCTTTTATTATATGACAATTTCCCCAGCAAAATCACTCATGTTCTGTATCATTAATTGAAAAACCATTGAGTAAAACCCATTTTATTGTCTCCTTCATCTTTCCTTTTCTTTCTTTCAGTGTAAGGAATAGCCATTCTGACTGCCGGGACTATTTTCAATTTTTTGCCTTTTATTTTTGTCAAATAGGACAATTCAAACATTTCTTTTGAAACAAAGAGCCCTAAAGCCAAAGTAATGTCTGTATTTCTCCAGACTCCCTATAGTATCAATAAATCCAGAGAGCTGACAGCACAGGGGTAAGTTCCATTCTGAGAAAAAGAGCAAATTGGATCAACAGTGTTGTTCATTATCCTCCATATTAGAAAAGTGCCACTGAAGGTTATTTCCTGGAGAGAAGACCCCTGTGTGACCTGCCTTCCTCCCCACACTGCCTCTGCGAGGTCTCTCTCACCGCCTAGGCTTGTAGCTGTTGTTTCAAACAAGGGAAGGATGCCTGTCCTTTTTTCTTTCCATCCATGCCCCTTCTCCCCTCCTTGCTTCACATTGCTAAATTAGGGTCTCCTCCTGCCCCTTTCAACATTCAACACCTGTAAGACTATGGCAAGTTGTAGACCCTGAAGACTACCATCCTGCAGCAATCGTTGGAAGAGGGATGGCGCACGCTGAGGCATGGCGCTCCCCTCCCATCAGGTGGAGAGTTTCCCACAATGCCTAGTGGCCTGGCTTGGTGGGGATGGACCACAGCCGTGATTCCCATTTCACTGGTCACTCATGACCTGGGAAAACTTGTGTTTCTCTGCTGAGTCTTCTTCTCTGGAAGATGATCTGCTATTTCCCTCTGTTCCTGAAACTTCTCTGCCTCTAGAGTGTCAGGCTCATGGGTGGTGTTTCTGTATTGTGGGCCCTTCTGAGGATTGGCGGTCGCCCATGTACACAGTGGGAGTGGGATTGGAGAGGAGGCAAAATGAAGCTTTACAAGTGGCCTGTGATGTGGCATAAAGGAACTGTCAATCATGCATGGTCCTCTTAAACGATGGTACTCTTAACCATGTAAGAAAGAGAGGCAGGGGCCAGGAATCCAGATCAACCTAATTGTTGGCAACACTGGATGGAAAACCTGGATTGGACCTAGGCTCAAATAGTCTTCCTCATCCTTCCATCCCTGGGTGCCCCTCTCCCCAAGTAAAAATATCTTACACTTAACATGTATCCCAGGCCCTCAATATAGATTGGAAACTTGCTGAGTTCTCACATCAAGCGTGTGTGGTAGATACTGTTCTGACTCTCATTTAATGGGTGAGGACTGCCGGGCGCAGATGAGTAGCTGTCCAGAGCCATAAAGTTCTTGAGGTGGAATCAGCATTGGCAGCCAGTGCTTGCACCCACTGGTCTGGAGCAGGCAGAGCGCTGGAGAGAAGAGCCTGCTTCCATTTCTGAGGGGGTCTGGATGGGGTCTGCCAGGTGCCCTGAAGACCCTTCTCTAACCTTACCTGTGGCATCCTGAGTCTCAGGGCCTGAGTAGCACCTGGAACCACTGAGTGTGTACTACTCTGCCTTCTGGTCTTGTCCCAGGGCTCATGTGCTTCCCACTCTCAGGACTTTTACATGGGCATGCTCAAAATAAACTAGGTTTCAAAGCTAATGTAAGTGAGTTTTTCCTAGTATGTTATTTACTTGTCCGTCAGTCAGTACCGTCGCTCAGTCATGTCCGACTTTTTGCAACCCCACGGACTGCAGCTCGCCAGGCCTCCCTGTCCATTGCTGCTAACTCCAGGAACTTGCTCAGACTTACGTCCTTTGAGGTGGTGATGCCGTCCAACCATCTCATCCTCTGTCGTCCCCTTCTCCTCTTGCCTTCAATCTTTACCAGCATCGGGGGCTTTTCCATTGAGTCGGTTCTTCACATCAGGTGGCCAAAGTATTGGAGCTTCAGCTTCAGCATCAGTCCTTCCAGTGAGTATTCAGGACTGATTTCCTTTAGGATGGACTTGTCGGATCTCCTTGCAGTCCAAGGGTCTCACAAGAGTCTTCTCCAACACCACAGTTCAGAAGCATCAATTAGTTGTCCAGGTATGGGTGATAGTGAACTTGAAGGGCAGTGACAGCTTTTCTTTTTTTTTTTTTAATTTTATTTTATTTTTAAACTTTACAATATTGTATTAGTTTTGCCAAATATCGAAATGAATCCGCCACAGGTATACCTGTGTTCCCCATCCTGAACCCTCCTCCCTCCTCCCTCCCCATATCCTCCCTCTGGGTCGTCCCAGTGCACCAGCCCCAAGCATCCAGTATCGTGCATCGAACCTGGACTGGCAACTCGTTGCATACATATTATACATGTTTCAATGCCATTCTCCCAAATCTCCCCACCCTCTCCCTCTCCCACAGAGTCCATAAGACTGTTCTATACATCAGTGTCTCTTTTGCTGTCTCGTACACAGGGTTATTGTTATCATCTTTCTAAATTCCATATATATGCGTTAGTATACTGTATTGGTGTTTTTCCTTCTGGCTTACTTCACTCTGTATAATAGGCTCCAGTTTCATCCACCTCATTAGAACGGATTCAAATGTATTCTTTTTAATGGCTGAGTAATACTCCATTGTGTATATGTACCACGGCTTTCTTATCCATTCATCTGCTGATGGACATCTAGGTTGCTTCCATGTCCTGGCTATTATAAACAGTGCTGTGATGAACATTGGGGTACACGTGTCTCTTTCCCTTCTGGTTTCCTCAGTGTGTATGCCCAGCAGTGGGATTGCTGGATCATAAGGCAGTTCTATTTCCAGTTTTTTAAGGAATCTCCACACTGTTCTCCATAGTGGCTGTACTAGTTTGCATTCCCACCAACAGTGTAAGAGGGTTCCCTTTTCTCCACACCCTCTCCAGCATTTATTGCTTGTAGACTTTTGGATTGCAGCCATTCTGACTGGCGTGAAATGGTACCTCATAGTGGTTTTGATTTGCATTTCTCTGATAATGAGTGATGTTGAGCATCTTTTCATGTGTGTGTTAGCCATCTGTATGTCTTCTTTGGAGAAATGTCTGTTTAGTTCTTTGGCCCATTTTTTGATTGGGTCATTTATTTTTCTGGAGTTGAGCTGTAGGAGTTGCTTGTATATTTTTGAGATTAGTTGTTTGTCAGTGGCTTCATTTGCTATTATTTTCTCCCATTCTGAAGGCTGCCTTTTCACCTTGCTAATAGTTTCCTTTGTTGTGCAGAAGCTTTTAAGTTTAATTAGGTCCAATTTGTTTATTTTTGCTTTTATTTCCAATATTCTGGGAGGTGGGTCATAGAGGATCCTGCTGTGATGTATGTCGGAGAGTGTTTTGCCTGTGTTCTCCTCTAGGAGTTTTATAGTTTCTGGTCTTATGTTGAGATCTTTAATCCATTTTGAGTTTATTTTTGTGTATGGTGTTAGAAAGTGTTCTAGTTTCATTCTTTTACAAGTGGTTGACCAGTTTTCCCAGCACCACTTGTTAAAGAGATTTTCTTTAATCCACTGTATATTCTTGCTTCCTTTCTCAAAGATAAGGTGTCCATATGTGTGTGGATTTATCTCTGGGCTTTCTATTTTGTTCCATTGATCAATATTTCTGTCCTTGTGCCAGTACCATACTGTCTTGATAACTGTGGCTTTGTAATAGAGCCTGAAGTCAGTGACAGCTTTTCTAAACGTTTTGCATATTAGATGGGATCTGAGCCTTATCCCAGCTCTGTAAGGCTGGAGTGCAGTGGGTGCCATGGTCCCAGCTTCCCAGCTGGGGACCTGAGGCTCCCTGGGGTTCTCCACTGACTGAGGGTCCCAGCACTGAAAAGCGGTGAAGTCGGTTCCTGGGTCTAGATGAAGGCTGTGAGAATGACTGTGAATGTCACGTTGTGATGGAGGAGGAATCTGAACGCACCCCGTGGCCCGCGTGGCTAGTGGGTCCCTGGGAGGAGTCCTCCAAGCAAGGGAGACCACGTGCGGACCTCTGGGGATGCATCAGGGATGGCTTGTGTTTGGAGGCAGGGGGCTGCCTGCGGAGGGCTCTCTCCAGCCCCCACCCCCACAGGAAGGACTGTAGCGATATAGGAAACCGGACAGCTGGTGTGAGCCCGCCCTGTGGGAGGCAGTGGGTGTTAGGGGAATACAGGCCATTAGTTCACGGTTAATACAAAAGGAATTCGTGAAAGAGGAATATTATAACAAACAAATAATTTAAAACATAACAAGCTTTTACTGACTTGCCTTTACTGTCCTAGTCTGGTTAGCCATGGGGTTTCTTTGGATTATTTTTATTAGCTCGGAAACAGTCAAATATTGACCTACAAAAATAGCAATTTCATAGTTTCTTCCTAATATTTTTGGCATACGATGAATTTTACTGTAGAGAACTTCAGTTGCTTTTTTTTTTTCTTCTTCTTTTTTGATCCACCCTTGGAAAAAGTAGTGAAAGGATTTGTGTGTCTTCAAGGGCCTGTTGTGGGTTGAGGAGAGGACCCATGAAGCAGTGGCTGGGGCAGGGGGCCAGGGGGTGCAGAAAGGAAGCCCTTTTTAATATTAATTGACTATTTCTTTGCTCTATGCTGCATTCCCCCTCCTGAGTAGATAAATAAACACACTGACTGCTGGGGGCCTGGACAGCATCACAGTAACAGTAACTGTGGTGTGTGTGGAGGCCACACAGAGTCCAGACACTCTGCTAAGGACGTTACATACACGACCTCGCTTGCTCCTTACAGAAGCTCATTTTACAGACAAGCGGGCTCAGAGGGGTTTAGTAACTTGTCCAAGGTCACACAGCTCACAAGAAGGTGGTCTCTACATGAATCCAGAGGCTGTTCCTCACCATTCGTTATCCCCTGCAGACCTCCAAAGGCAGCATGCACTCAGCATTCCCTCACAGAGCCCCCTCTGTGGACCCAACACTGTGTTTGGGGTGCAGGAGGCTTTTACATTGATTTCAACCTCTTGATGTTGGTTTTTCAACCTGTGGGTCAGTTAGTAAACATTCCTGGGGGAAGTATATCTCCTACTGTCTAATCTGCTTTTCCCAATGGCATTACACAGAAAGTAAACTTAGGCTTTTCAAACCAAGGCAGAGAGACAGTGGTTAGAAAGCAAGACGTGTAGAGACACAAACAATAGCAGAGAAGGTCAGAGGCTTGCATTTTCCTGCAGTCACCTTGAGAGTGAAGCCCTTCCTGGGAGGGCAGCTTTGAAGGGGCCCCTGGACCACGCTGTGCATCAGAGGATATTGAGGGGGCAGATGATGGGCTGTGTGGGTAGACCGTTAAGACCAGAGGCCCAAGTCCTTAGTACTTTGGGATGTGGACAGCAAAATGAGCAAGGCTTGGATGTGGTTGGGGAAATTAGCAAGACTTCTTGCTAACTGAACCATTTACTCCCCCATGAAGTTCACTGTCAGGGTCGTCCTTGGACTTATGAGTGTCATGAGGCCGGTTGCCTTGTGTTGATAATGGTAATAAGCAGACGTTAGAGCCACATCTATTGCTGGATCTCTGGTGATCATAATAGGAACCAGCATTTATGGAATCCACTCTTTCCTAAGTCCTCTAGTTACAGGTCTTATGTCCTTGCCTCAAAAGAGAAGTCATTATCCCTTTTTGAACTTGAAAAAATGAGATCACAGAGGTTTAGGAAAACTGAATTGTTCATTCATGGTTACCTACTGGCAAGGTCATCCTTTGAACCCAGGTCTGCCCAACTCTGAGGCCTCTGCTGTTCATCTAACTGGCCTCTTAAGGACAGCTTGCCCTCAAGATGTTAACAAAAGTGTCAGGAAAGGAGATGGGTGGCTGAGAACGAGCGCTGGCTCTGACCGGGATGGATTTAGCTGAGTTCCTTAGCTTTCTTAAGTCTAGGTTTCCTTATCTGTAAAACAGACATAATAAAATTTCTTCCTTGCTAGGGGCATAGGAGTATTGAATGAGAAACCCCTTCAAGGGCTCTATTGCATGAGAATAAACACCAAGAAGTCTTGCAAGGGCTCATGCCAGCTCCTGCCCACCCACCCACACCCCCATACACAGGCTAACTGTGCCAGCCCTAGGGGCTGTGACTGAGCCCTGCTTCCTCCTGCCTCCAGGCCTTTGCATCTGCCTGCAACACTCTACCCCATTCCCCCTCAAATGCTGCTTTTTCAGGAAATCATCCTTTCTTGACATCCAGGCTAAATAAACGTCATTTCTAAGCTTGACCAGCTCTCTATAATTTTCCTTCCTAGCCCTTATCATAGCTTTTATACATTTGCAAGATACTTAATGCACATTTTCCCCAACCAGACTGGGACTTTTCCTTTATAGGACTTATAAAGTCTTTCCACTGTAAGACGAAGCTTACAGTGGCTGGAGCTCTGTCCATTCTTCCATGACTGCATCTCTAACATGTAACACAGGCTTAGTATTCAATGCATAGCTGTGTAAATATATATTTGTTGAATGAATGAACGAATGAATGAAAAATACTGTGTCTAGCACATAGAAAGCATTCAAGAAATACAAGGTATTGTTACAACTATCGTATAAAGTACCAAGATTCAATTTAAGAGTTATATAAAAACCCTGGTTGACAGAGCATTAGTAGGCAGTGTATCAGTTATCAATGGCCACAGTGACCGTGAGTAACAAATTACAAAACTTGGCGGCTCCAATCCTACGCACTGACGGAAAATCCGTGAGCCCGCTGGGTGGCCCCTCTGGCCCCACCGCAGGCATCGGTAGCTCCTGGTTTGTTGATCTTGGCTGAGCTCTTCCATACATGGGGAGTCAGCCAGCAGAGGCAGCTCAGGCCAGAACGACTGGGGCCTCTCACCTCTGTGTTCGTCCTCCAGCTTGTTGGCTTGGGAGTGACCGTCTCCACTCCGGCTCTGGAAAGCATTGCCTCGACTGTAGGAAGAACCAGTGCACAGGAAGAGGAAATCTGACTGGGAACAGTGGCCTTCTTCCCGTTGTGTTTTAGGCCTGTTTTCCAGGCACGATGATTGCGAGCTGCTACCGTTAATGACAGAAGAGGCAGGAAACCCCCTCCCCCGCCTTGAATTCACAGGGGCCACAGAGCTGAAGTGCAGAATTCTTTGGGAGCTTCTGACACAGTCCGAGACGTGATGGATACTTGGGTGCTAATGAGAACACTTAGGGTCAAATTGCCTGGCCTGTGTCAATGGGCAGTGGCCTCTTGGAGCACACGTTCAAGTTCAGTGCCTGTGTTGCCCTTGACAGATGGCAAGCTCTTAGATGGCTTGCTGTCGTTCATTTTGAGGTCTCCTGTCTCTTTCTGCCTCTTTTTCCTTCTGTTCCCTTACTCCCTCCCTCCCTGTTTTTCTTTCTTTTTTCTCCTTCAAATAAGCATTTATCAGAAGTGAAATGTGTCTGTTGTATTTATTGCCCAGACTGTAGGTATGATTTCACCCCCTCTTCTCTGCACACATAATCCCCCCCACCCCAGCATTTTACAAAGAATTCTCATATTTGGGGAAATTTTAGTCCATAGCTCTGGACTTATTTCACTAAGGCAAGGTGGAAAATCATCCATCTTTGTATATAAGCTAATGACCCAAAGCTTGTTAAGATGGGAATAAGTGTTTAATAAAACAATCTGTTGTATTTATTGTCACAACTCTATTCCCATGTTTAAATGTTTGAGAGAGCCTTACTACCAAAAATTATTAACAAAATTGATAAAATAACAGACTCCAAAGAATTGTGATTTTACAAACAAGGAAATTGAAATTCCAAAAGACAGTAGGTGGTCAAAAATGAATAAAAGATATATGAAATTAATAAGCATGTTTCAGTTTTATACCAAGAAGCTAGGGTCAGCCAATATGTTCATGGTTTTGACACTTCTGACCGGGAATTTTAGAGACAGGACTGATGAAGTCTTGCTCCTGTTGCAGTGTGGGTAATGGCTGGTGGTGGCTGGGGCAAGTAACTAGTTTCTCAACTATCCAGTCATTTCTTTTTCCCAAGTCAAACTCTAGCCACTTCACTGAGCATATATGCAAATATGGGCATTTTTAATCATGGAGGCATGAGTAGACAGAGAAATCTACATCATATTAGATAAATATCTGCATTGACAAACCCCACTGGAAGAGCATATGCTACACTCAGCAATGAAAAGTCTAGTTGATACAGAAAACATGAATTTAAATGTATCTTTTTTCCACAATAATAATAAATACTTACTGGGTACTTATAATGTGCCAGGGGCTTTCCTGGTGGCTCAGACAGGAAAGAATCTGCCTGCAATGTGGGAGACCCAGGTTCAATCCCTGGGTTGGGAAAATCCCCTGGAGAAGAGAATGGCTGCCCACTCCAGTGTTCTTGCCTGGAGAATCCCATGGACAGAGGAGCCTGATGGGCTACAGTCAGTGAGGCCACAAAGAATCAGACTCGACTGAGTGACTGACACGTTTGCTTTTTGCAGTGTGCCACGTATAGTGATGGGTGTTTTTAACTGAAATATAGTTGATTTACAACGTTGTGTTAGTTTCTGGCGTACAACAAAGTGATTCAGTGATACTTGTAAGTATATTAAATATACATTCTATAATATATCTTCTGTATGTACATTCTTTTTCATGTCCTTTCCATTATGATTTATTCCTATGCTCATCCTCAGTTGCCAGTATGATTTGCTACAGGATATTAAATATATTCTCCTATGCTGTACAGTAGGTCCTTGTTGTTTTGTTGTTTATTTTGTGCATAGTAGTGTATATCTGCTAATCCCAAACTCTTGATTCATCCCTTCCCTACCCGCTTTCCCCTTGGGGAACCGTGAGTTTATTTTCTATGTATGTGAGTCCGTTTCTGCTTTGTAAATAAGTTCATAGTATCATATTTTAGATTCTGCATGTAAGTGCTATCATATGCTATTTGTCTTCCTCTATCTGATTTACTTCACTTAGTACGATGATCTCTAGCTTCATCCACATTGCTACAAATGGTATTATTTCGTTCTTTTTTGTGGCTGAGTAGTATGCCATTGTATACATGTATCACGTCTTCTTTATCCATTCATTTGCTCTGGACTAAATGTATCTATTTAAGCTTGTGAGAAACATTTTTTGAACTACATTTTAAAAAACTTTTGTTGATCATGTATTAATAAATAAAATTGTATTAGGACACAGTCACACTCATGCATTTACAAATCATCACATCTATGGCTGCCCAAACAGCAGAGCAGCTACAATACAGGTTCTCCTGTAAAGTCTCATCCTAACTCTTTGGCCCTTTCCAGGAGAAGTTTCCTGACTCCAGCCCTAGAGCTATGTGAACTATTTATTTTAAATTGTATCATTCCTAGATTAGACTGCTATACTCCCTAAAAATGTAGAGTGATATCACCCAGAGAGCAGTTACATTATACTTCTTAATTGAAGCTTTAGGGACTGTGAGTCCATGAACTAAAGATTTATTTTCTAGGGACTAGCTAAAGTACTGCTCCTCTCAAAGTAAAGTTTACATTTATTTTGGACATATAAAAAGCTCAGCTACTACACTAGCATCATTTAATGAAGAGATAACTTGTTGAGGTCTGGGGTTAAACCAGGCATTTCTAATCTTTAAGTAATGAGACAACTCAACCCACACAAAGTTCAGAATAAATTTTTTTTTTAAGTCTCAGCTTATCTGTTCTGAAAGACCCTATAATACCCAAATATGATGAACATGTTGCATTTTTATTGTACTGACTATTACTGTTTTTGTGTTGATTTGATTCATTGTATTTGGCATAATGGTGAGATAGGCAAAGATTTATTTAATCATGACATGGTTGGGGCAGTTTAGGCTGTTAAAAACAACTGAAATAAATAGCTTGCCTGATTCACTACAAATGTTCAGCTAACTGATTCAGTTCATCCAAACAGCCCACTCCAGGAGCCCCTGGATCAGACTCTGGAGGAAAGGGAGAGTTCTCTAATACAGACCCCCGATTCTGAGCTGTGCCCGAAATCCATTCCTTGAGCTTTGGTGTATGTAGCTCTTACCTGGGAAAGCACAGCCTTACTCTACCTTTCATGTCCCTCCCTTTCTTTTCTCTGTGGAACAGAAATGGTCTCCTTGGCTCCTTTCCACAGTCTTCTTCCCCAGCCCAGCCTCCCCAGGCCGGCCGCCTGCAGGGATGCACGTCCTTGTCCAGCCCCATCCCGTCCGTGGGACCATCCCACGCACAGCCTGTCCCTCTCCCTGCCTACCTGCAGCACTGCCTGAGGCCTCAGCACACAAAGCAGCCTGCAGTGACGGTGGCCGGTCAGGAGCCTGGAACTGCGACTGTGTCCTCCTTCCCCAGCACTTCCCAGTTGTTAGGTCCCTTTATCGTTTCTCTCTGAACTCTCCCAAGACACTGTTTCTGACGACCTCCGAGTGCAGATACTGAACTTTCCGCTCCTCCTGGCTGATCCGAGCATTTTGCTGCATCTTTCAGCTGGACCTTTATCCAGCACCCATCGTGTCCGAATCAGAGGTCAGGGCGCCTCTCGCTTGCCTATTCAACTGTTGGAAACAGGCTTTCCCAGGACCCTTACAGTTCACGCTAGAAAAGACAGTGGATTAGAGGTTTTCAAATATCCTTCACAGTGCTGTGATTAAATGACAAACACATGTGTGTTGTCAAGTACACCAAACTTTTATTTTTGTTAATAATGTTGCTTTACAATATTATATTGGTTTTAAGTGTACAAAGTTTTTATAGATATGCTCCATTCAAAGTTATCATAAAATAGTGACTATATTCCCTGTGCTGCCCAGTGTTTCCTTGTATCTTACTTACTTTATATGCAGTAGTCTGTGCCTCTCGATCCTCCTCCCCGTCCTGCCCTTCCTCCATTCCCTCTCCTCACTGGTACTCAATAGTTTGCTCTCTGTATCCGTGACTCTGCTTCTCCAAACTAACCTCTAGTGTTTGAAATCCAATAAAATCCCTGATGACATAACTGCTATGTCAACAGACAACCCAATTACATTGAATCCCTGGTTGAATTTAATCTGGATAGTTGCTTAATTTTCTAAATTAATGGTGCTCTGCTCTGATAAATTATTGAAATCACAATGTTATGATGTTTTAAGTTAGTTCATGAGTAGGTGGATGTATAGGGAGAATTGAGAAAATAGGCTATAGTAAAAATCATCCTAATAAATCTTTATTTTCTTTTCTTTTGATCTACATAACACTATAAAAGAACTATAAAACTGAAACAATATCACATCTGTGATATCAAATCTCAAAACAGTAAGTTGAGAATTTAAATGTCTACAGTCATCCATTTTGTATCAATTGCAGAACTGGGATCAGACTTTAACAGATATTTGACAGTAGCATGCAAATACATTTCAAACTTGATTAATTTGCTAATAATCTTTGCTACTTTAGAGACTGTGTGCCCTGATGAGGACATGCTTTGCAGGACCTACTAGATGAGAGTAAAGGTCAACGGTGCCTGTGCTGAAACCAGAAACTCGGGTGAACGCCAAGGTGCAGGGCTCACTCATCTGCCCGTGTCATCACGCGGTGCTTCCATTCCAGACAGAGGCACAATTTTAGATGTCCTGTCCTCTAGTGCAACCCTCTAAGATAAATAAGTGCATTGTAAGCATGCTTTGATTTATTTTTTAAAAGATAAATTAATGACCCATATCCGCCCCCCAGGAGCACTCGGCGACTTCATGCATGTACACCTTTATCCTGTTCGTTTACGTAAAGAATCGTCCACACATTAAGGTGAACCTGTCATGGGCCCATTAGTGAGTCATCACTGCATTAAGAAGCTTTCAATACCCAATCTTTCTAATGTTGTTAGACAACCTTGACCTTCAGTTTCCTGCAACGTGAGTAATATTGCCTCGTATCTACAGAGCACAGCCTAATCATCTTTTCTGTTTGTGGCACTAAGACAGCCAACAGTGTTTGATACAATCAGCATGTGTCTTGATACGGACGGCACACGGTGGCAAGCCTAACTGAATGCAGTTATTCGGCTGTCATGAAATGCACCTTATGGTGATAAACTTCCGCCATAAAATTGGAAGACTATCACATAAACATGTTTCACGAAGAAATACACTAGCAGAATTCACTGCCGGGTTATTGTTGGAAAACAGCATTCTATTTATTGTGCTATGGTTTTTACAGTATGTGTCAGTGTTTGGATGTGCATTGCGTTTTACAATGAAGTAATTACGGGCTGGTGATTTCTCTGTTCTCAACAGCAATTCTATCTAATTAGTGAACAATAAATTGAGGTGGTTAGATTAGGGAAATTTGAATGGACCTAGCAGGGCCAGCTGATTTTCAGTGTATAGAAGTATTGTTTAAACTTAAGCTCTCAAACTTGCACATTTTTCAACTTCATGGTAATTGGTTTTTTTCCTATCCGTCAGCTTTTTTCTTTACTGTTGTCTCTGCTTTCTCTCTCTTTCTCTAATACCATTGCATCATTAATTAATAAAATGACATATTAATGATGCCAATGAACTCTCTGCGATACACCACTGAGGCTAAACATATCATCATCCAATAGGCTTACATGGCCCCTAAGCCGATAATACACAATATATTTCAAGATGTTTGTCCTTGGATTTTATTATGCCCCTGGGATTGATGCTTGCATTCTGGTGCCTGCTCCCCAGCGATGGATGGAGGACCATAGAAGTGCTGTTCGTGGAATCTGTGTGCTGGGAACGCAGCCTCCCTGGTTTTGCTGAGGAAGGGTCTTAGACCTCGTTTTCCCCTCACAGAACTAGGAGCTCTCTATATTTATTTGTTTCAATTTTTTAATCACATAGCCTGGATGTTCAGTCTGTGTTTTGTAGATTTCTTGTCAAAAGTTTTACTTTCATTTTTTAGCTTAGAAGGATTAATCAACAAAAGAAACCGCTCGTTACACACAAATAAGCAATTTCAGTTTTCTGTAGATTATTTGACTTACTTTCAATATACATTTAGAGAAAAGAAATAGAAACAATAGAGAGAAGTAACAATTTACACATCCCCAAATTGGGCCAACACCTCCATCCAGACTTGAACAGCACTGGGAAGTCCCTTGTTAACAGCAATCTGGAGTCCCAGTTGGGAGGAGGTCCTGGGTGGTGCATCCACCCAAGGGTGAACTTCAAGGTGCAGCCCTGGGAGCTCCCACTTATAATCCCAGGCCACAGGCTAATATCATTTTCAGTTTGGATGCCAAATGCAGCTCTGGTTTAACTTTTGCAATGCGGCTTGTTTCATCCTGTGAGCCATAAGACTTCTTAGGCCCCGAGGGGCAGGCCAGGCCCTCAGGGGCCTAAGAGATTCCCAGATCCACTCCCTTTCTTATTTAAAGTGTCTCCTACAGGCAGGCATGGAATCCCAGCAGTGTCCAGGTAGATCAGAAGCAGGTCGGAGGCTTTCTTTCCTGCTTCTTAAGCGCGAACAAGATTTCCTTCATTTAAATTTCCCTAACAGTAGATTCATGCCTTAAAAAATAGCCAAAAGCACCTTCAAATTCCATGCGTCATAATGACAGATAAATATTTTTAAGAGAAAATTTAAGACAAAATGAAGACAAATAACTTGAAAAGCTGGTACTCAGACCCATCCTTTCCCCTTGGGCCTTTCCAGACTACCTGCTAACAGGATCTTCAGAATTCCCAGTCATCCTCAGACGGTAGCCCCAGATAGCCCCAGATGCGGGTGTTAAGAGCTGGTTCTTTTGAGCAGGTGAGAGATTTTTCAAAACTGTTAGTCAGGGAGGAGTCAAGGTTGGAATGCAGGGGAGGGTTAAGGAAAATGAGCGAACAGAAAAGAATCTCTCAGGCAAGTAAAAATGGAAGGAGCACCAATGCAGCGGCACTAACTCAGCCAAAAATAGATTTTAAAGCAAAACAATTTCTAGGAACAAAAATGGACACTAAATCATAATAAAAAGAGCAATTCACCAAGAATGTATTACAGCCAGGTATATGAACCTAAAAACACAGCCTTAAATATATATAAAACAAACACTGACATGGTTTTATGGAGAAAATAAAAAATATTACAATCATTGCAGGAGATTTTAACACTTGCCTGCTAGAAATGGGATAGAACAAACTGTAAGGATATAGAAAAACTAGAGACTTTTTTAAAAAGAGTTAATTTAAAGGGAGCAGTCACTCCTCAGCTTCAGAGTTCGGTTTTCAGGAGGAAATACAGGCCCAGTCCTGTTGGACCATCAGACGGCCCAAGAGAGGTTTAGAATCAAAATTTTCAGGTAAGATCTTACTGGAAGTGTGACAGCTGGCCTGAGGCTTAAGTAAGATCAGAACGCAGAGCAACTGGCATGTAGCAGCACACAGTAATTTATAGCCGTGCCCTTCTGTTGGGGGGGAAGCAAGTGTGTTTCTCACAGTAGCAGGCTGTGATGGGGGGGGGGGGCTGGCCAGCTTCCTCACTGACCAGTCACTGAACGTGGACTTCGCCAGGTGAAGCTGCGCTCTTCCATAGAGAAAGTCCTTGAACAGGTCAACACTGAGATGCTCTCCTGGGATTAATCCCAGCAGCAGGGGAGATGAGCCCTTCGGTCCTCCAGGGAGGATCCAGGGAGCACATCACAGCATCTGCCACAAGCACTGACTCTGCAGAGCGGCTGGGACTTGGACCCAGTCCCCAGGCTCCTCGCTGAACACTCTTCCCTCCCCACGTTTGCCTCCTGGTCTTTTGCTCCTGGGTCGTTTCATCCCACTCTCAATATTCCAAATTCTTCACTATTCTTCCTCAGAACAGCTCTGCCTCAGTCTGCTGGGAAGAAATGTTTCCTTGAGTATTGTCTAAGCCTCTCTGTGTAGATGGTTAAGTGTCCTGCTGCTCTGGGCAAGGCCAAATAACACCTGCAACGGGAAGAAAAGAACCTAAAATTAAATTCCATTACTCATCTCAGGAGCACAACAGACACAGAAAAGGTTCAAAGAAGGGCAATGAAAAAGAATTGAGTCATAACAGAAGTATATGGAGTAATGAGTTTAATTTTCCAAATTCTCGATTTCTACCCTCAGTTCCAAGCATGTTTCTTTTCAGGCGATTTAACCATAATTTCAGAGTAGCCTTAATGTATTGACTAATTTTAGTGTGTTTAAGTCTTGCATGTGTCTGATTTGTGAATTGCGACTTTGGGAGGTTTTTTTTTCTCTCTGCAATTTGACCTAAGCTAAACCATCTTTGAAAATGCTTCCCTTGGAGATAAAGAGCGTTGCTGCCAAGGGAGGGCCTGCAGATGCCTGACGGCAGCCAGGAGGCCAAGTGAAGGTCCCTCCCGCCCTGTATTTTGGTCACAAGAGCCAGTTCTCAAGAAGAGCCCTGCTGTCTAGCTGGGATGAAGACGACTAGGCTGGGCCGTATTCATGCCTCTCTTCTCAGAACCTGGTCTGCTTTCTATTTGGTTTCCGTTCCACATCACAATCAGAGATATCACAATCACCGCTGCGCAGCACGGCACCGTGTCACCACGGGCGTCCAGTGTGTGTTTGCTGACGAGCACGTCAGCAGACATTACTAGGGAACCCCAACGCAGGGCTCTCTTCTCCTCGCCCTTGTAGGTGTGTGGGACTGTGTGCAGACTTCTGGCCAACGCAATACTGCTAGAAGTGATGCATCTCATTTCCAGGCCAAGTCAGTAAAAAAATCCCTTGTATTTTCCTCGTTGCACTTGCCCTCTGCTCTGGGGATGGACAAAGAGGACTTGTGTTGGGATAATGAACATTTTTTTGTTCCCCCCAAAGAGAGTTGCCGTGAGATCTTTGAGTCATCATTTAGAGAATGGCTTTCCTAGAGAGTCATCCAGACCCACAGTGGACTCTGAATTAGTGAAAAATAAACCTTTTCTTGTAAACCCACTGGGATTTGTTGTTACTGCAGCAGAGCTTAGCTTATGCTAATTAATATACGTGCTTCCTTATCTGCCTCATCTTCTCCCACCACCACCACCAGCACCAAATACTGACCTGAAGTCTTTCTCTCTGGTCTGTAACAGCCTCACCAACTCTGGATTGTGTTCTCAGGACACTCTTGAAACAGTTTTAATCACATTCCTAGTTTATGAAGTAGGGAAACACCTCTTCACCTTTGAAGCCCCTAAACTTAGTATAAGCCCAGGCTAGAGGAGGCGTTTGATAAAAGCGTATGAACAGCAAACTGATCACTGAATCTCTCTCTGGGGGGGACAGTGTGCATGCATTTTGCACTCAGGCCATTTCTAGTTCTTTTTTGAACCCACTGCCAGTTCCAATTCATCCTTCTTTAAATCTCTGGCAGAGAAGGCAAGAATGGAGGCGAGCATATCTCAGAGGAGATGAGGCAAAGGATTCAGAATCTTCACTCTGTCTCTTCATTGACTGTCTCTGTGGCCTTGGGCAGATCACAGAGTCTCCTTAAACCTCACTGTTTCTCATCTGGAAAAATGGGGGCCCCCGTCACAGGGTTGATATAAAAATTTCCGAGACAACACATGTAGGCAGCGCAGCATGATGTCTTGTACAAAATCAGTGACGTGAACAAATGCAGTGTCTTGATCAGTGTGATACTCTTCTTCCTCTTTGCATCCTTTCTCTACTGTTGCTCTGACCCTGATTCCCAATTACTGCCTGGGGTCCCTTCGCTATCCAGACACTGTCTTCCTGCCTTACCATCTGGTGACATCTCATCTAAGCCCGTCTTCCTTAGACAGTGAGAGCAAATCCACCTCACTCTGTTTAACACTACAGCTAGCTGGGGTGATTGGGGATAGTAACTAATTCCTACTACTGTCACTCCTTGACTCAGTGTGTCAGTAACTAATCTGATACTAATTTAGGAGTGCATGCATTTTTTAATAAAGGATTTATTGTGTTGCTTAAATTTAGTGTAACCCATAAATGTCTTAAGCTACTTGATAAAACTAGAAAAATGCATTACTTGGAAAACATAAATTAAACTGGTAAATTGTAATAGACTTGCAAGTGTATTACAGAAGTAAATATGACCATGAAACATAGAAAAGTAACTTAAAATATTATTAGAAATACCATCTACTTTACTGTTGGGACTCACTGTCTCACATGTGGTAAAGATTTGTCATAGGAGTACATGCATTTTAAGAAGGTTACCAGCAAACCCAGGATATATGAAGCAAAAGTGTGGTTCTGTGATGACAGAATCCCAGCTGAGAGTGGCCGGCTTTGGGGAAGACTGGTAACAATGGCACTGGAGAGTCTTCTTGGTTGAGTCTCACCATGTAGGTGTTCATTCTTGTTTGTGCTGGAGTTGGTCCTGAGATCAGCAGTCCCCACAATGACCGCATCTGGATGTTTATGAGGGAGAGAAGCCATCGTTGTTTTGTGTACATTTAAAAAATTGTATTTGAGTAATTGGCATTAAGTGACTCTGTCCATTCCTGGATGTCAAGTTCGGAATTTAATATCGCGACCTTTCAGCATGTCACTTTAAAGGAAAATTATTTGCATCATCTAACTACTGTCAAGGGTCCAGATTTTCAAAACCTTAATAGAACTTAAAGCAGAGAAGGTATCGCTCACTGGATTCTTTATGGTCAGAAAATCTTTATTTCCAATAAAACTTCTGGTTCTTCCTGCAGCAGGAGCAAAGCAAATTCCGCCGTTGTGTGCTCACTTCAGTCCTGTTTGTAACCCTTTGCATGCTCCATGAGGACAATCTCTGCCTCCTCCAGCCTGCGCTGCAGCCCACAGGGCTGATGTTCGTGGGTAGCACCGTGGGCTCCCTGACCTTCTGGCTGTAAGTTCAGGTCACGGGAAACACGGGTGGGATTCTGCAGGATGAGGAGGGAGAGAGGCCGGAGCACTCACTTCCCTACCTGCCTCCTTGCTGAGGGGGGGATGCTTATGGCCCTCAGGGAAAGGCCACAGCTCCTGTGGTGTGGTCAGCTCCATTTGCTCACTTCTCTGGGTTTCTGGAGCACCTCCCTTTCCTTCAGGCATGAGAAGCTAATGGCTCCTTCTCTGTAGGTAGTCATGGGGTACCATGCCGTCCCAATCATTTCCCTAAATCCGATTTTACCTTTGTAAATTTTAAATCTTCACTAAGTCCTTCTCTGATACCCTAGTGTTTCCCGCCAGGACACTGCCATTCGTCCACCTGCCGGCTCCTTATTTGCCATCTGATAGTCTGCTGCGTGGGCTTCCTTGGTGGCGCAGTGGTTAAGAATCTGCCTGCAGTGCAGGAGACACAGGACATCTGGGTTCGATTCCTGGGTTGGGAAGATCCCCTGGAGGAGGGCATGGACACCTACTCCAACATTCTTGCCTGGAGAATCCGATGGACAGAGGAGCCTGGTGGGCTGCAGTCCACAGGGTCACAGAGAGTGACGTGAGTGAGCAGCTGAGCCCACACACACACCTTGTTGCCCAGAGAAGCCACTCGGATGGGCACAATCCTTTCCTTCTGGCACCAGGAAATACTACACATTTAAAATCCCTGGACCAAAAGGAGTGAGTTTTCCTTACTTTACCTGCTGTATCCCCCACGCCAAGAAAGTGTTATCAGGAAGAGCTTTCAGCCTATGCTAGGTCCAGGACTGGAGACGGGCTTCCAGAAAGTATGACAAACGCACAAGCATGTCAGGCTTGTCTCAATGGACTGAGATTCCAAAAATCTTATGAAAAAGAGACTTTGAAGTGCCTTATTCGAAGGCAGCGAAGGCTTTCATGATCAGAGGAGGAGGTTCTGATGTGGTCTCATAATTAGCGTAGAGTGGGGGCCTCCACCCTTTCCAAGGAATGAGATGCCCTGGCTGGGATGTTCCCTGAACCCAAATGTGGTTGCACAAAGAGCTGAGGTCTCATTCCTGAAATTTATAACCATATCAGCCATCGTTTTATGAGATACCACATCATTTTTAAAAAGGCTTAAACCCTTATAGAGCTATTCAAATAACCATTGAGCCATTTGAACTGAAATAGGAGTTAGTTCAGAGTGGCAGTTCATAAATTAGAGGCACTGTTTTTTCAAGCAGAGGCATGAATACCGACCAAGAGCCAGGTGCACAAGTTTACTAAGTTGTTATTATACTCGTGACTGTACAGGACTGAGGGACCAGGTGGGCAGAATTTGCCTGTAATTTGACCCTCGAGTGTGACTAGAGGCCATCAGCCATGAGACACACGATGAACACATGTCATGCTATTTGTTTACTCGTTGAGTCACTCAAAACTTTTTTTTTAGGACTCAAATTATATACACAGAGAAAAACGAGTCAATAACAAGGCAGATCTTTAAGCAATTTCTAGCTTAATAGGGAAGGCCTGAAAACCCAGAATTATGATACTGTGAAAGTGCTTTGTGGCAAGAATGAGCAGGAACCACAGAACAGAGAGGAAAACGTCCTGGCTGTGGTCCTAGGTCCGTAGGGAGACTATCAGAGGAAGGGGCGTGTAAGCTATTCCTTACAGGACAGGACGTCGTGTCTCAGGTTGGGGGGCTAAGGGGGGTGCTTCCCAGGAGAGGGGGTAGAGACCTTTGCTGCTTGAGAAAGCCGGCTGGTCCGGACAGCCTTGGGCACTCCTTGGGGCTGGGAGGAGATGTTTGCAGGGTGTCAGGGCAGAAAGGAGGGCCTGGGTCTGGGGCCATTGCACGTGAAGGGATCTGCTTCTTTCTTTACTTGGCTCCTTTGCCCTCATCTGTCTCTCCTGACTTGCCCGTTCTCTTGTGAGGATCAGGGGAAGCTGAAGGGCGGTCCTGAAATGACCTTTGTTGAGTGTTGCAGTGCATGTGTGACCCTCCTGTGGATCATCCGACAGCTACTTCATGTTGCCATCTCGACAACTGATGTAGATCCCAGCAACTCCAGAGTGTAATGGTCTGAATTAGCAATACCAAACACAGTGGAGCAATAAAATGGCTTATATAGAGAATAAAACCAGCTGAAAGGATGTCGCTGTTACCTGGGGACTTAGATACCTAATTAGGAGAAACAAGGTTTAAGCAGCTTTCAATCTCCTGGTAACATAGAGAAAAACAGAAATTATGTTGGATTAAACATTTTGCATTGTTTACAAAAACGGTATTCATTGGTTAGAGATAAATCCTTTCCTGTCTTAAGTTCAAGGAGGGATTGTATATAATGGTCAAGGTCGATTATATTGTTTTGTAAAAAGTGGAAACTGTGTCCCTGTTACAAGAAATGACACTTTTTTTTTTAAACCTCAGATGCCTGAGCGGGTAACAGCTCAGGAAGTCTGTCATCACAGTCAAATAATTTTAGTTCATGAGCCAGGAGAAAACACAGTGGTTTCGTTTCCACTTAGGATTGCACACACACAGCAGTTTTCTTTTGTTCTTAGGAACAAAGTTATGCCTTTATAGTAGTTATAAATGAAGTCATTTATAACTTGACGTAATTTCTTAAGAATCTTGCTTCTTAAGAAAGCTGAGGCCATTGATAGGAGTAAAGATCAATGTTTGGGTATGTTTGGCTAATAAAATTTAATGTCTAATATGCAATACAAGTGACCCATAAGGGCAGGGCAAATGTGCACATAATAAAAAACACATTTTTAGAATGAAAAGGGAATAAACAGGAAAAGAAAAATGCAATGAAGATAGTAGAGTCAGAGAGAAAATGATGTAGGAAAATTTTAAAGAGGAGTAAGACTCCCTTTACAATGAGCTGGTGCAGAGAGACCCCTGTGAGCTCCTGGAACAGAGAACGAGATAGACGGACAGACATCTGACCTGGGAATGCAGGGAATTAGCTTGGTATTTGTGTTGACTTTGCTGTGTGTGATGACAGTTTGAACTCTGCATGTATTAGTTCCTGTAAGATAAAGGAGTTAGCTACAATAAATTAGGATTGGCAACTACAGTTCAGGAGCCAAATCCTGCCTGCCTGCCACTTAATTTTATGAATAAATTTTATTAGAATACAGCCTTGCTGCCCATTTCTGTACAGCAGCCTATGGCCGCTTCCACGCTATACATAATGACACAGCGGGGACAGGAAATGTATAGCTCCTAAAACCTGAAATATTTGTCCTCTGGTCCGGTACAGATACCCTTTCATGATCCCTGAAATCAGTGACTATCTGAATTAGTGAAAATATCAGTTTGGTTTCTGTAAAATGGAACCAAATTTACCAATGGGGGAAAAAACATAATTCCTTACTCAAGTATAAGAATAATGTAATTAACTTGCCTCCAGGGCTTTCCATCTCCTACGGCTCTATTTCTCAGTATATGGTCCCTGGGCTGCTTTTTAAAATGCATATTTCTGAATTCTTCTTCTTCACTCAAGCAGAGGTCTGAGCTGGTTAGGCAGCTCCCATGTACAAAGGGCTCATTACTCTGCCATGTTCCGTGAGGACTTATCTCTCATGGTCCAGCTCTTTAGAACTTCTGCATTCCAACCTTCAGGCAGGGGGATGTGGACACAGAAGTCATGCTCTTCTCCTAAAGGCTACAAACTTGTGGGCGAATGTTTGCCCCCATTCAAGTCATGCAAGCTCAAATTTATATCATGGTCATATCTGCAAGGGAGGCTGGGCAATGCACTTTTTATCTGGGTGGCCAAGTGCCTAGCTCTGAATTCCATTACTGCGTAAGAGGAGGAGAATGGACATGGTGGAAATGATCACCGATAAGCTTCTTTCCACTTAAACTCTGTGAACAGAGACTTCCCTGGCGACCCAGTGGCTAAGAATCTGCGCTCCCCAGTGCAGAGGCCCGGGTCTGGTTCCTGGTCGGGGAACTAGTCCCCACATAATGCAATGATGATCGAAGATCCCATGCACTCCAAGACCCAGAGCAGCCACGTAAATAAGTAAATAAAATGTAAAAAGTAAAATCTATGATCTTAGAGAATTTATCTTCTTGGGCAGCCACAAGACATCCCTCAGACTGGGTGACTTAAACTGAAATTTATTTTCTCATAGTTCTGGAGGCTGGAAAGCCCAAGCTCAAGGTGCAGGTCTCTTAGGCTGGTATACTACCTCCTAGCAGGTAGATAGGCTACCTGCTAGTTAAAGGCTCCATCTTTAATTCACAAAGCGACAAGAATTATCAGCAGTCCTGAATCTGTCGTGAGCATATATGTTTGGATATCTCTTTTGGTGGGCCCTCCCAAAGAGCCCTTCTAAGTGTTCCCCAATAAAATTTTAATATCTCAGATACACTTGCATCTAGTTATGTGCTGTATCTGTTTCTGTGATTTATACTTTATAAGAGTAAGATTTTTTTCATCTGCATTAAAACTAGCTTTCACCCCCATGGGGGCCTCCACTGAAAGTACATGGTCTAGACTATGCATCCTAAGAAAAACCCTAACATCCATTTTGTCAAATAACCACCAGCTGTATTTACTGCCTTTATAGATGAATGTCTCAAACAACGTGGGCAGGAGGAGCATTTATAAGATTAATCTCCCAGGCAACGCCTATCATTGTCTTTCCTATAGATAAAATTAATTAGCTGGTTCATTGTATAATTATCTAATATCTTTGGGGACCACATCATGTAGCATGTGAGGTCTTAGTTCCCCGACCAGGGTTCGAGCCTGCGGCCCTGCATGGGAAGTGCAGAGTCTTAAACACCACAGCACCAGGGAAGTCCCGATATCCTCCTTAATTGCAAATTCTGTAGGGGCAGGAGCACGTCTGTCTCGGTCATTTTTGAACAGATTCTGACACAAAATAGGCAGCCAGTACTTCTGGAATACATCAATAAAGATTTTAATGTCTCAAAGGGAAATGAGGGCAAGACATGTGAAAATGAGAGTGTGCGTGAGCTCATTAAGAGTTGTGTAGGATGAGCTGCAAGAGACAGGAGAAAGAGACAGCAAGGTCATTTTCCCTTACTCAGTAGAGATTTAGTCTTTCAGTTGAGTCTTTCTAGACAACAGCTTGAGGATGGAACCTTGTCTTGTTCTTTGTTAAATGCTGCAGGAGTCTGAACACAATGCCTTCAAAAGATGTCTGAATATTGTTTGAATTATGAACTCAGAGTTAAATAGAATGCAAGTCTTGTGGCTAAAGAGAACTATAAATCCACTTACTTTTCTCTTTTTCATTTATTTAAATATATATTTAGGATGATCTCTATTTTATATCTATTAAAAGAAGCTTTTCAAAGGAAGCATTTTGTATTGAAAGAAAAACAATTTTCAAATTCATATTTTCTTCCATTTAATATGTTATGTTGGTATCTTTCTTTTCTCCCTGCATTCAGGTCATCTAAAACATGATAGTTCTTTTCCTCTTTAATAAAATAAAAGATTCTAAAAGCCTAATTATAATCCCTTCAAAAAAATAAAAGGACTATAGGGAGATTCTTTAAAAAACTAAAGTGAGTTAGGCACATCAGCTCTCTTTTCTGCTACACTTTGGTGGCTGCCTTGGGAAGATTATAAAAGCTTCAAGTCTGATTTTCCTGGATAAATTCCCAATAACCTCCCCCCTCAAGGAGTGATCAATATTATGGACAAAAGGAGGGTGTTTCTTCAATATGTCCATTTGATTTTATTTTGTGAGGCAACCACCTTGTAAACCACACTAACACGTCAGAAATATGATGCTGCCTTTAGTTCCCTGCCCTGTAAAAGATGCCTGGCAAAAAAATAAATAAAGCTAGGAATGCCCGAGTAAGTCATTTTATTTTTTATGATTCAAGCCCCAAAAGGTCTTGAACTGTCAGATTTATTGTCTATCCAGTTTTATGACTTTTAGTTGTATTTATTCTTTGATGTTTACCATCAACTGTGCCTACGTGCGCCGTGGTCTGTGGGATTTCATATTGCTAAATCATTTTTTAAGCTTTAGTTGTAGCTTCTATTTAGCATCAATCCCCCGAGACATGCCATTAACATGAATCATCTTTGAAAGTGTTTGGTGCAATAGGAACTCCTTGTTGAGTCGATCACTCATCGCGATGGAAAGAAACGATGACCTTCTCAGAAATACCCATCACGGTTAAATAACCAAGGACGCACTCCCCGCTCAGGGACTTCTGATTGGGGTGCTCCCATCGCCTTCATCGTCATCCCCAAAGCAGGTGGTGGGCGGTCAGGGGGCTTCAGGAGGGAAAAGGGAAGGAGGCGCTGCGGTGGGGGCGGGGCAGAGGAACAGCGCTCGCCCAAACCACAGCTTTGCTAGCAGAGGGCGGGCTTCCCCCACGTTCATGAAGGTGATTCACACAGACGGTGAACTTCAGAGAGGATCACACCATCGATACTTAAATGCTTCTTCTCCAGCACTCTATTTTAAACTTCCATGTTTTCGTTTTCAAGAAATGTTACGAGGTTGCCTATTCCGATTGCTCTTCACTGCGATTGCCCACCCCTGACCTGAGGGTGTGTGTGTGTGTGTGTGTGTGTGTTTGCTCAGCTGCATCTGACTCTTTGTGACCCTATGGACTGCAGCCTGCCAGGCTCCCCTGTCCATGCAATCTTCCAGGCAAGAACACTGGAGTTTGTTGCCATTTGCTATTCCAGGGCATCTTGCGGACCCAGGGGTCAAACCCACATCTCTTGCATCTCCTGCATTGGCAGGTGGGTTATTTACCCCTGTGCCACCTGGGAAGCCCCCTGATTTGGGTATTTTTGTTTTAATTTTTATTGGAGTATAATTGTTTTAAAAAGTTGTGTCAGTTTCTACTGTACAGCAAAGTGAATCAGCTATACATATACACAAATCTCCCCTCTTGTTTTGGATTTCCTTCCCATTTAGATCACCACAAAGCACTGAGTAGAGTATCCTGTGCTATACAGTAGGTTCTCATTGGTTATCTATTTTATACATATTGTATGTATTTTATATACAGTGCATATAGATAGATAGATAGATGTCAGTCTCTATCTCCCATATTAACACACACATGTGGAATCTGAAAAAATTGGTCGAGATCATCTTATTTACAAAGTAGAAACAGAGACACCAATGTAGAGAAAAAAATGTATGGAAACCAAGGAGGAAGCGGGGAGTTGGGGGGCAGTGAGATGAATTGGGAGTTTTGAGTTGACCTGGGTATTTTGTTTCTGTTCAAACTCTGTACTCAACTGCTTGACTGCTAGAGATCTGAGAGTCTCATTCCTGACTAAAACATTTCTGAAGGAAATGAGTGTAATTACCACTGAAAGTAAGTTTCTTCCCTTGGTTTATGCTGAGTGTTTAGATACTTTTAAGTTGGAAAACAGGATACTAAACTTGTACGTTATTCTGTTAGATTGCTGTTCTTTCTTTGCTTATGTTTGGTTTAGTCTGATCTCCAAATTCCCCCTCATCTCCAAGTTTCCTAGTTCCTTCCTCAGATGAATCAATAGAAATACACTATATGCTAAGATTAGGGGACAACGTATAAGTATATTCCAAGGCAGGGGTCAGAAAACTACACCCCGCAGGTCAAGTGTAGCCTGCAGGCTGCTCTGTAAGTCAGGTTTTACCGGAAGACCGACACACCCGTCCATGTCCCTGCTGTATACGCTGCTTTCCGTACTCAGCAACATTTGAGCGCTTGCAGTAGAGTGGCCCTTAAAGACTAAAACATTTGCTTTCTGGTCCTCCAGGAAGAGTCTGCTGTTCTAAGTCGTAGCTATTCAAACATTACCTTATTTACTAAGTAAACAATAATAATGATTTTATTTACTGTACTCTTCTCAAACTAGAAGGCCAATTTTGAGAACAATAGCAGCATGCTTTAGGAAAAACAGAAGATAATTTCTAACTTCACTTTGGTTTTTTGGTTGTCTGCTTTCAGGCCTTCTTTCAGCTGCTATTTTTCCCCCTGTTTAAATAGAGTATCTCCAAATTGCAAAATGTGAAATTTTGCCATATGTATATTTTAACTTTGAGGAACAATCCCAGATTCTCAGTTTTGGGCTAATTGTTCCTGTAAACTGAACATTTGATACTATTGAACTAAAATATGATAGTTTGTCATGGGAAATGTAGCCTGTTTTTGTTTTCATCTGCATTTTTGCATAAGTTTGAACTGAACATTTTTCCTATGTTCCTTGGTAGCTTGTACTTATACTTTGTAAATTCTTTTCATATCATTTATTTTTCAAAATTGACTTTTGCTGAAATCCTTGACTGTGTTGGCTATACTCTCTGTATTATTCTAGTATGAATCTTTCAATTTGAATTTATGCCTTTCATATAAGAGGACATGCAGAATGACCTAGGCATAGTATCTATGTGTTTTATGATTTAACATATAGAAACACCTATGACAGTGGAAACCACAAGACAAAGAGTAAGTCCACACTGTTAGGAAAGAGAAGCATACATTAAGGATTAGAATTTTATATCTTAATACAGAGGCAAATGTTTCTACTTCACTGAAACTACCACAAACTGTATCAACTCTTAACCAAACAAGGAATTTAAAGTCAATTTATAGTATTTCTCATGGCTTAAGCTTTTCCCCCTTTTTTCTTAAGCTCACCATACTTTGGGTTCCTGGGAATTTTATTTGGCATGATGCAGTATAATTGAATGAGACATTTACTTCCAGATGATAGATGCCTATGATTGAGAAGCAAGTGTTTTCTTTAAATTGTAACTGACTTATGAAGATAAATGGCTTGTTAGCATAAGTAGCTTTACAGCTAGACACTTCTAACAGGCTGAAATTAAAATGTCTACTAATTCTAGGATATTCGCATAGTGAGAGAGAAAGAGAGAGAGAGAGGAAGGAAGAGAGTGTGTGTGTGTATGTGTGTGTGTATGTGTGTGTGATGAGAGAAAGGAGGGACCATGTGTGTAAGCTCACACACACACACAGTATAGAATGCAGTGCTCCAAGATAAAGTGTGTACAAGATACCCTACTGACATAATGGTGATTTTTATTTTTAATAACACAAAATAAAACTGACGGATGAAGGCATCATTTCCTTTGCTAGGAAAAAGCAGTCGTCAGTAGTTTTCATTTATGGAGGTCACAGAGACAATTATTCCATGTTGACGTATGTCAGAGAGCAGGGATGCGATTCCAAAGGGAAGTGTGCATGGAAGTAGTCCCAGGCAGGTCCCCACCATGCCTGCCTTCACCCGCTGTGCAGCCTGCTCTTCCTCTTGAAGCGCGGCTGGACTTGGGTATACCCTTCGCTTGGCCAGTTGAATGCAATGGGCGTGGCAGTCTGGGACTGCCCATGTGACACCTTAGAAAGCCGGTTAGCTTCCTCCTGGGCCCCTGGGATAACTGACCCTTGAAACACTTCCTCTCAGAACCTCGTCCTCATTCTCTGAGAAATCCAAAGCACATAGAGTCTCATGGCAGCGGCTGGTTGATAACCTCAGCCTGTAGCCAACAGCCAGGGCCAGCCACATGAGGGAACCATAAGGCTACCCAGTCTGATCAGCCCTCTACTCCCGAGCAGCCTGCATCTGATTGCAAATTCATGACAGCTTCCTGGCTGAGACAAGTCAGCACACAGAATTGTAATGCTTATTAATGAATTGCTGTTTTAAACCACTGTGCTGTGGTTTGTAAAGCAGCAAAAGAGAATTGACAGAGCTTAAAACATTTATGAGAAGCACCAAGTTAATGATTGCATAGAAAATCTAGAAGTAGGATGGGTAGGCTTATTATGCTCCAGACAGAAAAATTTTCTGCTTTCCCAAACTCCACCAGAAACTCCCTTCCAGACCCAAGATGCAACCTCCTAACTCTCAGCGACGGAGGTCAGGACGAGACCCTCTAAGTTGGAGCTCGAAGCCGGGACTTCAGTCCCCACACAGGTATACATCTCTAGCCAAGTCATAAATACTACATGGGATCTACACTCACAGGGGTGACTGAGATGTTTGAGGAACACAGCACCATAAAGGTGATACATGGAACAAACCAGAAAAAATAAAACAAGAAACAGACAAAGCAAGAGCTTAGAGCAAATATAATAACTAACTCAAAAAATATGAGAGGATACTAGAAACATGAAACAAAAATTAGGCAGAGAAGAACCAACTGAAAACATGAAATTGTTGACCCCAGTGGAGGAGGTAAATTTAAAAGACTAGTCAAAGAAAGGGTTACTGACCTGAAATGTTAGGTCAAAACTGCATTCAGAACAAAATGAAGAAAGAGAACTATAAAAAGCCAAACTGATTGTAAACGAGATCCCAAAATAGAGAAAAAATAAAGGAGGAGAAATGTATGAAAAAAATTACTAAACATTTCCAAAATGTGAAGAAAGATGCTGGGCAGAAATTAATAGAACCCATGGGAACAATTAAAAAAACAAGCAAAATACAACATTGTCAGTAAACTGTATCAGTCAGCTCAGTTGCTCAGTCATGGCTGACTCTTTGGGACCCCATGGACTGTAGCACACCAGACCTCCCTGTCCATCACCAACTCCCGCTTACTCTGTCGTCTCCTTCTCCCGCCTTCAATCTTTCCCAGAATCAGGGTCTTTTCCAAGGAGTCAGTTCTTCGCATCAGGTGGCCAAAGTATTGGAGTTTCAGCTTCAGCATCAGTCCTTCCAATGAATATTCAGGATTGATTTCCTTTAGGGTAGACTAGTTGGATCTCCTTGCAGTCCAAGGGACTCTCAAGAGTCTTCTCCAACACCACAGTTCAAAAGCATCAATTCTTCAGTGTTCAGCTTTCTTTATATTCCAACTCTCACATCCATACATGACTACTGGAAAAACCGTAGCTTTGACTAGATGGACTTTTGTTGGCAAAGTAATGTCTCTGCTTTTTTAATATGCTATCTAGGGTGATCATAGCTTTTCTTCTAAGGAGCAAGCGTCTTTTAATTTCATGGCTGCAGTCACCATCTGCAATAATTTTGGAGCCAAAATATAAAGTCTCTCACTGTTTTCACTGTTTCCCCATCTATTTTCCATGAAGTGATGTGACCGGATCCCGTGATCTTAGTTTTCTGAATGCTTTTTCTGAGTTTTAAGTCAACTATATACTTCAGTTAAAAAAAGAAGCAAACAAAACGATTATAACATTAGGAAGGGCTTCCTAGGTGGTCCTAGTGGTGAAGAGCGCACCTGCCAGGCAGAAGGCGTGAGAGACATGGGTTTGGTCTGTGGGTCGTGAATGTGCCCTGGAGGAGGAAGTGGCAGCCCCTCCCATACTCTTGCCAGGGAAATCCCACGGACAGAGAAGCCTGATGGGCTTCAGTCCATAGGGCCGCAATGTTACTAAAAATAACTGAGAGAGAGAGGTCAGGTGCACAATATCTGCAAGGAACAAAGTCACACTAATAGCAAGTGCTCTGTGGCAACTATTGGATGATAAAAAAGCCAATAGAATTAACTTACCAGAATGGCAAAGGAGCAATACTTTATCTGAGAGTTTATGACCAGACAATTTATCATTTAAATACAAAGATGAAGAAACAAGAAACCATGGTAAATAGAAAAAAATTATATAGAATGTAAAAAATGTCCCACCATATCAAATTATTATGAATATAATTATCATGAATGTGAAGTTTCAACCCACTATTTAAAGAGAGAAGTTTTCAGACTACATTAAAGAGATTTACCAATATGTTGCCCATAAGAGGCATATTTAAACAATAATATTCAGAAGGTTTGGAAACAACATGCTAGAGGATTCAGATGGATAAAGATGAATCTAAAAGAAACTGGCATAGCAATTTTAATATCAGACAATATAGAAATCAAGAGTAAAATCATATAAATAAAAGAGGGATATTAAGAGAAAAAAGCTACAACTGGTATCAATAATCACACTGGGGTAAGGTTAGTCTCTTTAATAAACAATGCTGAGAAAACTGGATATCCACAGGCAAAAGAATGAAATTGGACACTTTGCCTCAAACTACACAAAATCAACTCAAAATAGTCTTAAAACTTAAACATGAGACTTGAACTAAAACTTGTAGAATATAGCAAGAGAAAAATTTCATGATATTGGTTTTGATGACATATTGATGACTACAATATCAAAAGTGTGGGCAACAGAAGCAAAAATAGGCAAATGGGACTTCAACAAACTACAATTTTGCTCAGCAAAGACAGCAATCAACAGAGTGAAAGGGAAAGCCACTGGATGGCAGAAAATATTTGCAAAATTGCTTCTGGAAGGAAAGCTATGACAAACCTAGTTCAGTTCAGTTGCTCAGTTGTGTCCAACTCTTTGTGTCCCCATGGACTGCAGCATGCCAGGCCTCCCTGTCCATCACCAACTCCCAGAGCTTACTCAAACTCATGTCCATCAAGTTGGTGATGCCATCCAATCATCTCATCCTCTGTCATCCCCTTCTCCTCCTGCCTTCAATCTTTCCCAGCATCAGGGTCTTTTCCAATGAGTCAGTTCTTCACATCAAGTGGCCAAAGTATTGGAGTTTCAGCTTCAGCATCAGTCCTTCCAGTGAATATTCAGGACTGCTTTCTTTTAGGTTAGACTGGTTGGATCTCCTTGCAGTCCAAGGCACTCTTGGAGCATTCAGGTATGACCTAAATCAAATCCCTTATGACAAACCTAGTGAGTGAAAGTCACTCAGTCATGTCTGACTCTTTGTGACCCCATGGACTGTACAGTCCATGGAATTCTCCAGGTCAGAATACTGGAGTGGGTAGGCTTTCCCTTCTCCGGGGGATCTTCCCAACCTAGCAATCGAACCCAGGTCTCCTGCATTGCAGGCAGATGACAAACCTAGACAGTGTATTAAAAAGCAAAGACATCACTCTGCCAACAAAGGTCTATATCATCAAAGCTATGGTCTTTCCGGTGGTCATGTATGGATGTGAGAGTTGGACCATAAAGAAGGCAGAGCAGCAAAGAATCGATGCTTTTGAACTGTGGTGCTGGAGAAGATTCTTGAGAGTTCCTTGGACTGCAAGGAGGCCAAGCTAGTCAATCGTCAAGGAAATCAACTCTAAATACTCATTGGAAGGACTGATGCTGGAGTTAAAGTTGCAATATTTTGGCCACCTGATGCCAACAGTCAACTCATTGGAAAAGACCCTTATGCTGGGAAAGATTGAAGGCAGAAGGAGAATAAGGTGACAGAGGATGAGATGGTTTGATGTCATCACCAATTCAATGGACATGAACTTGGGAAAACTCCAGGAGATGGTGAGGGGCAGAGAGTCCTGGCATGCTGCAGTCCATGGAGTCGCAAAGAGCTGGACACGGCTTTGAAAGGTTGTTGTTGAATCACGCGAATACACCAGGATTCTTGGCCCCCGGAGGAGAAGAATTCAATCCGGGGCCAGAGACAAGGCTTGATCGCTCAGAGCTTTTGTGTAATAAAGTTTTATTGAAGTATAAAGGAGATAGAGAAAGCTTCTGACATAGGCATCAGAAGGGGGCAGAAAGAGTACCCCTCTGCTAGTCTTTAGCTGGATGTTATATAGTCACTAGCAGTCTAATGAAAGAAAGGAATATCTTAAAATTCAGAATGGCACCAGGCCCCTCACCCATAAGATGCATTTTGGGATAAATGGTTTATCCTGGGCCATAAAATGATTAACTTGAATCTTGAAGAAGGGCAGACCACCATACAAATAGTTTCATTTACATAGATTAGGGGAACAATATCCATACTGGTTTGTCAAGTAGGTTCTGGGCCAAGAGGCGGAACCGACTTGGAGACAGAGTTTGGGGTAAAGGCATAGTACATTAGCATAGCTTAAGACAAACATTTCCATAAGAAAAAGGCATTGGTTATCTCTAGACTCGAGAATAGCTAACTTCAGGCGAAACTGGGTGTCATTATGGCAACACAGTATTTTAAGAGAAACCTCCCTTTAAATTTGTATAGAGAAGGAAAAAATATTGCTAGTTTGTTTCCTCCTGCCGCTTAAGAGAGATAAAAATGTCTGACACTTGCAGGCTATTTTCTCTATTTGGAGACCCCTGGCCTTCCTGCCTGTTACCCTCTCAGCTTGACTGAATAACAACAACAATCAGAAAGCAGGCTATTTAAAATCCTAAAAGATGATGCTATTAAAGTGCTACACTCAACATGTCAGCAAATTTGGAAAACTCAGAAGTGGCCACAGGACTGGAAAAGGTCAGTATTCATCCAATTCCCAAGAAGGGCAGTACTAAAGAATGTTCAAACTACTGGACAGTTGAGCTCACTTCCCATGCTAGTAAGATTATGCCCAAAATCCTTCCAGCTGGGCTTCAGCAGTACTTGAATTGAGAACTTCCAGATGTATAAGCTGGGTTTAGAAAAGGCAGAGAAATCAGAATTCAAATTGCTAACATTAAATGCATCATAGAGAAAGAAAAGGAATTCCAGAAAAACATCTGTTTCATTGATTATGCTAAAGTCTTTGACTGTGTGGATCATACCAACTGTTTAAAACTCTTGAAGAGATAGGAATACCAGACTGTCTTCTGAGAAACCTGCATGTGGGTCAAGAAACAACCGTTAGAACATTTTCTGGAACAACTGACTGGTTCAAAATTGGGAAAGGAGTACGAAAAGGCTGTTTATTGTTACCCTGTTTATTTAACTTCCATGCAGAGCACATCATGCAAAATGCCAGGATGGATGAGTTACAAGCTGGAGTCAAGATTGCTGGGATAAATATCAACAACTTCAGATGTGCAGAGGACACCACTCTCATAGCAGAAAGCTAAAAGGAACTAAAGAGCCTCTTGATGAGGGTGAAGGAGGAGAGTGAAAGAGCTGGCTTAAAACTCGATATTAAAAATAATGAAGATCATGGCATCCAGTTCCATCACTTCATGGCACATAGAAGGTGAAAAGTTGGAAGTAGTGACAGATTTCCTTTTCTTTGTCTCGAAAATCGCTGCAGATGGTGACCGCAGCCATGAAATTAGAAGATGATTGTTTCTTGGAAGGAAAGCCATGACAAATCTAGACAGTGTATTAAAAAGCAAAGACATCACTTTGCTGACAAAAGTCCGTATAGTCAGAGCTATGGTCCTTTCAGTAGTCATGTACAGATGTGAGAGCTGGATCATAAAGAAGGCAGAGCGCCGAAGAACTGATGCTTTTGAACTGTGGTGCTGGAGGAGACTCTTGAGAGTCCCTTGGACTGCAAGGAGATCCAACCTCAAGGAAATCAATCCTAAACACTCATTGGAAGTATGAGTATTATATATAGTATATATATATATTATTATATATATGAGTATATATATACTCATTGCTGAAGCTCCAATATTTTGGCCACCTGATGCCAACAGCCAACTCATTGAAAAGACTGATGCTGGGAAAGATTGAGGGCAGAAGGAGAACAGAATGACAGAGGATGAGATGGTTTGATGACATCACCAATTCAACGGGCATGAACTTGAGCAAACTCTGGGAGATGGTGAGGGACAAGGGAGGCCTGGCGTGCTGCAGTCCGTGGGGTTGCAAAGAGCTAGCCCGACCTGGTGAGTGGAAAACCACAAGAGCAACCTATCAGAAAGTCGCTTAACGTCCTCCCACAACTCCAGGGAAGAATATTAACAACCTCATTCTTTCAATATGCAAAGGACTTGAACATATGCTTCTCTAAGGAACACATACAAATGGCCAATATGTTCATGAAAAAATATTCAGCGTCACTAATCATCAGGAAATGCAAGTCACAACCGTGATGAAATATCACCTGACGCATGTTAAGATGGCTATTATTAAAAACAACAAAAGGTAAGCATTCATGAGGATGTGGAAACCAAGGAACACTTGGACACTCTTGGTGGGCATGTAAAATGGAACAGCTGATATGGATAAGAATATAGAAGTTCCCCCCCCCAAAAAAACTAAAAATAGAGCCACCACATTAATTCAGCAATTCCAGTCCTAAGTATTTATCCAAAAGAACTGAAATTAGAGTCTTGAAAACGTGCCTGCACCAATACGTTCATTGCAGCATTATTCATAATAGCCAAGATATGAGAACAACCCAGACAGCTAACGATGGGTGAACGGGTAAAGAAAATGCTTTATACACACAATGGAATGTTATTCAACCTTAGAAAAGAATCTTCTGCAATATGTGACAACATAAATGAACAATTAATTTTATGTGGAGATTCTGCATTAAAGGAAGACCATGATGCCCCACTCCTTAAATGTGAGCTGCCTTTATTGACTTCCTTCCAAAGAGTAAAGTATGGAAAAAGCTGGCAAAGATACCTCTGCGGTGGGGAAACCCAGCAAACACAGCTTCAGCCAGTGATCGTGGTCACTGTCGACACTTAGGAATGGTGTTGATATGAAATGATGGAAGTGTCGCTTTACCCCATAATACGCATAAGCCCTGAATAACGCGGCAAATTCCAATAAGCGGACACCATATAATGCATCTGTCCACTTACTCCTCAAAACTCCCAACATTGTCAAAAACAAGGCAAGTCGGGGAAACTGTCACAGTCTAGAGGTGCCTAAAGAGATAAGAGAATAAATGCATTATGGTGTCCTGGATGACATCCCGAAACAGAAAAAAAAAAAAAAGACCGCAGGTAAAAACTAAGGAAAGCTGAATGTACTATTTGGTTAATAGTGATGTAGCAGTATTGTCTCATTAACAGTAACAAACATACCATATTACAAGGGAGGCCATGTGTGGAGGTGTATGAGCAGTGCTTTATCCATTGTCCTGTAAATCTAAAGCTATTTCTAAAAGATGAAGTCTACCCGAGAAAACAGCAAATGATAGAATTACTGAGAGAAGCAAAGAAATAAAATTTACTCTGGAAATTTTGACACATTCAAGAAACTGAGACATGAGGCCAGCAGACGTTAACCAGCAGAAATGTGCACAATGAAAAGAGAATGTGCATTCTTTGATGAGCACTCATGGAATATTCATAAAAGGGCTCCTTCTCTAAAGGCTGGCACAGGTCAGGGTCACCTCCAGCCCACTTCCTCCTCATGTATTCTTCTCTTCTGCATGACTTCACCTGGTTCTGGTTTTCTTATATACCAGTTATTTGCTGATGCTGTGCAGGCTGTGTGTGTGTGTGTGTGTGTGTGTGTGTGTATGTGTCTCCTAACCTTTAGAGCTTGTCTAATGTCTAATAGACATCCTTGAAGTTGTCATGTCCCCAAACCAAACATCTCCTTTTCTCCATTGCCTATAATTGACAACCCCATCCTTCCAACTGTTCAGGCAAAAAGCAAAACAAAGTAAAACATAAAACAAACAGAAACCTCTTTATCATATGCGCCCCTCACAGCACTGTTGGCCCTAACCTCAAATTATCAATGGCATACTAGGCTTTGACAACCAAAGTGGACTTTTTTCTTTCTTTTAACAACCTATTGATCTTGAATCCTGCATTTGTGTCAAGCTTAATCACTATTTCTAGTTGTGTGACTTTGTTGGAATTTTCTGTGTGACCAGTCACGTTGCCTGCAAGCAGAGATAGTTTTGTTATTTCTTTTTCTGTTATTATGCCCCCAGACCCTTTTTCTTCTCTTCCTGCACTGCCTTGTTCTTCCAGTAAGGTGTTGAAAAAGTGATGAGAGGGAGCGTCCATGTCTTCTCAACTGCCGTAGGGAGAAACATGCAGTTTTACTAAACGAGGTTAGTTATAGGTTTTATCAGATTAAGGGATTCCTTCTACTCCTTGTCTCCTGTAAGTTGTTATCCTGCATTAATGTTGAAACATATCCAATGCTCTTTCTACATCAATTGAGATAATCATTTGTATTTTTTTCTGTAGTCTGTTAATAAGGTAAATTACTTTGCTTTTGAATATGGAAGCAGCCTTGCATTCTTGGGATAAACTCAATTGTTAGATATATATTATCATGTTCATAGTTTGTTGGATTTGATCAGATAATATTTTATAGATTTTTGTCTCCTTGTGCATGAAGAATTCAGTTCCTCTTAGTTTTCTCTTCTTATACTGACTTTGCCAGTTTTAGGATGATGGGATGATGATGTGTCTGTGTGTGTGTGTGTGTGTGTGTGTGTGTGTTTGTTGCTCAGTTGTGTCCGACTCTGCGACACTGTGGACTATTACCCGCTAGGCTTCTCTGTCTATTGAATTCTCCAGGCAAGAATACTGGAGTGGGTCATTTCCTTCTCCAGTGGATCTTCCCGACCCAGAGATTGAATCTGGGTCTTCTGCATTGCAGGTGGTTTCTTTACTGTCTGAGCCACCAGAGATACTGACCCCATAAAATGAGTTTGGAAGTGTTGGCTTCCTTACTATTTTCTAGAAGAGATTTTGCAGAATTGCAATAATTTTTCTTAAAGTTCTGCTAGAACTCATCTGCCACAAAGAGTTTCTTTGTTGAAAGGTTTAAAAATATGAATTTAATATTTTTATAGGTATGGGCTATTCCAGTTATCTACTTATTTCTTGAGCAAATATTGACATTTTGTGTCTTTCCAATAATGGGCTCATTTCATCTAAGTTTTTGAATTTATGAGCATAGAGTTGTTTACAGTCGTCCCATATCATTCTTTTAATAACCCTGTGAGATCTGTATAATATTCTTTTCATCTTTCTTTTTTTTCTCTTTTTTTTTCTTTTTTAAATTTTATTTTATTTTTAAACTTTACAATATTGTATTAGTTTTGCCAAACATCAAAATGAATCTGCCACAGGTATACCCGTGCTCCCCATCCTGAACCCTCCTCCCTCCTCCCTCCCCATACCCTCCCTCTGGGTCGTCCCAGTTTGTTTCTTCTCTCAGTTTCTTGGTTAGTCTGGCTAGAGATTTATTAATTTTATTGATTTTTTTTAAAAAAAGAAACAACGTACAGTTTCACTGATTTTCTCTATTGCTTTTCTATCTCCAGTTTCACTGATTTCTGCTTTTTATCATTTCCTTCTGTTTGCTTGCTTGGGTTTAATTTAATCTTCATTTCCTAGTCTCTTGAAGAGGAAGATTACTTATTTGTGACATTTATTCTCTTTTAATATAAAAATTTACGCTATAAAGTTCTCTCTAAGCACTACTTTATTTTTATAAAGTAAGATTTGATATATTTAATATTTATTTTCCATAAGTTAAAGGTACTTTCAATTTTCATAAAATACCATATTTGACTTATGGGTTATGAAGAAATGTCTTTGTTAAATTTTTACATATATTTAAGGATTTTCCAGATATCTTTCTGTTACTGATTCATAGTATAATTGCATTATTATCTAAGAACTTAGTATTGCATGATTCCCTTTAAATTTCTTAAGACATAAAATATGGTCTATCTTGATGAAATATGAAATATGGTCTATCTTGATGAAGATAGTGGAAGGGTCTTCCTGCATACTTGACAATAATATACAGTCTGCTATTGTTGGCTTCAGTGTTCTATAAATATCAATTAGATCAAATTGACTTCTAGACTTACTCAGTTCTTACATATTTTAGTGATTTTCTGTCTACTTGTTCTGTCAATTACTGAGGGTTACCGTTTCTAATTATTATTGTGAGTTTGTGTCTTTGTACTTTCAAATCTACATGTTTTTGCTTCATACATTGGAAACTGTTGTTAGTTGAAATTCTGTTGCATGCGCTAATATAGAATTGTATGTTTCATAGAAAATTGACCTTTTTATAATACTTAATGGTTGTCCTGGATTTTGGAGTACAGTTTGTTTGATACTAACATAGCCACTTCAATTTTCATTTGATTAGTGTCTGCGTTGTTTATCTTTCCTCATTGTTTTACTTTTAACCTATTTATATTTTTATATTTAAAGTGAGTTACTTGCAGACAGCATATAGTTGGAACTTTCCTTTTAACCCAGTCTGACAACCTCTTAATTTATATGTTCAAACCAATCATATTTACTGTAATCATTGATATTATCAAGTTAAAACATATCTTCTTGATATTTGCTATCAATTTGGTCCATCTGCTATTCTCCTCTATTTTTCTTCCCATTCTTGGCTATTTAAACATTTATTATTATTGTATGTTATTCCAAATCTTGACTTATTATTTATACCTCTTTTTAAAATCTTTTAGTGGTTGCCGTAGAGTTTATAGGATATAACTTTAATCAGAGTCTACCATCAAATAGCACTACTAATATTTAGTTAAGGACTTTAATATTTAGTTAAGGACTTTAAGAAACTTAAACAGCAGACTCTCAATTCCTCTTTCTCACACTTTGACTTGTTGATGTCGCGCAGTTTAATCTTTTCTGCCAACATACAGCACAATGCCACCATTTTTGCTCTAAGCGATATTTATCTTTTAGATCATCAAAAAATAAGAAAAAAAATTGTATTTTACTTTCATTTATTCCAGTTCTAGTTCTATTTGTTTCTTTACATAGATCCAGATTTCTATTTGACTTCATATTTCTTCTAACTAAAGCTTCTCCTTTATCATTTCTTTTAGTGTAAGTTTGTTATTAATGAATTCTTTCAGTATTTGTTTGTCTGAGAAAGTATTTCTCCTTCATTTCTTTTCTACTTCATTAAAAATATTTTTTCACTGCATATAGATCCTGTGTAAACTTTTTTCTTAGTAAATAAACCATTTTTTCAGTACCCTAAAAATACCCCTCTGTTATGTTTTGGTTTGCATGGTTTTCTGAATCCCCATCTGTGCTCTTTATGTGTAATTTCCCCCCAAGGCTATATCAAGTTCTTCTCTTTATCTTTTGTCTTCAGAAGTTTGACAAATATTCTTACATGTGATTTTTACATATTTATTTCGCTTGAAATTCTCTAATCCTCCTTGATCTGTGTCTTAGCCTCAGTTATTCTAGAATGTTTATAAGCCATTATTTAAATTTATTCATTTATTTATTGGTTGTACCATGCATCCTGTGAGACCCTACTTCCCTGACTAGGGATTGAACCTGGGTCCTTAGCTATCAAAAAGTGCTGAGTCCTAACCACTGGACTCACAGGGAATTTCCAAAGCCACTATTAAAAAAAAAAAAAAAAAAAGCTCCATTATCTCTGCCTTAAATTTGTTCGATTATTGAACTATTTGATATCATTCCACACTTCTTTAATTCCCTGTCCTATTTTTTGATTATATATTTTATTGAAATGCAGTTCATTTACAGTGTTATGTTAATTTCTACAGTACAGCAAAGTGATACGGTTATACTCGTATGTGTAACGTTCTCAATCTATGCACTTTAGCCTGGTGCTCTGACCCCGTGTCAGTCCGAGGCAGGGCCTGTGTCTCTTGCTCTCGGCTTTGACTCTCCCCATGCTCCCCTCCATCCCTCAGCTGTAGTCCTGCGTCCAGCACACGTTCCTCATCCTTCCCCAAGGAGAGAGGTTTTATCTTTCCCTTCCCCCTTCCCGGGCTGCAATAGGCTTAGAGCCCTGCCCTCAGGGTGAAAGTGTTGAGTGTCCTTCACTACAGAGGTTATCGACTTATTCCTCCCCTCACCCCACCACCCCATAGGAGAGACAGGGGGAAGATTTGGGGTTAGATGTGAGCTTCTGCAGTGATGCTATTTGACGATCCTCAGCCTGCATGGTGAAGGACACTTTGTTGGGACTCTCACTGGTCATTTTTCTGAGTGCATGATGGAGTCTGTGGCGGAGAGCTTGAAAAGGAAGCTTGAAACTTCCTATGTCCTCAATGGCTCCGCAATCTCTCACCAGCCCCTATTCAGCCTCCACCAGTTCATTAACTATTCTTACCGTGTCAGGCTGCATCTGCTGCAGGTGAGCGAGTGTGCAAGTCCCATCTCTTCCTACAGGCATCTGTGTCCTTAGATTTTAGCTGATTGGTTTCTAGCAGCGTCTGCTTTCTGATGTGTTCAAGGAAAGTCGCCAACCTGCAGCTTGTCTGGCTTGTCTTCATTATTGTGCTCAAAACTTGGGAGTACCCCTCTCCCCAGATTTCTGCATTCCAAGTGGAAACTAGATGTTTGTTGACTCTTTCAAGATAGTTTCTAAAATTAGATTCAGACTGGGAAAGTAGAATTTTCAGCTGTTGAATGACTAGCTTCTACAGAGCTAGAAGCTTAGTGCTACTAGCAATTTTTTTTTTAAACCAAGGTTTGCCCACAGGCAAGAGTTCCTCTTTTGCCCTTCAAACGTAAAAGACTGTAAGATATACTCCATTGCTCCACGACAAGACAAAGTAAGACTAACTGACACTTCTCTTTGGCACAGGAAAGCAGAGAGAAAGTCCTTGAAGAAATGAATACCTGTCTTTATCCAAAGAGATGTCAAAGGTTGCAGTTGCTCTGATTTTGCCTTGCACCCACTTTTATGCACATTGTCTTGGATGAGCCAATCACATCAAAGTTACTATTGAGTATTGTTAAATGTTATGTTGATTTCACAGGGGAGGAAGAGAGGGTTTTCCTTGCACATCACAACTGTATTTATACTACGTTGCTCCTAGTCTTCATACATCCATTAGACGGATTAGACGGCTGTCTTCACGGTTCCTCCTGTTTCCTGCACTTCTTAAAAACAACCTTAAGGCACTTCCCTGGTGATCCAGCGGCTAAGACTCTGTGCTCCCAATGCAGGGGACCTTGGTTCAATCCCTGTTTTGGGAACTAGGTTCCATGTACAGCAACTAAGACCCAGAACAGCCAAATGAATAAATGTATTCTTTAAATGTTAGGCTATTCCCTATTTGGTGGAACAAATCTGCTCTGCTCTCAGATGTGTTAAGTCCCACTGACCACTGTGCTCAAGGAGCAGAATGCCCCTTAGCAAAAAAAAAAAAAAAAAGACACATAAGAATATAAAAAACATTTCCTAAATATAGAATGTAGAGCAATAAAAAGCTTCTGTTCATTAAATTTATTAGAAAGTCTTTCACATAATGGAAGCTATTTTAAAAAAGAAGAAAATGCTGTTAACTTTCAGAATCTGTGCCTGACCTTTGGAAATGGTACTATCAACAGGCTGATTTTACTTTCATTAAAAAAAATGTTTTTAACAAAGAGCTATCCTAGTACTTTGTTGAGTTAATTGCCTTTATTTCATGCTAAACCAAATTCTTAAGTTTGAAATAAAGTGAGCAATAGAGTTAAGAAAAAAAAAATACTCCTTAATTGTATTTTCCTCTCCCTACTTCTTAGAAGATATTTAAGATATTTTGTTGACATGTATTGCCCCTAGTATGCCTTTTGGATCTTTCCTTAACTTTAATTTAATAAAGCATCTTTTTCCAAATACATACAGTATTTTTCCCAAGAATAATTCTGGGAAGTAATTTTATCCATGTTATTAGATATGACACAATAAATAGGAATTATAGAAGAAAGAAAATTGGCCTCTTCTATTTTGGGGGGCTCCAAAGACACTGCAGATGGTGACTGTAGCCATGAAATTAAAAGACACTTACTCCTTGGAAGTAAAGTTATGACCAACCTAGATAGCATATTAAAAAGCAGAGACATTACTTTGCCAACAAAGGTTTGTCTAGTCAAGGCTATGGTTTTTCCAGTGGTCATGTATGGATGTGAGAGCTGGACTGTGAAGAAAGCTGAGTGCTGAAGAATTGATGCTTTTGAACTGTGATGCTGGAGAAGACTCTTGAGAGTCCCTTGGACTGTAAGGAGATCCAACCAGTCCATTCTGAAGTAGATCAGCCCTGGGATTTCTTTGGAAGGAATTATGCTAAAGCTGAAACTCCAGTCCTTTGGCCACCTCATGCGAAGAGTTGACTCATTGGAAAAGACTCTGATGCTGGGAGGGATTGGGGGCAGGAGGAAGAGGGGATGACAGAGGATGAGATGGCTGGATGGAATCACCGACTCGATGGACAAGAGTTTGAGTAAACTCTGGGATTTGGTGATGGACAGGGAGGCCTGGTGTGTTGTGGTTCATAGGGTCGCAAAGAGTCAGACATGACTGAGCGACTGAACTAAACTGAACTGATTACCCCGTGGATCTGGCTTACAAAAATGAAATAGAGGAGACATTCCCTTTCACATACTGACAGCTGGCTCAGCACTAAGGTTCCTGTTGGGAGTGGAGGCCCCCACTGATCTGTCCAAGTGGATTTGGTAAGTGTCACCAATTTACCCTTGAATTGTGGCAGCTGGTGGATGGAACAGCCTAGTTTCAAATTTATCCTCCTCACCCTCATCATAAGGGAGATTTGCTTTACAAAATTTTTCTATTGTTGCACAGCTGCCCGCCCCCTTCCACGCCCACCTTTCAACTGTTTAGAAAATCGGGAGCTCTGGGTCCTGTCTTGTACAAAGTCCTTTGTCCTCTTTAGATGAAAAATGTCACCAATACACAAGGTAAAAATAGTGTGGTAAACGGTAACGATTGACATTCAAGGTTTAACAGCCTTTCCTGCTTCTAACATCTTGCAAAAGATATACCACTGCATCATTGACCTGATGACATACCCCAGAGCTTTTGAATTTTTTTAAGGAGGTCTTAGGATAAAAGGAAGTCATTTCGCATCATCACTTGGGATTGTGCTATTTAAAGGTCATCAGAAAAGCATCTTCCTGACACATAACATCAATGGCAACCTCTTGGTATATGAGCTGATGATATGTTGTTAAAGGCATTGTGTGACAAATGGAAATAAGAATGTTTGTTGTCAAATATTTTCTGCTGCTTGTACAAATAGAAAAGATAAGGTTCATGGTATTTATTCTTCTGTCTCCTAGTATATGTGAACATTCCTATCAGAGTTTTATCTTTATAGAGGTATCTCCAGTAGAGATATAATAACCTTGAGTGGAGTTTTTAACCACTGGAAAGGTAAATTTTAGTGTTTGTGGCCAGTGTCAGAAATAATAATGAAATTTGCATCTGGCTTTAGAGTGATAAAAAGTTTTAAAATAGAAAAGAGTGGTTGCATGGGGTCATATGAAATTATGTCTTCCCATGGGCCTCTGGATGATATGGTATCACCTTTATTAAAATCAGGGGCTTCGCAGATGTTGATTTATTAAAATCATCTGTAAGCAGTTTTTTATGAAATGATAAAAAAATTTTAGGTGATCTTTAAATATGAATCTAAGAATGTCAGAGGGATATCAAAGAAAAGGGGTAATTGCGATAGAAATTAAATTGAAAGGTAAACAGTTTCAGTGTATCGTCCCTGAGCAAAATCTTACATTTTTGTAAGTTCTACTTTACATACAATCTAGCTTATTTCTCTGATAAAATTGGATTTGAGTGAAGAACTGTGAGAGCTCATATTCTACAAGGACTATCAGACAGAGATAAATTAAAATAGAGTCTTGTCTCCTTAATGCAAAATTTCCCAATAAGTCAGTCGTTTCACCCCTCTGTATTGAAAATAATTTGCAATATGAATTTGCATTTAGATTAAGTTTTGATTGTTATGGACAGTTCTAGTTTTGAAAATTTTGTAGTTCAATTAGAATCCAAAATATTGTTTCGCATCTCATGGTTCTATATTAGGTATCAAACTACTTGGCACTTTCTGTAATATATTATTTTTTTCTGTTATTCTGTCAATATAGATTGTGAAACTGATTGAAATTATCTAGGTCCTGTGTAACATTAACCGTTCTCTCATTGTAATCATGTCTTTTTTTTAAAATTTATATTTATTTATTTTAATTGGAGGCTAATTACTTTACAATATTGTATTGGTTCTGCCATACATCAACATGAATCCGCCACGGGCGTACACATGTTCCCAATCCTGAACCTCCTTCCCACTTCCCTCCCCATACCATCCCTCTGGGTCAACCCAGTGCACCACCCCCAAGGATCCTGTATCGAACCTGGACTGGCGATTCGTTTCTTATATGATATTATACATGTTTCCATGACATTCCCCCAAATCATCCCACCCTCTCCCTCTCTCACAGAGTCCAAAATACTGTTCTATACATCTGTGTCTCTTTTGCTGTCTCGCATACGGGGTTATTGTTACCATCTTTCTAAATTCCATAAATATGTGTTACTATACTCTATTGGTGTTTTTCTTTCTGGCTTACTTCACTCTGTATAATAGGCTCCAGTTTCATCCACCTCATTAGAACGGATTCAAATGTATTCTTTTTAATGGCTGAGTAATACTCCGTTGTGTGTATGTACCACAGCTTTCTTATCCATTCATCTGCTGATGGACGTCTAGGTTGCTTCCATGTCCTGGCTATTATAAACAGTGCTGTGCCTCTTACACTGTTGGTGGGAATGCAAACTAGTACAGCCACTATGGAGAACAGTGTGGAGATTCCTTAAAAAACTGGAAATAGAAGTGCCTTATGACCCAGCAATCCCACTGCTGGGCATATACACCAAGGAAAACAGAATTGAAAGAGACACGTGTACCCCAATGTTCATCACAGCACTGTTTGTAATCATGTCTTTTAAACACTGGAACTCTCTTGTTTCCTTTTTCCTTTATTATGCTAATATGGTAAAACCCTAGCCTTTGTGGAATCCATACTTCCTCACATCTAAACTGGCTCATCTGAACATGGCTGAAAAAATACCACAACCCTCATGACTGGTTTCAACTTATGGAAATGATTGTAAACTTCAAATAGCTACTCAAATAACAAAAAATAACAGAAAAACAAAGCCACCAGTAACGTATAGGAAGAGTCGTACTTTTTCTCACGTACTAAAAATCCAGGGGCCACCAGCAGCTGCAGGCTAATTCTAAACTCAAAATGTCAAGGTGCTAGGCAGAGGTCTCTTTGTCTTTCTAACACAGTTTTAAGGTGGCCACAGCAGCTTCGAACACCACAATCCTCTTGACACAGAATCACAGGCCAGCCACAGGACTGTTCTGCAAAGAGCACTGTATTGCAAAGAGTATTGCAACTGTCTTGCAAAGAGCGCTTCTCTTCATGTAACCCTTCACTTATTAGAGAACAAAATTCTTTCTCAGAAGACACCCCCTTACAACACATGGGTTCAGGCCCATCCGTAGATCAGGGTCCAGGTCCACTTTATTAGAATATAGAATAGTAAGTCCCTTATTAGAATATCACTCAGCCATAAAAGGGAACAAGTGTGAATTAGTTGATCTGAGTTGGATGAACACAGAGTCTTTCATACAGAGTGAAGTAAGTCAGAAAGAGAAAAAGCAAGTATATGTTAATTCCATATATGGAATCTAGAAAACAAATGGTGCTGATAAACCTACTTGCAGGGCAGGAATAGAGACTCAGATGTGGAGAATGGATTTGTGGACACAGTGGGAAAATGAGAGAAGTAAAAAGCAAAGGAGAAAAGGAAAGATATAGCCATTTGAATGCAGAGTTCCAAAGAATAGCAAGGAGAGAAAGCCTTCCTCAGCGATCAATGCAAAGAAATAGAGGAAAACAACAGAATGGGAAAGACTAGAGATCTCTTCAAGAAAATTAGAGATACCAAGCGAACATTTCATGCAAAGATGGGCTCTATAAAGGACAGAAATGGTATGGACCTAACAGAAGCAGAAGATATTAAGAAGAGATGGCAAGAACACACAGAAGAACTGTACAAAAAAGATCTTCATGACCCAGATAATCACGATGGTGTGATCACTCACCTACAGCCATCCTGGAATGTGAAGTCAAGTGGGCCTTAGAAAGCATCACTACGAACAAAGCTAGTGGAGGTGATGGAATTCCAGTTGAGCTATTTCAAATCCTGAAAGATGATGCTGTGGAAGTGCTGCACTCAATATGCCAGCAAATTTGGAAAACTCAGCAGTGGCCACAGGACTGGAAAAGGTCAGTTTTCATTCCAATCCCAAAGAAAGGCAATGCCAAAGAATGCTCAAACTACTGCACAATTGCACTCATCTCACACGCTAGTAAAGTAATGCTCAAAATTCTCCAAGCCAGGCTTCAACAATACGTGAACTGTGAACTTTCAGATGTTCAAGCTGGTTTTAGGAAAAGCAGAGGAACCAGAGATCAAATTGCCAACATCCGCTGGATCATGGAAAAAGCAAGAGAGTTCCAGAAAAACATCTATTTCTGCTTTATTGACTATGCCAAAGCCTTTGACTGTGTGGATCACAATAAACTGTGGAAAATTCTGAAAGAGATGAGAATACCAGAACACCTGACCTGCCTCTTGAGAAATCTGTATGCAGGTCAGGAAGCAACAGTTAGAACTGGACATGGAACAACAGACTGGTTCCAAATAGGAAAAGGAGTACGGCAAGGCTGTATATTGTCACCCTGCTTATTTAATTTATATGCAAAGTACATCATGAGAAATGCAGGGCTGGAGGAAGCACAAGCTGGAATCAAGATTGCCAGGAGAAATATCAGTAACCTCAGATATGCAGATGGCACCACCCTTATGGCAGAAAGTAAAGAGGAACTAAAAAGCCTCTTGATGAAAGTGAAAGTAGAGAGTGAAAAAGTTGGCTTAAAGCTCAACATTCAGAAAAAGAAGATCATGGCATCTGGTCCCATCACTTCATGGGAAATAGATGGGGAAACAGTAGAAACCTTGTCAAACTTTATTTTGGGGGGCTCCAAAATCACTACAGATGGTGATTGCAACCATGAAATTAAAAGACGCTTACTCTTTGGAAGGAAAGTTATGACCAACCTAGATAGCATATTCAAAAGCAGAGACATTACTTTGCCAACAAAGGTCCGTCTAGTGAAGGCTATGGTTTTTCCAGTGGTCATGTATGGATGTGAGAGTTGGACTGTGAAGAAGGCTGAGCACTGAAGAATTGATGCTTTTGAACTGTGGTGTTGGAGAAGACTCTTTCAAGTCCCTTGGACTGCAAGAAGATCAAACCAGTCCATCGTAAATGAGATCAGTCCTGGGTGTTCATTGGAAGGACTGATGCTGAAGCTGAAACTCCAATACTTTGGCCATCTCATGGGAAGAGTTGACTCATTGGAAAAGATCCTTATGTTGGGAGGGATTGAGGGCAGGAGGAGAAGGGGATGACAGAGGATGAGATGGCTGGATGGCATCACCGATTCGATGGACATGAGTTTGGGTGAACTCCAGTTGGGAGCTGGTGATGAACAGAGAGGCCTGGCGGGCTGCAGCTCATGGGGTCGCAAAGAGTCGGACACGACTGAGCGACTGAACTGAACTGAATCACTGCTGCTGCTGCTGCTGCTGCTAAGTTGCTTCAGTTGCGTCTGACTCTGTGCGACCCCATAGGCGGCAGCCCACCAGGCTCCCCCATCCCTGGGATTCTCCAGGCAAGAACACTGGACACTGGAGTGGGTTGCCATTTCCTTCTGCAATGCATGAAAGTGAACAGTGAAAGTAAAGTTGCTCAGTCATATCTGACTCTTAGCGACCCCATGGACTGCAGCCTTCCAGGCTCCTCCATCCATGGGATTTTCCAGGCAAGAGTACTGGAGTCGGGTGCCATTGCCTTCTCCAGAACTGAATCACTAGATACAGTATATATGATATTTTATCTGTCTAGTATAAGACTTTGAAATACTTTGTTAAAATTGATGATATTTGAAGAAGATGGCAGAATCTCTTTTAATTTCAAAGTTGAGAGTTATTCATCTGTGTTTAGTGACAAGTGAATTTCATTGGTACATGTGCTAAGTTGCTTCAGTCGTGTCTGTCTATATGACTCTGGACTATAGACCACCAGGCTCCTCTGTCTATGGGGATTCACCAGGCAAGAATGCTGGAATGGGCCACCATGCCCTCCTCCAGTGGATCTTCCCCACCCAGGGATCGAACCCATGTCTCCTTTGTCCCCTGCCTTCTAGGCGGGTTCTTTACCACGAGCGCCACCTGGGAGAAGCCCGTTCAATATCTCCAATGCCAGCATCTGTTATGGATTTAAACCTAAGTCCAAAGCAAATGCTAATTTCCTCAAAGGAACCTCAGGCAAGAGGAACAGATCAGGTATGAGTACGATTTCAAAGTGATATCAAAATTCAAATTTATTTTGAATTCTCACTATAAGTGAATATCAAATAAGTGTTACTTCCTCTCTTGGCAAAGATTTGTATCCCATAATTACATTGATACATGTGCTGTGTCAGTGGCAGCAGTGAAATTCATAGTATTTTTATGTGAAATGCACTGTTTTATTGCATTAATTCACGTTTAATGTGTACACAGTAATAACCATAAAGTATGATAACCAAAGTTATATATTTTCTTCAGAACATTCATTTAGAAAGCTTTCAAAAGCGTCTGAGGAAATTAAAATATCAGTCAGTTTACCTGCAGGATATAGAGCAAAAGCAGAGAGCAGTATAATATCTTTTATAAGCCACCCATTCCTCCTCATATACTGTCCTCTCTTCTGGCTGATAAAATACAATAGTCATAACTCTGTACATATTTTTTTAAGTATGGTGCACAAAACAAAGGTTTCTGGAGAGAAGGAAAATATACCTCCATCAGTAAAATTGCATTACTCCCATGATTACAAGCAGAGGGTTGGAGGTACGAGAAGGCAGTGAAGGTCCCAAAGCCTTTCTTGTTAATGGGGTACAGAAAGATGGCGCCCATAAAGACGGGGAGTCTTGCAAGAGGATGTGGAGGCCCTAGGGATGCTGAGAAATTACAAATGAGCAGGTGCCCAGAAAACAGAACAAGAATGAAAAATCATGGTCGTATCGAGGCCCAAAAAAATAAATAAAACACAGCAGCATGTAATGTTCTAAAATCTGTGGAAGAGGAAACCAAGTAACGGCCAATTTAAACTTGGTGAACACAAGAAGTTCTGGCAATACAGAAGCCTGCTTGTACTTTTTGCTTTTGCCTACTCTTCTAAGATTTGAACATTCTTGCTGTTCACTACTCTGCTCTAGTATTGATGTAAAAGTGGTTACAAATTAAAGCCTACTTCATGACCCAATATTCTGTATCCTTCGAGAAGGCACTCAGGACAACTCCAACACCTCCTGTTTCTTCCCTTAGTTGAATTTGTGTTGCCTTATATCATTTATATAGTTTTCTCATTAATTCATTCTTAATTCATTCCACATAGAAGCAGCACTGTCCATGGGCTTTCCTGGTGGCTCAGGTGGTAAAGTATCCACCTGCCAATGCAGAAGACCTGGGTTCAATCCCTGGGTCAGGGAGATCCCCCTGGAGAAGGAAATGGCAACCCACTCCAGCATTCTTCTTTTTTTTCTTTTTTCCCCCCAATCTTTAAATCTTTATTTATTTTTAATTAATTTATTATAATTGTAGGCTAATTACTTTAATATTGTGGTGGAGAATCCCCATGGACAGAGGAGCCTGACGGGCTACTGTCCATGGGGTCAAAAGAGTCGGACACGAATGAGCGACTTTCATTCAATTACCTGGGTTTGGTTTATCACTGTATCATGTTCTAACTAAGACCTGTAAAATCGTAACAAATCTGCAATTGGATATTTGCATCAATGCTTAAAGTAATTTTTAAAAGTCCAAATCACGAACACATTGTTTTTAAGAAAACTTAGCCGGAAAGAAAGGCGTAGAGTCAAGCCGCTTTCCTCACTACAGCTTTCATCTCCCACCAAAATAAGCACTGATTTCCTTGATGGTTCATTCAGAAAAACAAAATACACATATCAGCATATGCTTTTCTAGCAGTATATTTAAAAATCTAAAGAAATGAAATGTGTACACACACATACACACACTCATGGTGTGTATACAGACGTAAGCACGTAGGCTGCTCTGTACACTGCATTTCCCTCTTAACTCTCTGTGTCAAAAGCTGACTGCATGATAGTGTCACACCAGGTCTTGGGATGGTCTCCATCACCAACCCATCTCCCCTCCTTTCTGGGTTCATAGTCAGACCACACTGACAGTACTCACACAGTTAGGTGTGGCCAATTGAGTTCTACCTAGGCATTGTATGGGAGTGGGAGAAATGTATGCCTCCCCCATATCTAGTCCATAGAAATATCCATGCACACTCCTCTCCCCACGTTCTATCTGCCGCCTGGATGTTGATGACCAAGATGACAAGGAAAGCCAGGTGTTGAAAACAGCAGAGCCTCTATCGCTCTGGACGTCTGAAAGAATGCAAGGAACAGTCCCCTCCCAGCCTCCTCACCTTGACCCTGACCAGAACACTGGCACGGGGCAATAACATGAGCAAGAAATGAATTTCATTATGTTACTGCTGCTACTGCTACTGTTAAGTCACTTCAGTCGTGTCCGACTCTGTGCTACCCCATAGACGGCAGCCCATCAGGATTCCCCACCCCTGGGATTCTCCAGGCCAGAACACTGGAGTGGGTTGCCATTTCCTTTTCCAATGCATGAAAGTGAAAAGTGAAAGGGAAGTTGCTCAGTTGTGTCAACTCTTAGTGACCCCATGGACTGCAGCCTACCAGGCTCCTTCTTCCATGGGATTTTCCAGGCAAGAGTACTGGAGTGGGGTGCCATTGCCTTCTCCGTCATTATGTTAAGACCCTGAAATGCTGAGTTCAGAGTCAGCAGTTGGTGTTGCCATAAACCTATGCATGCAGGCAGGAAAAACCTGACTGTTTTTAATGTCTAAAGAGCATAGTTCATTGCTTACAAGAATCATTATTCATTTAAGTTACCCCTTGTTGGTAAGGCATTTAAGTTGCTTGTAGGGTTTGTTATGAATGATATCAGGAATCATCTTGTATATATGTCATTTCTTCTGAGTATCTCCATAGGGTAATATATCAAAGGCACTTTTAAAAACTTTGGTGCTTTGGCAGCTGTACTAATTTTTCCTTCAAATTATTTCTTTCTATAGTATTTAAACATGCTTCCTTCTTCACATCTTCATGGACACTTAGGTTTTTCAAAAGCGTTAATTCTTTTTCAATCTTCTCAAGGAAAATAAATTTCATTACCTGAAGCATTGTAAATTAATGATACTTTGATTTTATTTTTAAAATTTTATTGGAGTGTAGTTGATTTACAATGTTGTATTACTTTCAGGTGTACAGCAAAGTGAATCAACTGCATATCAGACCAGATCAGTCGCTCAGTCGTGTCCGACTCTTTGCGACCCCATGAATCGCAGCACACTAGGTCTCCCTGTCCATCACCAACTCCCAGAATTCACTCAGACTCACGTCCATCAAGTCAGTGATGCCATCCAGCCATCTCATCCTCTGTCATCCCCTTCTCCTCCTGCCCCCAGTCCCTCCCAGCATCAGAGTCTTTTCCAATGAGTCAACTCTTCCCATGAGGTGGCCAAAGTACTGGAGTTTCAGCTTTAGCATCATTCCTTCCAAAGAAATCCCAGGGCTGATCTCCTTTAGAATGGACTGGTTGGATCTCCTTGCAGTCCAAGGGACTCTCAAGAGTCTTCTCCAACACCACAGTTCAAAAGCATCAATTCTTCGGCGCTCAGCCTTCTTCACAGTCCAACTCTCACATCCATACATGACCACAGGAAAAACCATAGCCTTGACTAGACGAAACTTTGTTGGCAAAGTAATGTCTCTGCTTTTGAATATGCTATCTAGGTTGGTCATAACTTTCCTTCCAAGGAGTAAGCGTCTTTTAATTTCATGGCTGCAGTCACCATCTGTAGTGATTTTGGAGCCCAGAAAAATAAAGTCTGACGCTGTTTCCCCATCTATTTCCCATGAAGTGGTGGGACCGGATGCCATGATCTTCATTTTCTGAATGTTGAGCTTTAAGCCAACTTGTTCACTCTCCACTTTCACTTTCATCAAGAGGCTTCTTAGTTCCTCTTCACTTTCTGCCATAAGGGTGGTGTCATCTGCATATCTGAGGTTATTAATATTTCTCCCGGCAATCTTGATTCCAGCTTGTGTTTCTTCCAGTCCAGCATTTCTCATGATGTACTCTGCATATAAGTTAAATAAACAGGGTGACAATATGCAGCCTTGACGAACTCCTTTTCCTATTTGGAACCGGTCTGTTGTTCCATGTCCAGTTCTAACTGTTGCTTCCTGATCTGCATACAAATTTCTCAAGAGGCAGATCAGGTGGTCTGGTATTCTCATCTCTTTCAGAATTTTCCACAGTTTATTCTGATCCACACAGTCAAAGGCTTTGGCATAGTCAATAAAGCAGAAATAGATGTTTTTCTGGAACTCTCTTGCTTTTTCGATATCCAGCGGATGTTGGCAATTTGATCTCTGGTTCCTCTGCCTTTTCTAAAACCAGCTTGAACATCAGGAAGTTCACGGTTCACATATTGCTGAAGCCTGGCTTGGAGAATTTTGAGCATTACTTTACTAACGTTTGATATGATTGCAATTGTGCTGTAGTTTGAGCATTCTTTGGCATTGCCTTTCTTTGGGATTGGAATGAAAACTGACCTTTTCCAGTCCTGTGGCCACTGCTGAGTTTTCCAAATTTGCTGGCATATTGAGTGCAGCACTTTCACAGCATCATCTTTCAGGATTTGGAATAGCTCAACTGGAATTCCATCACCTCCACTAGCTTTTTTCGTAGTGATGCTTTCTAAGGCCCATTTGACTTCACATTCCAGGATGTCTGGCTCTAGGTGAATGATCACACCATCATGATTATCTGGGTCATGAAGATCTTTTTTGTACAGTTCTTCTGTGTATTTTTGCCATGTCTTCTTAATATCTTCTGCTTCTGTTAGGTCCATACCATTTCTGTCCTTTATCGAGCTCATCTTTGCATTAAGTGTTCCTTTGGTATCTCTGATTTTCTTGAAGAGATCCCTAGTCTTTCCCATTCTGTTGTTTTCCTATATTTCTTTGCATTGATTGCTGAAGAAGGCTTTCTTATCTCTTCTTGCTATTCTTTGGAACTCTGCATTCAGATATTTATATCTTTCCTTTTCTCCTTTGCTTTTCACTTCTCTTCTTTTCACAGCTATTTGTAAGGCCTCCCCAGACAGCCATTTTGCTTTTTTGCATTTCTTTTCTATGGGAATGGTTGATCCCTGTCTCCTGTACAATGTCATGAACCTCATTCCATAGTTCATCAGGCACTCTATCTATCAGATCTAGGCCCTTAAATCTATTTCTCACTTCCACTGTATAATCATAAGGGATTTGATTTAGGTCATACCTGAATGGTTTAGTGGTTTTCCCTACTTTCTTCAATTTAAGTCTGAATTTGGCAATAAGGAGTTTATGGTCTGAGCCACAGTCAGCTCCTGGTCTTGTTTTTGATGACTGTATAGAGCTTATCCATCTTTGGCTGCAAAGAATATAATCAATCTGATTTCGGTTTTGACCATCTGGTGATGTCCATGTGTAGAGTCTTCTCTTGTGTTATTGGAAGAGGGTGTTTGTTATGATCAGTGCATTTTCTTGGCAAAACTCTATTAGTCTTTGCCCTGCTTCATTCCGTATTCCAAGGCCAAATTTACCTGTTACTCCAGGTGTTTCTTGACTTCCTACTTTTGCATTCCAGTCCTCTATAATGAAAAAGGCATCTTTTTTGGGTGTCAGTTCTAAAAGGTCTTGTAGGTCTTCATAGAACCGTTCAACTTCAGCTTCTTCAGCGTTACCGGTTGGGGCATAGACTTGGATTACTGTGATATTGAATGGTTTGCCTTGGAAATGAACAGAGATCATTCTGTCGTTTTTGAGATTGCATCCAAGTACTGCATTTTGGACTCTTTTGTTGACCATGATGGCTATTCCATTTCTGCTGAGAGATTCCTGCCCCCAGTAGTAGATATAATGGTCATCTGAGTTAAATTCACCCATTCCAGTCCATTTCACTTCACTGATTCCTAGAATATCGACATTCACTCTTGCCATCTCTTGTTTGACCGCTTCCAATTTGCCTTGATTCACGGACCTGACATTCCAGGTTCCTATGCAATATTGCTCTTTACAGCATCGGACCTTGCTTCTATCACCAGTCACATCCACAGCTGGGTATTGTTTTTGCTTTGGCTCCATCCCTTCATTCTTTCTGGAGTTATTTCTCCACTAATCTCCAGTAGCATATTGGGCACCTACTGACCTGGGGAGTTTCTCTTTCAGTATCCTATCATTTTGCCTTTTCATACTGTTCATGGGGTTCTCAAGACAAGAATACTGAAGTGGTTTGCCATTCCCTTCTCCAGTGGACCACATTTTGTCAAATCTCTCCACCATGACCCGCCCATCTTGGGTTGCCCCACGGGCATGGCTTAGTTTCATTGAGTTAGACAAGGCTGTGGTCCTAGTGTGATTAGATTGACTAGTTTTCTGTGAGTATGATTTCAGTGTGTTTGCCCTCTGATGCCCTCTTGCAACACCTACTGTCTTACTTGGGTTTCTCTTACCTTGGGTGTGGGGTATCTCTTCACGGCTGCTCCAGCAAAGCGCAGCCATTGCTCCTTACCTTGGATGAGGGGTATCTCCTCATCACCACCCTTCCTGACCTTCAATGTGGGATAGCTCCTCTAGGCTGTCCTGCGCCCACGCAGCCAGGGCTCCTTGGACATGGGGTTGGTCCTCCCGGCCACCGCCCCTGGCCTCGGTCGTGGGGTTGCTCCTCCCCGCTGCCTCCCTTGGCCTCAGGCTTAGGGGCATGGGGTAGCTCCTCCCAGCCACCACCCCTGACCTCGGATGCGGGGTAACTCCTCTCGGCCGTTCCTGCGCCGTCGCAGTCTGGTACTCTCAGCTGCTGCCCCTGACCTCGGACGTGGGGTAACTCCTCTTGGCCACCGCCTTTCGGGCATGAGGTCCTCCGGGCTTCTGCCCCTGACTTCGGATATGGATACATAATTTTCAGATTCTTTTCTCATATAAGTTATCACACACTTCAATTTTTAAAAAATATTTTTGGATTCTAAAATTTTAAGTGTGATTGTGTGTCTTTTTGGTATGATTTTGGTCACTCATATTTCTTTTTCTACAAGCTGAATGCTCATGCCCTTTGCAGATTATCTAAAGGGCTATTTGTCTTTTTCATGTTGATTTATAGCAGAACTATAAGCTGCTTAGGAGAAATCTCATCAGATATTTCTTGGCTTCACTCTCTGTGCAAAATCTAAACACATTTGAGCAGCTTCTGCGTAGTTAGACATATTTACAGCTTTGCACGTCCCATAGTGGTATCGATCTCTGCATTCTGTGGAAGAAGATGAGAGGCTGAAGGGAGTTAAATAGTTTGCCAAGGTCAGATAACCACTCGGTGGTGGAGCTGGATAAGGACCCAGAATCTCCAGTATGGGAGCCTGCACTTTTTCTACAAAATAACTGACTTTTATTGAGTAGGTTTTCTGTACACACCGGCTAGACTGCTAAATCAAAAGGGCCCCATATAATCATCATCGTTATTATCCATCATCTATCATTCATCATCAATTATCGACAAATATCCATCAATGAATGGTGCTAACAACCAAGAAAAATGGCTTACAAAGGGTGTTCTTTAGAGGTACCAATGGAAGACGTCTAAATATATAACATGTTCTAAGAAAACCCCTAGCCCTGAGATGTAGGTGAATCTCTAACAGTGCTCACTAGTTGATTCCAGATGTTATAAAAATTGGAAACACTGGTGTCCTGGTGTCCTACTTCAATCATTCATAAGTTCATATGAGAGCACATCTGTGGACATTTTATGCTAGGTGCTTGGAATACAATGAAGAACCATTAAGTTGCCGTCTTGGAGAAGCTTGCATTTTTCTGGAGTAAATTTGAAGCAAAATTATAACTAAAGTAGAATCCAGAACTCCTTTTCTATATTCTTTACAGGGTACCATGAAAACAGAAAGGAGTCAATAATTGCATTTGGAATTTCCGGGAGCAGGTTCACCCAAAAGATGAAATTTGATCTGGATGTGGGCAGATGAGTGGATTTCCTGCTTTAGACAACTTCAGGAGCTTTGCTGACATTGGAAGAATCATTAAGAGTTGGAGTGACTAGCACTTATCACTTTAGATCATTAGTCATCACTTATATCAGAAAAGATGTACTGAAACCTGTGAAGATAGATACGCTATGGTTATGGTGTCAGACACCACTTGGTAGTGTCAGTTTCCAGAATTTAGAATTTAGGAGATTACAGTGTTCTATTTATAGTTTCCAGGGTCTGCAGCCTGGAAAGGACTCAATAAAGATTTGTTGAGTTGAATGGGTTTCTGAGATTCACACGCACCACTCTTGGGGCTAACTAGAATTCAGTCTGATAAGGAGCGCTGTGCCATTAGTTACATCTTCTGATGGAACAGAATCGATTTAGAAGAAGAAAAGAAAGCAAGGACAGCATCACAAACCTCCCAGTAGCATTTGTTCTTTTAGTGGCTCTCAGGAGTAAGAGCCTCCGCTAACTCTATCCCTCACTCCTGTGCCAGGCGTTAGAGAGAGATGTTTACCAATGATTTACATTCTCTCCACCCACCCCTTCCCATTGTCCCCAACCTGCAGGCCATGGGCTGGTTCCTCCCGTCAGATCGGTGGCAGCATTAGATGAGATGAGATCGGAAGTAACGTGCACAGTACGTATAATGCGCTTGAATCACCCTGAACCACCGCCCATCCCAGCCCATGGAAAACCGTCCTCCACGACACTGGTCCTTGGTGCCAAACAGGTTGGGGACTGCTGATAGAAAGCTGTCAGGAAAGGCCTCCCAGTCAGGGACTGCCTGTCGCAGCCCCTTTACTTCCAGATGGAGCCACGTGGCCAGTTCTTCCCAGTGAATGAGCGGGGTTGGTGTGTGTCACCGCGGGCCCTCCTGGTCCTCACGTACACAGCAGTCCAGCTGCCGACTGCCAGCACCTGCATTTCTGTCCTGGAGACGGTCGTCCAGGGCTTGCTTTGCCCACTCACATAAGCAGGTTAGAAGTTGGAAACTCTCTTCATCATCCTTCAAGTGAGAAAACTCTGAGCCCATGATTTACAGTGTATCCCAGAATTTCCCAAACAGGATCAACCTCTGGTTGCCTGCAGTGGTGCCTTGCTTGATAATATACCCTTATTTGTTGATTTCCCCTCCCTGCTCACTCCCTACACTGTCCTACCAGTGTTGAGACATATGTCTCAGAGTAAGACTCTGGAAAATGCAAAGTGAGATTATATATTTTCTCCTAGATCTCATATTTTTTCTCTCGTTTCACTCTTTTGACTTATTGGAGTACAATCTAGTAGTTTTCTAGAAAGGATCCACAGAAGGAACAGTTATTTCTTTTGATCCCATATGTCAAAAAAGAGCCTTCACACTAGATTTATAATTTAGCTATCTGCATTAAGTGATAAATATTATATTATATACAATAATTAGGTAAAATTATAGTAATTTTCAAAATTATTTCCCTTCAATTTTGGGATATATTGCACCACTGGGTTTCAGTTTCCTGTGTTGCTCTTGAGAAGGTCAATATTATTATAATCATACCGCCTCTTCTGTTTGTAATATATTCTCTTTCTGGAAGATTTCAGAATCTTCTCTTTATGCGTATTTTCTGCAATTAAATGATTATGCGCCTTGGTATTGTTTGTATGATTCTTCATTTATCTGGACTGTCAAGGAATTCTTACAAAGTGGAAATTCCTGTCCTTCAGATCTGCAAATATGCCTTCTATTTTTTCTGTATAATTTCCTCCCCTTTGTTTTCATCTTCTCTTTTCCTGAAACTCTTATTATTTAGATGTTTGACCTCCTGAATATTGACCTCCTGAAAATTGACCTCAAATTTCCTTTATTAAAAATTCTATTTTTTATCATTTTTTCATTAAGTTTTATGGAACAATGCCTCAACTCTATTTCTCAATCTTCCTATTTTTTTAATTTTAGATGTGATATCATATGTTTGATGTCAAAAATCTGCCATTATAAGCAGAAGTCCTACAACTATATCTACATATGTATGGCTTTTACAAGAGGGTTACTAAGGGGGAAAGGAGAAAAGTACGGTTTCATGTGCACACCTCCTGTGGACACAGATCCAGTGGTCACTGCTGCTTGCCTTGCTCAGCTTGTTCCTAGCCTAAAAAAATTGGTACTGTCAGTAATAATAATGATATTTGCCAGTTTAGTTAGGAAGATGGAAATGACTCTAGTTATTTCAAACAGAATTTAACCAAGGGATTTGTTTATAAAAGTGTTGGAAAGACCAGGGAATCAAGCAGAAAGAGGATGAAGTGATACTCAGAGACAACTGAGAGGGGCTGAGGTCTAGATTAGTGCCCCCCTAGAGCTGCAGGGTAAGAAGGAACAGCAGTGTTGTGTGGAGTCCACGTGGGCTGTGCTGCTGAGGTGCTGGGGTGTCTCTGGTAACACGGCTGATATCAAACCACCACTACGTTGCTCCGTGGGAAGCCGAGCGCCTACACTCCTGCAGACTCTGCAGGAGCCCTTGGAGCCCAGTCTTGCTGAAGCTGCTGGAACTGCAGCTGCGCTTCTAGAGCCCATAATTTGTTTGTGCTGCCACAGCTGGCACAACCAGACCACTCGTGCAGAACCCGGCAGTCCCTACACCTGCTTGCCTCCGTCCCCGCTGCGGCAGTCAGAGTCCAGGAGCCCACGTTTCTGAGGCCTTTGGGATTCTGCCCCAACCACTTCCAGAGACAGAAGCAGAGGAAGGAAAATGTATCATCTTTTCCACTGCCTTTGACTCCACCAGGACCTCCCAGTGGTTAACAGGGGCTAATCAGAGACTATGTGGCAAGGGAGTCCAGGTCAAATGGCTTTGAGGCAGGAAAGTCGGAGATGGAGCTGAGAGTCTAAGAGCAAATAACCAATATCTACACTTCTTATGTACTAAGTAGGACTGGGAATATACCCACATCATCTCATTTAATCCTCCCAACGACTATTAAAAGCTTACATTTGAGAACTTCCTTGGTGGTTCAGTGGCTGAGACTCTGTGCGCCCAGTGTAGGGGACCCAAGCTTTGTTCCGGTCAGGGAACTAGATCCCACATGCCACAACTAAGATGTTCAGAGGCTGCAACTCAAGATTCCGCAACTCAAGATTCCGCATGCCACAATTAAAGACAGAGATTGTGCAACTACAGAACCCGCATGCTGCAACGAAGATTAAAAATCCTGGTATGTGGTGCAGCCAAATAAATATAAATAAATAAGAAATCCAAGAAGCCCAGAGAGTCCCAAACAGGGTAAACCCAAGGTGAGACACACCAAGACGTATATTAATCAAACCAATGAAAATTAAACACAGAGAGCAAATATTAAAAGCAGCAAGGGAAAAGCAGAAAATAACATACAAGGGGATCCTCATAAGGATAACAGCTGATCTTTCAACAGAAACTCTGCAGGCCAGAAGGGAATGGCAGGATATACTTAAAGTGATGAAAGAGAGAAACCTACAACCCAGATTACTATACCCAGCAAGGATCTCATTTAGATTTGAAGCAGAAATCAAAAGCTTTAAAGACAAGCAAAAGCTGAGAGAATTCAGCACCACCAAAGCGGCTCTTCAACAAATGCTAAAAGATCTTCTCTAGACAGAAAACATTTATAAAAATGAACCCAAAACAGTAAAGTAAATGGTGATGGGATCACATTAAACAATAATTACCTTAAATGTAAATGGGTTAAATGCTCAAACCAAAAGACAAAGACTGGCTGAGTGGATACAAAAACAAGACCCCTATATATATTGTCTACAAGAGACCCACCTCAAACCTAGGGACATGTACAGACTAAAGTGAGGGGCTGGAAAAAGATATTTCGTGCAAATAGAGACCAAAAGTAGCAATACTCATATCAGATAAAATAGACTTTAAAATAAAGACTATTATAAGAGACAAAGAAGCACACTACATAATGATCAAGGGGTCGATCCAAGATGATGTAACAATTATAAATATGTATGCACCCAACATAGGAGCACCGCAATACATAAGGCAAATGCTAACAAGTATTAAAAAGGAAATTGACAGTAACACAATAATAGTGGGGAACTTTAATAGCCCACTCGTACCAATGGGCAGATCATCCAGACAGAAAATTCACAAGGAAACACAATCTTTAAATGATACATTGAACCAGTTAAACCTAATTGATATCTGCAGGGCTTCCTCGCTCGCTCGCTAAGTCGCTTCAGTCGTGTCCGACTCTGTGCGACCCCATGGATGGCAGCCCACCAGACTCCCCCGTCCCTGGGATTCTCCAGGCATTCACCCCAATACAATGGACTTCACCTTTTTCTCAAGTACACATGGAACATTCTCCAGGACAGATTACATCCTGGGCCACAAATCTAGCGGTGGTAGATTTTAAAAAATTGAAATCTTTTCAAGCGTCTTTTCTGATCATGATATTAGATATCAGCTACAGGGAAAAAAAAAAAAAAAAGGGAAACTACAAAAAACACAAACATATGGAGGCTAAACAACTTGCTTCTAAATAATCAACAGATTGCTGAATAAATCAAAAAGGAAATAAAAATATACGCCTAAACAACTGATAATGAAAACAAGACAAACCCAAACCTATGGGATTCAGTAAAAGCAGTGCTAAGAGGGAAGTTCATGGCAATACGTCTTTTAAAGTAGCTACAATTGTTCCCCACGTTGTAGAGATGAGGAAACTGAGCCAGAGGTGTTGAGCTAAGAGTACGTAGCTGGGAAGATGGCAGACTCAGGACGCCAGCTCAGGTCAGTCTTGTACCAAGCCGTGAACACATCCTCGTTTTGCTTCCTCCAGATGGTCAGTGAGCTACCCTTCAAGTCTCCTGGCTGCCCTGGCACCGCTGTCATCCTCTGTATTGGTGGTTGTGGCTGGTCTTCTTCCCTTCAGACCAAGAAAAGCCCCTTCTGCTTTTTATGAACAGCGTTTCACAGAGTAAAGCTTTATCCTAGGTGACCCAGCGACGTTGTTGACCCTGGCCACTCAAAGTGGAGCCTGTGTGGTGGCAGCACCGTCATTATCTGGGAGAAGTGAAAGTGCTGAGTCTCAGGCCCACCTACCCACCCTGGACTATGGGATCAGAATCTGCATTTTCATAAGAGTGCAGTTGGTTCCCTAGAGCTTGAGAAAGGATGCTTTATGCCTCATCCCTCTCCCGCTCAGAGCACATGCCTATGTTCTGGGAGGGGAGGAGAGCTGATGGGGTGGGTGTTACAGTATCACATGCCCATGAAATCATTGCTCCCTTGTAAACTGTTTCTCGGCCTTTTGATTGAGCCATTCTGCCAAAGTTTTTCTTCATTTTGCTTTTTTTTTTTCAGGTTCCACAGTGTCTCTGTTATTGGCCTGGCATGTTTATGGAATCCCATTCCACACAGTCTGACACCAAGTGTACACCAGTCCAAGGTTTCTTTTATTCATCGCTGAACCTCATATAGACCTACCAGGTATCTTCAGATATGATTCAATGCTTCTGGACATGCCATGATAGAAAAGATTCCCACCCTTCCACATTCTAAGATAGCAGGAAGCTTGTTTTCCCATGATCATATCAGAGCACATGCTAATTCCCGCTCTAATTGCACTATTCATTCCCTGTAGATGGGAAGCAGATGGCTGTGTGCCAGCAAGCAGAGAGAAATGCGAGAATACACCCTTGATGCTTGCCTTCACTCCTGTTTCTTGTTCTCTTGTCTGCTCCCCGTGTTGTGCCGGTCCCCCGTCAGCCCTGCTTGCCCCTGCACCACGGGTCACAGAATTAATGTATTATACTTGTGTGATTACCTTCACTCCATTTCTGGGAGCAACTGCCAAAATCCAGACATCTAAAGAGCATGATTTGAATAGACTTTCCAGGGAAACCATGGTCGTGTTTTCAAGCGATACATCAGCGTGTATTCTGGGAAACCATGGTCGTGTTTTCAAGCAGTACATCAGCGTGTATTCTGCTTCCTGAGCAGCTTCTTAATTCTCATTGGAGTTTATTAGTCACCTTGTTCTCAGTTGATTAAATTTGTTTCTAGTTGCCTCCAAGATTATATTGATAGATATTCCTCTTTACAATTTAAAAGGAACATTTTTGTAGCTGACAGAGTAAGACAAATGGAAAAAGTGAATGCCCCACACTGTATAGATCTGATTCATCTTCCTCCCATCTTCTTATTTATTTTTGCCGTGATTGGGAACCAAATGAACAGAGTGACATTGGGTTTTAGGAAGATAACTCCATTATTTTTGATTTATGGTTTCATATGTTTGAAAGCCAATACAAGTAAAGATAAAAGTTAGCTGGTGTCATTTGAACAGTCACTCTATTTTATGAGTTAATTATGTTAGGGTACGTTATGACTGGCACAAATTAAAACAATATGGAGGGAAAGGTATTTATTGTAAAAGTCTATTCTGGTTACATTGAACTGGTTCTCTTTAGATATGGACACTTTCAAGGAGTAGGAAATTTGTACGACATGTAATATGAGAGCAACGGGTGTGTTGAGCAATTTTTATTTCATTTGCACAGTATAGGGTATGTTTATTCTGTGCCATTACTGGATCATACGTAATCTTTGTAAGGTTGCAGGGAAGAGAAAAAAATAAGCTTTTGTGGAATAATAAAAGAAAAAACCCTTTATTTTGGCTGTTCTTTCTGGTCTTACAGTCAATTTGAATCACATTCTCCAACATTAGCTGCAGAATGGGCCATGTGGGGAACCAGGCCATGGGCTTAGCTGCTCTACCTGCGTGACCCCACTTTGTTCTCGCACGTGGACACCCACTGCACAGATGTGAATGAGTGGATTCACCAACAAACACCGCAAACACCCCCGAAGGTTGGAGCTTGTAGACACAGGTCTGGTGCCCACATAAGCAAGGCTGCTGTCTCTGCTTGACCCAAGTTACTGGCCACGGCGGCTTTGCTTGGAGAGCCCAGATGTGTCATTGTGAGCAGGAGGTACTTATGCCTTTACAAATTCTTTTCCGTCCAGGGATCAAGGAATCCCTTTCCCTCTGAAGTAGAAGAATTTAAATAATGTTTTCGTAAGTTGCTTCTTGGGCGTTGCATATGTCACACAACGTAACTTTCAGAAGGCAGTGTTTTATTCAATGCCCGCGGCGTGGTTGGCTCCTAAGGTCCCGCATAAATATCTGTGGAAGAAGTGCATGCAAAGGGAGCAATGGTTGTATTTAACATTGTTGGGAAAAGGGAGGGTCGGAATGTATGCGGTAACAGCAGTAAATTGGAGAGTCTAAGTTCTGCCTTTTTAGGATCCTTGACGAGGAGCGTTTACCACTGCCTGCCTCTTAGATGTGCAGAGAGGGTGATTTAGGTGGTGCGTTAAGTGCTGCAGAGCTAGGAGATAAGCCACTCAGCCCAGTTCTGCTGCTGCTGCTGCTGCTGCTAAGTCGCTTCAGTCGTGTCCGACTCTGTGTGACCCCAGAGACGGCAGCCCACCAGGCTCCCCCGTCCCTGGGATTCTCCAGGCAAGAACACTGGGTGGGTTGCCATTTCCTTCTCCAATGCATGAAAGTGAAAAGTGAAAGTCAAGTCACTCAGACGTGTCCGACCCTCAGTGACCCCATGGACTGCAGCCTTCCAGGCTCCTCCATCCATGGGATTTTCCAGGCAAGAGTACTGGAGTGGGGTGCCATTGCTTTCTACACCAGTTCTGCTTACTTAGTGCTAATTGTGTTAGCTAAGAGGGGGAAGAAATACCGGACCCTCTCAATGCCCTTTTTTACCTTTTTATGTTGTATTGGAGTGGAGCTGACTGACAATGTTGTGATGGTCTCAGGTGGACAGCAAAGGGACTCAGCCACACATACATGTACCCATTCTGCCCCCAAAGTCCCCTCCCATCCAGGCTGCCTGGTAACGTGGAGCAGAGCTCCGCGTACCACACAGTGGGTGCTTTAAATGCAGCAGTGTGCGCATCAGGGCCCTTTATAGTCACACTAGGCCTCTGGCAGCTGTGGCTCTATATTCTCTTTCTCCACTGCTTCACTCTTTCCTCAGTCCTCTCAGAGCAAGATGGAGAACAGTGCTGTCCCGGTTAGCTTGCGTGTGGTGGGAAACTGCAGAAGAAGGCAAAGATGGTGAGTCCTGGGCTGCATCAAACAGGATTTCCCTAATGCAGCTCTGGACAGAATAGGACCTGGAAATACGATGTGTTTGTATGCTGAGCAAAAATAAAATAGAAGAATGAACTGAAGATCAATATCTGGGAGGTCTCAAGAGGTAATGACCAGAAATGGTTCAAAGACAGTGGTCTGAAGTCAGGTTTTCAATAGAGAGTGATGGCTGATATTTAGGGACAAGCATGAGAGTTTCAAGTTCCACCTGTGGGTGGACACTATTAACTGCTCACACTGGCAGTTGGGGTCTTTGTCCTATCAATGCAAAGTCTTCTCCCATGGGTTTCCAATGACATTCCCAATGCAATGATGTTTCTCTCTCTTTTATTTTATACTGGAAAGTAGTTGATTAACAATGGACTTTCTAATGAATCACTCTTTACCTTGGAGTCCAAGAACTAATTTTTAAGCAAAAAAAAAAAAAAAGTTGGGTGTCACCTCGTTTCAGGCACACAGCAAAGTGACTCAGTTATACATATACATGTACCAATTCTTTTTCAAATTCTTTTCCCATTTAGATTGTTACATAATATTCAGGAGAGTTCCCTGTGTTATACAGTAGGTCCTTATTCATTATCTATTTTAAATATAGTAATGTATATATGACATGTCCTCTTTTGCTCCAGTCCCTTAATTAAAAAAAACCTTTATAATATTTTCTCCTCAGTGCTTCTCATCAATGCATAAAAATCCTATCTAAGGTGACACCTAACTTTTTTTTTTTTGCCTAAAAATTAGTTCTTGGACTCCAAGGTAAAGAGTGATTCATTAGAAAGTCCATTTTCTTCCTATCCCTTTATATTAAAGTTATAGGAAAGGTATAAAACTGAGATAAACTCACAAGAGCACAGAGGATAGGAGGAATGCCATCGTAGATAAAAGGCTTGTATATTTCTGTAGTTCAAAGATGCTGGAGTGGGACTTCCCCAGTGGTCCAGCAGCTCCCAATATAGGCTTCCTGGCTCCCAAGGCAGGAGTCCCAAGTTTGATCCTTGGTCAAACTAGATCCCACACCCTGCAACGATGATCGAAGAACTTGCCTGCTGCAACTGAGACCCGGAGCAGCCAAATAAATAAAGGTTAAAAGGAGAGGGAGGGAATGAAGCCCACACGTCCAGACTCACCAAAAGCAAACTCAAGGGTGACGGCACATGGACATGAGCAGAGGAAACCTCGGCCTCGCGTATACACCAGGGTGCTCCAAAGAGGTGCGGAATCCTAGAGCAGACTCGCTAAATACAGCACTGGCCTGTGGAGTGGGCACCGGTCATAGGTGAGGTGTCTCCTCACCTGTTCTCTGAGAAGCCTGCCATTGACAAGCCCCGCTCTGGTCCACACAGCGGCCAACCAGTCTTCCATCCAAGACTGGATACCTCAGGCCACAGAAAATGTGAGGAGAGCCTGCACTGTGCAAGAGAAAAGACCAGAATAAAGAGACTGGCAACCTGACCACAGAAAGCAATTTTATAATTCTGTTCATATTCTCCAAGAAGATTTAAGAAAATAGTGCATCTGTAGAACAAGAATACCATTATCTTTAAAAGTGAAGAGAGGGCTTAGAGAAAATAAAACAAAGATTCAAGAAATTCTTTTAAAAGTTAAAATTCAGTAGAGGTTTTGAATAATAATAATTTATAATATCCCCAAATATAGTTATCCATATAAAATGGAATTTTGACTTGCTACCATTATATGATAATAAATAACATATGAGTTAACTTAAAAGTAAAATAAGAAATACTTCAATTCTTTAAAGACAATTTAGGAGAAAATCTTTGTGACTTGGAGAAGAGGCAGATTTCTTAAATTAGAAGCCCCTATTCTCAGTATTTCTATGTCAAAGTAAACACAATGAACAGTTTACCTGTGTTTCTAGATTTTCATATTCATGCAATGTATTTGTATATAAACACATTTGCACCCACAGTCTCCTCATATATATATATACATATATCTATCTTTCTCTTTATTCAAACTATAGCACACTAGGTGTGTGTTGGGAGCCTTGCTTTTTGTTTTGTTTTTCTTAATAACATTATTTGGGATTTTTTCTGTTAATGTGTATTGATGACCTCATTGTTTTCAGTGACTAAACAGCGTTCCAGCACCGAAGGTGCCGTATTTAGGTAACTATCTCATATGAACTCACATTCATATTGTTTCCCGTTCGTAATGTTACAAACCACTCTTCAATGAGCATCTTCATAAACGCTCAGTGGCCAATTTTTAAAAGTATATTCCCAGCTGTAGAATTGCTTTCTTACATCACTCTAAAATATCATATTCATCACACTGTATTCCTGCTCCAGAATTTCAGAGGCCCTGGAACATCCGGAATAAGACATTTAAACTCTAAAGCCTGGCCGGCCACACACTGCCTCTGTTTTCCTTACTATGTGTGCTCCCCTTTATGAGACACCCATGCACACGGGATCAGGCGTCTCTTGAACTCTCACCTGGTCACATCTCTGTCCCTAGGTCCCCTCCGAAAGTGAAAGTGAAAGTTGCTCAGTCGTGGCTGACCCTTTGCGACCCCATGGACTGTAGCCCACCAGGCTCCTCCATCCATGCAATTCTCCAGTCAAGAGTACAGGAGTGGGTAGGTGTTCCCTTCTCCAGGGGATCTTCCCAACCCAGGGATTGAACCCAGGTCTCCCACTTTGCAGGAAGATTCTTTACTATTTGAGCCACCAGGGAAGCCCTGGTCCCATCTAGGCCTTTGTGACTTTTTAGTCAATCCATTGCTTCTGAGCAGTAGAATGCTGGGAACTTGAAGTCACATAGACCAGACTTGATCCTGATTACCGTCCCAGTCTCTGGACCCTGGACAAGTTATTTAACTTGGCTGGACCTCAAATCCCTCATCTATAAATGAAGATAATAATGTTTCATAACACTGAATGAGATCATGCTTATAAAGTCTAGCATAAAGTGCTTAACGAATCCTAATTTGTCTTCTCTGTATAGTCCTTTGGATTGAGAATAAATTCCACCTTAGCTGTAAAAATCACTCCCTACCTTCCACCTTCCTTTTAGACTATGTTAATTTCTCCTCCTATGTTGCCTTACAGCACTTCTTCTTGTCACATACTTTCATTTCCTTTAATTAAAAAAAAATATTGAGCTCTATTAAATGGTAAAAATCATGTAAAGTGCTTCACTTAAGACTTGATACGAAGTAAGTGCTCTATAAATATTTCTGTGGCTGTTGCTGTTATTGCAAAGGCAACAGTCACTCATGCCCCAGTGGTAACAGCACTTCCACCGATGACTTATGTTTGTTCATGAAAAGAAAAAGAGACAGTAAAAGTCACAGTTAAGGGCATAGCCTACAGACCCACAGCCTGGACTAGAATCCTAGCTAGACTGTTGTATGCCCTTTGGCTTCCTTCATCTCTCTTCTTTAAGATGCCTAAAATAGTTATCTATTCATAGAGTTGTTTTGAGGATTAAATGAATCAAAACATAAAAATAATGTAAATACCTGAAAAATAAAAGCACTTTATATACTTTATCTATTGCTGATTTTTTTTAGCCTTTTCAGTGCTGACCCCAGCTCCAACCCCCGAGTATTTTCAAAGCTCCCAAAGACAGAGATGCATATTTATACCTAACTTATCATTTCATGAGGGAAAAATAAAATAACAGATGGAAAAATGTGAGTCTAGTATGCTGCCTGAAGCACTGGGAAAGCTCTGTAATAGCTGGTTTCCTTCTCCTTATCTTGTCTACCACACCTAGTAAGCAGTTCTAGGAACTGCTCCTTAAGCATTTTTTGAAGAGAATAAATGAATATTGATTTTTTCTATATGCCAGGGAAAATCATTAAATATAGAGCATTATAATTCAAAAGACTGCCTGTTATTCCATGAAAATCTGGTTTGGTAAAATTATGTCATCTCCGTTTTAGTACTTACATCATTTGCTATATCCTGACAGCCTCAAAGTTTCTTGACTTATTTTGTTCAGGAGCCCTGAGTTCCAGCATAGTGTTTAAATCAGACACTGTCTTAATTTTCTTTTAACCTGACCTTCATTTCTCTCTCTGTTTTCTGCGTCCCTTTCCTTCTCTCTGCTGCTTACTTGCACTCATATTTAAATCACTGAACTGTCACTAAATGGCAAAATAGCTTTTCTTTACCAAAGGCTTGTTAGAATTGTTCTCCACGGCTTCTATCTGAAAGATTTTCAATGTTTCAACATTTTACAGGTGAAGCCGTGAAATCAGCCTTTCAGTATTTCACAGCGGGAGCCTTTGATCTTGAAGTCATCTTCAGTCTGACAACTATGAAGTAAAGTTAACCCCTGACTAAATCTGGAAGGTGGTAACATAGGAAGACCAAGACACAGATTGTTAGGCTGGCTTCGCAATATTTTTGCCCCTGGCGTTATTGAGATAAAATTGCCATATACCGTATGGAAGTTTAAGACATGACGATTTGAGGCGCCTGTATATTGCAAAACGCTTAACACAATAAGGCTAGTTAGCACATTCGTCACCTCACATGTAATGATGATGTGTGTGTGGCGATAACACTTAGTATCTGTTCTTTTATGTCTTCCGAGTGTGTAATAGTTTTGTTCACTATAGTCACCATGCTGAACATTAGATTCCCAGAGCTTATTCACCTTATAGCCGGAACTTTGTACTCTTTGATCAACACCTCCCTGTCTCCCCCAACTCCTAGGCCCTGGATTCCACCTTTTTATTCTCTATTTATGTGAATCGGACGTTTGTGGATTCCACATTTAAGTAAAAACATTGAATATTTCTCTTTCTCTGTCTGACTTCTTCCAGTTAGCGTAATACCTTCAAGGTCCATCCAAGTTGTGACAAAAGTCAAGGTTTTTTCACAGCTGAATAATACTCTTTTCTTTGTATTGGATTTCACCCTGTATATAGAATCAATGAGTTAGAACTATATACATATATCTCGCATATTTTTATCTGTTCATCTTTTGGTGGACATTTGGGTCGTTTCCATGCTTTAGCTATTGTGAATAATGCTGCAATGAAAATGGAAGGGAAGTATTTCTTTAAGAAAGTGATTTTATTTCCTTTGAATATATAGTATACTCAGATGTGGGATTGTTGGATTATATGGTAGTTCTATTTTTAATTTCTTGAGGAGCCTTCATACTGGTTTCTGCAGTGGCTCCACCAGTTTACATTCTCACAAACAGTGTAGGAACATTGCCTTTTCTCCACTTCCTCACCATTATTTGTTATTTCTTGTTTTTTTGGCAATAGTCATTCTAACAGGTATGAGGTAATATTGCATGTGGTTTTGATATGCGTTTCCTTGATCATTAGATCATCTTCTCGTGCCTACTGGCCATTTTTATATCTTCATTGGAAAAATGTATATTTAAGTCCTCCATCCAATTTTAATTTGGATTATTTGGGGGTTTTTTGTTAGTCAATTGTATGAATTCCTTGTATATTCTGAATATCAAATCCTTATCAGATAGACGGTTTGCAAGTATTTTCTCTCATTCCATAGGTCATCTTTTCGTTTTATTGACTGCTACTTTTCCTGTGCAGAAGCTTTTTAGTTTTTTTTTTTTTTTTAGAAGCTTTTTAGTTTGATGTAGTCCTACTTGTTATTTTTGCTTTCGTTGCTTATACTTTGGTGCCATTTCCAAAAAATCATTGTCAAGACCAATGTCAATGTCAAAGAGCTTTTGCCATGTGTTTTCTAGGAGTTTATGGTTTTGGGTCTTTAATACCTTTTGGCCTTTAATCCATTTTGAGTTAATTTTTCTGAGCGGTATATGGGAGGATCCTGGTTTAATTCTTTTGCTTGTGTTTCTACAATTTTCACAACAATATTCAAGAAACTATTCTCAGTTCCCTTGTCAAATATCAGTTGACCGTGTATACCTGAGTTTATTTCTAGGCTCTCTATTGTGTTCCTTTGATATGTATGTCTGTTTCTTTGCCAGTAGCATACTAGTATATAGCTTGGATTACTATAGATGTGTAATAAATGTTGAAATCAGGAAGTGCGATGCCTCCGGCTTTGTTCTTCTTTCTCAGACTTGCTTTAGCTATTCAAGTTATTTTGTGGTTCCATATGCATTTTATGATTGCTTTACTACCTCTGAGAAGGATTTTGTTCTTTAATATTTTTACTGCCATTATACTCTCTCCTCTTCCTCCTCTTGTTTTCTAACTTCTCCTCTTTCTTCTTCAAAAACTCCAGTTATGTTGTGTCATAACTTTTGATATTATTCCATAGGTCCTAAACTATTCATTTTTTTCTAACTTATTTTCTTTTGTTCTTCAAACTGCATAGTTGCATGCTGGTATTTCATTGAATTTAATGATCTTTTTTAGGTTGCCAATCTATGATTAAGGCTAGCAAGTGATTTTTTTTTTCAAATATTATACTTTTCAATTCTACAACTTCCATTTGGTTCATTTTTATAGCTTCCATTCCTATTCTGAGCTTTCCTGTCTGTTCATTCATCATGACTGTGTTGTCCTTTAAAATATTTATAAAGCCTGCTTTAAAGTCCCTGTCAGATAATTTTGACATCTGGATATTTTGTATTGACTTATATAGACTGCTTTTTGCCTCAAATATGAATCACACATTTTTTTATTTCTTACTTCTAGTACGTTTTGGTCATACAGTGGTCATTATGAATCATAAAATAAAGGAAGCCTGAATTATGCTGTTTCCCTTAAACAATGTTGACTTTTTTTATGGCTGACAGATAAATCACTGCTGGATACTTTGGTTCTTATTAGGCTTGATTTATTTCTTATTAAAGTTTCATTTATATTTAATTTTACATTTCATTCAAGGGCATGTCCTCACTCTAGACCATGGTCTTTATGCTTAAGGTACCATTTCTGGGAAGTCCCAACTGAAGAAGTTAGGTCTCTTCAGTTGGAGTGGATTAGGATTCCAAGGAATTCCAGTACTCTGCACCCTCTAGTTTTACTGTCTAGCTCTCAGCCCTGAAAGGACCATCTCTGCTAGGCCCGTGGAGCCTCTGCACAGGTGCAGCCCAGCCTTGGCTAAGCACTCTCTGCGCATCCTCACACACCGCTGGTCAGCCCTCGGCACAGTTTCTCAGGTGACATGCCTGATCACTTGATCAGACACCTCAGCAGCCCGGGTGGATTCCAGTCTCTTCTCTGGGTCAGTGAGACCACCCTCCTGTCAGCCCTGCTTCCCTGCCTTTGGGAGAGCTAAGCGATTGTGGCGTGATCGCGATCCAGCTCATGCCTTAGCTTTCTCTTCTTTCAAGGATCACAGTCTTACCGCTTAACTTCTGAAACAATGGCTTCATATATTTTTCAACCTTACACTTCTTTCTGGAAAAAGGGCATGTCTGTTACGAGTTACTTTGTCATGATTAAAAGCTGAAGTTGTTTTCTGGGACTTGCCTGGTGGCCCAGTGTTCAGATGTGTGCCCCTCCTCCCACTGTTGGGGGTGCGAGTTCAATCCCTGGCTGAGGAGCTAAGATCCTACTTGCCATGCAGCGTGGCCAAAGAAAAGAAAATTTTTTTGTAAATGTTGTTTTCAAATAGTTATCTATTTTTACTTAATTTTACTGGAGTAGAGTTGATTTACAATGTTGTGTTAGTTTCTGCTGTACAGCAAAGTGGATCAGTTACACATATACATATATCCACTCTTTTTAAGGTTTATTTCCCATGTGAATCATTACAGAGTTTTGAGCAACATCCCTGTCCTATACAGTACGTTCCTATTAGTTATCTATTTTATATACAGCAGCGTATATATGCCAATCCCAGTCTCCCAATTTATCGCTCCCTCCCAAATAGATATTTTAAACCAGTTTTCTATAACTTTTCTGGTCTTAACAGTAAAATCAGCTAGCATGTTAGGATGTTTTAAATAACTCTCCAAAGAAACAAAACCTAACAGCCCCTATTACTAAACGTGCTGTGTGTGCTAAGTCACCTCTGCCATGTGACCCCATGGGCTGTAGCCCCCCAGGCTCCTCTGTCCATGGGGATTCTCCAGGCAAGAATACTGAGGTGGGTTGCCATGCCCTCCTCCAGGGGATCTTCTCAAACTTATCAAAACAGAGAAATTCTTTAGAAGTTTTATATAACATGGATTAAATATATTTTAATAAAAGTAGATTAATTATAAATTTCTTAAAAATTTGATTAGGAGTAATGTTTTATATTTATACACATTCAAAGACAGAAATTGGTCATGGGGATTCTATATATTTATGTTCCAAATTAAGCATTATATTTTAAAATATATAATCTTTCTTTAGGGAAGAAGAACTCAATTATTTCTTTATTTCATCAAATCACCTCTACTTAGAGTCTACAAATCATGCTTAATTCAGGTAGAGACCTTTGTCTCTTAAAGACAGAGTTCAACTTACCAAACCAGTTTCCACCAGGACCTTTACTCTCAGTGGAGAAATAACTCAATGAATGGTAGTCCATTAAGCCTTTTTATTTCCATAATATAGTAAGAGTCTCCTAAAAATGTAACCCAGTGCCGAAGAGACAGAATGCAGTACCTCAGATATTTAAACTAAAATTTCAGTCAGAACACCCCGAGGAGAGATTTTGAAAGTATTTACAATATATTTTACAGATTGTTGCTAAGAGCTTTACACAATTCATCTTCCAGATGCAGACACATTAATGAATTTAAGTGTATTAATTTTCCTCCCATATTCACAATTTATTATTGGCTTGGTTTGTCACTGAGACGTTAAAAGGGACTCGAGGTCTGCAACAAATGCTTTTTAAGTGCATTGGGAATGATGAGTGATATTCATTTTAACATCACCAAGTCCTTTTAAAGGCTCTATGTTGTCAGTGTTAAGATTTTTAAATCAGAATCTCCTTTAATAAATGCCTCAATGAAACATAGGGACTAAGATAGGCATTTAACAAACAGGGAAATACATTAGACCAATAAACTGATGAAAAGTTCCATGTTTTAAACATTTCCATAAATAACCAGGAAAATGCACAGTGAAACTACAATAAGGTATCATTGCCTGCCCAACAAATTGGCAAAAATCCTTTAAAGTTTAATAGTACATAATGTTGGCAAAGATCTGAAGAAGCAGAAAACTCTCATATGTTTAATCAGAGAGTGTACATTGGTATAATTGTATGAAAAGTAATTGATCGTTTTTCTAGCCAAATTAACTGTAACACAGTTTATCTGACAACCGTGCAAATCCACGTAAAGTGCATGGCCTGGGAACAGTGGTGGGATATTAACATGAGGATAGCTGTATACAATAGTCATAGCAGCACTGCCTGCAGTAGGCAAAACTTAGGAACAATCCATTAGCCAGCATAACCGAAAAGAGAATTGTGTTATTTCTATACATTAAATGCTATACTGAAAACAAATGAAAAAAATAATTGCAGCTATTCAAAATAATGTGGATAAATCTCACAAACATGATATGAGGTAAAAATGTAGTCTTAAAATAATACATGCATTTTTATAATCAGATAAAATTCAGAAGCGTTAAATCAACTGCATTGTTTAAGAATGCATGTGTGAATAGAAAAATAATGTGTGCATGCTCAGTCATGTCCGACTCTTTGCAACCCCATGGACTGCAGCCCACCAGGCTCCTCTGTCCATGGGGTTTCCCAGGCAAGAATACTGGAGTGGATTTCCATTCTCATCTCCAGGGGATCTTCCTGGTCCAGGGAGGGATTGAACCCACATCTCCTGCATTGGCAGATGAATTCTTTGCCACTGAGCCACCTGGAAAGCCCTGGAAAAATTGTAGATAAGAAGAACAACAACAAAAAAAAGACTATTGTGAAAATCAGGAGAATGGGTATTTCCCAGGGGAAGGACAAGAGCTGTAGTGGAGAGTGGTAGGTGGAGGTGGCTGGGCAGCTGGGCATGTTTTCTTTCTTTTTTTAATTGAAGTATAGTTGGTGTAAAATATTATGTTAGTTTCAGGTATACAGCATGGTGACTAGATCTCAAATAAACCATGACATGATCACCACGGTAAGTCTAGTAACCGTCTGTCACCATACAAAGCTTCTACAGTACTATTGAATATGTTCCTTATGCTGTATATCACCTCCCTATGACTCATGTGTTTTGTAACTGGAAGTTTGGACCTCTTTCTTCTCCACCTGTTTAGCTCAGTCTTCTACGCACCTCCCCTCTGGCAACCACCTATTTGTTCTCTGTGTCTATAGATCTGTTTCTCTTTTGTTTTGCTTGTTCATTTTTTTTCCTGTTCCAATTCCAAATGTAAGTGAAACCATGTGAAATTTGTCTTTTTCTGTCTGACATTTCATTTAGCCTGTCTTCTAGATCTGTGTTTTGGCAAATGGCAGGAATTCCTTATTGTCAAGGCGGAGTAATATTCCATTCTCTATATACCACAATTCCTTTATCCATTCATCTGTTAATGGACACTTACGTTGCTTCCATATCTTAGCTTTTGTACACAATGATGCAATGAATGTAAGGGTGATCACCTTTTTAAATTAGTGTTTTTATCTTCCTTGGATAAATACCCAGAAGTGGAATTGCTGGGTCATATGGTAGTTCTATTTTTAACTTTTTGAGGAACCTCCAGTTCTCTTTTGCATGGTGTCTGCACCAGTTTACATCCCATCATAGCATACTTAACTGTCTCTTTAGAAATCTGTATGCAGGACAAGAAGCAGGAGTTAGAACTGGACATGGAACAATGGATTGGTTCAAAATTGGGAAAGGAGTACTTCAAAGCTGTATATTGTAACTCTTCTTATTTAACTTATATGCAGAGTACATCATGTGAAATGTAGGGCTGGATGAATCACAAGCTAGAATTGAGATTGCCTGGAGAAACATCAACAACCTCAGATATGCAGATGATACCACTTTAACAGCAGAAAGTGAAGAGGAACTGAAGAGCCTTAATAAAGGTGAAAGAGGAGAGTGAAAAAGGGGGCTTAAAACTCAACATTCAAAAATCTAAGATCATGGCATCTGTTCTTATAACTTCATGGCAAGTAGATGGGGGAAATGTGGAAACAGTGTCAGATTTCATTTTCTTGTGAATAGTGTCAGATTTTGTTTTCTTTTACTCCAAAATCAATGCAGATGGTGACTGTAGCCATGGAATTAAAAGATGCTTGCTTCTTAGAATATTAGCTATGGCAAACCTAGAGAGCATATTAAAAACAGAGACATCACTTTGCTGACAAAGGTTCATGTGGTCAAAGCTGTGGCTTTTCCAGTGGTCACGTACGGATGTCAGTTGGACCATAAACAAGGCTGAGCACCAAAAACTGATGCTTTGAACTGTGGTGTTGGAGAAGACTCCTGAGAGGCCCTTGGACTGCAAGGAGATCCAACCAGTCCATCCTAAAGGAGATCAGTCCTGGATGTTCATAGGAAGGACTGATGCTGAAGCTGAAGCTCCAATACTTTGGCCACCTGATGTGAAGAGCTGACTCATTGGAAAAGACCCTGATGCTGAGGAAAATTGAGGGCAAGAGGAGAAGGGGACAACAGAGGATGAGATGGTTGGATGGCATCACCGCCTCAAAGGACATGAGTCTGAGCAAACTCAGAGAGAGAGCGATGGACAGAGAAGCCTGGCGTGCTACAGCTCCTGGGGTTGCAGAGAGTCGGACACGACTGAGCGACTAAACAGCAGCAGCAGTCCAGTATGCTGAGTTCCCCTTTCTGCACGTGCTCACTGACACTGGTTCTTTCTTGCTTTTTCGTAAAAGCCTTTCTGAGTTGTGAGGTAATATATGATTATGGCATTAATTTCCATTTTTCTGTTGTTGATTAGTGATGTTGAGCATATTTTCATATGCCTTTGGCATTCTGTACTTCTCTAAAAAACATCTATTCGGGGAGTTCCCTGGTGGCCTAGGGGTTGGATTCCAGTCTTCACTACCATGGCCAGGGTTCAAAGTGAGATCCCACAAGCCACACAGTGCTTCAAACAACAAAAACAATATAATAAAAATATCTATTCAGGTCCTCTGTCCACTTTTCAATCAGATTGTTGCAGGGTCTTTTATATTGAGCCATACAAGTTCCTGTTTTCTTTCTTGACCAGAGGAGTATTTATAGTAGTGTTTTCCTCGTTTTACTCTATATTTCACATTTTGTGTCATTTTCTGAAAATGTGTCATCTTTCATAATAAAAAATTTAAACATACCCAGAAGATTCTATATAAAAGATTAGAAACAGAAAAAAAGAGAATAGATAAAACAGCATGAAAATGTAATACTTTTGCCTAAGTAGAATGGAACAACTCAAAATAATGGAATTGAATTATCTTATAAAACAAGAAGCCTTAAAATAAGATGGCTCTAACGAAATAACTGAGAGACCCAGCAGGGTCATCGGGATTGCTTTCATCATCCCACGCCCCACTCTTCATCATGTCATGCTGTCTGGCTGTTGTAGGATGGTGATCCACCAGAAAAGAACAAGCTGTGTATCCCTCTTTTTATTAGTAGAGAACTTTTGTGCACACACACACACACACACACACACAGACGTTTCCTCGTGACTCGCTGACTGAATTGCATGCTATCCTCATGCTCCCAAAGTAGGTAAAGGGCCCATGAATGACTCGACCAATTATATTCACCCTCTTACTTCCCGTAAACACGGCTGCAGGAAGACGTGCAGACAGCCGAGTAACACGGAGGTTCTGTTAGGTAGGGGGAAGAGTTATGAATGTTTTCTGCTCCACATTAAAAAGTAGAAAATTTCCCTGCAAATGTTGAGCCTTGGATGAAAGCACTCTTAGAGTAGTAATCAACGCATTACTGAAAATGGCCTCTAATCAAACATTTCCTAATGTATCTCTTTAATTTCAAGAATTAAATCACCAGTATGTAGATACCATATCACCCAAAGAGGAAACACAATCAGCTTATATCATAATCCAAATGCTAAAAAGGATTTGGGAAACACCTACATACTCTTTAGGGGAAACACTCTTCATTCCTAATCATATTTATTCCTGGTTAGACTGTTGTTCATGGTAAAGGTCAACAAAAAGATGCTGTCAGACAGGTAATAAATGTTATCACCCCCGGAAATTTGCTGGGGAAAAAAAATGCCTGAATAGGATTTTCCTGATTTTCTAATCATGAAGAAATAATTTTAGATTTACATAAAATTTCCTATATATACTCAGATTCTCCAACAGTTAATATTTCACTATTTTTGCTTTATCATTTTATACACACATACACATGCACACACATTCACACATACACATATAAACATCTGAATGAGTAAGGTACACACTTAATCCTCCTCTATCCCCAAATACACAGCAGGTATTTCCTAAAAATAATCTCCTTCATAACTACAGTACAATGATAAAAATAAAAAGAGTAACAATGAAGCTGCTATTTAATCAGCAAGTCTAATTATTTCACTGCTTGTTTAAGATCCTATAAAGCAAAAAGAAAAAGGCTAGTCCCAAATCAATATTATGCCCTCAGTTTTCACTGATAGTTAATATAAGGACAGTAAGGAAAAATTGTTCCTTTATTATCTATAAAGCTAATATGAAAAACACAGTCTACTAAATATTTACTATTTCCTTGCTAAGAACCCAGAGATAAGTTGCTTTTAGAGCTTAGTACCAGGAAAATATTTGTATTAGGTTGCTGCAAATATAATTATGGTTTGGGACCATGCATTTTCAATCATTATAACTAGGCTCAAACACATCTTTATTAATCAAATAGGAACCATTACAATCAACACAGTTTTGCCAACAAGAAGTAAGTTGGTTTATTCTTGTAGCATAAAAACCTGTGCTCTGGGATTCAATAAATTCTTGGAAAGCGTTTTCTGCCTCCTGCTGGTTGTGGGGGAGTTTTCCCTGCAAGAAGTTGTCGCGATGCTTGAAGAAGTGGTAGCTGGTTGGCAAGAGGTCAGGTGAATACAGTGGATGAGGCAAAATGTTGAGACTCAATTCGTTCAACTTTTGAAGCATTGATTGTGCAGTGTGTGGTTGGGTGTTGTTGCGGAGAAGAGCCGGACCTGTTCTGTTGACTGCGCTGGCTGAGGCATTGCAGTTTTCAGTGCATCTCATCGATTTGCTGAGCAGACTTCTCAGATGGAATGGTTTCAGCAGGATTCAGAAAGCTGTAGTGGATCAGGCTGGCAGTAGACCACCAAACAGTGACAAGGACCTTTTATTTTGGTACAAGTTTGGCTATGGTTTTTCCAGTGGTCATGTATGGATGTGAGAGTTGGACTGTGAAGAAAGCTGATCGCCGAAGAAAGCTGAAAACGCTTTCCAAGAATTTATTGAATCCCAGAGCACAGGTTTTTATGCTACAAGAATAAACCAACTTACTTCTTGTTGGCAAAACTGTGTTGATTGTAATGGTTCCTATTTGATTAATAAAGATGTGTTTGAGCCTAGTTATAATGATTGAAAATGCATGGTCCCAAACCATAATTATATTTGCCTTTGAGCTGCGGTGTTGGAAAAGACTCTTGAGAGTCCCTTGGACTGCAAGGAGATCCAACCAGTCCATTCTAAAGGAGATCAGCCCTGGGTGTTCTTTGGAAGGAATGATGCTAAAGCTGAAACTCCAATACTTTGGCCACCTCATGTGAAGAGCTGACTCATTGGAAAAGACTCTGATGCTGGGAGGGATTGGGGGCAGGAGGAGAAGGGGACGACAGAGGATGAGATGTCTGGATGGCATCACCAACTCGATGGACATGAGTTTGAGTAAACTCTGGGATTTGGTGATGGACAGGGAGGCCTGGCGTGCTGCAATTCATGGGGTCGCAAAGAGTCAGACATGACTGAGCGACTGAACTGACTGACTGAACTGACTGGCTATGGAAGTGCTCTGGAGCCTCTTAGCCCATCCACTGAGCTGGTCACCACCAGTTGCCATATACAATCTATTTTCCGTTGCTCATCACAACCTGAATGAAAAATGGTTCACTGTTGTATACAATAAGAGAAGATGACACTTCAACACGACGATGTTCTGATTTTCAGTCAGCTCATGAGGCACCCACTTCTCAAGGTTTGTTCACCTTTATGATTTGCTTCAAATGCCAAACATGCACAGAAGAGTGGATGTTGAGTTCTTTGGCAACTTCCCACGTAGTTGTAAGAGGATCAGCTTCAATGATCCTCTCAATTGGTCGTTGTCACCTTCCAATGGCTGGCCACTAAGCGCCTCATCTTTAAGACTCTCGCCTCCTTTGCAAAACTTCTTGAACCACCACTGCACTCACTATACATTCTTTGCTTTTTGTCTAACATAATTTCCATAGTCTAAAATAAATATAAAATAAACAAGTAATAAATTATAAGCAAAAAAAAACACATAAAGTGGGAAATGTGCATTAAAATGATGTATAACATAACCACATATATTCAGAATGTATTCCAATATCAAATAGAAAATTTCAACAATGCAAAACCACAGTTACTTTTGCACCAAACTAATATAGCTTAGAAAGCATATGCTTTATTCAGCTTATAGGGATCTCTCCCTTTAGGTCCTCTCAAAATCTCAAAACTAACTTTGTGGCTTAATAACCACAACAATATTAGCTTTCTCTGCTTTCACCTAATTTTGATATTATATTTCTATTTTAACAGTAATTCTTTGTCTATCTCTATGCATTCTGCTGTAAGCTACCTCCAATGCAAATAGAGACAGATATAACAAATAATAATGTATAAAAACAATGACTAATATGATGAATATAAAAATCATCATAATTTTATATATTCTCAAAAAGTGAAAGTGTTAGTTGCTCAGTCATGTCTGACTCTTTGAGACCCCATGGACTGCAGGCTACCAGGCTCCTCTGACCATGGAATTCTCCAGGCAAGAACACTGGAGTGGGTTGCCATTTCCTTTTCCAGGGGATCTTCCCCACTCAGGGATCAAACCTGGGTCTCCTGCATTGCAGACAGATTCTTTAAGGTCTGAGCCACCAGGAAAGCTTGTTCTTCAAATTAGAGAAATACCAGATTCCAAGGATATTTTTGCCTTGTAAAGATCTTCCTTCAATATTTATCAGGATTTGAAATTAGTATTAAAGTCACTTAAAAGTGAACTTATGGAAAGTGGTCAAACTTAGTTCAATAAGTGGACTATATTATTTATCAACTGCAGGATTGCTCCAAAATTAACAAATTACTGCAAAACTTAACAGCTGAAAATAACAAATATTTATTATCTCTTATCATTTCTGAGGGTCAAGAAGCCAGGGAATATGGGTGGTTCTGGTTCAGGTTGCAGCCAAAGCCACAGTGATCTCAAGAGGCCTGGGACCAGAGAGTCCTTTCCCAAGTGTACTCAGATAGTGTAGACTGGCCTCAGCTCCTCACCACAGGCTGCTCATGACAGGGCAACTACTTCCAGCACAGAAAAAAGAGAGTGCAAGACAGAAACCTCATCACAGAAGTGACATATTGTATGTCAACGATCATCACTACCTAATTTAAGAACATTTTCATCACCCAAAAAAGAAATGCTGAAAAAACTTTGCTCTGTAAAATACACTGTCCAGAGAATCAACAGATAAGGCACAGACCAAAAGAAACATTTTCAAGAGACACATCTGATATATAAAAAAGAACACTTAAAACTCAATAAGAAGAAAATGAAAGACCTAATTAAGAATGAGCAAAAGATCTGAGCAGATACCTCACCAAAGAAGATATACAGATGGCAAACGAGCATATGAAAAAATGTTCCTCATCGCACAGCATCAGGGAAATGCAAATTAATACAAAGACAGGATACCTCTACACACCTGTTAGAATTCCCCAAGTCTGAAACATTGACAATACCAAACCCTGGCAAGGATGTGGCGCACACAGAACATTCCTTTATTGCTTGTGGGAATACAAGGTGATGCAGCCACTTTAGGAGATAGTTTGGAGGTTTATTACAAAACAAAGCACACTCATAAGATATGACCCAGCAATCTTGCTCCTTGGGGCTGTTCTGTGCTTAGTCGCTCAGTCATGTCCAGCTGTTTGTGACCTCATGGACCGAAGCCCACCAAGCTCCTCTGTCCTTGGGGATTCTCCAGACATACTGGACTGGGTTGCCATGCCCTCCTCCAGGAGGTCTTCCCAACCCAGGGATGGAATCCAGATCTCCTGCATTGCAGGCGAATTCTTTACCGACAGCCACCAGGGAAGCCCTGCCGCTTGGTATTTACCTAAAAAAGTTGAAAATTTAGTCCACACAAAAACCTGAATGGGGTCATTTAGAGCAGTTATTTTTCATAACTGCCAAAACTTGGAAGCAACCAAGATGTCTCTCAGTAGGTGAATGGGTGAATAGTCCATGGTCCACTCAGACAATAAAACAGCATTTAGTGCTAAAAGAATGAGCGATCAAGTCATAAAAAGTCATGGAAGAAACTTAAATGCATACTACTAAGTGAAAGAAACCAATCTGAAAATGCTACATATTGTATGATCCTAACTCTATGACATTCTGGAAAAGGCACAACTGTAGAGACAATGAAAGGATCAATGGTTTCCAAGGGTTACAGGGGCAGGAGGGAGCACAAAGATTTTTCAGGACAGTGAACCTATTATAATGGTGAATGTGTATTATTATACATTTGTCCAAACCCATTGAATGTATGGCAGCCAGTGTAAACCCTAACATTAAGTATGTACTTGGGTAATTATGAGGTCTCAACATAGGTTCATCAGTTGTAACAAATGTACCACATTAGTGGGGGATTTTGATAGTGGGGGAGGCCGTGCATATGTGGGGGCAAAAGTATATGGGAAACCTCCATGCCTTTGCTCAGTTACACTGTGAACATAAAACTGCTCTAACAGCCTATTCTAAAACAACGTACCTCAATAAATGGAGAAGGGAATGGCAGTCCACTCCAGTACGCTTGCCTGGACAATCCCATGGACGGAGGAGCCTGGTGAGCTGCAATCCATGGGGTCGCAAAGAGTCAGACATGACTGAGCAACTAACACACGCACACCTCAATATAATAGAGGCCATATACAACAATTCTACAGCTAACATCATGCTCAATGGTGAAAAGCTGGAAGCATCTCCTCTAAGATCAGAAACAAGACAAAGATGTCCACTTTCACCGCGTTTATTAAGCATAGGTTTGGAAGTCCTAGGCATGCTATCAGAATAAAAAGAGATAAAAATGTTCAAATTGGAAAAGAAGTAAAACTGTCACTGTTTGCTGATTACCCAAGGCTATATATACAAAATCCCAAGCATGCTACAGAAAACTGCTAGAGGTCATCAGTGAGTTTGCTAAAGTTGCAGGATGCAAAGTGAATACACAGAAGTCTCTTGCATTCCTATACACTAACAAGGAAAGAGCAGAAAGAGAGATTACGGAGATCCCACTGACCATTGCATCAAAAGGAATAAAATACCTAGGAATAAATCTACTGAAGGAGGCAAAAGACATACTCAGAAAACTATAAGATACTGTTGAAAAAATCAGCGATGACATTAACGATGGAGAGATATGCCATGTCCTTGGATTGAAAGAATAGAAGCAATATTGTGAAAGTGACTACATTATCAAAAGCAATGTACATATTCAATGCAAGCCATATCAAGGGCATTTTTTCATAGAGCCAAATGTTATACTTTGTATGGAAACACAAAAGACCCCAAATAGGGGAAACAATCTTGAGAAAGAAGAATGGAGCTGGAGGAACCAGGCTCCCTGGCTTCAGACTGTACTGCACAGCTACAGCCATCAAAACGGTATGGTACTGGCACAAAAACAGCAATATGGATCAACAGAACAGGTCAAAAGTCCAGAGATACCCCCGTGAACCTACTGTCGTCTAATCTGTGACAAAGAGTGCAAGAATATTCAATGTAGAATGGACAGGCTCTTCAGAAAGTGATGCTAGGAAAAGTGGACAGCTATATGTAAAAAAAGTGAAATTGGAACACTCCCTAACACTATACACAAAAATAAACTCAAAATGGACTGAAGATCTAAATGTAAGGCTGGATACTATAAAACTCTTAGAGGAAAATATAGGCAGAATACTCTCTGACATAAATCACAGCAAGATCTTTTTCAATTCACCACCTACAGCAATGAAGATAGAAACAAAAATAAAACACACAGTTTTGATACTTTGATGCAGTTTTGATCAAAGGAAACTGTAATCAAAATGAAAAGACAGCTCTCAGAATGGGAGAAAATATTTGCAAATGAAGCAACCAACAAGGGATTAATCTCCAAAACATACAAGCAGCTCTTGTAGCTCAATAAAAAAAAAAAAAAAGGCAACCTAATCAAACAAATGGATAGGAGAACTAAATAGACATTTCTCCAAAGATATAGAGATGACCAAAAAAAAAACACATGAAAAAATGCTCAGCATCACTAATTAAATGCAAATCAAAAGTGCAATGAAATATCACCCTGTGCCAGTCAGAATGGCTGTCATCAAAAATTTACAAACAATAGATGCTGGAGAGGGTATAGACAAAAGGGAATCCTCTTACACTATTGGTGGGAATGTAAATTGATTCAGCCACTATGGAGAACAGTATGGAAGTTTCTTGAAAAACTACAAATAGATCTACCATATGACCCAGGAATCCTACTCCTAGTCACATGTCAAGGGAAAAATAATAATTCAAAAGGATGTATGCATGCTGATGTTTACTATAGCATCATTTACAATAGCCAGGACACAGAAGCAACCTAAATATCCATTGACAGAGAATGAATAAAGAAGGTATGGTGTGAATATATGTGTGTGTGTGTGTGTATTACTCAGCTATAAAAAAGAATGAAATGTGCCATTTACAGAGATGTGGATGGATCTAGAGATTGTCGTGCAGAGTGAAATAATCAGAAAGAGAAAAGCAAATATTGTATATTGTTTATATGTTGAATATAGAAAAACAGTACAGATGAACATATTTGTGTTCGGAAACAGAGTCACAAACACAGAGAACCACTTGTGGTTACCAAGGGAGGAAGGAGGGTGGGATGAATCGGGGGACTGGGATTGGCAAACCACACGAGTATGTATAAAACAGCTGATGAGAGCCTGCGGTGTAGCAGAGGGGAGGGTGTGCTCGTCAGTGATCAGTGGTGACCTCACTGAGAAGGGAACCCAAGGAAGAGCGACTGGTTCACTTTGCTGCACAGAGACTAATGCAGTGTGGTGAAGTAACCATCAGTTCAGTTCAGTCACCCAGTCGTGTCCAGCTCTTTGTGACGCCATGGACTGCAGCACACCAGGCTTCCCTGTCCATCACCAAATCCTGGAGCTTGCTCAAACTCATGTCCATCATGAGTCGGTGATGCCATCCAACCATCTCATCTTCTGTCATCCCCTTCTCCTCCTGTCTTCAACCTTTCCTAACATCAGGGTCTTTTCTAATGAGTCAGTTCTTTGCATCAGGTGGCCAAAGTATTGGAATTTCAGCATCATTCCTTCCAATGAATATTAAGGGTTGATTTCCTTTAGGGTGGACTGGTTTGACCTCCTTGCTGTCCAAGAGACTCTTAAGAGTCTTCTCCAACACACAATTAGAAAGCATCGATTCTTTGGCTCTCAGCTTTCTTTATAGTCCAACTCTCACATCCATAGATGACTACTGGGAAAACTAAAGCTTTGAATATATGGACTCTGTTGGCAAAGTAATGTCTCTGCTTTTTAATATGCTGTCTAGGTTTGTCATAGCTTTTTCTTCCAAGGAGCAAGCAAGCGTCTTTTAATTTCACGGCTGCAATCACCATTCACAGTGATTTTGAAGCACAAGAAAACAGTCTGGCACTGTCTCCATTGCTTCCCCGTCTATCTGGCATGAAGTGAAGGGACTGGATGCCATGATCTTTGTTTTTTGAACGTTGAGCTTTAAGCCAGCTTTTTCACTCTCCCCTTTCACCTTCATCAAGAACAATAAAATTTAATAAAAAATAAACAAAGCAAAGAATTGGCCACAGTATACAGACTGAGTAAAGAACAGCCCAAGTGTTGCTGGTTGTCCAGGTCAATGACATTCTGACCTGTTGAGAACCGGCCGTCCTCAGTCAGTAAATACACCACAGAAGGATTCCATTTGACGACATCCAATTTACCTCTTCATTCTTTTGTCACTTGTTCTTTTAGTGTCACGTTAGGAAACCACTGCCTAATCCAAAGCCAAAACCAGTTACTTCTGTGTTTTATTCTAATAGTCCTATCGCTTTTGCTCTGGTATTTAAATCTTTGATCCATTTTGAGTTAATTTTGTATGTAGAATGTGGTAGGACTCCAACTTCATTCTTTTGCATATGGCTATCTAGTTGTCAGAATATCATTTGTTGAAAGTGAGTTATATTTTTCCCCCATTGAATGACCTTAGCTGCTGCTGCTGCTGCTAAGTCGCTTCAGTCGTGTCCGACTCTGTGCGACCCCATAGACGGCAGCCCACCAGGCTCCTCCGTCCCTGGGATTCTCCAGGCAAGAACACTGGAGCGGGTTGCCATTTCCTTCTCCAGAATGGCCTTAGAACTCTTGTCAAAAATCAGTTGAACATGAATGTATGAATTTATTACTGGACTATTTTTTTCTGAACCATTAATATATATGTACATCCTTCTGCTAGTACTACATACTCTTAATTATTGTAGATTTGTAGTAAGTTTTGGTATAATTCACCTAACTTTTTTATCTTGTTTAAATTGTGTTAATTATTCTGGGTCCTTTGCATTTTCCTATTAATTTTAGGGTCAGCTTGTCAAATTTGGCAAAAAAAAAAAAAAAAAAGGCAACTGGCAGAATCTGCACTCTAAACTACTGAACCATTATTGAAGATTGTTCGGTACCACAGAAAACTGCCTCCAGTGTGACTCCGTTCATTTCAGTTCAGTTGGTCAGTCGGGTCCAACTCTCTGCGACCCCATGGACTACAGTGTGCCAGGCTTCCCTGTCCATCACCAGCTCCCAGAGCCTACTCAAATTCATGTCTGTCTTGTCGGTGATGCCAACCAACCATCTCATCCTCTATCACAGTGTGACTTGGGCCATGAATGTAAGATGGTGTTAGATTCTGGTATGTGTAGGTATGAAGTAAAAGTTAAAGTAAAGTGATTGTTATTAGGAAGATGGGATCATGCATTGCCTTCCTTTTCCTTTCATAATTTTTTACTGTAATACTATTTTATAAGAAGGAAAATAGGCATTAAGTTTTTGAGAGAAGGATTTATTTCTAAACTCCTTAAAATACCTGGCATATTGCACTGCACATAGTAGGCACTCAGCAAATATTTCTTGGAATGAATTTTATATTGCTCATTTGCAGACTGAAAAAAAAAGTGACTTGCATTGCAGGCAGCTCACGGTTGCTCTTTAAAAACGATTCAATTGAGCTAATTTCAACAAGAAACTTTATGCATACAAATTTCCTTAAGTTGGTTGTGTTAGAGACCTAGTTGACTATTCATAATTCCTTATTTTTCTCAAAGAATTCACAGGTCTTCCCAACCACTATTATTAGTTCCCTAAAAATGGAGTCTTTAAGAAATACTTTGAACTATCAGGAAAGAAATTTTTTCTTTCAAGTGGGCAGTGTGAGCTGTTAATAGATCTTGTGATATTTTCCAAAATAATTCTAGTCTTTGGGAGATTAGTAACTCAACTCCCTTCTGAGTTGTTAGAGTCTAAGGTTGTGGTTCGTGAATGAACTTTGGCAGCTTATTAATTTGTTCTTGGAAAGCTTTATTTAGCTAACCTATGCTGTAAAAAGTTATACCAATGGGGGGGAAGGGTAACTTGTAAGTTACTCACAGGTAGGGGATTGCTCTTAGCATCGTTAAGTCGAGCAGGTGAGGGTTAGTGAGGGACCAAGGGGGAGAGGAGAAAGCCTGTCTCCATGGCATTCTAGTAACACCACACACCACTCTGCTTTTATGTCCATGATTGATGATGCCACTAAAAACCTCCATGGGACCACTGCACTTTCTTGAATCTCAAACTGTAGACCATTCATTATACTCTATATTTTCTACCCTGACCTGATATTGATGTACGCCGTGTTTAATGAATCGTATTTATCACGCTCTGTTACAGCACAGAATATCTTAGAGACGTGGTCCAAGTGGGAAACAGAGCAAGTGAGGAGTGGGAATAGAGTTGGATGAGAAGGCAGGTCAGGGAACTCAAGAGAGGAAGGGGGAAGGGAAAGAAAACTCGAGCTGGGCTTTTTAGTTGGGACTACACAGAGCATTCCAAACACGGGTGAAAATCCACAGTGGGCTCTTGCCATGTGCATGATGGAAAAAATGGCATTTGTTAGTGGAAGGAGAGTCTAGGGGCTCTTCCTCCTGTGGGCCTCTGCTCTTGGTGAGGATGCAAAGAAGAATCTAAGGTCTTACCCATGGCAAGGAGGTTTATTAACAATAAGGAAAGAAGGAAAGAACAGGTCACTGGACACAACTGAGTGAGCACACATAAAGAGCAGAGAGAACACCTCAAGGCAGAGGCGGGCCATGCCAGGAGAGGCAAATGGCCCTGGAGGACCGGGATGCAGAGCTCTGAAGGCAGGGTCATTTGGATGATCCAGGGGGCTCGTTGATTGACAGCTGCAGGTTACAGAACAAGATGCTCTGCCGTGCATGTCTTTCCCATCATTTGGTCTGTTGTAATTAGATGTGTGTATTCATGGAACAATTAGGAGCAGTGAATGAGTCCACTGGCAACGGTCACTTTAGTACAGGATGGTGTGAGGTGCGCATGTGTGCTGGAGTAAGAAAGCCCTGCCAGGCGGCTGGGGGTTTTTCCGGCCCCCTGACTATTTTTGGAGGACTGGTGGGGGCTTTAGAGGTGGGTCTGGTAAACTGCTTGGTGGGATTAGGCGGCTATTGGAGAGTGAGCTGAAGGGGCTGCCTCTTGTTGCTCTCAGCTAACTTCCTGCCTATCAGATTCTCATCCAAATCAATTTCCACTTGATACCCAGAACAGTTTCCCAAGGGCGCACAACCAGGGCCAAATATTCCAACCAAAATAAATCGAAGTATTTATACAGATATTTTAGTGAAAAATGGAAAGGAGAGGAGCCCATCCTCTGCGTATTTCTAACGAGTAATTTTCCTTAAGAGAAAGCAGAAGAACTGGGCTAGTACATGGTGTCGGGCCATGCGTAGTCTACTGTCGCTTTTCCTTTGCACCTTGCCCTGCTAATGTTCCCAGCATTTCAGGGCACGTGGTAAGTGGGCAGGACGTGTCCTCAGGCAGAGCACTAGCCTTGCCAGGCCAGGGCCATCTCCATAAACACTGGTGTGGAGGCTCCCCTAAGGTACAGGAAGTTACTTGAGGACACATCACAGGAGGCAGCAGGACATGTAAACAATTCCAAATATAACCAATTTATTGTACAAATGGAAGCATACACAAGAAATTATTATATTTTTCTCAAACCACTGGCCCCATATGTGTATGTCAAACCCCTCTTCTGACCAGGAAGAAGAACCCTTTATAAGACCCTGGGCATATTCCAGATCTTCTGGGTCAGTTCAGTTCTTCACTTTCACTTCTTAGAAACCCGTCCAGTTTCAACTTCCAGTCTCTTCTCCAATTCAGAGCTCTCTCTCTCTGATTCCAGGCCTGTCTTGCGACCAAAGGAGTCTTAATTGGGAGAGGCTGTAGCTTGTGTCTATTTCTTTTTTCAAAGCAGCTTCCAGAATTCGACGGGAATCAATGTTTGGTTTGGGGGATATCTCTTTTCCTTTTCTCTGCTCTTAGGTGCTGGGTGGGGAGGCAAGGAAGAAGGGCAGACTGGCTATGTCACTGCCTCTGGTGGGTTGCCCTGCTTCTCTGGCCAGTGTGAGCTAGTCATCGCTCATTGTCCTCCCAGGCGACACTGTCATGAGGACGCTGCCAAGCCACCCTCAGCTCAGCTCCCAGATGTGATTCCACAGCCTCCAGGTCCCTACCACGTGGCCCCATAGCACAGCTCATGGGGGCTCACCAGTGAGCCTCCTGTTCTTAGTGTGGACCCCTGGTGGGGAGTGAGGGCGGGGGGTGGTTCAGCCACTCAGCTCATGACTGGTGAAAACTCACATATTGAACAAAGTCAGTCCTCAGCTCAGACACTCTCAAATCTTTCCTACTGTTTTTTGTGGGACATCCTGCCTCCTCCAAAGTTCTGAGTTTCACTGGTTTCAAGAGCTAGTACCATTGACTTCTCTTTGAAAGACTGCCCTCAAACTACTGGAGCCCACCCAAGGGCCAAGGAGTTTATTCCCCTTGGGAGTTTGTTAACCAGTAAACTGTCCAGCGAAGGAATATGAATGTCCAGCTTTCTTAACTCAGTTTGCTTCCTGAGAGAACTGAGAGAAGCTCTGCAGTGAGCTTCCCTGCAGGATGAGGCCAATCCCAGCTCACCGTGGGACTTCTGGACCTGTGGGGCTTTCTTCTCTTCCCTACCCTTCTCACCCCAGTTCCCTTAGTGGTTTCCACTGGGAGCACTTTCTTAATAAATCGCTGGCCCATAATTTCTCACTCAGGGCCTGCTCGTGGGGAACCTGATGTGGTCGTGGGTAAGAATGGAGCTCTGCCATCGTTGCCCTTGTGACAGTTTCATGAGTCAATTTCACCAGCTCCCTGGTTGCCCAGATTTCTGATTAGACATGACTTCTGGGTGTGTCTGTGTTTCTAGAAGAAGGTAGCATTTGAATTGGAGGACTGAGTTAAGTCCATAGCCCTCCGCAACATGAGTAGCAATCAGCCAAGCCTTTGAGAGCCTGAGTGGAATAAAAACGGGGAAGAATGAAGAATTTTTCCTCTCTTTGCCTGAGTGCCTGAGCTGCGACTTCTGTGTTTTCCTGACCCCAGGCTCCTAGTGCTTAGGCCTCCAGACTCTGGGTAGAATCCATGCCATCAATGGTCCAGCCCCCAGGCCTTTGAACTACAGCACCGGCTCTCCTTGGCCACTGGCTGGCAGACAGGAGATGGTGGCACTTCTCGGCTTCCAGAATGGTGTGAACCAGTACCTGAGGTCCATGTTATTCTGTACATTCATATGTATCTGTCTCTGTGCCTTATGCACCTCCTTCTGGATTTGTTTCTCTGGAGACTCGGACTTGGAGTTCCCCCCATCTTTACCCTGTCATCTCTTTCCGCTTTTCTTTTCCATTAGTTTCTAAGGCCCGAGGAGCAAAGTTCCTTCCCTCCCTCCCTCTCCTCTTTTCCTCCTCTCTCCTTTCTTCCTTTTTCCTTCCATCTTTCATCTAGAACAAGCCCTGTGATGCCAGACTACTAATCCTTTCTCTCATATCACTCTTAGAATTTGGGGGGAAAAGCGAAACTGTTTTGGATCCTTTTAGTGATTTATGCATTTTTGACTGCGGGGTCTTCATTGCTGCGCGGGCTTTCCTCTAGTTGCCGCATGTGAGAACTACTTTTTGTCGCAGTGCGCAGGTTTCTCATCGCAGGGGCTTTTCTTGTTGCGGAGCACGGGCTGTAGGGCACGTGGCCGTCAGTAGATGAAGCACGTGGGCTCAATAGCTGTGGTTCCCGGGATCTAGGGCACAGGCTCAGTGATTGGGCATGCGGGCTTGGTTGCTCCAGGGCAAGTGAGATCTTCCTGGACAAGGAATCAAAGCCGCAACTGCTGCATTGGCAGGATTCTTTACCACCGATCCACCAGGGAAGCCTTGGATTCTTTAATGGACTATTAATAATTCTTTTAATAATGCACTCCCCTTTCATTGCTTAAAATGGTAATGTTATTAGTGCTGAACACAGGCTGTCTTTTGTTTGGTTGGTTGTTTTTGGATAAAAGAACATGAAGGGGGCAGAGTAAAAGGCTCTTAAAGGTCCCTTTGCTCTGGATACCGCTGACAAGGCTTCCTTGAGGACCAGACTTCCAGATTCCAAATCTACCCAAAATAAGGACACAAAGCCAGATTCAATTTCTGGAGCAGTGGCTGCCGAGGCAGCCCCTCACGTTCTCCTCTGGCAAACAATCACCAGTTCCTCTGGTGTTTCATGATACCTGGGGCTGGAAAGAACAGAAAAGGGGTGGGGGGTGCTCACTTCCAATAAAACAGTGAGGTGACTTCCACTTGGTGCTTAGAGTTTGAGGCAAGAAATGTCTGGGGAAGTTGAAACAAAAAGACTGGACTAGAGCTGTTTAGGTGAAATGGCTACGTGGGTAGGGGATGGTCTCCCATCTCTGATACACAGCCCTCAGGACTGGAAGTGCTCAGCGTCCCAGTGGCTCTCCTTTTGAACTTGCTCATCCATTACTGGGGTAATGATTTTCCGTCTGGGCAACAGCAAAGCCCAAGGCCTATTACACAGGCAACATAAAGTTAAAAAGACATTAGGAATAAAACGTTGGTTCTGGCAGGCTTTTGCCAACTCTTCTCTGGAGAAGATTGCCTGATGCCGACACGTGTTTATTACACTTAATAATGTTTACATAATTCTTCCTTGAGCTCATTAGAGCTGTCAGATCCCAAGTAAATGTGCTCCCTCCTCGGTTTATCTTTAAAGACTTCGCAGTCAATAAAGCAAGATGAATGGCATCCAGGGCACAGACGACGTACTCTCCCCGGCTTTGCAAACACTGACAAGTTAGACCCTCTGTACGGGTGGGCTTCGGGGTCTTAGGCCTCCATCTGAGCAGCCCCTTAGTTCTTAGTGCTTCTCCACCTTAAAGGGCTTGGGATCACCGAGAGCTGGTCAAACAGGGCCAGGCCTTGTCTTCGGAGATTCTGCCTCAGTAGATCTGGGGTGGGGCTCAGAAACGTGCATTTCCACCAAGCTCCTCAGATGCTCCTCAAGTGCGTGGCCCTTCCACCGTGTTCTAAGGGTGATCTGCCATCATTCCCTTTGTCGGGGGTACCCCTTGACAATTCGGGGCGTCCTGGCCTAAGGCATGCAGCGGCAGCAGCAGCAGCGGCCACGCGGCGGTGGAGGCAGCAGGCTCTGCAGCCAGAGAGCAGCCGCAGGGGTCGCAACTGCTCGCGTGCAAGCCTGCGCTGGGCTCGCGTGGCTCAGCGCGGGGGTCGGGCGGCGTGGAGGGGCGGGGTCAGAGCCGGGGCGGGGCCTAGCGCCTGGGCCACGATCGGGGGTGGGGCCTGGTGCCGGGGGACGGGGGTCGGGGTCGGGGCGGGGCCTGGAGTCCGGGCGCGGTCGGGGGCGGGGCCTGGCGCTTGGGGGGGGTCGGGGTCGGGGTCGGGGTGGGGGGGTGGTCCGGCGCCCGGGGCGTGGTCGAGGGCGTGGTCGGGGCGGAGCCTGGCGCTGGGGGCGGGGCGCGGCGCGCGGGGCTCGCGCTGTCTGCGCTCCGCGGCGGCTGCAGGGGCCGAGGGCACGGCCGGCGGGTGGCGCGCCGCGGGCTCCCGGGCAGCCCGCCGACAGGTAAAGCCGGGAGAGCGCGTTGGCAGGTCTTCCTGCCCGGCAGTGCTCAGCCCCGGAGCGTCCGGCCCGCAGACTGGGTCTGGGCGCCCAGGGCGTTTGCGGAGCATCCAGGGACTCGCGGCGGAGCCGGGGGTTTCCTTGTTCCGCGCCGGGGCGGGGCGGGGGGCTCGGGGTCTGCGGCGCGAGCCTGCGGCCAGCCCGAGACGTCCAGACTCGGAGACAACTTTACCCAGCGGTCCTACTCTTTAAGTTCCCCGTATTGCTATTGTCTCGTCGCTTCCCGTCCGACAGTCTCCCCGGACTCCAGCTTTGTTCTCACCAGGCCGGACTCCCGGTCCCCCAGGGCGTGAACCCGGGGTCCGCTGGCAAGTTGCACCTGCTGGCTCCCTTCTCGTCCCTGCTGGGTCTGGCAGGGTCCCTAGGGCTGGTCACCTCGACAACGCGGCCGGCGGTTTTCGCGGGTCCCCCTGGGCTCTGGGCTCACGGGTGTTAGACACACCCCCCCGCCCCCCGGATGCGCGTGATTTGAGGCCGGAGGAAAGGCGAGAAAAAGTTTGAAGCTTCGGCTAGTGCTCGGGAGCCGGGAGCGCCCGGCTGCACATGGCACGAGGTGGAGACAGTGCTCGGGGCTTGGCGCCGGGCAGAGGGTCTCTGGGGACTGAGGTCCCTGGTGAAGAGACCCTTCCCGAGTGAAGGGCAGAGGCTCTAAGCCTGGACTGCCGGCGGAGGTGGGAGGCTTGTGGTGTTCGCTCAGAGGCAGGGCAAGGCTGGTGTGAGTGCAGAAAGGGCGAACGAGAGGAAGACGGAGGTATAAATACATATTATATATATATATAGTACCCAGTGTACACTTTTCTCTTTGAACATAGTTTGGAAAATTGTAAGGATGCCTCCTCGGACTCAACTCCCAGAGGTGGAGGTGGAGAAGGGAAACGGGTAAGTTTTACCCGGTGCTAGAGCTGGTTTGGAAAGCGAACAGGTGACAGAAGACTTCTTGGGGGTGTGTGCTCGCGCGCGCGCGCGCGTGTGTGTCTGTGCGTGTGTGTGCTCCACCGCGCGCGCGCACGTGCAGCGGCCAGGGATGCTGGACCGCCCTCGGACCCTCCTCCCTCCCGCCCCGCGCCCCTCGTCCGCCTTCCAGCTCCAGACCGCGGTGCGAGTTTTCCTGCCACTCCTCGCCTGAGGCTGGCGGGTGACAGGCGAGGTGACGGTCACGGAGTGGAGCAGACAAAGAGTGCACTCGGACGACCCTCCAAGGGCGAGGCGCCTGGGCGGGGAGGGGTGTGTATGTGTGAGCGTGTGAGTGTGTGTTTGGGCCCCCTTTCCTGCCAGCCAGAGAGACAGCATTGGTAGCAGAGGGATGAGGTGCGGAGAAAAGGTGAGATGGGGCGGAGGAGACAGAACCCCTCAGGGGGAAGGAGAGCAGAGGTTTAAAACCATCTCGCGTGATTAGCTGTAAAACAGGTTCACTTTAAGGAGAGAAGCGGGGCGGGCTGTTGAACTAAAATTTTAGAGGATGGGGACGCAGTAAGTTTGATTAATAAAGGTATTTCAGTGACCAGTGTTCAAGTGAGTCTGAGACCTCCCAAGTTTATTGCTTGTTTTAGACAATCGCCTTTGACAAGTCTTTCCAATACCTACTGCAGAAGTACCTTTTCACTGTCAGAAAGAAGTAAAAGGCATATATACACAAATAAAATGCAGCTAAAATTAAGTTTAAATGAAGCTTTGAGCAGGATTAAATGGCTTGTGTAACTGCTGAATGTTGCTAAAGTACTGTCAGGACTATAAAATAGCCAGACAAAAATAAAGGAAAAAATAATTGTAACAAAATGAAGGCTTTACAAGAACTTCAGTAATGAACACATAACAATTGATGGTATGATGCAGTAATTATTTTCGTATTTACGCCATTAACGATTGTAATTTAACGTTAATGTCCTGGTATTTTATTCCTTCTCATTTGCAGACAAAAGCACATCTGAGACACCATCAGGGAGTAATTTGGTAATATAAAGTCATGAATAGAAAACACTAAACCATGCTCAGAACTCTGACAACATAAAGCGTGAAACAAAATAACCTCATTTGCTGTTTATTATCTGTCTTTATAATTCTGTTTACCATCATTTGCATAAATGAATAGCTAAATTGTATAGTATATCCCTTTTAGGAAAAAAAATACTTGATGCTTTTAGATAGACCGGGAGGGAGGGGAGGGGAGGGGATGGTAGGTAATTCTTACATTAAGCACAAAAAAGATTTTTAAAAACTTTGTGGGATTAGAAGCCTTCTGGAAATAATCAGAATGAAATTTAGCCTACTTTAGGCATTCGTAATTTATTTAACTTGGTTCAAGTACTTTTTAACTATATATGTAATTAGTCTATGGGCAAATCCTAAACTTCTTTCCTAGCTAATCTTAACAAACCAAATTGAAGTATTCTATCTTACATCATGAAGCAATTTTTGTTAACCTAAAAAACTTTTTTTTTTTTTTGCTATTCAAACTTTCAAAGGGTAAATTTTCTGAAATGAAGGAAGAGTTTTTTTTTGGAGGAAGCTCAAAACAAAATCCTTTCAGCAGAATTTTAAGTTAATAACATTTTAAGACAAACATCAGAAGTCACAGATTTTAGAACTACTAATTACTTTAACCTTAGGATCTTTGCTAAAATTGTCTTATTCATATGGCAAAGGGAATAACTAATAACTGTATTAAGAGGGTTGTGAAGTAACATGCCAGCCGAGGAGCTGAGCAGAACATGTGTGGTTAGGGAAATCAGTTGATCCCATGAATGTTTTAAAAAAATGCATTTATTCTTGCCAGCACACAAAATATCATCATGATGATTGAATGCACCTTTTCCTTCCTATACAAATACATAGTCTCATGTGGAACGGCACAATGAAATCAGTATCACCTGAGAATGGATTCTGTATGGAAATAGGAGCCTTGTATGTATTTTAAGTGCAGGGGGGAAGAAAGAATAAGTGACGAGCAAGCTGTGCATTATAGTGGAGGTGGTGACTGTATAAGACCAGGGTGTGTTCTTATAGTGTTGCTGGTTACAAATGTGGGAAATGCAGTTGTGTGAACAAGTACATTTTCAATACAGGGTTAATTATTATGCTCGTCCTTAAAGAAGGTCACTATTCCTGTTATCACTTTCATATTCCAAAGATTTAAAATACTGGCCAATCTCTCTGTATTTGTATTGTTTTTTATGTCATTGTTCTATATGGAAGTTCTCTATTTTTCTTTGTTTTAAAGGCTAAAATCTGACTTCTGGTTAATGCATTCACTGCTGTGACATATATTTACTAAGTACCCATTATTAGCTATGAGAGGCTGTGCTCAGTGCTAGGAATTCAAAGATGACGTAGATTCAGTCCCTGTACTTAGAAGGTGAGGAAGACAGTTATGCAATAAATGTAATAAAATGTCATCCATGGAAGTTTGTCTAGGACTTTGGAATAAGACAGATTGGGTTCAACTTTTAGTTCTGCCTCTTGCCGGCTGTGAGACCTTGATCCAATTTTTAACCTTTCTGAGCATCAGTTTTCTTATCTGGTCAATGGGGGAAATAATACATCTCTGAATCACAGAGTCCTGAAGATGACATGTCAACATATTTTAATGTTTTCCGTCTTAAAAACAGAAAACAACCTTGGAGCCTGTACTTCTCGGCATCTCTCACGTCATTTCTCTGCTCCAGCTGCTGCCGTGTTCCTGGCGATGCCAAGTCTTCACACCCTCTCTCCATGTTGTTCACCCCACACCCACGTGGCTTTTGCCCCCACCACCTACGGAAACAACATCTGTGAGATTAGCAGTGACCTCTGTGTGGTCAGATCCAGGGAGCCACATACTTCTTCAACTTCTCGGCACATTTGAAAGAGTTGACTGGTCCCTTTTAATTCATAAGCTATTTTCTCTTGGCATCAGTGACTTTAGTGGCTTCTGTGACACTGTCCGTCTCCAGTTTTCCTCATTAGACTTCTTATTTATCAGCTAGCTCTTCCTGCCTTGTCTCTAAATGCAGGTTGGATCATTTTTCCAACCTGTGGCTACATCCTGGGCCCCCTTCTTATGTCTCCATCCCATATCCAGATGAAGTTCCACAACAAAAGAAAGTTTAAGTAGTTGTCCTTTTGAATGGTCTGTTTTTTCTCATGGCCAACAGAATACAAAGGCTAATACAGGAGTATAATTAGGAGAATGAGTATCGAGCATGTAAATGTTGACATACAGAATTTTTGACAAATGCTAGAAACCGAAAGCAAAATAACTGGAGTAAGTGGACTGTTGGGCTCTCCAGTTGCCCCTCTTTCGGTTGGGAAGTTGCATTCTTAGCCCAGTGAGCATCCTTGAGTCTACATTACTGTGCAGTTACCGCATTTGAGAGTTAACAAGGTTTTACTTCCAGGAGGTAGCAGTGAAGTCCATAACCGTGTAAACAAGTCTTGGTGACGTAATTGGAACGCAAAGATCAAGAATAGTCTAAGCTTCACTTCTAAAGAGAGGCGTTTTCATTCACAAAAGAGGCAGAGATTCGAGAGCTGGCTGCATTGTGAGTGTTCCCTGGAATCTGCTGGTCTGGTCCCAGCCTTTCCCTTGGGTGACAGAGGCCGTAGGCCCAGCCTCTTGGTGATCCTCCTTTCTCCCTGTCTTGTTCTTTCTTCCTCTTCCTACTCTTCCACTGTTTAGTTCCTTTCTCTGCTTTCTTCAGGGCTTCCTTTTTGTTTCTTCAGCTTCTCTTATTCCTTTCCTTTTGATACCGAGCAGGGCCCGTGGGGCTCCTGGGCACAAGGCCTCTCTTTGTCCCCCATCTCTTTGATCACAGTAAACAGCCTTCATTCAGCCTCCATGACCTTCCCTGAGTTCCAATGGGCAGATTCAAGCAGTTGTTAATTAGGGGAGGGAGGGGGACGCAGAGACAAGGGAGGAACAGCCAAGAGACAGTCATGCAGCCTTGCAACAGGGTCCTGTTTCCCCACAGGACACCCACAGCAATATCTTTGAGTTATTTTGCAGATACTGAAATCCCCTCCAGGTGGGAGAAGTTTATGATGAATGATGTTGTGCTGGCCACAAGCATGTAGATTCCAGACCAGTCGGACCACCAACCCATCAGAAGTTTATGATTAATGATGTTGTGCTGACCCCTGCTTACCACCAACCCATCAGAAGAACGTCACCGAGCTGATCGTGTCCTCTTTGAACCATTACTACAAGACGTCTCAGTATCTTCCCTAAGCTGGGACGCGTGTCTTTGAGGACATGACCCTGCTATGCCCCCTTTGCCTGGCAGAGTAATAAGGCTATCCTTTTCTACTTCACCCAAAACTTAGTCTCCAACATTCGATCCGGCACCAGTGCACAGAGAAGCTAGGCTTTCAGCATCAGTGTCTTTTTCCCTTTCTTCTGTCCCTCATTATTCTTACTGTCTTCCTTCATCTTTCTTGTGTGTGCTTAGTCGCTTAGTTGTGTCTGATTCTTTGCAACCCCATGGACTGTGCCCGCCAGGCTTCTCTGTTTATGGAATTCTCCAGGCAAGGATATTGGAGTGGGTTGCCATTTCCTGCTCCAGGGGATCTTCTCGACCCAGGGATCAAACCCAGGTCTCCTACATTACAGGCAGATTCTTTACCACCTGAGCCACCAGGGAATATAGCAAAAACAAAATGGAAATAACTACATGAGCTTTTGCCCAGTTGTTACCACCATCACAGGACTGAATCTACAACACAGCTCCTGCCTTTTGTGTTTGCTGGTCTTTGCATCCATCACTTGGAGCTTGTCTCAAGAACCTTAAAATTCTTGCGTCAGTTTTCCCTATATCAGCTAAGAAACATAGAAGAAATGGAAGAAACTGGATCCATACTACCATGCTGTAAAATGACCTTTTTCCAAGAAGGAGTCTTTGCCACCAGGTGACATAAGGGGGCCCCTCCCTGCTTCTTGAGCTCAGGCTCTGTTTGTGTCCATCTTCGCAGTGATGATGACAACTTGAATAATGGTTTAAATGATAATAACTAATATGTATGGCGGAGAAGGCAATGGCACCCCACTCCAGTACTCTTGCCTGGAAAATCCCATGGATGGAGGAGCCTGGTGGGCTGCAGTCCATGGGGTCGCAAAGAGTCAGACACGACTGAGCGACTTCACTTTCACTTTTCACTTCTATGCATTGGAGAAGGAAATGGCAACCCACTCCAGTGTTCTTGCCTAGAGAATCCCAGGGACGGGGAGCCTGGTGGGCTGCCGTCTATGGGGTCGCACAGAGTTGGACACGACTGAGGTGACTTAGCAGCAGCAGCAGTAGCAGTAGCAATATGTATGGAGTCCTTGCTGTGTGACAGAGTCTGCGATAAATGCTTAATACGTGTGTTAGTTATTCTTCACTCCCAGTGAGCCCGTATTAGAGGTGAGGAAACAGCCCAAGCAAGGTTACATTACTTGAGGAGAGGTTGCAGGACTCAAAGTTCGGGAGTGGCAGCTCAGGTCTTGTTAGCTGCGGTGCCCCTCCATCCTGCCGGGACACCCATATTCTGTGTCTCTGATGACGTCCTACTGATGACAAGCTGCAGGAATGCCCTGAAGCCACAGTGTCTGCTCTAATAACACTTCAGAGAAATGATGGGGGGCAGGGGTGGGGTGGGGGGGGCACGGAATGGCATTCATTTTGACCTGTGGGCTCAGCAGGGGTGGGGTGGGGGGGCACGGAATGGCATTCATTTTGACCTGTGGGCTCAGCAGGGGTTGGGGGGGGCACAGAATGGCATTCATTTTGACCTGTGGGCTCAGCAGGGGTGGGGTGGGGGGGCACGGAATGGCATTCATTTTGACCTGTGGGCTCAGCAGGGGTGGGGTGAGGGGGCACGGAATGGCATTCATTTTGACCTGTGGGCTCAGCAGGGGTTGGGGGGGGCACAGAATGGCATTCATTTTGACCTGTGGGCTCAGCTCGTAGAAGAGGCCAACTGGGTCCAGCCTAGGGCGCGAGCCTTACGGGAAAGCCCGGTGAGGACTGCTCGTCATGGTCCTCTCTCTCCGGTGTGGCTCCTGGGAAGCCTGAAAATGAGAGGGGCTTTCAGGTGGGACTGAGCCAAGCCTCATAGCTTTGGGAAAGCCTTGAGGGACATAAGGGCCTTCTTGGTCGTTGGCCTCTCTAAATCAATGCGCTTTTTAACTTTGGAAACAGACATGCTATAGTTTGTCTTCAGTGAGAACGAATGGTACAAACCTGGGTTTGAGCAGAGAAGGAGCACTGCGGCCTCGTGTGGGTGAAGTGAGCCTTGGCCGAGGAACCAGTGCGATGGGAGCCCCACCTTCCGCAAGCAGAGGTGATCTCTGATCCTTTGCAGAGTCAGCGCCCCGGAGGCCGTGACTGCTGTGTGAGAGCAGGGCTGAGCATGAAGGAGGCAGTAGTAGGCGGTCAGGGCCTTATGAGGACCTCCAGGATGAGCCTTGCGCTCTGACGGAGTCCGCTTCAGAGCCTAGCTTGAAGTATCTGAGGAAGTGGGCAGTCAGAACACAGGAGTCTTTCTAGAGCTTGCTGAAAGGGAAAGTCGCTCAGTCATGTCCGACTCTTTGCGACCCCATGGACTATACAGTGCATAGAATTCTCCAGGCCAGAATACTGGAGTGGGTTGCCATTCCCTTCTCCAGGGGATCTTCCCAACCCAGGGATGGAACCCAGGTCTCCCGCATTGCAGGCAGATTCTTTACCAGCTGAGCCACCAGGGAAGCCCTCGGCTTCATAAGATAGTCCTTATTCAAATGTTACACTGAGCCTCCTACATACAAACGTGTTCCATTCTGAGAAAGCGTTTGTAAATCCAATTTGTTAGTAAGTCTGACAAAGGTACCAACTAACACCATCAGCTATATAGTACTGTGCTGTAATAGGTTTATAATACTTTTCCATAAATAATACGTACATAAAAAACAAACACAAAAAATGAAACATTTTAAATCTTACAGTGGAGTGCCTTGAAAGGTAGAGTAGAAGAGTACAACAGCTGGCATCCAGGGGCTGGCATCAAGTGGACAAGGCGGGAGATGGCAGTGCTGAAGGACCATCAGCAACAGGAGATGGAGGGCAGGCTGCAGGCTCACTCGTGCCTGATGCTGATGGCATGCGCCTTCATGTCCTTGAAAGTTCCCCACTTGAAGGTTCCTATGTAGGGGACTTCCTGTAATCAGAATAAGACACTTAGTGAGGGGTTGCCTACAGCGTCCAGCTTCTCACTCTTACGAAAAACCCAAGACCTTGCAGGGGCCTAGGAGGCTCTGTGTGCATGCTCTGCCCTTGGTTACCCTGTGACCTCATCCACTGGACTCCTTGTTGAATACATGAATGACTTTTGAGGGAACAGGGGATGTTGAAGGTGCTCAATAATGTCTTTAGACAAATAAAAAAGAAGAGACTTGCTGTTTCAGTGGTGACAGTAGTGAAGCTAACGTTAGAAACAAAAGGCGTGGGAACAACTTAGTGGAGGAAGGAAGGTAAAGGTGGGCTGTTAGAACTTCTTGCTCAGTCGCTCAGTCGTGTCTGACTGCGACACCATGGACCGCAGCACGCCAGGCTTCCCTGTCTTCACCAACTCCCGGAGCTCACTCAAATTCATGTCCATTGAATTGGTGATGCCATCCAACCATCTCATCCTCTGTCGTCCCCTTCTCCTCCTGCCTTCAGTCTTTCCCAGCATCAGGGTCTTTTCCAACGAGTTGGTTCTTTGCACCACATGGCCAAAGTATTGGAGCTTCAGCTTCAACATCAGTCCTTCCAATGAATATTCAGGACTGATTTCCTTTCGGATGGACTGGTTGGATCTCCTTGCTGTCCCAGGGACTCCCAAGAGTCTTCTTCAGCACTGTCAGAACAGCTGGTTGGTAATCGAGAGCTTGCATCATCAATTTGTTCATTCATTTAACAAGTATTTACGGAGAATTGGCTGTGTACCAGGCACCAGTCTAAAGGGTGTCTGTCCTTCAGTGAATGAGCAGTCACTGGCTTCTTGTGACTGACATCTATTTGGAGAAATACATTACAACTCAGTAGACAAAATGATAATGTCAGGGAACAGTCCATCCTATGAAGAAAACTTCAGCTTGGAGGTGTGAGAGGAGAGGTTTAATTGTAGATCCCACACCTTCCTGGTTTTACACTCTGTCCCCCTCTCTCCTGTGCTGGTACTGAATGCAATGATGAGTACAGTTTAAACCGTCTCATACAGTCTGACTGTATTGCCTTGTCTTCCTTAAGATTTTCCCACTAGTTATTAAGACTTACTCTATAAGTATTATTTGAAAAACAAAGAGTTTGACAAAAGAAGGTCCCAGAGTGGTGGTTTCTGTGAATCTACTCTGCACTGAATTTTAAAACCGTAGCCAGCGTTTCATGGGCACAATGGTAACTGTAGTGTTCTTTTGGAAAAGAGTTTAATGAAGAAGTCAGACATGGCGCAAAGAGCTTTTTCCTGCCTTCACACATCTAATGAAGAAGTCAGACATGGCGCAAAGAGCTTTTTCCTGCCTTCACACATCAATACATTATAGTTAAAAGAGATCGTTCTGAAAAATTTAAATTGAAAGAGGTTCAATGTCCATGTGGTTTTTCATTACTTAATTTTCTCAGCACCACTTTTAGCCCCTTTATTTTCTTGTTGGTGTTAATTCATTACGGCAGTGATAGAACACAAATACAGGTTCTGAATCAATAGGATTGGCTTAGAAACATGCATAATTAATGACAAAGTGAACGATTAACATCAGAGAAATGATGATTGCTACGGATGAAGCATTCAGAGCATTTCTCATATGACCAGGTGGGGTCACAGGTGACCGTGGGGCCTGGATTCATTTTCAATCACCACCTTTAATAAGGTGACACAAACTTGGTGGCTTAAAACATTACACATTTATTATCTCATAGCTTCTGTAGGTGAGGAGTCCAGGCAGACCTGGTTGGGTACTCTGCTTAGGGTTTCTCCCAAGGCCAGAATCAAGGGATGGCCAGCCTGAGATTTATCTGGAAGTTCTGGGAAAGAATTTGCTTCCAGGCTCATTGACACTGATGGGAAAATTCAGTTCCATGTGGTTGTGGAACTGAGGTCCTCACCTCCTCATTGGCTGTCAGCTGGGGATCGCTCTCAACTTCCAGAGGCATTTCTTGGCCTGGGGACCCTTCCATCTTCCAAACTAGCACCAGTGAGCTCAGTCCTCCTCATTCATCAAATCTCTCTGACATACGCAGCTCCTCCCTCCTGCTCCCTAAGGGCTCCTGTGACTGGGCCCACCCAGGTAATCCAGGGTAATCTCACTATTTTAAGGTCAGCTGATGAGTAATCTTTTTTTCCTTTTCAATTTTTGAAAATTGAAGTTTAGTTAGTTTACAATGTTGTGTTAGTTTCAGAATATAACAAAGTGATTTAGTTATACATGTATATCTATATTATATATATATATATAATTTTTCAGATTCTTTTCCATTATGGGTTCCCCTGGTTGCTCAGACCATAAAGAATCTGCCTATGATGCAGGAGACTTGGGTTCAACCCCTGGGTTGGGAAGATCCCCTGGAGAAGGGATAGGCTACCCACTCCAGTATTCTTGGGCTTCCCTGGTAGCTCAGATGGTGAAGAATCTGCCTGCAATGAGGGAGACCTGGGTTCAGTCCCTGGGTTGGGACTATCCCCTGGAGAAGAGAATGGCAACCTGTTCCTGTATTCTTGCCTGAAGAATTCCATGGACAGAGGAGCCTGGGGGGCTACCGTCCATGGGTCACACAGAGTTGGACACGACTGAGCAACTCTTTCACTTTTCCATTATAGGTTATTACAAGAAATTGAATATAGTTCCCTGTGCTATACAGTAATCTAAATTTCTGTGAAGTTCCTTTTCCCTAGTAAGGTAACACATTCACAGGAGAGATATCAGAGAGCAGACGATATGGAGGCCTAAAATTTTGTCTATCTTGGGAATATCCTTGTCAGCTGAGACAGATCAGATGACCTGCCAAGTAGATGGATTTGAAACCTATACCCTTTTTGTGAAGGAGCAAGTGGTGTTCTTTTGGTATATCTTGTACCCAAACCACTGCAGATTAAAGGTACTCTTGGTGTTCAAACAACAAAACAAACCTTGCTTTTTTAGTATTGAGACATGAACTCTGAAAAGCAAGCTTAAGTAAACAAAAGAAACACTTTTGTCCTGTGGTGGAATACACCTGGATTAGAAGGGGATTAGCAGGACACGTGGCTGAGAACTCAGAGATGGCCACCCAGCTCCAGGTACTTGCTGTGCTCTGGAGCAATTTCAGCCTCTTAATGACAAATGTAAGACATGAAATGATGGCTTAGAAATCTGAATTTTTCTGGGAGTCTGGAAATCTGTGTAAAATCTCCAGAGTTGTTGTTGTTTTTTTTTTCAATGCCAACTAAATCAAAATTTAAAATAATAGCACCCAAACTAACATATCGGGTGCCTAAACTTGGCTTTCTGGCTGCCAGTTCGCAAGGTATAGTTTTACTCATAGTGAGTAAGGTGCATGTTTGAGTAAGAAAAGGTTTTAAATGTGATACAAAATACTCAATTTAGGAATTGGTGTGGACAAAGATGTCAGATACTCCAGTATAGAACTAAGAAGTGTTTGCCTTTGGCTTCCAGATGCGAGAGTGAGCCTTGGTTGTCCACTTTGGTTTTGTTTGTAAAACGAAGGAAGTAAAGCTCCAATGCTATTTCCTGAGGATTGAACCTTACAGAAGTGTTTAGAATGCCACATTTTCCTGGGTGATACTCCTCAGGTTTCCACAAGCAAAAGGGACCAGGGAAAAGTGTAATGAATTATACACTGAATTTGAAAGAATGTGAAGAACAGTTGGGATAATCCAAGCGTGGGTCCCAATTTGCAGAAAATGACTTTTGTTTTCAGAAATTGGGAGAATGTTCTTTAAAAACACCGATTTAAAGGGACAGTTTATTTTACAATGAAGTGTGTGAGAAGGCACAGAAATTCCCTTCTACTGGTTGAGTTTGAGCTTCATAAGGTTTCTAATAATTATCTCCTATTGGGTGGAAATGGGTAAAAGGATGGTGGGATAGTTGACAGAACAGCTCTGAGTCAAACAAATAGAGCTCTGAATTAAGGCTCTGTCACCCGCCAGCTGTGTGACCGTTGGCAAGGTTATTTCTCTTCTCTGAGACTGTTTTCTCAGCTGTAAAATGGGATCATTAACACCTAACTCAGAGGTGGTTGCGAAGATTAAGTGGACTGATGGGCTTAAAGCAACTGGGTTCTTCTTACATGATTCTAGATTGGAATACCCAGGATTTTATCAACCACTATCAATTCTCACATATGCAAACGACACCACCCTTATGGCAGAAAGTGAAGAGGAACTCAAAAGCCTCTTGATGAAAGTGGAGAGTGAAAAAGTTGGCTTAAAGCTCAACATTCAGAAAATGAAGATCATGGCATCCGGTCCCACCACTTCATGGGAAATAGATGGGGAAACAGTGGAAACAGTGTCAGACTTTATTTTTCTGGGCTCCAAAATCACTGCAGATGGTGACTGCAGCCATGAAATTAAAAGACGCTTACTCCTTGGAAGGAAAGTTATGACCAACCTAGATAGCATATTCAAAAGCAGAGACATTACTTTGCCAACAAAGGTTCATCCAGTCAAGGCTATGGTTTTTCCTGTGGTCATGTATGGATGTGAGAGTTGGACTGTGAAGAAGGCTGAGTGCCGAAGAATTGATGCTTTTGAACTGTGGTGTTGGAGAAGACTCTTGAGAGCCCCTTGGACTGCAAGGAGATTCAACCAGTCCATTCTGAAGGAGATCAGCCCTGGGATTTCTTTGGAAGGAATGATGCTAAAGCTGAAACTCCAGTACTTTGGCCACCTCATGCGAAGAGTTGACTCATTGGAAAAGACTCTGATGCTGGGAGGGATTGGGGGCAGGAGGAGAAGGTGATGACAGAGGATGAGATGGGTGGATGGCATCACTGACTCGTTGGACGTGAGTCTGAGTGAACTCTGGGAGTTGGTGATGGACAGGGAGGTCTGGTGTGCTGTGGTTCATGGGGTCACAAAGAGTCGGACACGACTAAGCGACTGATCTGATCTGATCTGATAAATTCTCATGCTGTGGATTTAAAAATGACGGAAGGTGTAACTTCCCATAGGGGGCAGGGTTTATCTGCCCCTTGCTAAATGAAGCAGTAAGGACATGAAGGGGTGGTATAGGTAGAATTCAGACCCTGGGTGGAAGCATCATCTCTTCTGAGCCTGTTGCTGGCTTAGTTGAGGCTTTCCTCTTTCCTAGAAATTCCCAGCATGGAATATTGCTGTGGTTTCATAGCAACATTTTCAAATTTGTGCCCAAAGATCTGGACCCACGCACTGCTTTTACGATACACCAGCCTCTCCTAGGAACATGGTAAAGATGCACACTGTCTGAGCCTTCTGTATGAAATAGAAAATGAAGATATCTTACTCATGGTGGGCTTGAAGGGATTGCTGGAGGCAACATATATAAATACCATTTATGGATTAGGAATCCAAATGGTTACCATTTGCTAGTATACCTGCTGGGCTAGCATGAGTAAGAGAAAAGCAAAATTTGAAAATGACTTGAAGCACGAATGTGAAGGTGACACCCAGTCACTCAGTCACTACTGAATCACTTAATGAATACTTATTGCACATCTATCCTGTTTCAGCTACACTAGGTGTCCAGGATAAAAACACACAAAAACCAATGACACAGTGCCTGACCTCTGGGGAGCCAGGCTCTAGCTCCGAAGATAAACATTGCAATGCCTTGTGATACGCAGGGTGATTCAAATTCTCGCTAAGTATTTTGGAGAGCAGTGGGGCAGATTCTAGGAAGACACTTCGAATGAAATATGTTACGGTGTTTTTGCTGGAGGTTAGTATCCAGGAGATGCTCTCAAAGACGAAAAACAACTAAAACCAAATGTTTGTCTATTTGCTTTCTTGAACTTTAAGTTATATATTCAATGGAGTTTTCCCAGCTTCCCTACCTAAGGTCATCTTTCTAAAAACGTTACATAAGATTTAAAATACAATTATAAAAAAAAAATGAAATTTACCTGCCATAGCCCTAGATGCCAAAGCACATGGCCATGAGTTTGTAATTGGTCAGAGCTGTTGCTTAGGTCAGGGTTACCATAACCTTCTAAACTGCTATTGTGAGTCAGAAAATCCTTACTTAAAGATATTCCAGAAGGTGTGGTTCAGTTTTGATGACTTGTGAAATACCATAAAGTATTTTAGTAAGGTCAAGCTTAGAACTAGATTTCAAAGAAAACAAGTTAAATTTATAGTAACCCCTTAAATCAAAATTGAATGCTATTGCATACTCACTTTTTAGATGAGTAGAAAAATCAGACCAACAGCAGGCAAGTTAATTACATGGTTCTATTACTAATAATCTTTTATAATATAATGAAGAAAAACAATAAAATAATTTACTCTCAATGAGATCATTAGCAGACATTTTATAATTATAAATAGAAATTTTATAGCTATTAATGATAACGGATTGCAATGGGTTTAGAAACAATTGAAATATCGACATTTTAGAAATTATTTAACTTTTATTTATTAATGCACATTTTTTTAGCTTTCTATCCATTGCCTTTTCTATTATTATATAGACCTACTACAATTAAACATGAAGGAGCTTATTGAAAAATGGCTTTTTTGAGTTTTAATAATTAGGAGACAGAAAATATATTCCTGGACCCTTGTTTTTAATTGATGTTGTCTATTTTCGTGCTCCAAAGGCCTAATGATGCATTAAGAGTTTTCCATTTTTGTTGGTTCGATTTTCTATTGAGGAACATTCCTGAAAGTGACAGAATGAAGTCGGGAGGGAAAAGATTGAAAACCTCCCAAGACTGACTACAGTTATGGAAATAAGCTTATGATGGGAAATGATTCAGGTCATTTTCATTTTTAGTTCTTATCAGAGATTCATTGTACTTATATATAAAACACAGAAATTATTCCATTATAAATTCAAAGCTATAGTTAGATCAGCATATTAAGAACCACTTCAAAGTGGAATTATTTTATCATTTTGAGTTATTTCCCTTATAGAAGAAGAAATGCCAGTTGGGCTGCAGATTATAGAGGACGATCATCTCTCCCTAGAAGAGTTAGCAATATGAATATTGTTTTGTGAGGAATGAGATTTGGGAGTTGAGAGTGATCTTATTAGCACCAGACTCCCTTGGCTAATAATCTCCCGACTATGGGATCTATATTAAATCCTTTTCTATTTATATTCTTTGGCAGGCTCTTATTCATGGCCATTGTGGAGATTTTGTTAAGTAATAGTTCTCTCGAGAAATCATGGGTGCTTTCTGAGGTCACGATCTCCAGAGAGCTTACACAGAGGGCCATATGTCCTCTTTCCCGGTAGGAAGCCATGCTGTGTCCATTTGCTTTAACACACGCTTGATTTGTAAGGTTTCTGACATTCCTTTCTTCCAAGAATTTAAGAGTGATCTATCACTCTTTATTTTGTGAGGTAAAATTGATTAGGGAAAACAATAAACATAATTCTTTAAGCATGAAACCCAATATATTTTGAATACTTGCCTGGGCTGCCATAGCAATCCTCGAGTGTCCATTCTCTAGAGACCGCTGGGCCGTGCCGAAGGGGGCCTGGTAAACAGTCCTTGCGGTATTTCTTTTTATGCTGGAAGGAATCTCACCCTTGGCCTTTATTGTTATCATTTTGCTCTGACGTGACAAAAAGTCCATTCCCTTCCAGATTCTGATACCTGTTCGGTGCGGTCAGGTTGTTGCCAGACAGAGGAAGTCTACCAATGTGGTGATGGTGTTCTTGAACACCCACCTCAAGGTTTCAATGATAGTTGTGGTTTAAAAACAGAGTTGGATTAGTTGGGCGGTGCTGGCGAGCAGAGGGCCCATGTTTCACTAGGTTTCGAGGGCCACCTGAAAGGCAACTCCATTTCAGAATCTGTGGACTTCAAACAACCTATTTCCAGACAGAGGTCAGCCTAAATGGATGAGGGGGCAGTGTTGGGGAGTTGGTAGATTTTAAAAGATGTCCAGACTTCATTTCCCACCTTACCCTTACTACCAACTCGCTGTGGGCCGCAGACAGGTGACTGCATTACTCTGGGTTTATGCGTCCTCACCTGGTGCCCACCCACAAGGATGTGTGGAATTTAGGTCGGCCAAGCAGCTGGCACGTTACAGACTCATCATGTAGAGTGAGCTCCATGCACTCACTTTGATGGGTGCTCAGATTTAAATCAGATGTGTCCCTCCTACCTGCCCACACAGTAGCCCGCTCGCTCAGATCAGCCTGAAGACCAGGTAAGCCCTGCGCTCCTCCAGGTCGGGTCCTCAGTGGGCGGCAGCAGCCTCTCCTGGGAGTTGGTGAGAAATGCAGTCTCGGGCCCCACCCCAGACCTGCGCGGTCAGAAGCTGCCTCTGGGCCACGTGACCGTGTGTGCGCATCGAGTTTGGAGGGCGCTGTGGGTTCTCTCCCGACCTTGTCGGTTCCTTGTGCTCTGCGTTGTGGGGTCTCTTCCGTGTCTCTTCGCCGCTTGCTGGGGTGGTGTTGGGGGGACGGACAGCTGAGCTTGGGGGTGAGGGCTACAGCCCGTCACCCTGCTCGTCCAGGGAACAGCCCCCAGCTTTGGGCCTGGCTCGAGGGGACCCTCAATAAATGTTTATTGAGTGAAACTGAGCAGCCAACAGGCCGACTCGCCCGTGAGTTCCGCCGCCTCACAGCAGCCCTCCAGGGGCCTGGAGAGCGATCCCTGCGCGGGAGGTCACTGCCCGAGGCGCGGACGGGCCTGCCGGGGGCAGAGCCTTGCCCACGGCTGCTCCTGCCTGGAAGTGTGTGGAGATCGGGGAGCCTGTCAGCTGTGTGCAGCCGGCACCACGGCCGGGAGAGCCCTCGCTTCCTCCCGTGCCCTGCCTGGCAGAGGCGGGTGCGTCCGTGCTTGGGGAGCAGTTTTCTTTCCGTGATTGTCTTTCTGGTTCAGAGGGGACAGAGGAATGTGCTCGGTCCAGCGTACCGGCGTCATATTTTTGCACATCTGCGACCGGCTGGCCTGCGTCTCAACTCTCTTCTGTATCGGTGTTAAATTTCCAAGTTGCTGGTTCACAGGCTGGCACAGGGCATGGTTGCCACAAGGGGACTGGGGAGCTGACGGTGCCCCAATGCCGATGAGGTCGGGGACAGAGCTGGCTGCCTTGGGTGCTGGGAGAAGCAGGAAACTGGGCTCCTGAAGGTCTGGGCAGTGAGTTGTGTTGCATGATCTAGGGCAGATCAGATCTGTCACTTCCCTAATCTGTATAAACATGCCTGAGCCAAGCTTTCTCAGTCCATGTGTGTGTTCGCGTGTGTTAGTCGCTCAGCTGTGTGACTCTGGGACTCCACGGCCTGCAGCCCTGCAGGCTCCTCTGTCCATGCCGTTCTCTATGCACGGATCCTGGAGTGGGTTGCCATTTCCTCCTCCAGGGGATCTTCCCGATCCAGGGATCGAACCGGAGTCTGTTTTGTCTCCTGCGTTGGCAGGCAGGCTCTTTACTACTAGTGCCACCTGGGAAGCCCCTAATCAGTCTATACCAGAGTGTATTTCAGTGAGGTTTACTCCGGGGCCCCTGTACCGCAGTGGTCCATAATCTGCCTCCCCAGCGGGTTAGCGTTCTTAGCACTCCCCTTTCCCCAGCTCCCTAGGCCAGTCTTGGCGACTCTGTCAGGTCAAGGTACTTGTTTTTGGAACCACCCCACTTCACTTCCTGCTGCTGCTGTAGGCTTGGGAATCTGCTGAACTCACGATGACCAGCATCTTCCTCTTCAGCAGACTTCTCCTCATCCTTGCTGTACGATCTCTTCCTGGTCTTCTATCCTTCATTCAAAACTCTCATTTATCATTGGCCAATCTCTGGATGGGACTTAGAAGAAAACAGCCAGATGAACACACAAAGTAGAATCTCCCCTAGTTCTTCGAAGGATGCTTCTTCTTTCTGGATGGAATCTGTATTCACGGGCATGCTTAGTCGCTTCAGTCATGTCCGACTCTCTGCAGCCCTGTGGACCATGGCCTGCCAGGCTCCTCTGTCCATGGGATTCTCCAGGCCAGAATACTGGAGTGGGTTGGCATTTCCTTCTCCATTATTCACAGGAACTTATAACAAGCTGAGCGACATTAGCACGAAGCAGATTTGGGGGGTAAAGGGGACATTGATCCATCTGTAAGATAGTTTGCCTAATACCAGCTGCGGTAGCAGACAAATGCCGCCATTTCAGTGACTTCCATGAAGTTAAACTTGGTGTAAAATGTAGGTGGCACTGTACTGAGGACGGGCTTGGACTGGGTGGGCGGCAGTGCGAAGGATCACTCCAGCCAGTCCCTCAGAGCCCCGGGATGCTGCCATCTGCTGTTTTCCACTCGTGCTTTCCTAGGTTACTCCGGACAGGAGAGAGCCCATGGAGGCGGGGAGGTGTTTATGGGGTGAAGCCGGAGGAGGCACGCATGCTTCCTGCTCCCCTTCCACTGTCCAAAGCTGAATCGCATGGTCAAGTTTAACCACAAAGGAGCTGGGAACTGCAGCCCAGCTGGGTGCCAGGCCTGGGGACCCATCCTTGCTGCTGTCCACATGGGAGCCGCCCTGTTCCTTTTTTTCCTGCAACTCCTTGGAGAGGCTCGACCTTCCCTCCTCCTCTTGAGAGGCAGCTCTTTTCAGGGAACAGCCCCCCTCCACCCACCTGAAGAACAAGAATAGAACCTTGGCGTGCCTCACTTTGGCGGTTGCCAACAATTAAGCCAGTCTCAGTTTCCTGTATTTCAGAAGGATGTTTAGACAGTAAATTATTTGGGGTCATCGTCTTCGTCCTGTGCTTTTGCAGTTTCCTTGGTGGAAGCAGAGACTCATACAATTGCTCAGTGAGAGACATAGTGCTTCTTCTGACCCTGCCCACCGCAGACAGAACCTGAGACACACACAGGTTAAAAGGTACACTATCTGGTACAGCAGGAATCTGCCTGCCGTATCCTTTCTGTGATTACAGTTCTTAAAGAGCTAGCCTGAACATATAGGACAAAAGCGATGTTTTAAAATTTTTTTTAATTGGTATGCTGGCTCTGGAATCTGCTGGATGACTTTGGACAAGTGAATCAGCCACTCCGTGTCTCAAATTCCCTAATCTGTAAAATGGGACTAATCGTCGTAGCTACCTCCTGGGTTGATGTTTGCAGTACATAAGATAATGGATGTTAAGTTTCTAGTATAATATCTGGAACATAACTCCTATGCTTCATAAATATTGACTATTACTTTTCTTTAATGCTAGGAGGATTGGTATTTAGTTCAGGGGCTCCAAAGAAGAAATTACAAAGCGGGTGGCTTTCTGTTACTGGAAGAGTGGAGTGAAGGTAGAAAATCTGAGGGCAGTGTTATCTCTCTGCAGAAGGGAAATGATTTCAGTAGGTTCAATAGGTTGGAATCTAACTTTCCCAGGAGCACAGCTGATAAATGCCGCCTCTCATTCAGAAGGTACAGGGGCTCCTTCAAAGGGAGAAGCTGGGATTCTAGACGAGTGATTCGCTAGATGTGATCTCAGCGATTCAGCCTCTGTACCACCTGGGAAGATGCTAGGAATGCAGAGTATCCCCCCACTCCCCCTCCCCCCACTCCCCCTCCCCCCACTCCCCCTCCCCCCACTCCCCCTCCCCCCACTCTCCCTCCCCCCCCACTCTCCCTCCCCTCCCTCCCCCCACTCTCCCTCCCCCCACTCTCCCTCCCCCCACTCTCCCTCCCCCCCACTCTCCCTCCCCCCCACTCTCCCTCCCCCCCCACACTCCCTACCCCCCCACTCTCCCTCCCCCCCACTCCCAAAATAAAGCCTGGGAAATTGTTTCATGGTACAACAATTCCTGAGTGGCTGTGAGGCTCAGATATTCCCGTCGAGAGCTTTCTTTGGTTGTGGTGTTGGGATAAATAGGATGTCCAGGTTTGCCTGAGCCGGAGCGGTTTTTCACAGCACGGGACTTGCAGTGCTGATACCAAGGTCTGGTGTCACCAAGGACAGCCCATCACCCTAATTGCAGGCTATTTCAGGTACAGCTGCAAAGTGTGAATCACTAGGGGGTCTTGTGAAAACGCAAGCTCTGATTTGGTACTCCCAGGTTGGAGCCAGGGAATCTGCATTTCCAACAAGTCCTTAGATGACATTCCACTGCTGATCTTTGAACCACACTTGGGTACCAAGGCAGTGTGTCGGCCTTGGGGCTCCGAGCTGGCCTATGTGCAGATCAATCAGGGTGTCCCATAGCCACTCACACTGCAGGTGGGCTGGTTGGCCTTAACAAATTCAGAGAGAATTTTAGGGCCGTCTCCAAGGCATTAGGGGCTTTCATGGTGGCTCAGTGGTTAAAAAAAAAAAAAACCCACCTGGGAATGTAGGAGACACGTGAGACCTGGGTTTGGTTCCTGGGTCAGGAAGATCCCCTGGAGGAGAAATTGCAGTACTCTTGCCTCAGAAATCCCATGGACAGAGGAACCCGGCAGGCTACAGTCCATGGGGTTGCAAAGAGTCACACGTGACTTAGCAACTAAACAACCACCAAGGCTATCGGATTGTGTATTTCGCCTACAATTATAGAATATTAGTGGGCTTCCCTGGTGACTCAGTGTAAAGAGTCCGCCTGCTAATGCAGGAGACCTGGGTTCAATCCCCGGGTTGAGAAGATGCCCTGGAGAAAGAAATGGCAACCCACTCCATTATTCTTGCCTGGAGAATCCCATAGGCAGAGGAGCCTGGCGGGCCCTAGTCTATGGGGTTGCAAAGAGTTGGACACGACTTGCAACCAAGCACACACACACACACACACACACAGAATGTTAACAAATCATACAATTCTGGGCTGTGGATCTTTCCCCCATCGAATCCAACTACACTTTTTAAAAAATTATTATTTACAAGGACAGGTGACTGCTGTTGACCCATGAAAAGAACACTCTCAAGTCTATTGATCTCGGTTCATGTTTGAGTACAACTTAATACTTTTCCTTGTTTGGGCTGAGCGTCTGCAAATGACCCAGGATGGCATATCTGTCATTTTCAGTCTTGTTTCCGCCTGGCAAATGGTACATTTGTCCTTGAGTTTACAGCTGTGGTCGACCACAGGGTCTTTTGCTTTTTGCAGTGTTTCTGCTTTTCAGCCTAATGAGTTTTGCTTTATCCACATCCTCCTTTACTACTTGCAACACAGCAGCACGTTCTGTAGCCCATCTGTTTCCATGATTGATTGTCTTTTACTTCAGGGTGTCCTAATGAGTTACTTAAAAAAAAAGTCAAGCTTTAGTGTGACCTTTAAGATCATCATAAATTGCGTTTGCATGTTGTGACCACCCAAAGCACAAGAAGCAATTTGTTGGGTGTCGAGGAGGTGGTTTCTCCTTCCTCCCCGCACGACACAGTCATGCCCTGAGCTCTGTTGCCTTGCGACGTCTGTCGCATCCTGCTGACACCCCACGGTGGTCAGTCTTCCAGGCTGCATGCCTTTGCTGCTCATGGACAGAGAGAGGGTGGTTCTGTCTGTGGCCGGGCTTACTTATCTCTCTCAAGAGGCTGCTGGTCGTAGGATTTTCTGATAGTGTATAAAGTTGTCTGCATGCAGAGCTAATCCTCACTGTTTGTGCTGCTGCTGGTGCTAAGTTGCTTCAGTCGTGTCCGACTCTGTGCGACCCCACAGACGGCAGCCCACTAGGCTCCTCTGTCCCTGGGAGTCTCCAGGCAAGAACACTGGAGTGGGTTGCCATTTCCTTCTCCAGTGCATGAAAGTGAAAAGTGAAAGTGAAGTTGGTCAGTCGTGCTGGACTCTTAGCGACCCCATGGACTTCAGGCTACCAGGCTTCTCCGTCCATGGGATTTTCCAGGCAAGAGTACCGGAGTGGGTTGCCATAGTTATTGTCTATAAAGACACCTCCAGCTCTGGAGTTAGCAAAAACTGAAGAGTTGGCCCTAGGGGATGTCTAGGGTCAGGTTCCTGGTCTGATGGTCACAACATTTTTCTCAAGTGATTAACTCGTGACCTTGTGTTGCGTGCGTTTCTGTTTAAAGAGACCTTATTTAATTTATGTCCTTGACTCACTAACAGCAGCTTCAGGGCCCGCAGCTCCCACCCCGGGCCTGGAGGCAGCTTGTCTAACATGCGTGTTTGCTCCACAAGGTGAGCACAGCCTGCTTGCATTTCAGACCCCTAGACAGCATGGTGGTGCTATGCTTGGGAGCCATTTTAAACAGCCCCATCGACAAAAAGCACACACATGTGAAAATTGCGGCACTAAAAAAAGCCACAAAGTAGACATCCGTTTACCATGTGAGAGCTGAAATAAGACGGCCCACCCTCCACTGATAGGTGCACAGGGCGACTCGCACGTTTCACAGCTTTGGGCACGTTCACCAGTAACTGCAAAAGTGCCATAGGTATTGATTTGGGGTTACAAATTGTAGTTTCTTTTACAGGTTCACAAATATGAACCGTATGAATAATGATTAACTGTATGAATAATGGATCGTTATAGGACCATGCTCTTGTTTCTTTTAAAACATTTTATTGACGTATAGTTGATTTATGCTGCTGCTGCTAAGTCGCTCCAGTTGTGTCCGACTCTGTGCGACCCCATAGATGGCAGCCCACCAGGCTCCCCCATCCCTGGGATTCTCCAAGCAAGAACACTGGAGTGGGTTGCCATTTCCTTCTCCAATGCATGAAAGTGAAAAGTGAAAGTGAAGACGCTCAGTCGTGTCCGACTCTTAGCAACCCCCTGGACTGCAGCCTACCAGGCTTCTCCATCCATGGGCTTTGCCAGGCAAGAGTACTGGAGTGGGGTGCCATTGCCTTCTCCAGTTGATTTATAATGTGTTAATTTCTGCTGTATAGCAAAGTGGTTCAATTATACACACACATATATATATATTCTCTTTCATATTCTTTTACGTAATGTTTCTCACAGGACACTGAGTATAGGTCCCTGTGCTAAAGAGTAGAGCCTTGTTTATCCACCCTATATGTGTTAGTCTGCATCCAGTAACCCCAGACTCCCAATCCACCCCTCCCCGAACCCTGCCCCCTCGACTCCCACAAGTTTGTTCTCTATGTTTGTGAGTCTGTTTCTCTTTCATAGATAAGTTCATTTCTGTTGTATTTTAAATTCCACATATGTGATTATCATAAGGTATTTATATATGACCATTCTCTTGATTGCTGGCTTTTCTTAGTCTATGGAAGGACAAGAATTCATTGACTCTGCCCTCGCAGAGGGGTAAAAGGATTTGCTTCAGCCATTGCACAACTGCTGGAGGTGTGATGGTAGAGGTCCGCTTTTGATACGAATGAAGACACATCATCTCCTTGGCACCACCTTCTTATTACCAGTATCCAGAGCCCTCTTTATGAACAAACACGAGAGCGAGCTTTGTTGGATACCATGTAGAAGGGACTAACCTCCATGCACGAATCCCTGTGTTTCAGGGGTCTTGCAGGCTCCCAGAGAAAGGAGGCTCTTTATCACAAATGATAAACATGAAGCAGTTAATGGTGGTAGAGAGCTTCAGACCCACCAGGGATGGGCTGGTTTTTCTTTCCTGCATTCCTGTGCATGTGGGCTCAGTTGTATCCAACTCTTTGTGACTCTGGACTGTAGCCTGCAAGGCTCCTCTGTCCACGGAATTTTCCAGGCAAGAATATTGGAGTGGGTTGCTATTTCCAGCTCCAGGGGATCTTCCCAACCAGAGACTGGACCCACATCTCTTGTGTCTCCTGCCTTGGCAGGCAGATTCCTTGTCACTGCACGACCTGGGAAGCCCTTTTCTTTCCTGTTAAACTGCAGATTCCACCTCTGTCTTTTCACCGTTGTGCCCCACTACCTGCCATATAATGAGAGCCCAAGTAGTTTTTGAATAAACGTGGAAGTATTTGAGCTAATGTCTCAAGGCCAACTTATATCAGTTTTTTAAACTGTTTGATAACTCTCCATGGGATATTTATCAAGTAGAATTATATTTCACAAATCAATTGATTCTACCCAAGGCCTGTAAACTTTAGCTTCAGCATTCTCACCCCTCCAGTATTTTATTATGAAAAAAAATTTCAAATAGACAGAAAGGTTAAAGGATTTTCACAGTGACTATCCATATATCCACCATCCATATCCTAACATTTTACTATCCTTGATTTTTCACGGATCTGTGTATCCATCTATCCCTTTACCCATTCATCAATCCATCTTATTGTTTTATGTGTTTCAAAGTATACTGAAGCGTGACTTTCCTGATGGTCTAGTGGCTAAGACTCTGCACTCGCAGTACATGGGGCCCAGGTTCAATCCCGAGTCAGGGAATTAAATCCCTCACGCCACAACTAAGAGTTTGCATTCCTCAGCAAAGCTCTAAGGTCCCTGCTGCCACACCTAAGGCATGGTGCAACCACAATAAATAAATATTTTTTTAAAAAACAGAGTAAATTGAAGACATAAGTACATCTCTCCCTTAATATTTCAATGTGCATAGCATTAACTAGAGTTTTGTTTTTGACATGACTTTTTAATTTATTTTGGTAATAATTTCTTTATCTATAAAATTATAGGTTTATGCTGAAAGATACCTACTCCCCTTTCAGGTGGTTCTGTGAGTACTTAGTGCCTGGCTTGGTTTAGAGGGGTTAAAGTGTGGAACAAGTAAGTTTTCCCCTAAGTTTTGAACCTTGGATCAGGAAAGTTTTATTGGAACAGAGCTGCACCCTTTCAGTTATATAGTTTCTAAGAGTGCATTCATGCTACCATGGTAGAGTTGATTAATTCTGAAGGAGACTATTTGGTCTATATAGCCCAAAATGCTTTCTATCTACTTGTACAGAATTAATCTGCTGATCACTGTTGTAAAGAAAAAAATAAAAACTATTGTGTAGCCTGGGAGGAATCTGGAAATTAGAATAATGATAACTCTAAAAAATAACTTGGCAGAGGTGGAGAAGGGGACACTGTAAACACTAGAGAATTGAGATATAAGTGTGCCTTTCAATAGTATTTATGTCTTTAGATATACTCTTTCCTATTTTTTCTTTAAACGTAAAAAGGAGAAACAAAATAGGGTTTGGTGCGTGTCAGTCAGCGTATGCTAAAGGACGCTGGAACAGACGGAGCCCGCGTCCCTGTGGCTTTCAGCAGCTCATCTACTTGCCCTCCGCAGGTCACCCTCGGTTTGCTCTGCACTGTCTTCTCTCTGGACTCAGGTTGACAGAACCTCCTCCGTCTGGGCCGTTGTCGGTCTTGTGGTGGTGAGGATGGGGAGGGCCGGGCACAGCTGACTTTGAGAGCTTCGGCCTAGAAACGACACGCATTGCCTTTGCTTCCATTTCCTTGGCCTGAAGAAGTCACAGAGGCAAACCGGGATGGGGTTGCTTAGCACCGCTGCGGAGAGAGGAAGCACGTCAGTGTGAGCAATAATGAGCTCTTCTCACAGAGGCGGCGGGGTCAAGAGATTCGTGTTGTTTAAAATAGTGACTTTAAATGTTTGCAGGCAGAGGGCAGAAACCTGTGCAGAGAGGAGGAAAAGCTTCTGCTGTTACTCCTGCTAGGGCCAGACTTTCAGGGTCAGGTGAGGTTCTGGGTCTGTGGATTAGACCTGAAAGTCCACACTAGCTACAGTAAAAGATCTAGCAAATAGGTATCAACCTGGGCAGATGGGTGAATGGCAGAATCTGATCAATTAGGGATGAAGCTTGAAACTTTGTATTTCTAACCGGTTCCCCAGGGATGCTGATGTTGTCGATCTAGGGGCCATACTTTGAGTAGCAATGATGTACATCATCAGATATTCTGACACAACAGAGGGAAACAGGCATTCGTTTGCAAACCATGTGGATCAAACAGACCAAATAATAAATCCCAGGGGAATAAAAGTACCTGTTCTGAAATGTTGGGCATTTCTAGTTCAGAGCATCTCCAGGGCAGAGATGAACTGGGCTTTGAGACAACAAAGAGGCCCTTTGAATGACAGTGAACAGATCAGATGGATTCATGACTGGCGACAGCAGAGTGGGTAGGTTGCGTGGGGTAGCTGCAGAAGGGTGGGAGGCATTGAACGGGAGCAGTTCCACACCGTGGCTTTGGGGCTCCCCTTCTGCCAGCAGCCTGTCTGTGATGCTGTGGGAGTCGGCCGAGACAGCAGCGCTCTGCCATCACAGGCAGGACTTCAGAAACTGCAGTCAATGTTTTTTGAGCACTCAAACATGAACAGCAGTTGTCAGAATCCCCATCTTTAGATAGTAGCAAATGATTCAGTACAGTTAATAAAAACCATCCAGCAATTTCATTGCTATGAAGTGTGTTTCATCTGAGTTTTGATTGTCATAAATAACTTGCTAGTTAAATCCTGAATCAAAACTACAGCTGTGGGATTTGACGTGTGAAGAGAGAATTTTGAGGTGAGATTGTTCTCTAGAATTTCAGCATAATTTCTTCAAAAGGAAATCTGTAGTCATTATACATGCATTTATGTAACTGTAACATACATGCCTATGCATGTAACTGAGTTAATTTGCTGTACACCTGAAACTAACGCAACATGTAAGTCAACTCTACTCTGATAAAAACGTAAAAAGGAAAATCCATAGTTATTAGGAAGAGTTAACTTACTGTTTGTTGAGTCCTCTCTTTAGTGACGTTAACAGCAGTGTCTTGGCCACATTATATTTCAAACTTAACTTCTGTGTGAATAACTCTTATAGTCAAGTTTTGTGTCATACGCATCTGTCACTGAATTCAGATCCTGCCACCTGCTTGCTGGGGTGCCATGGGCAACTGTTGAACTTTTCTGAGCCTCCTTTATTTGCCTGTAAACCCTTGCTAATATCTTATTGTGTCAGTGATAGTTTAACAGTAATAATTGGATTGGCCAAAAAGTTTGTTCCGTTTTAGGTAAAAATAAAAGACCACGTTTTTCATTTCCACTAAGACGTTTCTTGAACAATGTATTCCTTAACCAAATGAACTTTTTGGCCAACCCAAATTATTTAGAGAACATTGCATAAACTAGTCTCTCAGTAAAATGTTAGGTGCATTTGAAATCATTCTTATTTCAACATTTAGAGTGAACTGGAGTTGGGCAAGTATTAGAGAGCGTGTGGGAAAAGTGGAACCACAGACACTGCTCATGAGATTTTAATATAAAAGCACTTTAAAAACCAGTTTGGCATTCTCTTAAAATGTTAAAGATAGGTACACCATATGACCCAGAAATTCTATTTATAGGTATCTGCCCAAGGGAAATGAAAATATGTCCCCATAAACACTTGTACACAAATATTCATAGCAGCATTGCTCCTAGCAGCCAAAACAAAAGTCCATCAACTAGTGACTGAATAAGCAAATTGCAGTATATCTAGATTGGGCTTCCGTGGTGGCTCAGTGGTAAAGAATCCGCCTGCAGATGTAGGAGGCGTGGATTCCATCCCTGGGTCGGGAAGATCCCCTGGAGAAGAAAATGGCAACCCGCTCCAACATTCTTGCGTGGGAAATTCCATGGCCAGAGGAGCCCAGCAGGCTACAGACCACGATATCACAGAACTGGCCATGACTGAGCAACTGAACAACAGCCACGGTATATTCTAGACACTGAATATTGTTTGGCAACAAAATTGAATGAAGTACTGATATATGCTACAGCACAGATGAACTTCAAAAACACTGTTCTAGGGAAAAGGAGCCAGGCACAAAAGACCACAAATAGTTTCCTTCCATTTATATGTTTTTTACCCCAAATCATTGCTTTGTACACTTTTACAGGTGAATTTGAAATGGAGTCTCCTGTATCTAAAACTTTATTCCCTTTCTTGTTCCACGTCTGTTCCCCCTCAAGATGGAGGAGTTTCAAAGAAAAGAAGGGATTGAAACAGAGCTGGACCCTACAGGGCCCTCCCAGTGACAGAAGTGTTTCCCTGTCCCCTGGTTTTTGTTTGGAGACCTTCCCTAAATTCCAAGTGACAGATTCAGACAGCTGCTAATTAGGGAATGCAGAAACAAAGGAAAGAGAGTTAAGAAGCAATGGTGCACTGATATTCCAGCTGAGCTAGTTCAAATCCTGAAAGATGCTGCTGTGAAAGTGCTGCACTCAATATGCCAGCAAATTTGGAAAACTCAGCGGTGGCCACAGGACGGGAAAAGGTCAGTTTCCATTCCAACCCCAAAGAAAGGCAGTGCCAAAGAATGCTCAAGCTTCTGCACATTTGCACTCATCTCACACGCTAGCAAAGTAATGCTCACAATTCTCCAAGCCAGGCTTCAACGGTGCATGAACTGAAAATTCCAGATGTTCAAGCTGGATTTGGAAAAGGCAGAGGAACCAGCAATCAAATTGCCAACATCCATTAGATCATAGAAAAAGCAAGAGAATTCCAGAAAAACATCTACTTCTGCTTTATTGACTACACTAGCCTTTGATGGTGTAGATCGCAACAAACTGGAACATTCTTCAAGAGATGGGAATACCAGATCACCTTACCTGCCTCCTGAGAAATTTGTGTGCAGGTCAAGAAGCAACAGTTAGAACCAGACAATGAACAATGGACTGGTTCCAAATTGAGAAAGGAGTACATCAAGGCTGTATATTGTCACCTGGCTTATTTAACTTCTATGCAGAGTACATCATGTGAAATGCCGGGCTGGATAAAGCACAAACTGGAATCAAGATTGTCAGGAAGATTATCAGTAACCTCCGATATGCAGATGACACCACCCTTATGGCAGAAAGTGAAGAACCAAAGAGCCTCTTGCTGAAAGTGAAAGAGGAGAGTGAAAAAGCTGGCTTAAAACTCAGCATTCAAAAAACTAAGATCATGGCATCCAGTCCCATCACTTCATGGCAAATAGATGGGGAAACAATGGAAGCAGTGACAGACTTTATTTTCTTGGGCTCCAAAATCACTGCAGATGGTGACTGCAGCCATGAAATTAAAAGACGCTTACTCCTTGGAAGAAAAGCCATGACCAACCTAGACAGCATATTAAAAAGTAGAGACATTACTTTGCTGACAAAGGTCTGTCTAGTCAAAGCTATGGTTTTTCCAGTGGTCATGTATGGATGTGAGTGTTGGACCATAAAGAATGCTGAGCACCGAAGAATTGATGCTTTTGAACTGTGGTGTTGGAGAAGACTTTTGAGAGTCCCTTGGACTGAAAGAAGGTCAAACTAGCCAATCCTAAAGGAAGTCAACCCTGAATATTCATTGTAAAGACTGATGCTGAAGCTGAAGCTGCAATACTTTGAGAGTCGACTCATTGGAAAAAACCCTGATGCTGGGAATGATTGAAGGCAGAAGGAGAAGGGGAAGGCAGAGGATGAGATGGTTGGATGGCATCACCAACTCGATGGACATGAGTTTGAGTAATCTCCTGTAGTTGGTGATGGACAAGGAGGCCTAGTGTGCTGCAGTCCATGGGGTCACAAAGAGTCGGACACAACTGAGCGACTGAACTGAACTGAGTGCAGTGATAAGGCAGAGTCCTCGTTCCTCCTCAAGGGATGTACACTGAACAGTCTCACACAGATCTCTGAGTTCTTCTGGAGGAATAAGGCCCCCACCCAGATGAAGGATGGTGACTTGGGACTGAACACAGTATGTGAACTCAGAACTGGCTGGACCCAGAAGGCTGATGATTGAGATCCTGGAACCTCACCCTGTTACCTCCCCACCAACCAGTCAGAGGAAGGTCAGACACTCGGCAGCCCTCCCCTCCAAATTTGCCCTTCCTTGATAACCGTTGGGGAGTTTGGGTCTTTTCAGCGTGAGCCGCCAGCATTCTTTGCTCTGCCCAACAATAAACCTTTCTCTGCTCCACACTCAGACGTGTCCGTTTGTTTGGCCTCACCGTGCATCAGGCACATGAATACAGCCCGTAAATGACAACTCGGTAATGCTATTTTTCAGAACAGTGAACTGTGTTCATTTAAAAATATTTTTATTATTTCTATGTTGATTCTCATCACTGTAAGATAAAGACAATCAATGAAATACTGTTTCTTTTCTGATATATGTTGGATTCTCTTAGCCATCATGGATGTTTCCGCTTTCTCAATTCAGTGGGCAAGCTTCACCCTGAAACTAACAGCCTGCAGGCATTGGCTGAGGATACTAACATCCAAAAACAATAGAAAGCTCAGTTGGTAAATGCAAATCAATAGCACTGGCTGATGAGTCCACGTGAGTGAAAAGAGATTTGTAAGATGGAGTGTCTTCACGTTAGCCATTAAACCTCCCATTTACCAGGTCTTCATCAAATGCCTGTCTTCAGTGGGGCAATTGAACCTAAGATATTAGACATGTTTGAATTATGGAGATCGATAGCTCCACTGCTAGTCCTGGGCACAGGTTAAAAGGAGCTGAACGTAATATTCCCCCAGAAAATGATGTAAGGAGAGATAGCAGCCAGTGCCTGGAAGATACTCTCTTAGAGCTACTTCCACAGATGAGGTTGTAGATGCTAAAGTATATTCGAAAAGACACCCCAAACCCCATATGTTAAAATGCTGGGAAACTCACTCAAGCATCAGATTTGAGAACTAAGTGGATGTGTGGGATTTTTAAAAAGTTACTTGTTTAGGCTGCACCTACTCTTCACTGCAGCACGCAGGCCCGTTAGGTGCGGCATGTGGGATCTAGTTAGTTATCCAGGGCCCTGTGTTGGGAGTGCGGAGCCACAGCTGCTGAACCACCGGGGAAGAAGTCCCTGTGTGTTTACACAGGCCCTGTGTGTGTGTGTGTGGGTGGGTGTGAATTCTCTGGCCTTACTTTTTGACCACAGGAATTGCTTGACAGTGGTTATAGGACCGTATTGTTCCATCATACATAAATAAATAGCAAATATCAGGACTTGCACGTGGCTGATTTTATGCAGGCTCTTGCTGTGGAGACGTAACCTGCACACCCTCTTAGTGGACAGTTAGGGGCGCCTGGGCTCACGCAGGCACTGCCACCAGGCTTCTTTGAAGAGCTGAGAGGTCACTGGGGAGAAAAGGGATCTCAACGTCGCTTCCAAAACGATGACAAACAGACAAAAAAACTCTGGCTGCTTGGTGTCTATGATGAGGGCCACTGGTATTAGAGTCACTTTGTTGGGAGCTAGGATAAGAGAGTTCTGTTACTAAAAAGTGAGAAATTTGAGTGATTGCACTCTGCCACCCTCTGTTGCTAGGGTAACAGCAGTGAGTGAAAGAGACCAAGATCCCTGCTTGGTGGAGCCTTCCTGCACTAAATTCTTCTCCAAGAGCAGACCCTAGGCCAACGGCATCTCCATTACTTGAGTAGTTAGTAGAACATTTTTAGTCCCTGGACCTACTTAAAAGTCAGAAACTTTGGGGGTGCAGTCCCACAGTATAGATTTTAACAACCTTTCTAGGTACTGATATATTGATCTTGTGAACGGTTTCTCTGTCTCGGCACCACTGATACTTTGCTGTTGCTGTTCAGGCACTCAGTCATGTCCAATTCTTTGTGACCCCACGGACTGCAGTACACCAGGCTTCCCTGTCCTTCACTATCTCCTGGAGTTTACTCAAACTTATGTCCATCAAATCGGTGATGCCATCCAACCATCTCATCCTCTGTCATTCCCTTCTCCTCCTGCCTTCAATCTTTGCCAGCATCAGGGTCTTTTCCAATGAGTCAGTTCTTCACATCAGGGGGCCAAAGTATTGGAGCTTTAGCATCAGTCCTTCCAGTGAATATTCAGAGTTGATTTCCTTTAGGATGGACTGGTTTGATCTCCTTGCTGTCTAAGGGACTCTCAAGAGTCTTCTCTAACACCACAGTTTGAAAGCATCAATTCTTTGGCACTCAGCCTTCTTTATTGACCAGCTCTCACATCTGTACTTGACTACTGGAAAAACTATAGCTTTAACTATGCCAACCTTTGCCAGCGAAGTGATGTCTCTCTCTCTCTCTTTTTTTTTTTTTTTTTTGATACTTGGGGGTGGATAATTCTATGTTTTGGTGGCCGTCTGGTAAGTGATAGGCTCTTTAGCATGCAAGATGCTAAGTAGCTCCCTTACCTCACTTCTGACTATAAAAACATCTCTAGATGGTGATAGCAGTTCCCTGATTCCAGGAGCACCCCAGGTGGGAAGCAGTTGTTAGGGCAAGGCTATTCAAATGGTGGGCTGACCTGAACTGTTGGCATCCCTTCTATCAGATGTCTGGGGCGGGAATGAGCAATCTGTGTTCTATAACATCCTTCTGGATTTCCCCGGTGGTCCAGTGGTGAAGACTCATTCTTCCAGTGCAGGGAGCTTGAGTTCAGTCCCTTGCCGGGGAGCTGAGATCCCACATGCCATGTGACATGGCCCAAAATTGTAAAAAACAATTAATTTTTAAAAAATTCTTTAGAAACAAAATCCTTCTGGTGATGCTGATGCTGCTAATTTTGAGAACTACCTGGGGACACAGGCAGGAAACAATTACATGTATACACATACCCAAACCACTCAGAGAGATTGGTGTGCTGCACCTAATGCTTGTGAAGATGGAGTGTCTTCACTTTATCCATGCCATGCCATGCTTTGGAAGGACAGGAAAGAAGGCAGGCGGCCAGGGTGTTCTGGGGGAGGGGAAGGGTATCATTTAAAATAATACGGTTGTGAAAGGTCTCGCTGAGAAGGTGATACTTGAAGGAAATGAATAAGTGCACCCAGCGATGATGGGAAAAACCCTTCAGGCAAATGGAAAACAGCCAAGGTCTCTGGGCAGCTGATACATATGTGTGGGAGGCTCAGGGGACAGTAAGCAGCCTAGGGTAGTGGGGTCAAAGAGGAAAGAAAGTAGTTGGGGAAATATGAGAGTAATAAGAAATGAGTGAATGAATGAACTTACCTGTTTCTGGACTTGATTTCTGTACGCACTGGCTAGTGTTTTTAGTATGTTCTGGGGTCTTCTTGACTTCAGCTTTCCTTCTATAAAGCAGGAAGAGTACTTGTCCCTTATAGATCTGCTCTGAAAAATGGCATAGTCAACTGATGGTAAACCTTTAAGAAAGGATAGAGTACACTTATATTATTGAACTTTTCATGCTTAGCACATCGCATTGCTCATAGTACATGATCAATACATATAACATGCATTGTAAATAAAACAAAACTAAGCCCAGAGAAATTCAGAGCATCTCTGTTCTGGAGACTGGTAATCTGAACTTCCAACACTTTTCTCCCAATCAGTTCTTGTGTATGTGTATGTGTGTGTGTTTTCTTGGTTTTTATTTTTATTTTTTTTGTTAATATTTTGATTTTATTTTTAATATTTTAATTTTATTAAAGTATAGTTGATTTTCAATGTTGTATTAGTTTCAAGTGTACAGCCAAGTGATTCAGTTATCCACGTACGTATTGTTGTTGTTTAGTTGCTAAGTTGGGTCCAACTCACTGTGACCCTGTGGACTGTCCGCTGTAAGGCTTCTCTGTCCTTTGATTTCCCAGGCAAGAATACTGGGGTGAGTTGCATTTACTTCTCCAGGGGATCTTCCTGACCCAGGGATTGAATCTGCATCTCCTGCATTGGCAGGCAGATGCTTTACCGCTGAGCCACCAGGGAAGCCCCCGTATGCCATATACATAAATTTATTTTTTTGTAGACTCTTCTCATATATGTATTATAGACTGTTGCGTAGAGTTCCCTGTGGTGTGCAGTAGAGCCTCCCTGGGTTTCTGTTTTATATTTTTATAAATAGTAGTGTTTATGTCCTAATCTCTCCCAGCCACCACGTTTCCTCTTTGGTAACCACATGTTTCTTTTTGATGTCTGTAACTCTGCTTCCTTTTTGTAAATAAGGTAATTTGTATCTTTTTTTAGATTCTGCATATGAGTGATAACATATTACATTTGTCACTTTCTGGCTAACTTACTTCACGTAGTATAATGATGTCTAGATGTACCCCCATTCCTGCAAATGGCATTATTTTGCTCTTTTTATATCTGAGTAGTACTCCATTGTATGTTATACGTACCACATCTTCTTTGTCCATTCCCCTGTCGATGGACATTTGGGTTGCTTCCGTGTCTTGGCTGTTGAAATATTGCTTCAGTGGATATTGGGGTGTTTGTATCCTTTCAGATGATGGTTTTCTCTGGACGTATGCCCAGGAGTGGATTTCAGATTATGGTTTTCTCTGGATGTATGCCCAGGAGTGGATTTCAGATTATGGTTTTCTCTGGATGTACGCCCAGGAGTGGATTTCAGATTATGGTTTTCTCTGGATGTACGCCCAGGAGTGGATTTCAGATTATGGTTTTCTCTGGATGTACGCCCAGGAGTGGATTTCAGATTATGGTTTTCTCTGGATGTACGCCCAGGAGTGGATTTCAGATTATGGTTTTCTCTGGACGTACGCCCAGGAGTGGGATTGTTGGACCATGTAGTAGCTCTAGGCTTAGTTTTTAAAAAACCTCCATACTGTTCTCCATAGAGGCTGCACCAATTTACATTCCCGCCAACACTGCAGGGGGTTCCCTTTTCTTACATCTTCTCCAGCATTTATTGTTTGCATACTTCTTGATACTGGTCATTCTAAGCAGTGTGAGGTAATAACTCAAGACAGTTTTGATTCGCATTTTTCTGATAATTAGCGATGCTGAGCACTTTTTCATGTGCTTTTTGGTCATTTGTGTGTCTTCTTTGGAGAGATATCTATTTAGAGCTTCTGTCCATCAAATAGTTCTTGAGTACATACAATATACTAAGACTCTTCATTCTTTTCATATATTTATTTGTATCCTGGTCCCTACTTAATTACTCGAAATGCCCTAACAGTGGGATTTTCCAGGTGTGAAAATGAATACATGAGGTTCCAAAGGCATTCCCAATGGGAGACCAGCTGCTAGACCTACTATGAGATGCTCAGGGAATTACACTGAGGGGCTTTTAACTTCACTGTGGGGCTCTTTGGGTTGGACATTCAGGAGACCACTCAGAGGGAACTAATTCCTTTTCCTTTTGTGGTTTGCTCAAGCCAATCAATAATATGAAGAAAAAGAAACACTTCTCTATCCATTCTGTGAAAGTAACTCTGAGGTAAATAAGGCTTTATGCCCACCATGGTGTTTTTGAAGTTGTTTAAAGTCATCCAAGACAAAATATTCCTTGTACTTAGTTATCTAAGTTTTTTGTTTGTTTTTACATTGAATTCGCCTCTCTCTGATGATGACAAATGTCCTTGTGCTTTGGTCATGGAATATGAGAACTCTGAGATTCTGTAGCTTCTTCTTTCTAAATGCTCAGTGTTTAGGGCCATTTTCAGCCTTTGAAAATAGACCATTCTTCAACATGTTATTTTGCTTGGTTATTTTGCTCAACCTTATTTGCCTTAGGGAACCTCAGAGATTAAATCTTAGCACATCGTGACATGACCGTGGTTTAAACCACGGCCAGGTTTGTCTGCCTTAATTTCCCCTCTGTGAGTTCAAGAGGTCAGACATGGTCTGGGGCAACACTTAGGAGCCTGTGTCTGGAGAAAGCAATTGGATTACTTGGTGTAAATCCCTTTCCCTTTTTTTTTCTTTCTCTGACATTGAAATGATGAGATGGGTGAGTATCAAGGTAAAGTTTTATACTGATTTATTAGGTTGAGGAAACACATCATGCCCGAAGAGAAAATGCCTTCTCATTATTTAGTTGCTGACGTTCATCATAACAGTTCATGATGATGGCCAATAATGAAACGGAAAGCGCCCAAACAGTTTTGTCCACTCAGTTCACCTAAGTATTGCAAATTAATTACATTAATCAGTAAGATATGGATGCAAGCAATTTAAGGTAGTCAAAAATCAAGGAGGTTTATCTTATAACTGACTGTCATTACTTTTAATTACTTCTCAGTGCAGACCCAAGAAATGTTTACATACCCCTCCTCATGCTTCGCAGATTGGAGGAATGAAGATTCAAGGTGTCTGGGTCTGGTCTGAATCGAACTTGGTCACCGTCCAGCAGTAGCTTCAACATAGTCACCAAACTTTCCCCACTACTTGTCCACCAAGAAGCATTTTCAATTAAAGTTGTCCTTGGATTGTCAGGAAAAACACAGAATGCCCAGTTAAATTTGAATTTCAGATAATCAACAAATATACTTTTTGTCTTACATAGACCATGCATGGACTTCCCTGGTGGCTCAGCTGGAGAGAATGTGCCTACCAATGCAGGAGATGCAGGAGACACAGGTTCGATCCCTGGGTCAGAAAGATCCCCTGGAGAAGGAAATGGCAACCCACTCCAGTATTCTTGCCCAGAAAAGTCCATGGACTGAGGAGCCTGGTGGGCTTCGGTCCATGGGGTCGCAGAGAGTCGGACACGCCTGAGCACCACATAGCCCATGCCTCATTTCGGATATACTTATATTTGGGGAGATAGTTATGCTGAAAATATTTTGTTTATTTATCCAAGATCCAGATTTAACTGCGTGTCCTGTGTTTCCATCTGTTAAGTCTGGCAGCCCTCATTGCTTTTCTCTGGACTAATGCCACTGGATTTCAGGAATGTCCACTTGTGATCATTAAACCTCACACGGAGAGTATCTCGGAGAGAAAGCTGTTTGGCTCTTCTACCAGAAGAACAGAATTCTGTTCTTAGAATGAAAGGCAATATGGAACCTAGGATTTTTTTTTTTTTTTTTTTTAGGTAAAGCCAGGATGGGAAGGCACTGTCAAGGTTCCCTAAGATGGCGAGGCAGTGATTGCAGATATTTCTCAGTATTTTAGGAAAAGCAAGAATGGGAAGGCATTGTCAAGGTTCCCTAAGATGGCGAGGCAGTGATTACAGATATTTCTCAGTAGACCTTAGGACTTTTTTCTTGTGCAAAAAAGCAAAGAACCCCAAAAGATCACAACACGTCTCCTTTTCTTCTTTTGAATCTTTATGATCTGGATAATAGCAGGACTTCTATCCAGTCTTCTGCAGGACTTCTGTGCTCACAGGTCAAGGTCTGTCCTAGTGGGAGACCTTTTGCCTGCCCGAGAGCCATCGCTCACACTGGTTCATGGAAAGCTTCTTGCAGGAGACATGCAGCCCATCGCTCTGTCTCCTCCCTCTTCATGGCCACAGCCTTAGCGGAGCTGTTTCCATGTGGTTTCAGATTTAGCAAAGGAACATGTTTGTTCCTCTTCATTGTGAGAAGGGTAAACATCCACGTCATGCAACCATGAAATTGAAAGGCACTTTCTCCTTGGAAGAAAAGCTATGACAAAACTAGACAGCATATTAAAAAGCAGAGACATCACTTTGCTGACAAAGGTCCGTCTATTCAAAGCTATGTTTTTTTCCAGGATGTGAGAGTTGGACCATAAAGAAGGCCAAGCACTGAAAAATTGATGCTTTTGAACTGTGGTGTTGGAGAAGACTCTTGAGAGCCTCTTGGGCAGCAAGGAGTCAAACCAGTCAATCCTAGAGGAAATCAACCCTGAATATTCATTGGAAGGACTGATGCTGAAACTGAAGCTCCAGTACTTAGGGCCACCTGATGCAAAGAGCCAACTCTTTTTAAAAGGCCCGGATACTAGGAAAGTTTAAGGGCAGGAGGATAAGGGGGTGATAGAGAATGAGATGGTTGGATGGCATCACCAACTCAATGGACATGAGTTTGGGTGAACTCCGGGAGTTGGTGATGGACAGGGAGGCCTGGCGTGCTGCAGTTCATGGGATCGCAAAGAGTTGGACATGACTTAGGGACTGAACAACAACAAGAATGGAAAGAAGGTATTGTGAAGAAGCAGGCAAAAACTCTGAATAATTAATTTAATTTCTTTATCTGCATGGTGCTGCTTAAGACTAACTACATGAAGTAGTTATTTGCTATTGCAGGATGCCAATAGCATCATAAATACAAACTTAGTTTCTCTTCAAGTCCCCTACACATGAGCGTTAAAGTTGCAAACTTTCAAAGACGCGAATGCTCATTTGCACACCCATCACACGAGTGAGTTCGCGCCTCTGGTGTGCACTGCCATGTGCACACATCCTCGATGCGTGGCTGTGCTTTTGTGTACTTTACAATCCTATGTACAGCACGGTAGTCCAGTGTCTTTACTTCAAGCCCAGGATGTCCGGAAGCAAGTGTAAAAGCGGTGGTGTATAGCCACTGTGTTAGCTGGGTGCCTAGGCTGGCTTTGTTGGACTTACGAACTAATTGGACTTACAAACTCGCTCTTGGAAGGGAACTCATTTGTATGTAGGGGACTTACTGTAGTTAAACACTGGGAGGACTTCAGGAATACTGTCATTTCTTCACCCAGAAGGCAAATGGAAGGTTCTAGAAGGTCCTCATGTTAGAGGAATTGGGTCCCTAACCACTGTATTCTGGGTATTCTAAGTGGAATTCAGAATTCTGAATCTTTCAAGTTTACAAAATCTTAAACTCAACTAATATCAGCATGCTTTGCCATATCATTAAATTTTCCCAAGGTGAAAAACGTACAGATATTAAAATCAAAAACATGAATTTTATGTGTTTTGTCCTGGGGATAGGGACCTCAGGTGCTTAGATCAGATGTTTGCTAACTTTTTCTGTAAAGGGCTTCAGTTCAGTCACTCAGTCGTGTCCAACTCTTTGCCACCCCATGAACTGCAGCATGCCAGGCTTCCCTGTCCATCACCAACTTGTGGAGCTTGCTCTTGTCCATTGAGTCGGTGATGCCATCCAACCGTCTCATCCTCTGTCATTCTCTTCTCCTCCCGCCTTCAATCTTTCCCAGCATCAGGGTCTTTTCCAATGAGTCAACTCTTTGCATGAGGTGGCCAGAGTATTGCAGTTTCTGCTTCAGCATCAGTCCTTCCAATGAACACCCAAGACTAATTTCCTTTAGGATGGACTGGTTGGATCTCCTTTCAGTCCAAGGGACTCTCAAGAGTCTTCTCCAACACCATGGTTCAAAAGCATCACTTCTTCAGCACTCAGCTTTCTTTATGGCCCAATTCTCACATTCATACATGACCACTGGAAACACCATAGCCTTGACTAGATGGACCTTTGTCAGCAAAGTAATGCCTCTGCTTTTTCATATGCTGTCTAGGTTGGTCATAGTTTTTCTTCCAAGGAGCAAGTGCCTTTTAATTTCATGGCTGAAGTCACCATTTTCAGTGATTTTGGAGCCCAAGAAAATAAAGTCTGTCGCTGCGTTGTTTCCCTATCTATCTGCCATGAAGTGATGGGACTGGATGCCATGGTCTATGTTTTCTGAATGTTGAGCTTTAAGCCAACATTTTCAATCTCCTCTTTCACTTTGATCAAGAGGTTCTTCAGTTCCTCTTCACTTTCTGCCATAAGGGTGGTGTCATCTGCATATCTGAGGTTATTGATATTTCTCCCTGCAATCTTGATTCCAGCTTTTGTTTCATCCAGTCCAGCATTTTGCATGATGTACACTGCATAGAAGTTAAATAAGCAGGGTGACAGCCTTGTCATACTCCTTTCCCAATTTGGAACCAGTCCATTGTTCATTGTCTGGTTCTAATTGTTGCTTCTTGACCTGCATACACATTTCTCACGAGGCTGGTAAGGTGGTCTGGTATCCCCAACTCTTGAAGAATTTTCCACAGTTTGTTGTGATCCACACATTCAAAGGCTTTGGCGTGGTCAATAAAGCAAAATTAGATGTTTTTCCGGAACTCTCTTGCTTTTTCTATGATCTAACAGATGTTGGCAATTTGATCTCTCATTCCTCTGCCTTTTCTAAATCCAGCTTGAACATCTGGAAGTTCTCAGTTCACATACTGTTGGAGCCTCATTTGGAGAATTCTGAGTATTACTTTGCTGGTATGTGAGATGAGTGCATTGTGCAGTACTTTGAGTGTTCTTTGGCATTGCCTTTCTTTGGGATTGGAATGAAAACTGACCTTTTCCAGTCCTGTGGCCACTGCTGAGTTTTCCAAATTTGCTGGCATATTAACTGAAGCACTTTCACAGCATTATATTTTAGGATTTGAAATAGCTCAGCTGGAATTCCATCACCTCCACTAGGTTTTTGGTAGTGATGCTTTCTAAGGCCCACTTGACTTCAGACTCCAGGATTTCTGGCTCTAGGCAGGTAATCACACCATCATGGTTATCTGGGTCATTAAGATCTTTTTTTACAGTTCTTCTGTGTATTCTTGCCACCTTTCCTTAATATCTTCTGCTTCTGTTAGGTCCATACCATTTCTGGCCTTTATTGTGCCCATCTTTGCATGAAATGTTCCCTTGGTATTCTTTCCCATTCTAATGTTTCCCTCTATTTCTTTGCGTTGATCACTGAGGAAGGCTTTCTTATCTTTCCTTGCTATTCTTTGGAACTCTGCATTCCAATGAGTATATCTTTCCTTTTCTCCTTTGCCTTTCACTTCTCTTCTTTTCTCAGCTATTTGTAAGACCTCCTCAGACAGCCATTTTGCCTTTTTGCATTTCTTTTTCTTGAGGATGGTCTTGATCACTGCCTCCTGTACAACGTCACAAACCTCTGTCCATACTCTTTAGGCACTCTATCAGAGTGCCTTGAATCTATTTCTCACGTCCACTCTATAATTGTAAGGGATTTGATTTAGGTCATAAATGAATGGTCTAGATATGCAGATGACACCACCCTTATGGCAGAAAGTGAAGAAGAACTAAAGAGCCTCTTGATGAAAGTGAAAGAGGAGAGTGAAAAAGTTGGCTTAAAGCTCAACATTCAGAAAACTAAGATCATGGCATCCGGTCCCATCACTGCATGGCAGATAGATGGGGTAACAGTGGAAACAGTGGCTGGCTTTATTTTTCTGGGCTCCAAAATCACTGCAGATGGCGATTGCAGCAGTGAAATTAAAAGACGCTTACTCCTTGAAAGGCTAGACAGCATATTAAAAAGCAGAAACATTACTTTGCCAACAAAGGTCTGTCTAGTCAAGGCTATGATTTTTCCAGTGGTCATGTATGGATGTGAGAGTTGGACTATGAAGAAAGCTGAACGCTGAAGACTTGATGCTTTTAAACTGTGGTGTTGGAGAAGACTCTTGAGATTCCCGTGGACTGCAAGGAGATCCAGCCAGTCCATCCTAAAGGAGATCAGTCCTGGGTATTCATTGGAAGGACTGATGTTGAGGCTGAAAGTCCAATACTTTGGCCACATGATGCGAAGAGCTGACTCATTTGAAAAGACCCTGATGCTGGGAAAGATTGAAGATGGGAGGAGAAGGGGACGACAGAGGATGAGATGCTTGGATGGCATCACCGACTCCATGGACATGGGTTTGGGTGGACTCCGGGAATTGGTAATGGACAGGGAGGCCTGGCGTGCTGCGGTTCATTGGGTCACAAAGAGTTGGACACGACTGAGCAACTGAACTGAACTGAACTGAACTGAATGGTCTAGTGGTTTTCCCTACTTTCTTCAATTTAAGTCTGAATCTGGCAATAAGGAGTTCATGCTCTGAGCCACATTCAGCTCCTGGTCTTGTTTTTGCATGACTGTATAGAGCTTCTCCATCTTTGGCTGCAAGAATACAATCAATCTGATTTCAGTGTTGGCCGTCTGGTGATGTCCATGTGGAGTCCTCTCTTGTGTTGTTGGAAGAGGGTGTTTGCCATCACCAGTGCTGTGACCTGTAAAGGACTAGGTAGTAAATATTTCAGGCTGTGCGGGTCGTGTGGTCTCTGTCATGCTCAGGTCTGCTGCTGTAGAAGCAAATCAGCATGAGACAACATGTAAGTGAATGTGTCCTGTTCCAGTGACGTTTTGTTTATGGACACTGAAATCTGAAGTCTGTTTTCTGTTGTCATAAAATACTTCTGCCTCCTTCCCTTCTCCCTCCCTCCTTCCCTCTTGTCTTCCTTCCTTCTCTGTCTCTCTCTCTTTTTCCTTTTTTCCCAGCTCAAAGGTTGGGAATGCAAACAAAAACAAATGTGTAGAGCTCTGAAGTTGGCCTGGGTGATAACAGTTTGGATAAGAACCCAGACAAGTTCTCCTGAGAATCTCCACTGAGCTTGTACTCAGGAGCGTGGCAGAGACGTCCTATGCTGCTCGTGTTACAGCAATGGCCTCTCAAAGGCAGCTGGGCTCCATCAGGGGAGTGAGTGCCTCCGAGGTCAGAATGCACATCATCACTGCGCCTGCAGAAGGAAGGGGTGTCAGATACGCCGATGCCCAGCATGTGCCCCTGCCTGCTCGTTCTGTGTCCAGGACCCATTGTGCACACCTGGGCCATCTCCTTTGCAGCCAGTGGCTTTTTACCAGTTTCCACCCTTTTGCAGTCTTTTTGAGCTCGTTAACTAGTTAGCAGGACTTGAGGGAGTTGTGGGCTTCTCAGGTGGCACTAATGGTAAAAAAAACCCGGCTGTCAGTGCAGGAGAGGTAAGAGATGTGGGTTCGATCCCTGGATTGGGAAGGTCCCCTGGAGGAGGGCATGGCAACCCACTGCAGTGTTCTTGCCTGGAGAATCCCATGGACAGAGGAGCCTGGTGGCCTACAGTCCATGGGGTCGCAAAGAGTCGGACAGGACTGAGCGACTAACACACACACAGGAGGAAGTTGTAAACTTGGTGTCTGCTCTTCAGCAAGTTATGTGGCAGGAGGTTCTTTATATTCTGCCTCTACCACTTTTCTTTGATTAAAGGATTTCATTGCAAACATTTGGCGAGGACCGTTTGAACATGGATATGCCCTGGTGTCGGCAAACCCAAGTGTAAGATACGAACAAATCCATGTGCCTCTCCACCCCTTATTCTCTACACACACCTATATGAATACACAAATAAGTTGGGGGCATGATTATTGGAAAAATAATTCTTTATGAAAGAAATAATTTCAAGCAACACTTAAATAATGTTTCCTTAAAATTGTTCCAAGTCTTCTCTATTATTTTGTTATTACAGCCTTAGAAAGTAATCTGTGTGAGATTATAAGGGAGCTGTGTAGAGTCTCCACCCCTGAAGTGAGCTGCTGGAGCAGAGGTCACCACGTGACCCTGGTCCCTTTCCTGGTCCCTGCCGCCCCTAACCTGGGGGAGGAACAGGTGGTGGGGGTGGATGAGAAAGGGGTTGGGTTCTCTGGACCTTATTGCCATCCTTTGGGAAATGCTCAGTGTTCCAGATGTCAATAAAAGACAGAGTCATACTCTGCTGTGGATGTACTTTTCATGTCTTATCCAGATTTCACAGTTAAATTTATTTCTTACTTTTGACAAGTGTTTATCTCATATCCTTATTGATACAGAGAAGTGATTTCCATGCGGAAGGAAATGGCAACCCACTCCAGTACTCTTGCCTGGAGAATTCCATGGACAGAGGAGCCTGGTGGGCTACAGTTCATAGGGTCACGAGGGGTCAGACACGACTGAGTGACTAAGCACAGCACAGCACAGTGATTCCCAAATATTTTCATCCAAGAACTCTTAAAAGTTATTACAGAGTTCTTTTGCATGAAGAAGAAGTGAAAGTCGCTCAGTCATGTCCGAGTCTTTGCGACCCCACGGACTATACAGTCCATGGAATTCTCCAGGCCAGAATACTGGAATGGGTAGCCTATCTCTTCTCCAGCGGATCTTCCCACCCCAGGAATCGAATCTGCTTTGCAGGCGGATTCTTTACCAACTGAGCTATCAGAGAAGCCCTCTTTTGCATGAGCGTTAAGCTACTGAGATTTACCATATTAGAAACCAAAGGCACATGTTAGAGACATGTGATTGTTGCTTTATTTAGAATATAAGCCTATTATATGGTACCACAAATAAAATTTTGTATGAAAAACGACAGGCAAAATGACTAGTGAGAAGTATAGCATTTTCCTACATTTTTGCAAGTCTCCTTAGCATCTGGCTTAATAAAGGCATCTTGATTTGCTTGTCTACTTCTGCCTCAAAGCTGTGATACCACAGGTCATGACAGGCTCTGGACACTGCAGGGTACACACATATGAGCAAAGAGCACGGACACGACTGGGTGGGTGAGCGCAAACCATGGAACAGAGTTTCTGAGGGTGTGCATTGAGCTCTAGGGAGACTCATAAAGGCTGGAATGAGCTGAGAAAGCTACTAGGTGAGACTGGAGTTCAAAGGACGCAGTGGAGAGGGATCGCATGGCAACAGAATAACCCTGGTGGGAGGAGGAAGTTGGGGAAAGGAACAGAGGCAGCGTGTCTGGGAAGGAGAAGAGCCTCCCACACAGGAAGGGCCGCGCTGGATAAGGAGAGAGGAGGCTGGTGGATGGGGCGGTGGCCACCACACCCTCTCCGAATCTGAGCCTCCTTCGTGGGGCGTCTCATTTCAGGGGGGCTGCAGTAAATACCTCAATAGAGCCATATGAAGAGAGCTTTACAGGGTTCCCACCTAAGGCTTTGGTCATTTCACTTCACGGATGAACCGACTCAGCTAACCAGCCACAGATGTTTTGTTTACAACCAGAGGAACTCATTGAGATCTTTGATGACATTTCCCTGTCTATAAAATGCTGAGCGTTAAGTAGTGATACTGTGTGAAGCGCTTGGCGTCCGTCTTGAGAGGCAGTTCTTAAGTGGAGTGGTTTAATGGTCATTTAGCATGATGGGCCTTTAGAGTGTAATATCATTTGCCTGCCAGTTAAAATGAACGCTTCTCGGTGGGAAGTCAAAGATCATGTCAGCGTAACTTGGGTTAGGTGAAAGAAAGCATTCAGAAGTGAAAGCTGGAATAGAAATGAGGGGGCAGAATCTCCCTGCGCTTCACCCGTTCATGAATCCAGTGTCATTAGGGAGCACCACTAATTCCCACTAATGGGGGGAAACACTCTGAATTGGCAAAAAGTTTGATTCATTTTTAAAGAACGGCAGCTTTTTCTTTTTTGAAGTGTAGTTGATTTACAATGTTGTGTAGGTTTCAGGTGTACGTCAAAGTGATTCAGTTACACATACATATATGTATATGTATGTATGTATGCATGTGTCTGTATGTATATGTATATATTCTTTCTTATATTCTTTTCCCATATAGGTTATTATAGAATATTGAACGTAGTTCCCTGTGCTATATAGTAGGTTCTTGTTGTTTATCTATCCATATATTGTAGTGTGTATCTGTTCATTCCAAATTTTCAGTTTATCCCCCCCTTCCCCCTTTGGTAACAGAGATAGACCCACAGACATAGAATACCTTTCTAATCCTACTTGATAGCTTTACTTCCCACTTTGTTGATAAACTATAAAGAAAGTCAAAAAATTGATGCTTTTAAACTGTGGTGTTGCAGAAGACTCTGGAGAGTTCCTTGGACTGCAAGGAGATCCAACCAGTCCATCCTAAAGGAAATTAGTCCTGAATATTCATTGAAAGGACTGATGCTGAAGCTGATGCTCCAATCCTTTGGCCACCTGATGCGAAGAAGTGACTCATTTGATAAGACCCTGATTCTGGGAAAGGTTGAAGGCGGGAGGAGAAGGGGACGACAGAGGATAAGATGGTTGGATGGCATCACCAACTCAATGGACATGAGTTTGAGTAAACTCAGGGAGTTGGTGATGGACACGGAGGCCTGGTGTGCTGCAGTCCACGCGGTCGCAAACAGTCGGACACGACTGAGCAACTGAACCAAACCGAACTTGTTGATGAAATTGAAGTTATCAAAAATAAAGAGGCTGAACGTGTTGCCCATCCCGAGACCTCTGTCTCCGTCCTCCCTGGAGGTGTGGGGGAGGGGTGCCCCCTTCCTGTTTCAGCCGCCCCTCCCCCAGGCTCCTGGGGCCACCCTCCCCCTTCCTCTGGGACCTCGATCTTCAAGTGCTCCTCTCTCTCCTGTTCTCTTCCGTTTGTCTCTGCTCCTGGATTTTTTTGCCCTCTCTTAGGAAGGTGAGCACATTCCATCCATTTGTTGTCCTCTCCTCCTTTCACCGCGGTCACTCTGCAGTTATTCACCGCTCCTCCATCCTCCGCATGCCCCTGTGAGCACACAGGCGATGCCCACAAGCACGACGGCCGCTCCGAAATGTTCGCGCTGCTGGAGAGGCTGGGACCACCTAGCACCGCCACCTCCTCTGACATCAGGCCCCCCTCCTTCCTGGGGCTTTCTCTTCCTCCTGTCGGGGATGGAGGTCCTCTGGAGGCCGTCTGTGGCATCTGCCCATGTGCCTCGGGGGCAGTTGTCCTTTGCACCCACCTTTTAAATAAGTGCCCCACCCAGTCTCTTTTTTAAAATACCTGTTTATTTATTAGGTTTTTGGCGGCACTAGATCTTCGTGGCTGCATCCGGGCTTTCTCTCGTTGCTGAGAAGGGGCTGCTCCTTGTTGCTCTGTGCCGGTCTCTCCTCGCAGCGGCTTCTCTCCTTGCACAGGCTCCAGGCGCACAGGCTTCTGTAGTTGTGGCTCAGGGCCTCAGTAGTTGTAGCGCAGGGCCTCAGTAGTTGTAGCGCATGGGCTTCGTTGCCCTGCCGCGTGTGGAATCTTCCTGGACCAGGAATCAAACCTGCGTCCGTTGCATTTCAAGGCAGATTCCTGGTGCCACCTCCCCACTGGACCATCGGGGAAGCCCCCACCCTGTCTTTTAAATCTGTATCTTCAAGCTGTTTCCTTTAAACTCCAGACCAGATATTCAGCTGCACATTGGTGGTTACTCCTCACCACTACCGTCTCAAACCCAGACTTAGCTTACCCTTCAGCAGTGTTCCTTCTCATTTACTGTCTCAGCCGCTGCCCTCAGTGTCTTGCAAGGGGGTCCACAAACTAAGGCCAGTTGGCCAAATTCAGCAGGCACAGGGTTTTAGAAATGAAGATTTATTGGAATACCCCCATGCTCTTTTGAAATGTGTTTTAAAAGGCACCATGTAGCCTGCAAGGGGAGAAGGCAGTGGCACCCCACTCCAGTACTCTTGCCTGGAAAATCCCATGGATGGAGGAGCCTGGTGGGCTGCAGTCCATGGGGTCGCAAAGAGTCAGACAAGACTGAGCAACTTCACTTTCATTTTTCACTTTCATGCACTGGAGAAGGAAATGGCAACCCACTCCAGTGTTCTTGCCTGGAGAATCCCAGGGACAGGGGAGCCTGGTGGGCTGCCGTCTATGGGGTCGCACAGAGTCGAACATAACTGAAGGATTTAGCAGCAGCAGCCTGCAAGGGGCTTCACAGGTGGCGCTAGTGGTGAAGACCCCGCCTTCAATGCAGGAGACTAAGAGAGAGAACTCAGCGCGCACACGCGCATGTGGCCTGCAAAACCTGAAATATTTGCTATCTGACCCTTTACCAGCATTTACCTACTCTTGTCCAGTAGCCGCAGCATTATTTGAGGGGCTCGTGAAAACGCAGTGCTGGCTCCTACACCCAGAGTTTGGGGTTCAGGGGCCTGAGAATTGGCGTTTCTGACACGTCCACAGCAGTGCTGGTCTAGGAATGCCCTTTGTGCTCCCAGTCACTGCCGTTCCCTCTTCGGTCTCTTACAGAGATAGTAAATCTCTCCTCTCCATTGAAAGTCATGAAAAGAGATTTCATCAAATCGTTTCGACAGAAAGATTTTTCAGTAATACCCATGTCTATCTACAACATGACAACTTCATGGGGTCGTTCACCTGCCTACAGATGCCCTTCACCAGCTTGAGTAAGTTACGGGTCCCAGGAAAAGGACAACAGCCACACAGCATCGTGTGAGCTATTTCTGTTTTGTGCCAACACTTCAGCACGAACTCACTCAGTCCGTACGGTGACCTGGCACGTTAGGGACGTGGACGAGCAGACCGAGTTTCAGTGGCAGCGCCATACAGCAGGAAGGTAGTAGAATTAGAATTTGATGCTACGTGAGGCTCTCCCTGCTACCCCCGCCCTGGTGGATGTTATAGTATATTACCTTAATACATACAATTGTAAGCCCAGACGTATTCTCCTGTGCAGAACTCTAAAACCAAACCAGAGTGAATGCAAAACTGTAATTCCAATAAAATCTAAGTTAACATGAAATTGCCACGACACATGGTTTTTACTGAATATTGAATTGTCTCTTGCTCCATAAATTGGTGTTGGTTTGCCTTCTAGCGAGGTTCTTGTGAGCTTGGCTTGATTCTGTTGCCTGAGGCAGGTTCTAGCACGCGTCTGTTTTTCAAACTCCTGTGAAACCTTCATTTTTATAGCATCATATGACGATTTGGGGCCTGAATTGCCATACAAGTATTAAGTTTGCCTCTTTCCCCCTCCTTAAACTCTTTCTAGAGGATGTAATTTGTCACCAATACAATCAAAAGGAAAATATTGGTTCTAAGTGCCACAAGGATTCTGGGTCCTTAGGTGGTTAGTAGCCCCCAGTCTGAAGAACACTGTCTCCCAGGATGAAACCTTACTTCTGTGCTGATGCTCGAGGCCCTTCCCACCAGATCCCCACCCACCGCTCCTCTTGTCATCTCCTGCTACTTTCTCGTATTTCACCTTTCATCAATACTCAGTTGCCTGTAAGTCCAGGCACTCACTGAACTGTTTTGTTCATTAGGCTTTTATATGAAAATTTCCTCTGAATGACTCACTCTTCCTCCTTTCAAATCCATGCCTCACATCTGCTCTATCCCCAGCTCCTATTCATCCTTTAAAACCCACTTCAGTGTGGCCACCTCGTAAACCATCAAACTGACGAGTGTATGTGGAAAGCAGCTCATGACACACGGCAATGCCAGGCAAGGCCCTCGTGAGCTGCCTCCTGTGCTGCACCGTGTTTCAAGATGAATGCCACCGTGTCCCCCACATTGGCTTGTGGTGAAAGGGAGAACAAGAGGAGGGGCACGTGGGACCCCGACCTCCCTCACCCACCCCGAGGTGCTGTGGGTCACAGTTCTGCTCCAGACGCAGAATGTTCTTCCCTGTTGTGCTTCCTTTCCCGGGGGAAGCTGATGAGCAGACTTCTCAGTCGGGGGGTCATCGCACAAGCTGACCAGGCAGACCTGACTTGGGGGTAGCAGCTGTTCAGAGTGGTCTTGGAAAGCCAGCTTCCCAATGCCTGGAAACCATAAAGCCCCAGGGAAGCTGCGTATCCCTCTGTGTGTGGGGAAGGGGTTGTGATGAGGTGAGGCCAGTGGTCCCACTGGAAGATGATTTGAGGTGTGCTCCCCTCCTTAGCATCAGGGGAGCTGGCTCAGTGTCCCTGCAACTCAGAACTGGACCTCAGGGTCCTTTTCAGATGTCTGCTCACAGTGTTCAGGTCCTGTTACGTCTTTAATGGTTCATTAAGTTGAAAAATCAACTGGGAATTCTCTCAAGGAAAATCTACAAAAAGACCAGATGAATGAGCAGAGACTTGGGACATTTCCATTGAGTGCCATTAAAATCAGCTCTACCACGAGGCAGATTTCCAGGTCGTGTCAAATAATGATTCCCACTGAGGTCAGAGGACTCAACGTTGAGACTACTTGCAGGTACCTGTTAAAGGGATTGGTGTTCGAGACGATTCATTCCTGCTGAGGAAAATGTAATCCCCTATCTCTGGATGGTTGTAGAGAAAATGGGGCTAAATATCTGTATTGTAAGAACTATCAGACCACCACAATTTTGTTGAAATGAGTTAGCACTCAAAATCCAGTCTTTTCAATGGTGACTCACTGAAATAGTATAAAATGCACGTGTGACATGTGGGTATTAGCCTCTTCTAAGAGATAGCCAGATGATACTGTCTAGATGTGGAAAATCTAGGTCTTTGAGATCAAAAGAATTAATTTAATACACAACAAGAACAGAAGTCACTTCAGAAACGCATCTATAACAAATGATGCTAAACTTAATTTAATCCATTTTTAAGCAACGCTAATAAGGCTTTTAACAAGTCAATCATTATTAAAATACTTCCTATGTTAACTCCATTGTGGCTACTTTTCACTTCTATGAAGCAAGAAATCAGCACTCCATGCTATAATATTTTTCCATTTTTTCAAGAGACTGAATGATTCTTAAATAAGGTATGGTCCCTTTTTCACTTATGTAGATATTATTTTAAATGTTTTACATTTAGTGTAAAAAAGTGAAAAATTTAGCAATTATTTGCATATGTGAGATTTTTTTATACAGTATTGCTTCCTAGGCTATTTTATAAGTCTGACAAATTTTATCATTTCTGTGCAATATTTTGATATATCAGAGAATAGGGGCACAAAGTACAAAAAATTTCAAGTTTAGAATACTTGGCTTTTGCACAAATATGAAAGTTACTTAAACCAATTAAAATCATGTTTCATGATCCTTAGTTGAATTTACCCTTTATTTCTTTTTTTTTTATTTTATTTTTAAACTTTACAATATTGTATTAGTTTTGCCAAATATCGAAATGAATCCGCCACAGGTATACCTGTGTTCCCCATCCTGAACCCTCCTCCCTCCTCCCTCCCCATACCCTCCCTCTGGGTCGTCCCAGTGCACCAGCCCCAAGCATCCAGCATCGTGCATCGAACCTGGACTGGCGACTCGTCTCATACATGATATTACACATGTTTCAATGCCATTCTCCCAAATCTCCCCACCCTCTCCCTCTCCCACAGAGTCCATAAGACTGATCTATACATCAGTGTCTCTTTTGCTGTCTCGTACACAGGGTTATTGTTACCATCTTTCTAAATTCCATATATATGCGTTAGTATACTGTATTTATGTTTTTCCTTCTGGCTTACTTCACTCTGTATAATAGGCTCCAGTTTCATCCATCTCATTAGAACTGATTCAAATGTATTCTTTTTAATGGCTGAGTAATACTCCATTGTGTATATGTACCACAGCTTTCTTATCTATTCATCTGCTGATGGGCATCTAGGTTGCTTCCATGTCCTGGCTATTATAAACAGTGCTGTGATGAACATTGGGGTACACGTGTCTCTTTCCCTTCTGGTTTCCTCAGTGTGTATGCCCAGCAGTGGGATTGCTGGATCATAAGGCAGTTCTATTTCCAGTTTTTTAAGGAATCTCCACACTGTTCTCCATAGTGGCTGTACTAGTTTGCATTCCCACCAACAATGTAAGAGAGTTCCCTTTTCTCCACACCCTCTCCAGCATTTATTGCTTGTAGACTTTTGGATCGCAGCCATTCTGACTGGTGTGAAATGGTACCTCATATTGGTTTTGATTTGCATTTCTCTGATAATATATGCCAATAAAATGGACAACGTGGAAGAAATGGACAAATTCTTAGAAAAGTACAACTTTCCAAAACTCGACCTGGAAGAAATAGAAAATCTTAACAGACCCATCACAAGCACGGAAATTGAAACTGTAATCAAAAATCTTCCAGCAAACAAAAGCCCAGGTCCAGACGGCTTCACAGCTGAATTCTACCAAAAATTTAGAGAAGAGCTAACACCTATCCTGCTCAAACTCTTCCAGAAAATTGCAGAGGAAGGTAAACTTCCAAACTCATTCTATGAGGCCACCATCACCCTAATACCAAAACCTGACAAAGATCCCACAAAAAAAGAAAACTACAGGCCAATATCACTGATGAACATAGATGCAAAAATCCTTAACAAAATTCTAGCAATCAGAATTCAACAACACATTAAAAAGATCATACACCATGACCAAGTGGGCTTTATTCCAGGGATGCAAGGATTCTTCAATATCCACAAATCAATCAATGTAATACACCACATTAACAAATTGAAAAATAAAAACCATACGATTATCTCAATAGATGCAGAGAAAGCCTTTGACAAAATTCAACACCCATTTATGATAAAAACTCTCCAGAAAGCAGGAATAGAAGGAACATACCTCAACATAATAAAAGCTATATATGACAAACCCACAGCAAACATTATCCTCAATGGTGAAAAATTGAAAGCATTTCCTCTAAAGTCAGGAACAAGACAAGGGTGCCCACTTTCACCATTACTATTCAACATAGTTTTGGAAGTTTTGGCCACAGCAATCAGAGCAGAAAAAGAAATAAAAGGAATCCAAACTGGAAAAGAAGAAGTAAAACTCTCACTATTTGCAGATGACATGATCCTCTACATAGAAAACCCGAAAGACTCCACCAGAAAATTACTAGAACTAATCAATGATTATAGTAAAGTTGCAGGATATAAAATCAACACACAGAAATCCCTTGCATTCCTATACACTAATAATGAGAAAACAGAAAGAGAAATTAAGGAAACAATTCCATTCACCATTGCAACGGAAAGAATAAAATAGTTAGGAATATATCTACCTAAAGAAACTATGTCTTTTTGGTTAAATAATTATAACATGTCCAACTGTTAAAAATTTGAAAGATAGAGAAAAAGTATAAAGGAGAAGACAAATCACTCACAAAACATTCGCCAGTCATGTCTGACTCTTAGTGCCCCATGGACTGCAGCCTACCAGGCTCCTTCATCCATGGGATTTTCCAGGCAGAGTACTGGAGTGGGGTGCCATTGCCTTCTCCTCTAAAATGTACACATACTTGTTAATGTATTTCTTCTTCTAAATTACAATCATACTTAAATCAGCAATTCTCTAAGCAAGAATGTTTCCCATCATTGAGTATTCTTTGAAATTCTGATTTTTTTAAAAAAAATGTCTGCATAATATTCTAACCATTTCTTTTTGTGGGCATAAAACTGTTATATTTTGATTAAACATAATCATAGTTGTGTTTATATTGATGGTTCCTTTAGGATGGCTTCATAGAAATGGAACCACTGGATCCCTAAGTCAAAAAAGGAGCTTCTTTCACACTGATAAAATATTTTCCAGATAAGGTAGATAAATTTGCATTGCTCTCACTGGTGAATGGAAGTACTTATTTTATTTCTTCTTTGCCATTATACAAGGCTTCCCTGGAGGCTCAGGTGATAAAGAATCTGTCTGCAGTGCAGGAGACCTGGATTCAATCGCTGGGTCTAATTTTAATCAGGTCCCACTTGTTTCCTTGTCATTTCCATTACTCTAGGAGGTGGGTCACAGAGGATCTTGCCTTGATTTATGTCATCTGCTTCTGCTTCTGTGTTCTTCTGTGTTCTGCTTCTGTTTTCCTCTGAGAGTTTTATAGTTTCTGGTCTTACATTTGGTCTTTAATCCATTGTGAGTTTATCTTTGTGTATTGTGTTAGGAAGTGTTCTCGTTTCATTCTTCTGCATGTATCTGTCCAGCTTTCCCACCACCGCTTATTGAAGAGGCTGTCTTTGCCTCTTGTATATCATCTATTCTTGCCTCCTTCGTCAAAAATAAGGTACCCATAGGTGCCTGGGTTCCTTTCTGGGTTTTCTGTCTTGTTCCATTGGTCTGCATTTCTGTTTTTGTGCCAGTACCATACTGTCTTGATGACTGTGGCTTTGTAGTATAATCTGAAGTCAGGAAGGTGGATTCCTCCAGCTCCATTCTTCTTTCTCAAGACTGCTCTGGCTATTTGGGGTCTTTTGTGTTTCCATATGAATTGTGAAATTTTTTGTTCTGGTTCTGTGAAAAGTGCCACTGGTAATTTGATAGGGATCGCATTGAATCTGTAGATTACATTTGGTAGTATAGTCACTTTCACAATATTGATTCTTCCTACCCAGGAAGTGTAATATCTCTCCATCTGTTTATGTTGTCTTTGATTTCTTTCATCAGTGTCTTATAATTTTCTGTGTATGGTTCGTCTCCTTAGGTAAGTTTATTCCTAGATATTTTATTCTTTTTGTTGGTGAATGGGACTGATTCCTTAATTTCTCTTTCTGATTTTTCATTGTTAGTATATAGAAATGCAAGTAATTTCTGGGTATTGATTTTGTATCCTGCATCTTTGCTAAATTCAGTGATTAGCTCTACTAAGTTTTTGGTACTATCTTTAGGGTTTTCTGTGTACAGTATCATGTCATCTGCAAACAGTGGGAGCTTTACTTCTCCAATCTGGATTCCTTTTATTTTTTTTCTTCTCCGATTGCTGTAGCTAGGATTCTGTAGATTCCAGAACTATGTTGAATAATATTGGTGAAAGTGGACACCCTTGTTTTGTTCCTGATCTAATGGGGAAATGCTTTCATTTTTTCACCACTGAGAATAATGTTTTCGGTAGGCTTGTCATATATGACCTTTACTATGTTGAGGTAGGTTCCTTCTATGCCCATTTTTTGGAGAGTTTTAATCATAAATGGGGGCTGAATTTTGTCAAAGGCTTTTTCTGAATCTATTGAGATTATCATATGGTTTTTATCTTTCAATTTGTTAATATGGTATATCACATTGATTGATTTCCATGTATTGAAGAATCCTTGTATCCCTGGAATAAACCCAATTTGATCACAGTGTATGAGCTTTTTGATGTGTTGCTGAATTCTGTTTGCAAAATTTTGTTGAGAATTTTTGCATCTATGTTCATCAGTGATATTGGCCTGTAGTTTTCCTTTTTTGTGTTGTATTTGTCTGGTTTTGGTATCAGGGTGATGGTGGCCTCATAGAATGAGTTTGGAAGTGTTCCTTGCTCTGCAATTTTTTGAAAGAGCTTTAGAAGGGTAGGCATTAGATCTCTAAATGTTTGATAGATTTTACCTGTGAAGCCATCTGGCCATGGGTTTTTATTTTTCTGGGAGATTTTTGATCACAACTTCAATTTCAGTACTTGTAATTGGTTGTTCGTAATTTCTACTTCTTCCTGGTTCAGTCTTGGAAGATTGAACTTTTCTAAGAATCCGTCCATTTCTTTCAGGTTATCCATTTTATTGCCATATAATTGTTCATAATAGTCTCTTATAATCCTTTGTATTTCTGCATTGTCTGTTGTAACCTCTCCTTTTTCATTTCTAATTTTGTTGATTTGATTCTTCTCTTTTTTTCTTTATGAGTCTGGCTAAAGGTTTGTCAATTTTGTTTATCTACTCAAATAACCAGCTTTTAGTTTTATTAATCTTTATTATTGTTTTGTTCATTTCTTTTTCATTTATTTCAGCTCGAATCTTTATGATTTCTTTCCTTCTAATTTTTGTTGTTGCTGTTCTTCTTCTTTTTCCAGTTTTTTTAGGTGTAAAGTTAGGCTGTCTATTCAGTGTTTTTCTTGTTTCTTGAGTAGGATTGTATTGTTATAAACTTCCCTCTTAGACCTGCTTTTGCTGCATCCCATAGGTTTTGAGTTGTCATGTTTTCATTGTCATTTGTTTCTAGACATTGTTTGATTTCCCTTTTGATTTCTTCAGTAACCTGTTGGTTATTAGGAAACGTGTTGTTTAATCTCCATGTGTTTATGTTTCTCACAGTTTTTTTTTCTTGTAATTGATATCTAATCTCATAGTATTGTGATCAGAGAAGATACTTGATATAATTTCAATTTTCTTAAATTTACTGAGGTTTGATTTGTGACCCAAGATGTGAGCTTGGTGAATGTTGGAAAGTGGAAAATGTTCCTGTCCTGGAGAATGTTCCATATGCACTTGAGAAGAAGGTGTATTCTGCATTTGGATGGAATGTCCTGAAGGAGCAGTGAGATCCTTCTCATGTAATGTATCATTTAAGACTTGTGTTTCCTTATTAATTTTCTGTGTTGATGATCTGTCCATTGGTGTGAGTGGGTGTTAAAGTCTCCCACTATTATTGTGTTACTGTCAGTTTCTCCTTTTACGTCTGTTAGTGTTTGTCTTATGTATTGAGGTGCTCCTGTGTTGGGTGCATAGATATTTATAATTGTTATGTCTTCCTCTTGGATTGATCCCATGATCATTATGTAGTGTCCTTCATTATCTCTTGTAATCTTCTTTATTTATATTAAAGTCTATTTATATGCCTTAACATGTATTTTATCTGGTATGGGGATTGCTACTCCAGCTTTCTTTTGCTTCCCATTTGCATAGAATATATTTTTCCATTCTCTCACTTTCAGTCTATATGTGTCTTTAGGTCTGAAGTGGGTTTCTTATAGGCAGCATATATATGGGTCTTGTTTTTGTATCCATTCAGCCAGTCAGTGTCTTTTGGTTGGAGCACTTAATCCATTTATATTTAAACTAATTTTATATATATATATATATATATATATATATATATATATAAATTCCTTTTGGTTGCCATTTTCTTGTTTGGGGTTGATTTTATAGCTCTTTTTTCTTCTCTTGTATTTCTTGACTATATAAGTCCCTTTAACATTTGTTGTAAAGCTGGTTTGGTGGTAATGAATTCTCTTAACTTCTGCCTTTCTGAAGTTTATTTCTCCATCAATTTTTAATGAGATCCTTGCCATGTACAGTAATCTTGGTTGTTTTTCCCTTTCAGGACTTTAAAAATATCCTGCCATTCCCTTCTGGCCTGCAGAGTTTCTGCTGAAAGATCAGCCGTTAAGCAGATGGGGTTTCCCTAGTATGTTTCTTGTTGCTTCTCCCTTGCTGCTTATATTATTCTTTCTTTGTGTTTAGTCTTTGTTAATTTGAATAGTATGTCTTGGTGTGTTTCTCCTTGGGTTTATCCTGTATGGGACTCTTTGTGCCTCTTGGACTTGATTGACTATTTCCTTTTCCATATCAGGAAAATTGGAAATTTTCAACTATAATCTCTTCCAAAATTTTCTCATACTCTTTCTTTTTCTCTTCTTCTTCTGGGACCCCTATAATTTGAATGTTGGTGCATTTGATATTGTCCCAGAAGTCTCTGAGACTATCGCCAGTTTTTTCCATTCTTTTTACTTTATTCTGCTCTTCAGAAATTATTTCCACCACTTTGTCTTCCAGCTCACTGATTCGTTCTTCTGCTTCAGATAGTCTGCTATTGATTCCTTCTAGAGTATTTTTAATTTCAGTAATTGTGTTGTTTGTCTCCGTATGTTTATTCTCTAATTTTTCTAGGTCTTTGTTAATTGATTCTTGCATTTTCTCCATTTTGTTTTCAAGGTTTCTGATTATCTTCACTATCATTATTCTGAATTCTTTTTCCGGTAGCTTGCCTATTTCCTCTTCATTTATTTGAACTTCTGTGTTACTAGTTTCTTCCTTCATTTGTGTAGTATTTCTCTGCCTTCTCATTATTTTTTTTTTAACTTATTGTGTTTGAGGTCTTCTTTTCCCAGGCTTCAAGGTTGAATTCTTTCTTCCTTTTGGTTGCTGCCCTCCTAAGGTTGGTCTAGTGGTTTGTGTAAGCTTCGTATAAGGTGAGATTTGTGCTGAGTTTTTGTTTGTTTGTTTTTCCTCTGATGGGCAAGGCTGAGTGAGGTGGTAATCCTGTCTGCTGATGACTGGGTTTGTATTTTTGTTTTGTTTGCTGTTTAGATGAGGCGTCCTGCAGAGTGCCAGTGGTGGTTGGGTGGTGCTGGGTATTCAGTGTTTGTGTTCCAGTGGTTTCCTTTGTGTGAGATCTCACTGTTTGATACCCCCTAGGGTTAGTTCTATGGTAGTCTAGGGTGCTGGAGTCAGTGCTCCCACTCCAAAGGCTCAGGGCTTATCTCTGGTCAGGAATGAGGATTCCACAAGTGGCTTGTTATGGCATTAAGTGAGATTAAAACAAATATTCAGAAATGCGAAGCCAAAGATGAACCCCAGACAAATGACAGTCACAAAATCAGGCAAATAATGAGTAAAATAATGGAATCTACACACACACACACACACACACACACACACAGACACACACGAGCGAAGTCAAAACAGTCCAACAAAAATACAGTGGATTGACCCGGCAAACAAAGGAAATCAAAAATTATATTTACCAGTTGAAAACAAAACTAGAGCAAGGTGCCAAGTGGGGAATAAAACAATGAAAACAAAACTAACAGATATGTTGAGAAGAAAGGAAAGAAAGAAAGAATAGATATGCAAAGTTAAATAGAGGTAGATGAAGATTTATGTACATTAAAGATTAACTGCAAGGGGAAAAGAACAGTAGGGAAGGCAAACAAAGGAATAAATGTAGAAAAATATAATAGGTTTAAAAAATTAAAATTATAAAAAAGAGAAAAGAAAAAAAATGGAAAAAAGGAAAACTCCACAGAACTGCAAAAGCCCAGTGCAGAGGCAGAGTTTTATAACTACAAGAAAAAGTGTGCCCGAATATGCACATAAACATATACACCCATAGGCAAAATCAAAACAGTACAAAAAATAAAGTACAATAGATTGATCCAGCAAATAGAGGAAACCAAAAAGTATACCTACCAGAACAAAACTAACTAAAGCACAAACTGGAAAACAAAACTAAAGCAAGGTGCCAACTGGGGACTAAAGCAATGAAAAGAAAACTAACAAAATACTGAGAGGAAAGGAAAGAAAGAACAGATATGCAAAGTTAATAGAGGTAGATGAAGATTTATATACACTAATGATTAGCTGCATTAGTGGAAAAGAACATTAGGGAAGCCAAACAAAAGAATAAATGTAGAAAAAATATAATAGGTTTAAAAAATTAAAATTATAAAAAAGAGAAAAGAAAAAAATGGAAGAAGAAAGAAAAGAGGGAATAATAAAAAGGAAAACTCCACAGAACCGCAAAAGCCCAACGTAGAGGCAGAGGTTTATAACAACAGTAAAAAGTGTGACTGAATACACACCTATGCATATACACCCATAAGCAAAATCAAAACAGTCCAACAAAAGTAACGTACAATAGATTGACCCAGCGAACAAAGGAAGCCAAAAATTATATTTACCAGAACAAAACTAACTAAAGCACAGACTGGAAAACAAAACTCAAACAAGGTGCCAACTGGGGAATAAAGCAATGAAAATAAAACTAACAAATATATTGAGAGGAAGGGAAAGAAAGAAAAGAAAATTGACAACTACAACGGGGGGAGGAAAAAAGAAAAAAATCCAAAAGAATCTACAGAAAAAGTCAAAACATAAGAATAATAAGTTTTTCTTGAGTCCCTGCTGCCAGAGTCCTTTCCCTCGCTGGGAGTCAGTCGACCTCACCTCCCTGGACGCCCTGCAACACTGCTGGTCTCTGGACCTGCTGTGCGGCAGCTCAGATTCGAGTCTGGTCCTTCTCCTATGTTTCTTGCCTCCAGTGTCCACAGCTATCAGAACTAGTGCGTTTTCTTTTGTGGGAGCTCTCAATGACCTTTTACATATTCGATAGACACAGTCTGGCTAGTTGATCCTGTGGATTTAATCTGCAGCTTATACAGCTGATGGGAAGGTTTTGGGTCTTCTTCCTTAGCCACACTGCCCTTGGGTTTCAATTCTGGTTTTCGTTCCATCTCTGCAGTGGGTCATCCACTGGGCTTTGCTGCCCGGGCTGCCCTGGAGGACTTGGGTTCGCCCAGTGAGGGCCAGGTGTGGAGGTGGTGCAGCTGCTTGGGGCGCAGGGGTTCTGGCAGCACCAGGCACTCAGGGGGGTTGGCAGCCAGGACAGCAGGAAATACTGTGCTCTAGAAGGGTACAGCAACCAGTATTGGCCAATATGCTCCAGTATTCTTGCCTGGAGAACCCCCTCTCTGACAGAGAAGCCTGGCAGGCCACAGTCTACAGGAGCACAAAGAGTTGGACACTACCAAAGCCACCCTGTGTGCATAGACACGAGACTTCTTTTGCCGTGGCAGCTCTGCCCCAGTGAGGGGTGAGCGTGAAGGTGGTGCAACTGCTTGTCTTATGGGGACCCTGGCGGCATCAAGTGTGCAGGAACACGGACTGCCTCCACTCAGCAGTTACGGCCCTCTCAGTCTTCTTTCGAGGAGAAGGCAATGACACCCTACTTCAGTACTGGTGCCTGGAAAATCCCATGGACGGAGGAGCCTGGTAGGCTGCAGTCCATGGGGTCGCTGGGAGTCGGACACGACTGAGCGACTTCACTTTCACTTTTCACCTTCATGCACTGGAGAAGGAAACGGCAACCCACTCCAGTGCTCTTGCCTGAAGAATCCCAGGGACGGCGGAGCCTGGTGGGCTGCAGTCTGTGGGGTCGCACAGAGTCGGACACGACCGACGCGACTTAGCAGCAGCAGCAGCAGTCTTTTTTCGAGCCTCTCGTAGCTGGCGATCAGAAGGCCTTTTTGGCCAGTCTTCTCCGTAGCTCTGCCCGTTCAGGCACTTAGAGGCCTCCCTTGCCTGGGATCCTTCTCTGTTGTTGGGGGCATCAGGCACAGAGGGCGCCCCCTTGGCTAGGGCTCTACTCTGTAGATCGTTAAGTCAGGCACTTAAAGGAGCATCATGGGTGGGGTCCTGCTCTGTAATTCAGTGCCTCAAGCATTTGATGGGCCAGCCTCTATTGTTCAGCTGCCGATGCCGGCGTGTGTGGAGAGAGGCTATGGTGATGGCTCCACCCCCTACATGTGACTCAGCAGTATCGCCTTGCTTCCATGGCTGCCTGGCTTTCCTCCACAGGCATTTCCCACCTCAGTCTCCTCCCTCACATCCCCTCGATCCATCTCTCCGCAGTCAATAACAGCCCTCGCCCTGGGATTGCTCCACAATCCCTAAACTCCAGCTTCCAGCTGCTACATCTTTCAGGGGGGCCTGCATCCCTATCTGGGGTATGTATGGCTGCGGCAAGGACTGTCTCATTCTCATTCTGTTTAGGCCGCCACAGATCAGCTGTTTCACTCTCAGCCTCAAATGTTTCTTCTCTGACTCAGACAATTGCCCCAATGTGGGGATCAGACCCCTGCTTCAGTTCCCCCACCCGCCGAGGGCAGGTACAGTCCTATGAACACTCCTGCTTTCCCCCAAGTTTCTTCGTCCTGCCGAGTTTTCGTGGTTCTATGTATTCTTTTCCGCTGGTCAGGCACGCCTGTCTGCTCTCAGCTGCTGTTCTGCTTGCACTTTTTGTGTCAGAGGGAGTATTCCTAATGTATCCGTGGAGAGAGATGAACTCCACGTCCAGCTATTCCTCTGCCATCTAGTTCTGTAAAATTTCTTATTTTACATTGAAGGTTGTGTCTCAACTGTGTCTGTTTCTGGTTTCTCTGGCTCCATAGGTGTGTCTACTATTTCATTAATTACTGTGTTTGTGTCTGTGTGTGTGTGTTCAGCTCAGTCATATCTGACTCCTTGTGACCCCATGGACTGCAGCACACCAGGCTTCCTTGTCCATCACCAACTCTCGGAGCTTGCTCTTGTCCATCAAGTCAGTGATGCCATCCAACCATCTCATCCTGTTTTCCCCTTCTCCTGCCTTCAGTCTTTCCCAGCATCAGGATCTTTTCAAATGTGTATTTCTTCACATCAGGTGGCCAAAGTATTGGAGCTGCAGCTTTAGCATCAAGGCTTCCAATGAACACCCAGGACTGATCTCCTTTAGGACGGACTGGTTGGATCTCCTTGCAGTCCAAGGGACTCTCAAGAGTCTCCTCCAGCACCACAGTTCAAAAGCATCAATTCTTCAGCACTCAGCTTTCTTCACAGTCCAACTCTCACATCCATACATGACCACAGGAAAAACCATAGCCTTGACTAGATGGACCTTTGTTGGCAAAGTAATATCTCTGCTTTTAAATATGCTATCTAGGTTGGTCATAACTTTCCTTCCAAGGAGTAAGGGTCTTTTAATTTCATGGCTGCAGTCACCATCTGCAGTGATTTTGGAGCCCCCAAAAATAAAGTCAGCCACTGTTTCCACTATTTCCCCATCTATTTCCCATGAAGTGGTGGTACCAGATGCCATGATCTTCGTTTTCTGAATGTTGAGCTTTAAGCCAACTTTTTCACTCTCCTCTTTCACTTTCATCAGGAGGCTCTTTAGTTCTTCTTCGCTTTCTGCCATAAGGGTGGTGTCATCTGCGTATCTGAGGTTATTGATATTTCTCCCAGCAATCTTGATTTCAGCTTGTGCTTCATCCAGCCTAGCGTTTCATATAACATACTCTGCATAGAAGTTAAATAAGCAGGGTGACAATATACAGCACTGATTTACTCCTTTCCCAATTTGGAACCAGTCTGTTGTTCCAGTTCCAGTTCTAACTGTTAATTCTTCTCCTGAGAATACAGATTTCTCAGGAGGCAGGTGAGGTGCTCTGGTATCCCCATCTCTTGAAGAATTTTCCAGTTTGTTGTGATCCACACAGTCAAAGACTTTGGCATAGTCAATAAAGCAGAAGCAGATGTCTTTCTGGAATGTCTTGCTTTTTCAATGATCCAGTGGATGTTGGCAGTTTGATCTCTGGTTCCTCTGCCTTTTCTAACTCCAGCTTGAACATGTGGAAGTTCACGGTTCATGTACTGTTGAAGCCTGGCTTGGAGAATTTTGAGCATTACTTTGCTAGCGTGAGAGATGAGTGCAATTGTGCGGTAGTTTGAACATTCTTTGGGATTGCCTTTGGGATTGGAATGAAAATTGACCTTTTCCAGTCTTGTGGTCACTCACTGCTGAGTTTTCCAAATTTGCTGGCATATGGAGTGCATCACTTTCACAGCATCATCTTTTAGGATTTGAAATAACTCAACTGGAATTCCATCAGCTCCAGTAGCTTTGTTCATAGTGATGCTTCCTAAGGCCCACTTGACTTTGCATTCCAGGATGTCTGACTTTAGGTGAGTGATCACACCATCATGATTATCTGGGTCAAGAAGATCTTTTTTGTATAGTTATTTTGTGTATTCTTGCCACCTTTTCTTAATATCTTCTGCTTCATACCATTTCTGTTGTTTATTATGCCCATCTTTGCATGAAATATTCCCTTGGTATCTCTAATTTTCTTGAAGAGATCTCTAGTTTTTCCCATTCTATTGTGAGTCACTCAGTCGTGTCCAACTCTTTATGACACCATGGACTATAGCCCTCCAGGCTCCTCTATCCATGGAATTCTCCTAGCAAGAATACTGGAGTGGGTAGCCATTCCCTTCTCCGGAGAATCTTCCCAACCGAGAATCGTACCCATATCTCCTGCATTAAAGGCAGATTCTTTGCTGTCTGAGCCAGAAGGGAAAGCCATTAATTTGTATAACTTCATAATAATACTTAATAATTGGAAGTCTTAGTCTCTCTTATTACTTTTTGTTGGTTTCAGCATTTTCCTGGCTACTCACACCTGACTATTTTTTTCTTCATTTGAAAATCTGAATCAAATTTGAATTACATAATTTTGGTTCGGGGAGAATGGTCATCGCTGCAGTGTTCAGTTTCCAACACAGGATATATTTGGCTTTTTACTCATCCCTGTGGTTGCCTGTCTGTTTTTTGTTTTGTCTTTGAAGACTGCTGACTCTACCAGGGTTTGCCTTAGTGTTGTTTATTTACTTTGTACCATTGCCCTCTACCCCATTCCTTACACCCTTTTCATTTCTTGGTTCAGACTTCCCTGATTTCAGAGAAAAACTTCTTTGAGTATTCCTCGCTTTATTAAGGATATAACGTATGCGCTTGTTGTATAACCTCCGTCTGACTTAGACATCAGTAATCCTTCTCTCCATTTTAATACCTCGGTTTCATTTTGCTCCGTTTTTCTCAGCCTGATTTTCAGGTTGCAGGCTACTTTTTATTCTGCCTGACTGTTGATTTAGTGTGACTTCATTTCTGTAAATAGTTTTGTCTTTCATTTCCATTCTTTTCAGAGCCAGGCTAGCTAAATTTTCATTTCTTTCTGTTGCTTTATGTTTTTTTGAAATCTTGCATTCCATCTTTGTATTCTTGGTTCAGAGCAGTCATCTGTTCTTTAACTGCTTTGAGATAATGAAGAGTTTTATATGAGATTTTCATTCTGCTTTGTGGGTTAAATTTCCACTGTTTACTCTTCAGGGCAATTTATAGCCACAAAGCTTAATACATATGGAAGAATATATATATAACATGATAAAATGAATAAAATATTTGAAAATAATACACAAAATAACAAGTTCAAATAAATATTTCTTTACTATAGAAATATAAAAACACAATGAATGACAAAATATGAAGATAAATAATATAATGAAAAACAAAATAAAATAATAAAATGAGATTAATCAATAATAAAAACAATCAAATTGCAAAATATATAATAATATATAAACAAAACCTCCATCTCCCACGCTCAGTATAAGAAACAGAATGTTGTCGTTACCTTTGAAGCCCCTGGTTCACCTTTATACTATCTCTGCCTCTTTTTTCTATTAGAGCCTTGGCATTCCCCGAGCTGTATGTCAATTATTTCTTGTTTATGATGCTGTCATTTGTGTGTATATCAAAATAATATATTATGTATGTGAGCATTGCAGGTGTTTTAAATATTCACCAACACTCAGTATTACTAAACTTTATTTTACTGCACTTGCTTGGTTTGGAAAAGTATCTCACAGTTTTTTCTGGCATTTACCTATTTTACTGATGAGGTTGTGTATCTTTTCATGTGCAATGAATATTGTGTTTTACCTTTTATGAAACATCTGTGATCTATTCTAGTGATTTCTACAAGTTCTTTATATATCCTGGAGACTAATTCCTTATTAATGATGTGTTTTATAAATATATACTCCCAGATTTAAGCATATCTTACTCTTTGTGGTGTCTTTTGGTGAACACAGCTTATCAATTTTAATGCATTCTAATTTCATTTTATTTTATAACGTATATCAAAGAAATACAAATATTAAGTAGTTGCTTTTATTTTCTTATAAATATATTAAGTTTGCCTTTTGCATCATTCATTTGGAGTTGATGTCTATAACTGGTGTGAGGTAAGGATCCATTTTTTTCCCCTGATATGGAAACTATTTGTTCCAACATTGTTTATTTCACAGTCTATCCTTATTTCAATTGTAAAGATCTTTTCTGTCATAAATAGAATTTCCATGTGTGTGTCTTTCTGAATCCCTGCTCTGTCTCATTGTTTATAAGTTTACTGTTTATTAATACTGCTTTTTAAATTACAATTCTTTACACTGAGTCTTGGTTTCTTGTAGGTTAAGCCTGCTACCATTACTTTTTTCTACTTGGTACTTCTTTAGAAATATTTTGCCTCCTCTTCGGTTGCTTTCCTTATAATTTTCTGAAGTAGCTAATCAAGGTCTATGAAAAATTCCATAGGGATTTTGGTTGGAAGAGTTTTGCCTATATGGATCAATCTTGGCAGACATAACTCATGAATACTGGTATGACTCATTTATTTGACTTCTTAATGTATTTCAAAAACTTTTATATTCTTCCTCATGGAAGTGACATAAATTCTGCTTGGAGTATTGTGGATACATTATTTTTATTAATATTTTAATGACAGCTTTTTAAAAAACCTCATTTTCTGCTTGTTCATAGACTATAAATATAATTGATTTTTTTATATCCAGAGAACATTAGGAGCTCATATTAGTTTTAATATTTTGCGGCTTCTTTGGGGTCATATGATACGTGATTCTTGTTCTTCTTCCACCATGGTGCCCCATATGAGTGTGTTGAAGGAGGTAAAGTGTAGATAAGTGCATCTTATTGCACTAGGACCTCTAGTAGCATTTTTATAAGAGCTTGTGATGGTGGCCAACTCTCGGTTGTCTTGGTTTCTAACTTTTAAGAAAATAGTTTTTATCCATTAGTTAGAAGTTTTTGTATAGCAGCACGCTACTAGGTTAAGGAAATTTACTTACAGTTTTAATTTTCTAAGAATTCTTACCACGGTAGCTGATTTTTATTCAGTGTTTCTTTTTTTTAAATCATCTGTTAAGACAATATCTGATGCTGGGAGGGATTGGGGGCAGGAGGAGAAGGGGACAACAGAGGATGAGATGGCTGGATGGCATCACTGACTCGATGGACGTGGGTTTGAGTGAACTTCGGGAGTTGGTGATGGACAGGGAGGCCTGGCGTGCTGCGATTCATGGGGTCACCAAGAGTCAGACACAACTGAGCAACTGAACTGAACTGAAGTGAAGACAATATCATAGTTTTCTCTTTAAATCTTTTGGTGTTGAACTGAATGGTCAGTTTGCATGGGCCCTTTGTCTTATCTATTGGCCTCTTTTCAGTTGTTCATGCCTCTGTCTTGATACACTTCTCTCGTTTGGCTTTTAGGCTCCCCTTCCCATCCCTTCTGTCCTGGGTCTTCTCCTTGCTCCATTTCAGAGGCTTGTATGGAACAAGGAGATCTCTGTATATCTGCGGGCACCAGAACTCTGTTCTTTTCGACGTTTATTTTCTGGGTGATATCTGTGTTTGTATGACTACATCTCCAAATTTATATTTTCTGCCCGGTTTCCTCTACAAAACTTGGATATCCAACTGCAACTATCCCTTCTGTACCCACATTGCAGATATCTTAAGTCTAATAAGTCTAAGACCGAGATCTGTCTCTCTGCCGCACACCCACCAGAGCTGCTCCACGCGTGACTTCTTGGTTTCTGCTGTTGGTGACTATGTTCCTTAAAACAATCAGCCCCAAACCTGGGAATTTTCTATTTATGGAAAGGTTGCCAAGATATTTCAGCCAGTTCCCATAAAATCTTTACACAACTTGCCCTGATGCTAATATCTTACATAAACAAAGCAGAATTACCAAAACCAAGAAAGTAACATTAAGTGATACAGTTAACTAAATTCCAGATCTTAGTCAGACTCCATCAGTTGTCCTTTTGGGGTTCCAGAGCGCATCCCAGGATCACGATCACAATTCCACTGACATGTTAGCTTCCCCCCACACTGTGACAGTTTCTCAATCTTCCCTTGACACTATTAAATATAGTATTTTAATCGGGTCTTTTTTAGAACATCCTTCGGTTTGCAGCTGACGACGTGAGATTGTGTTGAGATTGCATATTTTCACTAGCGTACCACAGAACCGACGTGCCTCGCGTAGTGCATCACGTCAGGGGCGCTCGACGCCGATGTGTCTTTTATTACTGATGATGCTGATGACGTTAGCTCGGAGCACTCGGTTAGGGTGGTGTCCGCTGCGCTGCTGCTGCTAAGTCACTTCAGTCGTGTCCGACTCTGTGCGACCCCGTGGACTGCAGCCCAGCAGGCTCCCCCTTCTGATGATGATGACGTTGGCTTGGAGCGCTCGGTTAGGGTGGTGTCCGCTGCGCTATTCCACTATAAAGTTACACTTTCCACTCGGTGATTAATGAGTGGCTTGGACTATGCAAATATCCTGCTTCTCCTCCAACTATCAACCACTGATTCTAGCATCCACCGATGGATCTTCCCTGAAAACACTCATTGTGAGAGTGTTTGCTTAATGGTGACTTTTTTCCATTTTAGTAATTCAGATTTTTTCCTATAAGGAAGACTTCACCTTCATTCTAATTTATTTAATTCAATTATTATGAGTTATATTCCAATAAAAATAAATGACAGTAATGGTGTGAATGGTGTGCAGGCAGGAGAGAACCACAAACAGCTCAGAGTTATGAAGTATATCCAACATTAATCAAATCTGAGATGTTTGAGTATGTGAATATATTACTTAGCAAGCATTTAACATTTAATTTTTAACCCATAATGTACCAAAGCTCTCCTGAACTATACAAGTCTTATTTCTCAAAAATCTCATGTAGTATAAACCAAAGTCTTAATTCTATTGCAATTTAAAATGTGTATCTTTAAGGGTCCACAGTATATTCATTGCTGGGAATTTTTAGCTTTGAGAAACAAAAAACTAGCCATGTTATATTACACCAAAACATCCGAGAAAATAACAGTTTCTCATGAATAGAAACAGTGCCAATTATAAAAATGAAATTTAGACAGTGGTATTTTACTTATCAAGCATTTATTGCTATGTGTTAATGAATTAAAATATATAGTCTCATTCCCAGGCATAAGCATATTCAGGAACAAAATTTACATAAATTTATCATAAATAGTAAGTAGCAAGAGATATGTCATTTTATTAACCCTGAGGCTCCCTTGGAATATTAATAAGAATGTTTAGGCCTGAGAGCCAACAGTACAAATTGGAATGACAGTGTATGTCTCACCTAAGTGTAGGTCCGTTTGTTCTATTGTGTGGATTTCCTCTAATTTTTACTAGCAGTGCCCTGAATTGGAAGAATGTTTAATTTAATGGTTAGATGTGCTATGTAAAAGTGACACCTACACAATTTCTTGAAAGCTGTTTGTTTCCACTGAAATGGAAACAATTCTTAGCTGCACAGTGATTCTTAGCAACCCTCTTGTAACCATTTATCTCATAAAAGGATAAATACACTAAACTGAAAAGTTCTGATACATTTCCTTGCAACATCTGAAATTAGTCATAATAAATTTTATATGATGTAGTCATTTTTTTCCCAAAGAAAGTAACTTTTTAAATATATGAATTCACATAATCTTTCTAAAATTCTAGAAAGACTTAGAAAATTCCAGCAACCTTTAAAAAGTGGAAGGCAGATGTGGTTGAAAATAGGAAGATTTATTGAAAGTCTGCAAAAGAAATAGTTACAATGACTTCAGCCTCCTCCACAGAATCCTAAAGGTTCACTTGTAAAGGTATTGATCCAACAAGCCCAGGAGACTGAAGCCGAGATGCCGTGTACCTAGGGTTGAAAAAAGACTTATAGACAGTGATGACTGAACGCCTGTTAACAGGAAATCTACCTTTCTACAAGCTTCCAAGAGGCATGCGGACTCTCTAATCAGCTTTTAAAGATACGATCAGATTTTTCTTTTTATTTATTTAATTTTCAAAATATATCGTAGAGTAGGTATTTTTATAACACAGACACACCTTCAGAATGAGAGGGAAAATGGCTCAATTTACCACCTAGATAGCCCCCCGCTGACACAAAAGGAAAATAAAAGTAGTATATGTGCAAGGTTTCAAAATGAGAGCGGTCAAGAAAGGCACAAAAGGAGTGCTTTGAGGCTATGTCGTTAGCTGCACGCATGTTTAGAGTTGTTATTTTGTCCTGGTGAATGAAGTCTTTCATCATTGCATAATAACTCCTGCAGTCAGACGTTTGTCCTTGTCTCCTTTTGTCTCTATTAATATAGCCAGGCCAGTTTTCTTTTTGGTGGCCATTTCCTGGTATGTCTTCCCCATCATTTAAAAATGTCTCTCTGCTTTCTGTGTGTCCCTCATAAATAGCACATAGCTGGATTTTGTTTTCAAAATTTTGTTTTTCCTGCTTGACATAGTTCCTTCATGTTGCCCATTTGGGTCTATCTCTTACTTTACTTTCTTCTCTATTTTCCATTTTTAAATGCTTTCCTAGCATACATGGTAAAAGCCCTGGTTGATGCTTTAAGAGTTGGAGTAGGGAACAAGTTGACTAGGGGCTCTGAAAGGGTGGGTGGGTGACCCCATAGATGGTAGCCCACCAGGCTCCCCCATCCCTGGGATTCTCCAGGCAAGAATACTGGAGTGGGTTGCCATTTCCTCCTCCAATGCATGAAAGTGAAAAGTGAAAGTGAAGTCACTCAGTCGTGTCCGACTCTAGCGACCCCATGGACTGCAGCCTACCAGGCTCCTCATCCATGGGATTTTCCAGGCAAGAATACTGGAGTGGGGTGCCATTGCCTGCTTCAATATCGATGATTAGGATTGCTTTAAGTCAGAAATACTCAATGCTAGCACTGTTGACATTTCAGTTTAGTTCAGTTGCTCAGTCATGTCTGACTCTTTGCAACTCCATGGACTGCAGCACACCAGGCTTCCCTGTCCATCACCAACTCCCAGAGCTTATTCAAACTCATGTCCATCGAGTCGGTGATGCCATCCAACCATCTCATCCTCTGTCGTCCCCTACTCCTCCTGCCTTCCATCTTTCCCAGCATCAGGCTCTTTCCCACTGAGTCAGTTCTTCGCACCAGGTGGCCAAAGTATTGGGGTTTCAGCTTCAGCATCAGTCCTTCCAATGAACACTCAGGACTGATTTCCTTTAGGATGGACTGGTTGGATCTCCTTGCAGTCCAAGGGACTCTCAAGAGTCTTCTCTGACACCACAGTTCAAAAGCATCAGTTCTTCAGTGCTCAGCTTTCTTTGTTTGGCAACATTTATTTCCCAGTGTTGACATTTGGAGCCATATAGTTCTTTGTTGTTAGGTGCTGTGCTGTGTTTTGTAGGATGTTGAGCAAAATCCTTGGCCTCCATCCCTCAAATGCCAATAGTATTCTCCAGTTGTAATAACCAGAAGTACCTGTGGACATTGCCAAGGGTTCCCTGGAACTGAGGGTAGGGTGCAAAACCAACCTGGTTGAGAACCACAGCTGCAAGAGGAACTACACACGTCTATGTATTGGGGAGTTCATGGTGTCAATTCTTGTGGTTTCTTTTGAACTGATAAGATTTCCTGGGGGGCAGGGGGAGACCTTATTATCTGCTGCCTATAAGATAAAGACCTGCTTGAAAATATTCCATGTCTCATTCTCCACATATGCTCTTTGGCTGAATGACCATATTGTTCAGCACGCCACACTGCTCCCCACTAACGCGTGTTTAACCCATATTGGCAATTCCAGTCTCCTCCCAGTGCTGAGCTGACAAATGCACACGTGATGAATTCCGATCAGTTCGACCTGAGAGACTTCACTGCTGACGATGTCTGGAAAGGGTTGCTGGGTTCTGAGAACACAAGGACAGACCGTGTTCTTGGCTGACGGATGGTGTTGAGGCGGGTGATGTTTCCTGAGAGGAGCTGAAATTGAGTGTTCAGAACGGGATGAGAGTAAAACCGTGGGTCCTTATGATACCATGGCACCGCAGACCACCCAGCCCTCGGAACTAACCCCAGGATTGTTGGTTATTTTAGCTTAGATTTTGTAAATCTCCTTATTTAAGCCAGTCAATTGAATCTGAATTTTTAAAAATTGCAACTGAAGTCATTTTTTTAACATTTTAAAAAGCTTTTTATTGTAAACTGGAGCATAGTTGATTAACAAGGTTGTGATCGTTTTAGGTAAACAGCAAAGTGATTTAGTTATTCCTATGCATGTCTATTTTTCAAATTCTTTTCCCATTTAGATTGTTACATAATATTGAGCAGAATTCCCTGTGCTATACTGTAATTCCTTGTTGATTATACATTTTAAATATAGCAATGTGTACATGTAAATCTCAAACTATCCCTTTAATTTATATTTTTCCAAAAGTAAGTTTCATTTTATAGTCATATTGACCCTAATAATTATATCATTTTATATGCCTTGTTCCTCTGATATCAGGAGTGAAAGATACATATTTCCTTAGACATTTTTGAAGCTAGGCTTTCCACAGTCTTAATTTGTTGTTGCTGTTGTTGTTGTTTTTAAGAGTACTGAAGGAGCACTTTAACTCAAAGGAATGATGGTCCATGAAACAAACAAACTTTTAAATATTTTAAAGTGAAGGAGTCAAGAAAGGGCAAAGCAGGAGCACTATTGTGTTGACATTCTAATTATAAATACATCAGATTTGGTGCAAAACATTATCAAACCATCAGTCTTGGCAATGGTTAATTCACTTTTTGAATTTCAATATTTCATCTGCGAAGTGTCAGCCACTGAGTCTTGTTAATGGTAAGCCTTTCATTCCTGTTAAATCAATTGTAAATAATAGAACCCCTCAGAGAAAAATGATGAAATAAACATTGATTTCCAAATTGGGTGTCAGATTCAGAGCATTAATAAAACACATCACAAGCAAACAAGCACCTAATATACTCAGATCACTGAGATTGTAATCAGAGGGGGAAAAATCAATAATTTTTGTGTAACTTGCTAGTATTTTTACATTTCATTTGTATCTGTGTGTCATCATGTCAAATTTCCCATTTCAGGCCCTATGTGGCTATTTAATTTTTATTATCCTGACCAGCAAAACGAGGTAGTTTTGTGTCCTGTTAGATTTGCTTCTCTCTTCTAAATAGGTGACAAGTGTCTGGTCACATAGTGTTTTTTTAGTTGCCTGGCACCAATGATTTGGTTGTGTTTAATGCAATACAATAATCATTTCCAGCAAGTCACATAAAACACTGCAGAAAAATGTAACAGCTCTAAGAGCACTTTTAAGGAAAATAAAGCTCTCTAGCAGGTGTCCATAGCAGTGCTTTATGCCCACAAGCTCTATTAAATGTTAGTGCCAGTGTCCTGTGAATGCCACGGATGGGGTCTGGCTGAAAGGAAAGTGTGTCCCCGAGACTGTGTTGCTTCTCTAGGAAAGGAGGTTGGAAGGGCAGTGCCTTGCTCTCCTTCAGGCTGGAATATGATCAGGGCTCTACTCAGGGCACATCTTGTGAAGGACTAGTTTCAGGGAAGGCATGCACTTCTAAAGTCATACATGGGCAAGGGTGGAAATACCAAGGGCGTGACTTTCAAAAGACTGTCCCCAAACTCTTCCAAGTTTCCAGGCCGCCCACCCCCCACCCCGCCCCAGGATGGTCTCTAACGATGACATCACAGCAACACAGTGAGGGTAGACGTGGGCTTGGGTTTCCTGGTTTAGTGCTGCTTCCTCGCGTTTCATGATGAATTGCATTCCGACTCTCAGTCGATTGTGCTTTCATTTTTATTTCTATATTTCTTTATGAAGCCCCCTTGTGAAGTTACTCAAGTAGATGGTTATATACCATTGAGCAGGGTCTAGCATTGACTTTGACCTCAGTGACAGGCTAAGTCCTTGTGGGAACCTCATTTTGAAGAGTAGATGAGGTCCAAACAATCACTGCAAAAATACTCAGAAATGGAAGCTACTATTCATGAGAAAGCAAATATTACAAGCTAAATACAAGACGTTAAGTGACTGTCAATGGGAAACAACACATTTACAGAGTACAGGGAACTTGGGATCTGTCCTCTTTTCCCCAAACCTACAAAGAGGCCAACTGCTGTGGGAAGAGAAAAACAGGAAGATTACAGCCCTTGTTACATCAGGTGTATCACTGAAGGATCGGGAAAAGTTTAGCTGGGAGGAAAGAAGACTTAGACTCCAGTTGTCTACCAGGTCAAGATCTTTTATATTAGGATGGCCATATAGTTTATTTTCCAGGGGGGGCACCTTTGAGAATAAAAGGGAGGGAGTCATAATGATTGGGCTTTCCTGGTGGCTCAGCAGTAAAGAATCTGCCTGCCAATGCAGGAAATGTTGGTTCAATCCCAGGGTTGAGAAGATCCCCTGGAGAAGGAAATGGCAGTCCACTCCAGTATTCTTGCCTGGGGAATCCCATTAACAGAGGAGCCTGTGGGCTACAGCCCATGGGGTCACAAAAGAGTCAGACTCGGCTTAGGGACTAAACAACAACACAGAAGTAATAAAGATTAAGTGGGGACACTCATCACATACAAGGACTGTACTAAGTGAAGCAGGCTGTGTGGACATCCTAATTTTAAAAAAGAAGACTTTGAATGCTGGCCTGAAAGAATTAAAGCAGGATCCACGAGAGAGGGACAAACAGATGTTGGATTGCTTGATGAGGAAGAAATATAAGGAACTTGGTATGGATCAAATGAGATGCCTGCCTTTGAGAATGGAGTTGCCCAAATAAGACTGGGAGGGATTTGATCAAGGTCATCCTAGTGGGTTTTGAGGATCAGAATTGTGGTTGGACCATAGGAATTTAATGTTGTTTTTACCTGAGCATGTGTGGTTCTGAATTTTAAATGAAGATATTCCATGGAGAGTTGTGCATTCCAATGCAAGTTGTTTTAAAGATCTGATCCTAGAATTGGTTCTGGAATGCATGCAGTCTTGCAAGGCTTAACGTAGGTCTAAATCACTGACATCAGAATGAATCCCAGTTTTGGTCAAGAATGAGCTGAGAAAAAACCTGAGGATCCTAATTTTGGGTGGTAGGACCTAGTGTTAGGACCACTAAACTAGAATTGGGTAAGACACAAAATTAAGGTATAGATAGATAGCAGACCTTGGGACATAAAGAAAAAAATCTCTTTGAAGAAAGTCTGCAGTCCCTTGAATGATCTTCTGCTTGGACTTTAGAGAAGTCAGAATAATGTTGCAAACAACCCATCTTAAATTCTTTACAGTGAAGTTGCATCATACATGCCTGTAATCTAAGCAATTTGAGCTATATAGATAGATATTAAGCAGTGCTATAAAACTGTCCTCTGTATTTGTATTTTCTATATTAAAATGTACTTTATAGAGTGATTTAGGGGATCTTAACTTTGTAATTTTATTCTCCTTTGCTGACATAGATTCAAAACTCTATGGTTACTGCTGACTTTTATCAAGCCAAAAACTTATTTTCTTCATGGTCAAGTCCCATGTTCCCTGCGAAACCTTTCCTGTTAGCCATAGCTAAGATTGGGCAACCCTGTCTTAGCCTCTGGTGGGACTTCTTGTCTGCACGCCAAATTTGGGCACTGAAATATCCCTGTCTTTATTGTCCTCCATTTGTGGCGTGGGTACATCTGGCTTCTCTAATTACACTGCTCATCCCTTGCCTGAGGGACCAAGTTACTCATCTCCTTGGAGTGCTCCTAGCATGGTGCACCCCATGGATGGTTATTTAGTTGAGCTGGGCTCACCTGATCCTTAATTGAGAAGAGGGACTCGTGGGAGCCTCCTGTGACCTCCCAGATGAAAGGATCTTTACATGAAACTTGCTTCCCTTAGGGCAGCCTCATCCATATATAAAGGCTAAAGATATCTGCCTATAAAAGGCAATACAATAAAGGAGGCACCCTATTTGTTAAATTTATTAAATAGGCACCCTATTTGTTAAATAAATATATATTTTAAATATAAATTTTTTTTCTTTATGTCCTATGTATATGGATATGTCCATGTTGTTGTAGGTTTCTTTCTTCCATATATGTCCAAGTTCTCACAAGAGGTTTCTAATTACTTCTGAAGTATTCTGTCTCCATTTGGGAGTTTTTCTTATAAACTGGTTAATTTCATAGCTACAAATACTTATTTGAGATTCACATTTTACACAAAATATAGTATTTATGGCTTGAAAAGTGTTCCTCACATAAGAACCATAGGCTCCTTCCTGCTTCTTCAAATTAATGCTATGAAGGCATGAAAATTGGTGTACTCCAAATACCTGCAGATCCAGGTTTCCTATGGAAGGACTGTCAGTTACAAATCCCAGCAGATGGTGAAGGACAGGCATGCTGCAGTTCACGGGGCCACCAAGAGTCAGACACAACTTAGTTACTGAACAGCAACAGTAAGGGGAACGGTAATAGCAAACACCGGGTAGTTTTCGGCACTTGCTAAGCAAATATTTCACATATATTAATTTGATAAACACTCACCAGAACCCGATGAGAAACAAGGACAGAAAAGGAAAGTAACTCACAAAGGTACTAGTGGTACAGCTGGAATTTGAACCCAGCAGTCCCAAGCTTACTTTTTTCCCACCAAACATCATGCATGGTGGCTACAAGCCAAGGCCCTGTGAGCAGCCAAAGCTGGATTTAAGTGCTGGCAATCTAGTATAGTAAATAGTAGGATCTAACCCAGGAAGCTGGACATGGATCCAGGAAGCTGGATCTAACCCCTTAGAACTGGACATGGAACAACAGACTGGTTCCAAATAGGAAAAAGAGTACGTCAAGGCTGTGTATTGTCACCCTGCTCATTTAACTTAAATGCAGAGTACATTATGAGAAATGCTGGATGGGAAGAAGCACAAGCTGAAATCAAGATTGCTGGGAGAAATATCAATAACCTCAGATATGCAGAAGACACCACCCTTATGGCAGAAAGTGAAGAGGAACTAAAAAGCCTCTTGATGAAGGTGAAGGAGGAGAGTGAAAAAGTTGGCTTAAAGCTCAACATTCAGAAAACGAAGATCATGGCATCTGGTCCCATCACTTTATGGGAAATAGATGGGGAAACAGTGGAAACAGTGTCACACTTTATTTTTGGGCTCCAAAATCACTGCAGATGGTGACTGCAGCCATGAAATTAAAAGATGCTTACTCCTTGGAAGGAAAGTTATAACCAACCTAGATAGCATATTAGAAAGCAGAAACATTACTTTGCCAACAAAGGTCCATCTAGTCAAGGCTATGGTTTTTCCAGTGGTCATGTATGGATGTGAGAGTTGGACTGTGAAGAAAGCTGAGTGCTGAAGAATTGATGCTTTTGAACTGTGGTATTGGAGAAGACTCTTGAGAGTCCCTTGGACTTCAAGGAGATCCAACCAGTCCATCCTAAAGGAGATCAGTCCTGGGTGTTCATTGGAAAGACTGATGCTAAAGCTGAAACTCCAATACCTTGGCCACCTCATGCAAGGAGTTGACTCACTGGAAAAGACTCTGATGCTGGGAGGGATTGGGGTCAGGAGGAGAAGGGGACGACAGAGGATGAGATAGCTGGATGGCATCACCGACTAGATGGACATGAGTTTGGGTGAACTCTGGGTGTTGGTGATGGATAGGGAGGCCTGGCGTGCTGCGATTCATGGGGTCGCAAAGAGTCGGACACAACTGAGCGACTGAGCTGAACTGAATCCAAACATAGTTGGGGAACTGTGATGTCTCTGGTGGTATCTCTGGCATGTAGAATGTGCTCAGTAGATGTTAGTAGTATTTATAAAATGAAAAGTGAAAGCCTCTCTGTCGTATCTGACTAATTGCAACCCTGTGGACTATACAGTCCATGGGATTCTCCAGGCCAGAATGCTGGACCGGGTACCTGTTGCCTTCTCCTGGGGATCTTCCCAACCTAGGGATCAACTCCAGGTCTCCTACATTGCAGGCAGATTCTTTACCAGCTGAGCCAGCAGGGAAGCCCAAGAATACTGGAGTGGGTAGCCTGTCCCTTCTCCAGAGGATCTTCCTGACCCAGGAATAGAATCCGAGTCTCCTGCATTGAAGGTGGATTCTTTACCAGTTGAACTACCAGGGATTTATAAAGATGGACATAGAAGGGCTTTTGGTTGATGGGTATAAAGCAGTCTGGTGTTTACACAGAGGAGAGAAGAATTGTAGAATAAGAGAGGTAGAAGGTGCACATATTCTTGTTTCAGCTTTTGTAGTTTAACCTGCTTTGTAGGGTGTGTACAGAAACCTTGCTTCAGGCCTGTGGTTCAACTCCTTCCCTTTGTAGTAATTTCACCTCACTTTACAGCTGACAGTCCTGGATCTTATTGAGCTGGAAAACAGGAAATGTCTGACTAATTTCCTCTGGACGATACTGTTTATTTCCTTCTCTAATTGGATAATGGAATTATTGAGAATTTTGCAAATAGACAAGGGGATGATCTGCTGAGGACAAGATGTGACAACCGTGGGCAGCGTTCCGTGACAGCTCACTGTACAGAGTCCACCCACAGAGTGTGGGTGCTCGGGACCCTCGGGCTGCTGGCTTTTCCCTTGTTTTTCCTTTTTCCCTTCACTGCTGATGTACATGCTCTTGCCACGAACCATTGTCACCTCTTTTAGTAGTTTTGCTTCCTTTGAGTCCTTCTTCCTGGACGGTTGAAATTCACTGATAAGAGAGCCAGCCTCATGCATTCACATATAGGGTTTACTTTGATGAACCAAAGCAGGAGAGACAGTCAAGTTTTTTTGTAAAAATCATGTTTTGAAAAACTCATGCTTTTCAACCTCCAATTACTACAGTGTTTACATTTTTTTTATTACTTTGTTAAAGTGGTGAAAATCAGCTCAAGAAATAACAGGTGTAAATCATAATTTTATTATTTCCAAGTAAATTTTTATATTGATGAAATTATGGGTACAAGTTTCTGCATCTGCACATACACATTTTAAAGGTATATGCAATAAAGATACAAATTCTAATTTTTGCAGTTTTTTAAAACATGTGGTCCAAGATAGAAGTGGATTCTGGAAATAAGAAAAGTTTCATATTATTAATAGGATTGTTGAGAATCTGGGGAGATTATTCAAAGCAGTTAGCTTCAGACTAAATAAGAACATAAGAAAAGAAGAATCTGAACTCAACATTTCTTGGATTGTCATGAAAAAATCTTTAATAGTAAGTGTTTGTGTAGCCCATTCAAAGTTATTGTGTGAACAGTAGAACATACTGTGACTCTGTTCGCAACAACTCTGCATGACCACATGAAAATGGTGTACAGTTCAGGCAACCCACGTGTGACTACGCTTGCTTCACCTCTCCTTGTCTTGACCTGGATGCACTCTTTTCATTCCTGAGAGGTCATCACTCTTTTTTTTTTTGATGTGTTGCACTTAGTATCTTTAAAAAATTTTTATTGAAATATAGTTAATTTACAATGTCATGTTAAGTTTAAGGTATATAGCAAAGTGATTCAGTTATACATCAACACACACACATATGTGCATATATATATATTCTTTTTCAGATTATTTTCCCCATAGGTTATTACAGAATTTTGAGTAGAGTTCCCTGTGCTTATAGTAGGTCCTTGTTGATTATCTATCTTATACATAGTAGTATGTATATAGTAATCCCAAGCTCCTAATTTATCCCTCCCTGCCCCATCCCCCGCTTCCTCCCTTGGTAGCCATGAGTTTGTTTTCTAAGTCTGTGAGTCTGTTTCTGTTGCGTAAATAAGTTCATTTGTATCGTGGTTTTTTTTTTTTTTTTAGTTTCCACATATAAATGATATCATGTGATATTTGTATTTCTCTTTCTGACTTCCTTCACTTAATATAATAATCTCTAGGTCCATCCACGTTGCTGCAAATGGCATTATCTCATTCTTTTTACGGCTGAGTAGTATTGCATTGTATGTGTATGCACACACACACACACACACACACAATGGCATAGGAAATGGCAACCCACTCCAGTATTCTTCCCTGGAAAATTCCTTGGACAGAGGAGCCTGGCTGGCTGCAGTTCATGGGGTTGCAAAGGGTCAGACACAAGTCAATGACTGAACACACACACACACAATATATATATATACACACACCACACCTTTATCCATTCCTCTCTTGGCAGACATTTAGATCGTCATCGCTCTCCCTAGGTGTAATAGCGCCGGGGTAACAGCACTTGCCTCCCGGGCGCTGGCCACAGCGGTTGCAGGAGAGGGCTGGTGACTTTTCCCTCTTCCTGTTTGGTGCTGAGCCTGAGCCTGCAGGCGTTTCTCACTTGTCAGTCCCTGACCATGGCTGACGGTGAAGTTCCTTAGTTTCGTCTCTCACAGTTAAAGGGAGAAGGGAGAATTCCAGGAAACTCAAGACCCACTTTCTCTTTACCAGAAGCAAAGGGGAAGCTGTGCTCTTCTCTCTGGGCCTGCAGAGGCGGCAGTCTTGCTCTCGAGCACAGCGTCTCCCAAGCAGGCCACAGGTGGGGCTACCTTACAGGACCCGTCAGCTGGGCCGCGGCCGGAGTTCTCGCGAGGCCTTGCGGGGTCTGTATACTTGGCCCCGCTGCCGTCATCTTGCATTGAGTGTCCGGAGCTGCGGTGTCCGCGCGGCTATTTCACACCCAGGACTCTGCTCAGAAGGGCCCTGGGCAAGGCCTCTGCCCTCAGCCTCCTGTCAACAACTGCAAGTAGGCTCCGCACCAAGGAGGAGAAAGATTAGACTTTACTGTATTACCCGCGTCTCTCTGAACTGTGAATGGGCTTTGCCATTGAAAAAAAACTCCTGTGTTTTTCATCCAACTCCTCATTCTTGAGGGTCGAAGGTCCGTCTTCCAAACAGTGTCCCGTGGTTTTAGGGAGCTGGGAGTTGGCATCCTAACCACCTGGAGACCAGCGGAGCTCCCCCTGTCTGCCATCAGACGTGTGTGTTTGTTACCAGGCCTCAGCACTGGGGCCCTGAGTGCCCACCCGTTGAAGTTTTAGAGAGGAAGGTCTCCAGATGACTTAGGATGTGTGGACCCAGTGTTAGCAAGAGACAGCCATGTGTTAGATTTTTTCCTAAAAGTGAAGGCTTCTCGGTCTTTTTCCTGCAGGTAGGGGTGCCCTGCTGCCCAGGGTCACCAGCATGGCCTGCATGTCCCCCGTCATGTGGTGGTGGTTTTTTGGAAGAGGAGTTTCAGGTCAGAGAGGGGTTTTGCACAGGTAGTCCAGGGGTCGTTGCCCCAGGTGGCGTCTGGCAGCTGGGGCTCGGGGCCTCTGCCCTCGAATGTGATGTCCCCATGGAGTGGCGCTTGAAGCTTCGGGCAGACGGGTGGTCAGTCACCAGGTGTGCTCTGTCCCGCTCAGGAGTGAGCTGAGCTTGCGGCTGCCAGTTTTCAGAGTTTTAGGATCAGCTGGCCTCCTGTTCCAAGTGGAGACAGGGCCAACCAGGAGTGTGGGTGGGCAGCACCTGTTCCCATTTTCTGTGAGGCTTTTAAGGTTTCTTCCCACCTGGGGGCGGGGGTGCTTGCTTGAGTTTTTCCATTTCAAGGGGGCTCAGATGTTCCTTCTTTTGTGCCTGGGGGGTAGGTCTACCAGGCAGGAGTCTAAACGCACTTGACTTTAACTTATCACTTGGGGTTACTGCATGCAGAGCAAGGCAATCAGAAGCAACAAAACTTAGAGACCAATTGATGGGCCAACTCTCTCATCTCTCAGGGCTGGTCTGTGTTACAAAGGAAGGTTACATGTTTTGGGGTCAGGGAGTGATACCCCCCAAACTGCCAGTTCTGCCGGGATGCATGCTAACAGGCTGTCCTTCTGTATGGAGGACATTTGGTTCCCTTATCTTAGATGCTCTGCTTTCAAGGTGTAGGGATTTGTTTCCAACTAGCAGTGAGGTGGTTGGAGTGATCTGTAGGCATCCAGAGGCCACAAGATTTGAGCCTGGTAAGAGTTCTGGTTCAGGAAATTTGGAACCAGCACCAAACGGTTAATGGATTCCTCAAAAGACTCAAACAGGAGGCATCCAAAGGGCATGGGCTCTGATATAACTGGGGGTTCCCCTTGAATTTGTCACGGCCTGCGTTTGAAATAGCCCCTCCACAGTTGGAATATCCCACACGAGGTTAGAGGGGAGACCTCTGGGTGGGAGCAGCTTAGCTCTGTTTGTTCCCGACTTCTTGGGCACTTTAGTGGGTGGCAGGGTCTTCTCTTTTCTCCTCTCATCCCCAAAGGAGGAGTTTTCAGACTTCCTGCTGGGCGAGGGCTAAAGGCATGAGGCATCCCTGGGGAGCTCTCCAAATCACCAGGAAACTGCTGTTCTGGGCTGATGCCAGGATATGCCCTTGGTGGGGGTTCATGAAGCCTCACCCAAGGCCCCCCACCCAAGCAGAGAGAGACAGAATGGTGACGGGATTCTTGGACTTGTGAGCAGCCCACAGGAGCCCTCCAGTCCGCTTCAGAGAAACCAGCGCTGGCTGGGACAGGTCGAGTCACCAGTTACCCACCTTGGGACCCTTCTGCACATGGGCATCCCTGGTGCCTGTTCCTGAACTCAGATCAAGTGCACTCGTTCCGTTTTGTCAGGCGGTCCTCATTACCTGGGGCTTTTCCAGTCTTTCTTAACTCACGGGGCTGGCCACCTTCCTTGTCCAAACCGAAAGTGATGCTGGAGAGCGCTAGCATCGACCCCTGGAGGTTGGTGAGCGGAAGAAGCCCCAGCGTGGCTGCTCTTGCTTTGTACCAGGAGGTGCGGTCAGCACTTCTGGTGAGAGTGGGCCAGTCTACATGGCTTCCTCTCCTCCCAGTGACCCACGTGTCCCGTCCTGCAAGAAGGGTGGCCAGAGTCATATACACCTGTGAGTTTCGGTCTCTGTGATCCCCGCAGTGGGGTGGGGTGTGGTCCAGATGACTCTGGAGGCGATGCTGTGTACTCACTGCACCTGCGTACGGGTTGCTGGGCAGAGTTGCTCGTTATTGAAAAGTCCGGTTGTTTGCGTTGGTGCTTCTACACAGCTCATCACTATTGTCCGACGGGTGCTGGGGGCTCTGGAGTCTGATAGATGTAGCTTGGGTTTGGGTTCACTTACCTACTCTGTGACCTTAGACACATTACTGGGCCCTGTGGAGCCTCCATCTCTTCACCTGTAAAATGGGGATAACAAGGGGTGTTTTGAGATGGATATCCATCAGCAGCCTCAGTAAACTATGGCTTAACCCTTGTAAGTAAAGTAGCACTAAGGTTAAAATGTATGTGGAAAAGCTAAGTGTATTTAAATCTGTCTGCAACATTGTGACCAATATAACCCATAAATTTTTATTTTAAGCAAATGAAGTACTAGAGGAAAAAAAGTAATCCTACCAAGGACTGTATGTTTTAATTTTCAGTGATGTTGCATGGCATTTTACCTGGTTATCCTCAAAGCAAGGCTGCATTTCAGTCAGGCTAGAGGTGATCCCTGGTGTGTATTCATTCACAGCGTGGGTTCCGGGGTTCAGACAGCCTGCACTTGAATCTCATCTGTCTGCTTTCTGGCTGAGTGGCCTTTGTGCGGTGCTTAGCCTGGTTGTGCTTCGGTTTTCCCATCTCCTGAGTGAGAAGAGTAACATCACCTCCCTTATAGATTATGTGTCTGTGCTGAGTGGCTCAGTCCTATCTGATTCTTTGCAACCCCATGGACTGTATCCCGCCAGGTTTCTCTGTTCATGGTATTTCTTTAGTACGAATACTGGAGTGGGTTACCATTTCCTTCTCCAAGGGATTTTGCTGACCCAGGGATCGAACCTATGTCTCTTGCATCTCCTGCACTGGCAGGTGGATTCTTTACCAGTAGCACCACTGGGAAGCCACCCCCCACCACACTTACTTAGAGGCTAGTTGTGGGTATTATGAGATACTATTGAGAGGGTAACAGGCAGGAAGGCCAGGGGTCTCCAGTCGGAGGAAATAGGCTGCAAGTGTCAGACGTTTTTTGTCTCTCCCTTAAGCGGTAGGAGGAAGCAAGCTACAAGTGTCAGGTTTTTTTCCTTCTCTATACAAAATTAAAAGGTTTCTCTTAAAATTCTGTGTTGCCATGACGACACCTGGTTTCTGCTGAACTTAACTTTTGTCAAACCTTGAGCTAACCAATGTGTTTTTCTTATGGAAATATTTTTCTTAAGCTATGTGAATGAAACTATGTATTTGGTTTGGAATTTGCCTTTTTTTCCAAAATGATTCCACCTAAGACTAACTTTTTCTTCTTTTCTGAGACCTTGGGCTGATAATAGCCCAGCAAACCAGCACTGATACCAATTGTTTCATGGCTGGGGGATGACATACCTCTTGCCATCCTATCTCAAAGATGCGCATCGTGGGAGAGGGGCCTGGTGAAACTCACCTCAGTCTTGCGGAGTCTCTCTTATCTGATTAATAGCTTTCTACCAGACATGAAACAGCTTGCTAAAAACTGCAGGGTGGCACTCTTTCTGCCCCCTTCTGATGTCTATGTCAGAAGCTTTCTCTATCTCTTTTGTACTTCAATAAAACTTTGTCACACAAAAGTTCTGAGTGATTAAGCCTCCTCACTGGTCCTGGCTTGGATTCCTCTCCTCCAGAGGCCAGGAATCCCAGCATCTTTCACGGCTCTGCAGCAACCTATCACTATCATAAGTGCTTTATATGCATTTCTCAGTGGATCATAAACATCTAGCAAATGCTACCCACTCCTTACCCATCCCTATTCCTGTAAGCAGGTAGTTAATGCTAACCATCGTTGACTTTATCAGAATTTCTCTTTATGGATAGTTAAATATTGGCATTAATAGTGAAAAAAAGCAACACGAACAGACACAGTGGTACTAAAGAAAAATCTAACCGTTTTCTGGCCTATGAGAAGTGGGGAAAAAGAGTCAAACGTTTTAGAGAAGGTGAAGGGAGGAGTAAAGACAGAGCCAGAGCTTTCACCTGTTGGCCTACAGAGGATGGTGGGGAGCACCACCGTCCAGGCTGCTCACAGCTGGGTGCACGCCTCCGGGGCTGAGACTCCCGAGTCACGCTTGACTCTGGACATGCATCTGTAGAAGGAGGTGAGAGGGTGGCTGAGAGCCTGCCAGCAGGGATCACGGGCATGAAGAGGCGGAGAGCTGCCCAGAAGGCTGGTCCAAGCCCAGTGGCAGCACAGCTGAGACTCTGAGGGAGTAAGAGCTTGTGTGCACACAGACGGTGGGTTCAGCCATCAGCACACAGCAACGGGAAAAAAGAAAAGGTTAGGCTTAGGAAAAAAGAGGGCTGTGGGTAGCTTTCCCTAATCCTGCATCTGTTGCTGTCCCAGGGAGAAAACAGGCTGGAGGTGGAAGGCTGAGGATGCTCTGAGAGGTGGTACCTCGTTATAAAGCGGAGCTGAATACACTCCATCGGGGTTTATGCAAATGATACTATAAACTGCTCAATGGTTTCCCTTCACCAGCCAAATAGAGGGGACTGATGGAGGAGGCTAGATTGACTGAGACTTAAGATACTTTTCAGCATATACTGTGGTTTAAATTTTGTGACATAAACCAATAGGTAAAATGTGTGCTTTTTGTGAACTTTTTAGTAAACATTTTCCAGAGAAAATAACCAGGACACTTTCATTTCCTTCTCAAATGAATCGGTGACCTCCCTCACCCCTGGTCAAGTCAAGGGATTATGACTTCTCCAAAGATTTACCAAGAAAATTCCTGAAAGTGCTTTCTTATCTATAAAAGGAAAGGAGCGTTAGTTACCTTTGTATTTTTTTTCTCCTTTGTATTTTTTTTCTCCAGCATATATTCATGTGTAATATGTGCCATTAAAGAAATATAAACAATGCACACATAAAGCATGATGTTAAATTCAGTTGATAATGTAATGTTAGGTGGAGTTAGATGTTAGAGATCAGAAGCCTTCTCCAGGATACAACGCTGAAAGTGATCTTGGGACGATTGCCTGGAGGATGCTGTCCTCCAAGTCTGCAGAGTGTCCACGTGCAGAGTAGCTGATTCCAGAGAGTTCTGTGTTTCCTGTACCACACAAATGTGTAGCGCCAGGGTGGTGTTTAGCTATCAAGCCAGAGTCCCTTCCGTATCTGCCTAAAGGGGGACCTTTGAGCTCCAATAGTGAGATGCTTCTTAAAGACAACTTTACAAATGTTTTTCATCAACCACATGGAATTAATTTGCACCTGAATGATGTGAATTCATTTGCTGTCTTGACCTTGACAAACATCAGAGTGGTCCCTGGGAGAGATTTTGTCTCAATAGGACAATATTTATGTATGGTTGCCCAGATTTGTCAAGTAAACCCAATCTGAAAACAGAGAATAAAAGGAATATTTAGAATGGATTGCCTACTATTCATCTAAATGTTCAAGGTGTTATTCGTATCTTTACTCTTTTGACCACGCACTCTGTGCAAGGTATTATAAGATGTAGAGATGAATACAATAGGGCTTTTTACTGCAAGTATCTTCTCCTAATGAAATAAAAAATGCTTGCATACAAAAAATTGCTTTTTATGCACATAGTCCTGTGCATTTTCTAGGAAGAATGTTTATAACACTTCCATTTGTTTTTCAAATTAGCCAGTGACTTCAAAAGGACAAGCACAGTGGTAGCTTTAGTCTGCTTAATGTGAGCCTGTGCTTTTCAGTGATGATGACTCAGAAAGTTCTGTGACTTAGCTAGTCAGCCTGCTTTTGACTAGCAATGATAAATTATATCAGTAAGAAGGTGAGTCAGTTATCCAGCACATTTCTAGAGTAACCACAATATATTAAGTATGTGTTAAATGCCCGAGAAATGAAGGTAAGAAAGATGCAACACTTGCCATTATGGAGACCAGTGGCCAGTGAGAACAAACCAAAATGGTACAAAGTATAGCCAAGATTCGGAGAAGGCAATGGCACCCCACTCCGGTACTCTTGCCTGGAAAATCCCATGGGTGGAGGAGCATGGTGGGCTCCAGTCCATGGGGTCGCTAAGAGTCAGGCACGAGTGAGCAACGTCACTTTCACCTTTCACTTTCATGCGTTGGAGAAGGAAATGGCAACCCACTCCAGTGTTCTTGCCTGGGGAATCCCAGGGATGGGGGAGCCTGGTGGGCTGCACAGAGTCGGACACGACTGAAGCGACTTAGCAGCAGCAGCATAGCCAAGATTTGAGCTAAGAGTATGGGGTGAGGCTTCTCAAAGGACTGTCATTTAAACTGAGCTGAAGAACACGTGGAGACAGGCTTGTCTTCCTTTCTGCTCCCACCAGGGAGATGCGCAGACATAGACTTCTTTATTGTGCTTTGCAGGTATTGTATCTTTCACAAATTGAAGGCTTGTCTGTATCAGCACCATTTTTCTAACAGTATTTACTCATTTCATGTCTCTCTGCCATATTTTGGTTATTCTTGTGATATTTTCAAATTTTTTCGTTATTATTGTAGTTGTTATAGTGATCTGTGATCAGTGATCTTTGAAGCTTCCATCGTAACTGTTTGGGGTATCACAAGCCACACTCTACAAGACGGTGAACTTAATGGACAAATGGTGTATGTGTTCGGATTCTTCCGTGGACCAGCTGTTCCCACATCTCTCTCTCCCTTCGGCCTCCCTATTCCCTGAGACACAGCAGTATTGAAATCAGGCCAGTTAATAACCTGACAATGGCCTCTAAGTGTTCAAGTGTAAGGATGACTTACATGCCTCTACCTGTAATCTGAATTGTATCGGTAAGCTAGAGATGATTAAGCTCAGTGAGGAAGGCATGCTGAAAGCCGAGACAGGCTGAAAGCTAGGCCTCCTGCACCACAGAGTTAGCCGTGTTGTGAATGCAAAGAATTATTTGATTTACTCAACCATTTTTTTTTCAATTAAAAAAATATTGAAGTATAACTGATTTACAATGTTGTGTTAATTTCTGCTGTGTAGCAGTGACTCGGTTATACACATACGTGCTATCTTTCATGTTCTTTTCCATTACGGTTTATCACAAGATTGGATATAGATCCCTGACTCTACAGTAGGACCTTGCTGTTTATCCACTCTGTAAATGCTGGTTGGTACCTGTGAACCCTAAGCTCCCAGCCCATCCCTCTCCCTCCCCCTCGGCCACCACAAGTCTGTCCTGTATGTCTGTGAGTCTCTCTCTTGTGGTTATGTTCATTTGTGTTGTGTTTTAGATTCCACACGTAAGTAATATCATATATTTGTCCTTCTTTGTCTGACCTACTTCACTTTATATGGTAATCTTCAGATCCATCCATGTTACTACAAGTGATATTATTTCATTCTTTTTTGTGACTGAATAATATTCCTCTGTGTGTGTGTGTGTGTATTAGATTGGTGCGAAAGTAATTGAGGTTTTGCATTGTTGAACTTTGCCATTTGATATTAGAATACATTCTTAAATAAATGTGGTTATGTTGTATATACATTATTTTCATGCACATTTCTCACATTATGTTTTTTTGCTAATGACATGGCTTGCTATTTATTTTATATGTATTTTGGACTATGGAAATAATGTTAGATAAAAAGCAAATTCAAGCAATTTTCTTATTTGATTTCAAAATGGGTCATAAAGTAGTGGAGACAACTCACAACAACAATGTATTTGGCCCAGGAATTGCTGATGTGCTTCAAGAAGTTTTGCAAAGCAGACGGGAGCCTTGAAGATGAGGAGTGTAGTGGCCACCCATCGGAAGGTGACCATGGCCAACTGAGAGCAATCATCAAAGCTGATCCTCTTACAACTACATGAGAAGTTGCTGAAGAATTCAGTGTCAGCCATTCTACGGCCATTCCGCACTTGAAGCAAATTTGAGAGGTGAAAAAGCTTGATAAGTGGGTGCCTCGTGAGCTGGCCAAAAATCAAAATATTGTTGTTTTGAAGTGTCATCTTCTCTTATTCTATGCAACAACAATGAACCATTTCTTGATCAGATTGTGACATACGGTAAAAAGTGGATTTTATACAACAACTGGCGATGACCGAGAAGAAGCTTGAAAGCACTTCCCAAAGCCAAACTTGCACCCGGAAAAGGTCAAGGTCACTTGTGGTCTGCTGCCCGTCTGGCCCACTACAGCTTTCCGAATCCCAGCAGAACCGCTCCATCTAAGAGGTGTGCTCAGGAAATCGATGAGACGCACCGAAACTGCCAACACCTGCAGCCAGCACTGGCCAACAGAGAGGGCCCGATTCTTCTCCAAGACGACACCGACCGTACATCACACAGCCATTGCTTCAAAAGTTGAACGAATTGGGCTACAAAGTTTTGCCTCATCTGCCGTATTCACCTGACCTCTCACAACCAACAACCACTTCTTCAAGTATCTGGACAATTTTTTGCAGGGAAAACGCTTCCACAACCAGCAGAAGGCAGAAAATGCTTTCCAAGAGTCGTTCGAATCTTGAAGCGTGGATTTTTATGCTTTAGGAATACACCAACTTATTTCTCATTGGCAAAATGTGTTGATGGTTATGGTTCCTGTTTGATTAATAATGATGTGTTTGAGCCTACTTATAAAGATTTAAAATTCATGATCTGAAACTGTGATTACATTTGCACCAACCTAATAGCATATCTTCTCTATCCATTTATCTGTTGACTGACATTTGAGTTGTTTCCATGTCTTGGCTATTGTAAATAGTGCTGCAGTGAATATAGGGGTGCATGTATCTTTTTTTTTAATTAAATTTATTTATTTTAATTAAAGGCTAATTACTTTACAATATGGTATTGGTTTTGCCATACATCAACATGAATCTGCCATGGGTGTACACATGTTCCCAATCCTAAACCCCCCTCCTACCTCCCTCCCCGTACCATCCCTCTGGGTCATCCCAGTGCACCAGCCCCAAGCTTCCTGTATCTTGCTTCAAACCTGGACTGGTGACTCGTTTCTTATATGATATTATACATGTTTCAATGCCATTCTCCCAAATCATCCCACCCCCACTCTCCCACAGAGTCAAAAAGACTGTTCTATACATCTGTGTCTCTTTTGCTGTCTTGCATACAGGGTTATCATTACCGTCTTTTTAAATTCCATATATGTGCCTTAGTATACTGTATTGGTGTTTTTCTTTCTGGCTTACTTCACTCTATATAATCGGCTCCAATTTCATCCACCTCATTAGAACTGATTCAAATGTATTCTTTTTAATGGCTGAGTAATACTCCATTGTGTATATGTACCACAGCTTTCTTATCAATTCATCTGCTGAGGGACATCTAGGTTGCTTCCATGTCCTGGCTATTATAAACAGTGCTGCGATGAACATTGGGGTACATGTGTCTCTTTCAATTCTGGTTTCCTCAGTGTGTATGCCCAGCAGTGGGATTGCTGGGTCATATGGCAGTTGTATTTCCAGTTTTTTAAGGAATCTCCACACTGTTCTCTATAGTGGCTGTACTAGTTTGCATTCCCACCAACAGTGTAAGAGGGTTCCCTTTGAATTATGGTTTTGACCATTAGTGAAATTACTGGATCGTATACTCAACCATTTATGATAAAGGAACTGCAGCTTGGAATCTTGTGGACTCATACTACACAGCTAATTCATGGAATAGGTGGCATAAAATTGATTTCATCAGTCTGTTTAGATTGTAGGCTGCTCCCAATTAGATGTGGGATTGCGTCTTTCACAGGCTGTTTCTCAACAGTCTTGATCTCTGGATTAGTGGTTTTCAAACTTCTCTGCACATCAGAATCACCTGGATGGCCCATGCAGCCTGCTGGGTTCCACCCCCAGAGATGCGGATTCAGTAGGTCTGGGGTAGAGCCCTAGAACATGGATCCACAGACCACACTTTGAGAACCAGTACTCTAGATTATAAAAGGCTTATTTATCTAAGTGTTAATGTTTAAAATTCTCTCATAGACTGACACACATTTCTGTCTTTTCCATATACCAAGGATCTCTCTCCCACTTGCTCCCTACAGTTGATCTTTTAAAGAAAACAGTGAACCCTTTAGGATGGCAATTGTAAAATGGATAGAAAGTTACAAGTTTTGGTGAACTTGGTGAGAATGCAGAGAAATTGGAATCCTTGTGTGCCGTTGATGGAAACACAAAACTGCATCTGCAGAGAAGACAGTGTGGTAGTTCTGCAAAAAAAAAAAAATAAAGAGTAGAATTCACATGTGATCCTGCATTTCAGCTCCTTGTTATATGGCCTAAATAATTGAAGTCAAGGACTTGAACAGATGCTTGTTCATAACAGCAATATTCACGGTGGCCAAAAAGTGGAAACAATGAAAATATCCACGGATGGATGAATGGCTAAACAAATTGTAATATATATATATATACACACACACATACACACACACATACATACATACATATACACACACACTGGAATATCTTTCTGTTATGTGTAAGGGACATGAAATTCTGTAACATGCTACAACATGGATGCACCTTGAGGACATTATCCTAAGTGAAATAAGCCAGAATCGAGAGGACACATTTTGCATGATTCCACTTAAGTGAAGTTCCTAAGATAGTCAATTCAAGAAGACAAGAGAGTAGAATAGTGGTTACCAGAGCTGAGGGGGGGCAAATGGGGAGTAATACTTGAACGGGTAGTGTTTCAGTTTAGTGTGATGAGGTTCTGCAGATGGTAGTGATGATTGTCCAGCGTTGTGAATATACTTAACATCACTGGACTATATGCTCAAAAATCAGTAACATTATGAATTTGGTATGCATATTTCACTACAATAAGAAGGACTGTAAAGAGTATAGCCCATACTCTCCCCCACTGCTTGTCTCAGGATTTCTCCAAAGCTTGCTAGAATAATCTAGACTTGTTTGAATAATCTAGACTGATGAATTTAGAATGGGCTAGATTTACTCCTATAGTGAAAAAGTAAACCTCTGTTTCAGATATTTCTCATACCAAAATGTGAGCTCTTATGGAAACTGATCTAGAAAAATAATGTTCTCTTTGAACTTGCCCGGAAGTTAGCCCTTCACATCCAGCCACTGGCCAGACTTCCAGGAAAGGAGTACATCTCCGTTTGTCTGAATGGAAAGCCATTGTCTGTAAGTTGAGCTCGTAGGAAACGGCTGGGAGTTAGAGGCTGTCTGGTTTGGTCTCCCTGACGTCTGTCTCTGACACTTATGTCTAAATTAGACGGCTGATAATTAAATAAACGGGTAAAGCCAGCATCATGCCCTGTCTCTCCTCCTTCATAAAGCAGAGCATTTGCCATTTGGGGTAGTTGTTCATATCCATCATTTCATAATTTCTAACCTTAGGCATAGCTGTTTAACTCAATTAAATGTTCCCAAAGTGAACTTTGTTGAAAAACCTAATAGTAAAATAAATATATGGAGTAAAATGCTCAGGGTGATTTCTGCAACTCAAGTTAGGCTATTAATTTGGGGTAACATGTGTAGTTCTTGATACTGACATTTTTCAAAAGAAATTTCTTTTGTCTGAATTATGCTTTTGTAAATGGGAAGAGTGCTCCTGGTTTTAACACCCCATTTTTATTTTCATAAAAATTTCATGACACATGAATTTCATTTCATGAAGTGACCAGCTATCTTAATCCTTGCCAATGCCACAGCTATATAGTATAAAAGTATATTAAAAGTATAAAAACTATATTTAAAAACTATTCCTTATATTTATTTTGATCAAATGCCTTTGGGTACAAATCTGATACATGATAACTAGATGTGCTTGTCATTTCTTTTCTAGGTCTTCCATTTCTTTTACTCAATAAAATCTTAAAACCAGAAGGGACCCTAATCCAGAGAATATCACAGTGTGTTCTGTAGAACATGATGTTCTGAGAAATTCTGATGAAATTTTCCTTAAAGACAGTCTTCTATGGTCAAACAACTTTGACAAATTTTGGTTTAAACAAAACTTGAAAATAACTGCAGGGCTTTTAAGAAACTTTGCTTTATGAATTGACAAGAAGAAACTTGTAGAATTCAGGCTTCCAGAACATACCCCTTATGGAACTTCTTTTCCCAGAGGTATCTCTTAGAAGTAGGAGAAAATGGAAAGTTAGCATGACTTCCTTCACTGGATAAATTGAGGAAGTGAAGACTTTAGGCCTCGTGGTTTATTTGGCAATGTATGACCTTGAAAAAGGTGATTCTCCCCTTGGAGTGGACAGGCGTGGGGTTAGGAGTCAGGCCAAGAGTTTGGTCCCTGCTCTGTTAGCTGGGCACCCTCAGACGTGTCTGCAGCTCTGATTGCTCTTCATTGCTGCCCTGGGGTCTTGCTCCCTTTCATACCCAACTCATAGGATTGTTGCCAGCAAGGGAGAAAATGCTTGTGAAACAGCCTTGCAAACTGTGAAGCACAAACATTTCAGAGCATTTTTACCATGAGCATGATAAGTACAATTAGACAGCAGCCTTGGTAATTACTATTTCTGTGATTACACTGAGATACAAAATCTAATATACAGTATGATTACATAGTATTATCACAGCAATGTCCAAAAATAACTCTCTGTATAGAACAAACGTATCAGAAGCCACAGTGCATGAGTGCTAACAGTCTTTTGTCTGGTGAGGGTTTGGGCTGAGCTCTTTTTTAATACTTTCCAATTTTATATAATAATTGTAGTACACATGGTTCTTTCTCTGGTCAGCTCTGTTTCCTAGGAATTCCTCCTCCTCCTAGGGCAGAAATCTGCTGCAACATGTTCAGCCTTTAACTCTTGTTGCAAGATGGCTGCTGTGTTGCCAGGCTCTGCACTGCATTCCAGGCAAGAAGGGCAGGGGGAACAGTGGAGAATCGTTTTTTTTTTTTTTTTGGAGTGGGGAGGGGAGGAAGAGTTATGTGGGCTCAGGAAGGGAGGCTCTCCTTAGTAGAATTCTATTCAGAATTGGCCAAAATTATGTTTTGTGGCCACCTCTTTATTGAGGTGGCCTGGAAAATCAGATATTTAGCAGTCTGACTTAGCAGTGGTTCTCCAAGTGTAGTCTCTAGATGGGACTCGCCTGGGATCTTGGCCTGTTTGCAGGGCAGGGATAGAGAAGCAGATGCAGAGCACAGATACGTGGACACGGGATGAGGGGAAGCGTTGGGAGATCGGGGTCGATGCAAATACACCCCCAGTGTAAAACACGCAGCTAGTGCAAGCTGCTGTGCAGCACAGGGAGTTCAGCTTGGTGCTGAGGGGTGGGATGGGGGGTGGCGGGAGGAAGGTCCACGAGGGAGAGGAATATGTGTATACTTACTGCCGCTTCACTTCACTGCACTGAGAAACAAATACAATATTGTAAAGCAACTAAACTCCAAATTAAAAAAAAAAATGAAATATCAGTTCACCTGCTCTATCCCTGAGCTTCTGTCAGGACCAGTTACTGATTTGGTAATTTTGTAGGATTCATTGAAAAATGAAAATATAGAACCCCTAGTTCAAAAGCTGTTTAAAATTTCAAGACAAAAACAGCAGAGCCTTACACCAAACAAGAGCCCTGTGCCGAACCATAGCACCAAGGTCCGTGAAGTCGGCTTTACCTCTGGAGCAGAAAGAGTAGCACGCTCTCCAGGAGCTTAGAGTGGAGAACCACTGGAGGAGGAGATTCTGCAGTACAGAACAGGTACTTTATTTCCCAAATCTTCTAGCCTGTTGAGAAATCTGCTGGGCTGTTTGTAGAAGATCCAGTCCCTGGCAGTCATGTGAGAGGCAGAACGTTGAATGGTTTTCTTTGGCATTGGTGAGAAGCATCACTTGACATCTGCCTCTCCCCCCTCACTGGGACAGGAGCCTAGTAGGACCCAAGTAGGACCCAGAGGAGCTTCCCGCAGCCAACAGCTGTGGCCAAGGATAAATTCCAGGCTAATAGGCTGGATAGTGTTGCTCCCTGATAAATGGTCGTTTCAAGGGGTAAAAAAAAAAATTGCAGATGAGCCTTAAATGAAAGTGAAATTAAAGTCATTTATCGCAGATCATTTGGAAGTATCAACTCCCTTCTTAAAGAAGGAAAATATAATAAAGCTCCCTCATAAAGACATAAAATATTTAACATGTGACTTCTGCTTTGTACCAACATCACCTCTTAATGGTTCCATTATTTTGTTATGTTTAACTTCAATGAAAAATTTAGGAGGAAGGATGTGCAAATGTTTAACCCAAATCAGGATTTTCTTTTTTGGTCTGAAATCTGTGATTACATCATTAGCACATTTATATTGCAAGACATTTTTACGATATAAGCATTTTTTCATTTGGACAGCAACCATAATAAATTGAAATAAAATTCACTCTTGATTGATGTTGTAAGTGTCATGTACAGGGCAAGTACCATCTATTAAGTGTGGTTTGCCAGGGCAGCAATAATAGTAGCATTTGAATGTTTTTCTTATTAAGGAGAAAAATGGTCAGGCACATTGGTTTGGTGGACTCCAAAGACCACGGGAAATGGAAAATGCCTGCAGCATGAGTGACTCTTTCCCTGGCTTTAGGATGAAGGTGGTCCGAAGGCTGCAGGAATTGTTTTTCCTTTTTTAAAAATTAGGATAAACTATGGCAGTTTGTGGCATGAAAGAGAGGGGCTGATTACAACATAATGGAGTGTACCATATTCATCTCTTTGAAATATGACCTCACCCGGCCTTTTCCATTTTACAATCGATTCTCTCATTCCCTTAATGAACCTTTGCATTCATGAGTCTTCCTTGGAAGTATGCACATGAAGTATTGCTGGAGCAAAGAATAATTGTCTGCCAAGTAAGTAAGAACAAAGTGCCTCTCTTGTCGTTCCGTTCAATAACATTAGAAGCTGTTAATGCATCATGTTGAGCCCCGTATTGTTTTGCTTAATAATTATCTAATTTGCCAAAGCTTGCTTTAAAAAATGTTTTTTGAAAATTGGCACAATACAGTTGTTTGCCTGTTTCTCTAAAGACGGGATGAGAGGGCTGATGTAAATGCATTTCGGCACAATTTTAGTTCTTAAAATGTTGCTAAGTGGGTCTAATTTGAGTAAAGTAGCACATGCAGTTTGAACAGTCATACCGTGACAGTGCTGGTGCAATAAAATTATAGGGGAAATTGGATGCGTGTAACAGAAAGGCGTGCAAGGCAATAAATAATACAGCTTGAGTCTTTAAATAATAACCTATTTACGTAATTTGGAATACATATGTACAAGGTTCAATTATCCAATATTGGAAGACAACATGATAGATTTCAGATAATCCAAGACTTAAAATACTCATTTTATCTTTTGCTTTCTTCCCTCTACCAGCAGGAATTTATGTTCTGTTAAATATCTTAGTTGGGCTTCCCTGGTGGCTCAATGGTAAAGAATCTGCCTGCAAAGTAGGAGACGGGGGTTCGATCCCTGGGTGGGGAAGATTCCTCTGGAGAAAGAAATGGCAACCCACTCCAGTATTCTTGCCTGGAGAAACCCATGGACAGAGGAGCCTGGCGGGCTACAGTCCATGGAGTTGCAAAAGAGTCAGTCATGACTCAGTGAGCAAACAACAAATATCTTAGTTAGGGATAAGATTCAGTGTAAACTGATAAAAATCTTGGTGTGGATTGACGGCGGACAGCATGAAAAGGGGAAGAAGAGGATCTCCCTGTGGCTGCAGAGTCAGTGGCAGAGCAATCTCAAGGGCCGTGCCCTCTCCTGGGAAGCTGGAAGTGAGAGTTGCCTGTGTGTGATGGAACATTACATGAGCCCAGGAACACGATGGCTGGACACAAACCGATTAAACTGAGAATATCTTCAAAGGAAATAAAAAGAATAGGGAAATAGTACATTATCATGCAGCCTGTATCTGGCCTCCCAGATAGCACAGTTGGTAAAGAATCTACCTGCAGTGCAGGGGTTTTGATCCCTGGGTGGGGAAGATCCCCTGGAGAAGGGAAAGGCTCCCCACTCCAGGATTCTGGCCTGGAGAATCCATGGACTGTATAGCCCATGGGGTCTCAAAGAGTTGGACATGAGAGAGTGACTTTTGCTCACTCACTTGCCTATCTGAAAGAAAAATAACATAATGAGAACAAAATCCACAGTTATGGAGATTAAAAAAAAGCATCGTGTCGCCAAAGCCTGTGGTAACCAGTTCTTAAGACCTTACACAGAAGACATCAAACACTGGCCCAGCATCGCTGTCCCCTCCTCGTGCTGTATCTGCATCTTCTGGTGATGCCTGAATCACTTTCCTTTGGGGACCCTCTTCTGACTGTCAGTGAAGTGAGTGAAAGTGAAGTCGCTCAGTCGTGTCCGACTCTCTGCGACCCCGTGGACTGTAGCCTATCAGGCTCCTCCATCCGTGGGATTTTCCAGGCAAGAGTGCTGGAGTGGATTGCCATTTCCTTCTCCAGGGGATCTTCCCAACCCAGGAATCGAACCCGGGTCTCCCGCATTGCAGGCAGATGCTTTATGTCTGAGCCACCAGGAAATCTGACTGTTAGTAGGAGGAAGCAATTCCTCTCCTATTTTCTACTTCTTTAGAAGCATTTTTAATCATACACTCATTAGGCATTTATATGTACATAAGTGATATTTTGTTGAGCATTTACTATACCAGGTGCTAAGTGTTTATATATAATATGCTGCTGCTGCTAAGTCGATTCAGTCGTGGCCAACTCTGTGCGACCCCATAGACGGCAGCCCACCAGGCTCCCCTGTCCCTGGGATTCTCCAGGCAAGAATACTGAAGTGGGTTGCCATTTCCTTCTCCAATGCAGGAAAGTGAAAAGTGAAAGTGAAGTCACTCAGTCATGTCCGACTCTTGGCGACTCCATGGACTGCAGTGTACCAGGCTCTTCTGTCCATGGGAGTTTCCAGGCAAGAGTACTGGAGTGGGTTGCCATTTCCTTCTCCATATATATAATGTATGTATATAATCATCTCACCTGCTAACTGTCTTTGTGAGATTTTGATTTTGATTTTTTACAGTGGAGTATAATTGCTTTATAATGCTGTGTTAGTTTCTGTTCTGCAAAGCAGATCAGCTAAAGTATACATGTATCCCCTATACATGTTGTAAGCCTGCCTCCATACCCCGCCTCTAAGGCATCACACAGTAGTGAGCTGAGCTCCGCGTGCCCTGCGGCCAGGTTCCACTAGCTCTGTTTTACACATGCTGGCGTATACATGTCAGTCCTAATCTCGCAGTTTGTCCTGCCCTTCCCTTCCCCGCTGGGTCCACAAGCCTGTTCTCTGCATCCGTGTCTCCATCCCTGCCCTGCAGATAGCTTCGTCAGTACCATTTTTCTAGATTCCATCTATATGTGTTAACATATGACATTTGTTTTCCTCTTTATGACTGACTTCATTCTGTATGACAGACTCTAGGTTCATTCACATCACTGCAAATGACCCAATCTTGTTCCTTTCTACATCAGAGTAATATTCCATTGTGTGTATGTGCCACATTTTCTTTACCAGTCCGTCTGTCAATATTTTGTGGAACATTTACTGTTCCAGGTGCTAAGTGTTTATACATGTGTTTTCATCGGACCTGCTAACTATTTTTATGAGACTGATGCTCTTCCTCGGATTCAAGAAGGTTGCGTACCTTGTCCAAGGTCCTACTTGGGAACTCACAGGGGAAGTAATGGATCCAGGATTTGACCAGATTTACTGCTCCCCAAAGACTATGAGCCCTGCTTCCATGACACATCTCTGTCATTTTGTTAGGTTTTATGTGTGGGCTGTGTCTCTCTACCTAACCTGTAAACCCTCTCAAGGTGAATGAATGGCGCAGAAAGAGGATGAGTTTCCAGGGAGTTGCTTTCTAACCTCATATCCACCCTTAGTTGAAACCAGTTCTTTCCTACCTTTTCCTGCTTTACAAAAGGAAGGAACACATCCCACCCTCCTGAGTCTTCCAAGACTCGTTGGTGGAGCTTTGAGATTTCGACATAATCTGTTGGCAATCTGATGGGTAAATGGGTTTGTGTTGAGAATGTCTGAATTTAAATAGAACTTAGAGTCAAATGAGAAGGATGAGACAGTTCTACTATGTCCCATTTTCACCCCCCAGCACGTCCAAGAAGATTGAACTCACCCGCCTGCCTGGCTGCCTCTCTCTCAGAAATAGAAGGGTTATCGTCATGTGAGAGATGTTTCTTGACATGTTGTTTGAAATGAACAATGAAGAAATCAGTCTTATTTGGCTGACTGGTTTGACAATGACTTTGCCAGCCTTTTTATATAGTAGATAGTTTACATAAATTATACGCACTAAACCTGTAGTTTCAAGGTTTTAGCACAAGTACAAAGCATATGATAAGATCAAAGTATTTTATAATCTCTATATTGGAAAAGGTGTTTTTCAGTTAATACTTACATTTTTCAAAACTTTCAACGTATATGGATAAAAGTGAGGTACCCCTAAACAAAGGAGTAAGATACATAATTCATAGTCATTTGATAAGTCTCAGAAAAACCATTTGAGATGCTTCCAAGGTTGACTAAAAATCTCCATCTCATTAAAATAAAGTTTTAATACAATTTCTCCATATGTATAATAGCTAGAAGAATTTTAATATTTAATTAAAAATAGGATAAAACCATAATGATAATTCAATCCAAAAGAATTTTTATTTCTCGTAGTAGGACAGCCTTTGGACCATAGGAAATAAAAATGAAAACGATGCACTGTGATGGAGAAGTAGCATGAAACCACAAACATTAAAACGTATTAAGACAAGGGTTGCGGGAATGACCCTTGGTCCAATGACCAGAGCTTCTCTCAAAAACTTGGTGTTTTGTGCAGATGAATGAGTTGATGTGCCGTATAAACTGGCATTCTTGACTGAGTCTGGGTGGACTCTTTCATCCCTGATTTGTTCCAGGGTCAGCTGGAACAGGTGGCTGTGTGGTAAAGAATCTGCCGGCCAATGCAGGAGACACAGGAGATGCAGGTTTGATCCCTGGGTCAGGAAGATCCCCTGGAGGAGGAAATGGCAACCCCCTCCAGTATTCTTGGCTGGAGAAGCCCATGGACAGAGGAGCCTGGCGGGCTACAGTCCATGTGGTCGCAAAGAGTCAGACACAAATGAGTGACCAAGTACACACGTGTGTGCACACACACACACAAAACTGTATATATGCTTCATCTTTGTTTAAAATCCTTCGGACATTCTGGACAGGTGATGTAATCAGACATTTCAGAAGGGTTCACTGAGGCCCAGAAATGCCCTGGTTGACCAGAGGGATTTGCCCTGTGACTGAGCCCTGGGCTGGAGGTAAAGGTTCAGATTCTTCTGATCCTTCTCCAAGCTGAGTTTGCTTGTAAACAAGAGAAAAATAAAGAGGAAAAATGGCATTGGATTTAGTAACCATGAACATTACCAATAATGACAAACACTTGGGGATAAAAAGTCAATATACTAATAAAATGTTAACAATGCAGCTCTACAGATGAGAGAATTCTCCAGTAAATCTCTCTTCAGAACCTTGGTCCTCAAGTGGAAGACATCGTGTTCCTGGTGAATTTTCAGCTCAGTGCCAGTCAAGGGAGCCTATTTTGAGAAACATCTATGTTTTGTGGCTGGTAAAATGGAGGAACCATCCATTTTACAAGGAGCTTTCCAGATTAATTGGAAAGATCAAACATTTAACTGCTACAGTGTCAGTTGGTTTTCGGGAGGTGTCACGTTTTACAGGCTCTCTGGTACCAAAGTCACAAGTCCCGGATGAAGAATGTTGCTGCAGGGATGGTACTGCCCTGTCCCTTCTCCCCCAGGGCGCGGTTGCAGTCTGATTGTGGAGTTGGCCTTGGTTTCCATGTGTGTTCGGGGACTCTGTCTTTTTCCTTACAGTGGAGAAAAATCAATGTTACTTTAAAAAAAATAATGAAAGCAGTTGGGTGCTTTTCCCTGGCCCTTACTAAGCAAACGCCGGCCTGTGGGTGAGCAAGTTCTTTGTCTTTCCTCTTCTCTGAAGTACAGATGGCACTGGCCTCCCAGGGCTGCCTGAGGATCAGATGATGCCACGTGTGTGTTCTTCGGAGCCTTCTGAGAAGCAGACATCAGGATGACACTGAACGTGCAAAGGTGGTGTTGGAAGAAATGCCTGTGAGAGGCAATGGGGGTGGGAGCTTGGGAAAACCAAGAGGGCAGAGCCTGCGAGGAGGCCAGGCTGATCCTTGGGGAAGGACAGAGGGAGGAAGGCTGGAGAAGCGCTCAGACGCCCGTGCCGTCTAAGGAAGGCTGCACACGGCGTGGGGCCCAGCCCAGCGATGGTCCTTGTCGCCCGAGGTCTGCGAGGTGGCCCTGTGGCTCCCAGAATGGGTGAAAGCGCCTGGCGCACAGGGGTACCCTGCTCCAGTTTGCACTGCTTTCTGAACTTTTGGAGTCAAGTCTCATTCTTTCTTGGCTTCAGTCAATTTTCTTAAGCCATGTTTCCCTTTATACTTTTTTTTTTTTTTAATTTTAACTGAAGCCTCTATCATAGTACTAACTTAAAAAAGGTGACTCTGTGATTTATTCATTTCACCACCGGTAGTGTGAAAAGCTATCTCTTCCTAACCTTGGGCCCTTGGCAGTTGCCAGCTTGGTAGTTTCTGATGTGATCAGAAAGGTAGTACAGTTGAGTTTTCTAAGATACAAATCCAATTGTATCTCTTCTTGTCTTTCTCTTTGTCTGAGGCCGGTTTAGCACAATGTGAACGCCTCTCTGCTTACTTTATGCCTCTGACCATATCTGTTCTCACTCGGTCCATCTTTCTGCCCCACTGATGATGGTGATGGTACGCAGCCATGGTAGGCGGACCCACCTCTGCCCGAAGCCCCCTGCTATCTGGGACCTGAGTGGCATAGTTACGGCCAGTGGACCACTGGGAGAGACGACTGGGGTGGGGCTTTTGGACAAGCTTCTTTTTTCCAATTAAAAAGAAAAATGAGTTTGAGCTGGCAAACATCTTATCCTTTGCCCTTCTTTCCTTCCTCCCGCTTGAAAGCTGGAGAAGCAGCAGTCTTCTTTTTGTGAGACTGCAAGGGTGGTAAATCATAGACCTTGCTAGAGCCTGGATCCTTGAAAGCATCTCTGAGCAGTGGCACCAGCCAAGGCTGCCTCCACCAGACTTTTCATATGAATTTGATTAACATCTGTTCTTCCCACTGAGGTAGCTTTCCTGTTGCAGATGCTCTCGGGACTGTTTTACTGCAGTTGTATTTCACCTGTCGAAGCGCTTCAGGCTTGGCGTTTTAACTGCTTGGCATCCTGGTCTGCACTGGACAAGGCATTGAATGTTCTGGTGACTTTTTTTCTTCACCTTACTTTGCTTAAGGCGTGGAGCTGAGTCCTGGGATATAGAAGGAAGCCCTCAGTCCCTCTCAAAGAATACATACATCTCAACAAAAAGTTATACTGAAGGAATGAGTGTAGAGACAGCCTATTGAATGAGGATCTAATCTAGGCAGGGAGGAGGCCATGGACACCTGAGTGTGAGAATCACCAGGTAGAGGGAGGGAGAGATGGTAATTGAGAATAAGTGCAAAATCCTAGAAAGCACTGTGTTTAAAGATTTGAAAGGAGCTTCCCTGGAGGCTGTCAGTAAAGAGTCCACCTGCAATATGGGAGACCTGGGTTCAATCCTTGGGTCAGGAAGATCCCCTGGAGAAGGAAATGGCAATGCACTCCAGTATTCTTGCCTGGAGAATCCCATGGACAGAAGAGCCTGGTGGGCTACAGTCCATGGGGTCACAAAGAGTCAGACACAACTGAGTGACTTTCACTTTTTCAAAGAACTGAAAGGAGTCTGGTGCAACCAGTAGGTAAAGTTGGAAGAGAAGAGTGGTAAATGATGAAGAGGGACAGAAAGCTCACGAGAAGTCGTCAGGACCTGATTTTATTGGCTGTGATAAGGTTGATCGTGTTGTCAGGGATGAGATGAAGGAGGGTATTGCAGCCCTATTTGTGTGTGAGGAAGCTTGCCATGCGATTGAACACATCCCAGAGTCACCAGGCAAGTCAGTAGGCCGGTAGATGGGCAGCGGTGCAGGGATTAGGGGTAGGGGATCTGACAGGGAGCATTTTGTCAGATTCCAGGGAGAGAAACTGGAGTTCTGGGGTACAGTTATGAAAGTGGGTTTAGAGAAGAATGAGCTAGTACTAGTGTTTAGATTGATTGGAGGTAAAAACGCAGGGACATTTGATGTCAGAAGGGACATCTAGAATGTGTTGTAGATTTTGGGCAAAAGTGGTATAACAGATGACCAGGTTGGTGTGCCATGAACGGTAGTGCGGTTCAGATTGTTGGATCCAAGATCCTTGAGTGTGTATGGGAGTTCACCCTTCCTAAGCTTGTGATCTTGGTGACGTTGACTCTGATCCTCAAGAGACCTTATCTATGCTGCTGCACTGATCACGGACACATCACAGGTGGTGTGAACAGGACTGAAGAACTCACATGGGCCTCAGAGCATAGTGATCCTATTTCATGTTAATTATTATTGTTGAGTCAGGGAAGGAAGAGAAAGAGGGCAGTTTTGTAAATGGTGAGTCTGAGAGACCAAAAGACCATTGAATGTAGATATCCAGTCAAAATATTTGGAGGTTGGTGGAGATACAGACTGTCTAGGAATCACGTGTGTGTTTAGTCACCCAATATTTACGGAGCACCCACCATACAATAAGTGTTACCCTGGCCACTAATGTGTTGATGGTATTTGAATCCAGGAGAAAAGGGCCATTGGTCAGCCCCCTGAAGAATCAGGATAGTTAAGGGGTAGAGGAGTAGTTCTCAAAACTGGTGTCAGGATCGCCTGGAGGGCTTGTCACCAAGTTTCCAGGCTCTACCCTAGACATCTGACACAGTAGGTCTGATGTGAGGGCTGCTGCTGCTGCTGCTGCTGCTGCTGCTAAGTTGCTTCAGTTGTGTCCGACACTGTGTGACCCCAAGACAGCAGCCCACCAGGCTCCCCCGTTCCTGGGATTCTCAAGAACACTGGAGTGGGTTTCCATTTCCTTCTCCAATGCATGAAGGTGAAGTCGTTCAGTTGTGTCTGACTCTTAGTGACCCCATGGACTGCAGCCTACAAGTCTCCTCCATCCATGGGATTTTCCAGGCAAAAGTACTGGAGTGGGGTGCCATTGCCTTCTCCGGATGTGAGGGCTTAGCGTCTGCATTTCTGACAGCCCACTCTGTTGGGATGCTGCTTCTGGTTCGGGTCCCACTCCTCGTGATTGCAGACTAGAAAAGAGCCTTGGCTTTAAGAAGACTGCTGGGGAAAACATAAAGGGATACGAGGAGAAGCCAAGATAATGAAAGTTTTGTAAAGGAAGCAATAGGTATATCTGCTACATGTTGCTGACAGTGCTAAAAAGTCAAACTGGATCAAAAACGTGCATTGGATTTAGTACACTGGGCAAGAGAAGCTGAGCAGAAGCATGGCTTTGAGCATGACTAGAGGAGCAGTAAGGATACAGGGTGATGCATAGAGTCAACTTAAGAAATGTGCTTCTTTCCTAAATAAACAGAGGCTTTGAACACGTTTTTTCCTTGTGGCATATTTGCCTAGTGGCTCAGATGGTAAAGAATCTGCCTGCAGTGTGGGAGACCCAGGTTCGATCCCTGGGTCAGAAGATCCCCTGGAAAAGGAAATGTCCACCTACTCCAGTATTCTTGCCAGGAGAATTCCAGGGACAGAGAAGCCTGGTGGCCTATAATCCATGGGATCACAAAGAGTCACACACGACCGAGTGACTAACACTTAGCTTTGCTGGGATAGAGAAGCTGTATTTGAAAAGAAGGTTTCTTTGGGTAAATACCGGGTTAAACACTGTCTGGGATAAAGCTAAGCATAGTTGTTTTCAGCAGTAGTCTTCATGCCGTTTATATGCAAATAAACTTTGCACATTGCCAATAGAGGAATTCAGAAAGCATGTTTTCCAGAATTTTTTAACAATGATATGAAATGTATATTTTCTGTATCACTGTCTTGGGGACAAGTAGTCTAAGAGCCCCCTTGGAAATCATCCCTCTATATTTCTAAGCCTTAAGGATGCGTGATCCAAGGAACACACTTTGGAACTGATCTCCATGCTGTTCTAATCCTGACTGTGGTTTAGAACTGGGGAAGGAGGTCTCATATCTTCATCAACCTCCCAGAAAACTTGGGGTTTAAATGGAATTTCTTTTGTGGAACTTGGACTGTGTATAAGCCCTGTGCCGTTTAGCAGCATATTCCAAGTCTTTGGATGATGGTTAACTTGGAGATAAGATACTGATTCTTGCTCAGGTATTTGGTAGGTTATACTTGGATTTTTATCACCAGAGTAATTGATAATTAATGTATTTACTCCCTTAAATTATTTCTTTAAAATGCTGTCTAAAGTTAAAGATAACCTCTTTGTAACATACATAGCTATATATATTAGTGTTACTTTTTTTTTGGAAAACATCTCTTTTCTTTAAAATATGTAGCAGCAAAATCCATACCAGAAGAGATTGCAGTCACCATATGCTCTGCATATTGAAAGCCGATGCATGCATGGCTTCAGTAAAGGAAAATCAATGAAGCAAGAACCTTAACAATTTGGATCTTCTCTTTGATAAGACCAATATGTGGATGCAGCTTAGTGCAACATAATGAACAAAATTTAGCTGCTTTGGTTTCGAAATGCTTTCTTGAAGAACAGAAATAAGGTCAAATCAAGGACCTTAGTGGCAGGAGGATAACTTGACTAGATAAACATAAAGTCTTTTCTAGCTCTAAAATCCCATAGTTCTTGAGAAATAATCACTTATGTGATTTTTGGCTAGCATGAAAGTTAGCTCACAATGTGGAGGAGATACAGAGTAAAAATGAAAAAGGAGAATGCATTGGCATGTTCTGGCTCTTCCTAGACTAGCAGCATCTTACCTTTCTAGTCCTATGAGCTATCAGTATTAAGCCCATCTAGTGAGAAGGCGATGGCACCCCACTCCAGTACTCTTGCCTGGAAAATCCCATGGATGGAGGAGCCTGGTGGGCTGCAGTCCATGGGGTCGCTAGGAGTCGGATACAACTGAGTGACTTCCCTTTCACTTTTCACTTTCATGCATTGGAGAAGGAAATGGCAACCCACTCCAGTGTTCTTGCCTGGAGAATCCCAGGGACGAGGGAGCCTGGTCTATGGGGTTGCACAGAGTCGGGCACGACTGAAGCGACTTGGCAGCAGCAGCAGCAGTTGACTCACTAATGTTTGAGCAAAACATAGATCTCTTTTTTCCGTCTGTTGTACCTCGACCCACACTCTGCTGTCAACATTCCTTGACTGTCCACATGCAATTCTTCATCACGAGCTAGCTGAATCCTAATTTGTCCAGGAAGTGCTTACAGGCTGAGGACTTCAACAGAAAGCATGCTACTGACAATATTTATTACAGTCATTTGTTAGAGCCCATTTAAAATTTCGAAGCATTTTTACAAAAAATGTCCTTCCTACTCTTCATGATAACCCTGGGAAACAAGTTATCATAATGATGAAATATTAAAGGAGCAAAGAAAAAAGTCCCCAAGATCTTAAATGCCAAAAAGTTGTAGACTTGGACCTAAGAAAGTATGCTACAAATGTTACACTCCATTCTCTATTATTTGCCTGTCTTTCCCCCCGTAGAACTATTTGACACTTTCTTACCCATTTATTGATTCAACAGATATTTGTCGAGCCCCTACTCTGTTCTGTTACGCTGCATGTTTCTGTAATACATATTAGCACACACACAACTGTTAAGTCAAATGATGTCAAAACATGCAATCATCGGTGGGGGGAGTGGTAAGTTAGGAGTCTGTCATTAATGTATACACATCACTATGTATTGGGCTTCCCTCGAGGCTCAGATGTTAAAGAATCTGTCTGCAATGCAGGAGATTTGGGTTCACTTCCTGGGTCAGCAAGATCCCCTGGAGAAGGGAATGGCAACCCACTCCAGTATTCTTGCCTGGAGAATTCCATGGACAGAGGAGCCTGGAGGGCTACAGTCTATGGGGTCTCAAAGAGTCAGGACCCCAAATACATGTCACTATATATAAAATAGGTAAACAGCAGCAAGAACCTTCTGCATAGCACAGGGCACTCTGCTCAGGGTCTTGTAATAACCTATAATGGGAAAGAATCTGAAAAAGAGAATATATGTGTGTGTGTGTTTGCACATGAATATGTATTTATGTAGTGATCATTTTGCTATATACTCGAAGCTAACACAGCTGAATGCAATAAGCTATGTGGACTTGGGATTATGTGTACGGGCCAGTTTCTACATTTGTCCTCTTGACTCTGTGTATCTATGTGTTTTGTCCGGAAAGCATTTATTATGCTAGCATCTTTTTCTTTATTTTTACCTTCTCCCTAAGACCCAATTTTTAAAAATATGTTGAAGTATAGTTGATTTGCAATGGTGTGTTAATTTCTTCTGCACAGCAAAGTGACTCAGCTATACATATATGAGTGTATTCTTTTTCATACGAGATAGTCAATATAGTTCCCTATGGTTATACAATAAGACCTTGCTGTTTATCCACCATATGTTTAATAGTTTGCTTCTGCTAATACCAAACTCCTCTTCCTTCCCTCCCCCTGCCTTGGCAGAACCCTGATTTCTATGTTTGTGAGTCTGTTTCACTGAGAGGTGCATTTGTGTCCTATTTTAGAGTCCACGTATGAGGTACCACGTGATATTTGTCTCTGTCCGACTTACTTAGCTTGGTCTGATCATCTCTAGATCCATCTGTGTCACTGCCAAATTCAGTAACACAACTAAGTCCTAACCTCCTCTGTACACTACTCCCATCAGGCTATTCCTACCTTTTGTTTGTAAGTTAGTCTTTCTGTATGCTGTAGTTTTATTTACTAAGTGTTCATCATGTGTTTTGATTTTGCCAGAGTATTTGTTAGGCTCAATATTTTTGTTTCTACTCTGATCACAAGGTGCATACATTTAGAACGGTCTGCCCTGACCTATTTTCGTTCTGTTGCCTCCGATTTTCGTGTGTGATTTTGCAGAGCATAAGGGCTTTAGTGATGCAGATGCCGCGTGTTTGCACGGACGCCTGTACTTGCTGAGCAACTAATGAATATGCGTGTGTGTGTGTGTCTGCGTGTGTATTCTCTACCAAGTGTCTACATTCAGCATATTTTTCCCTGAACTATATATATATATATATGTCTCAAAATAAAAAGGAGTATCACTTTTAATCATTCTAGTCTAGCGATTATGGGAACACTGCTTTGCCCTAGGTTCTTGAAGGTTTAATTTTCACGCAAAAAAATGTAAATATGCGTCTTCCTATCTCCACTTTTGGCCACCCAGGATTTGAACCAGAGCAGGCTTAGCTCTATAACACTTCCTGTTCTACTTTTTTATGCTATTTTCATTTTTTAAAAAACTAAATATTGAATGTCTTATCTTAAATATTGTTCTACCTAAGCCTAAAGTGCTGGCAAATAAAGTTAAATTGTTGGTCTTTCTATGTAACCTTCAAAGCCTTTCAAGTAAGTTTTATAGTTTCCCTCTTAGGTCTAGTCTTTCTAACATGAATGTCTTACCATTTTACTCCAAACCCTCTAATAATGAAACTCCTTAGCAACATCTCATTGAAAGATAAGCACAAGAATAACCAAATGATATGTAAATGGTAAATATAAAAATAGAGTAAATATGAATAAGCTTTGTGATTTCTCAGGGCCCATGATATATGTACTTATAAAGGGGAGCTGCTGCTGCTAAGTCGCTTCAGTCGTGTCCGGCTCTGTGCGACCCCATAGAGGCAGCCCACCAGGCTCCCTTGTCCACAGGATTCCCCAGGCAAGAACACTGGATGGGTTGCCACTTCCTTCTCCATAAAGGGGAGCTATGTTCGTTGAAATGATGCTAGCCGCTATAACAGATACAACTCAGACCCCTCAGATCTCATGTAAACAAGCTTTTTAGGTCACTCAGCAGTCAGCCTTGAGGGCTCCTGATCTGGCAACTTCTCCAAGCTTGAATTTAAAGCTTTTATTTCTTTTCATTTTGAAACCTTAAAATTTCGATAAATGGGTCTCACGTTTCCCTGGGGGTCATCTCCATGTCAGCCAACCGGAAGCAGAAACACTGGAGAGTTTCATGAGGAGGATTTTATGTGCAGAGCTCTAAATGGCTGTTCCTTTCCACGGGCCAGAACTCACTCATCTGGCTACTGTTAAGCACGAGGAATATAGTCTAATTGTGTCCGAAAGGAAAAGGAACTATATTCTGTGAAAAGCTGGCCAGTTTCTATCTACCACAGGGTGGACATTAAGTTCTTTAATAGCTCAAGTTTTACATCTAAAACTATTGCTCCCAGCAGAATAAATTGCTCTCTGGCAAGCTGTGATAAATGTTGTGACTTTCTATTTCATTTTATAGCACCTCTGCTCCATGCCTTCTAAATTGCCTTATTGCCTTTCATTATGGGTGCTAATGATGAATTAAGTTGGACTGCTTAATAATTAAAAGTATCTCTAGGATAAAACCATATTTTCTCTCAGAGGAAATTTATTTGGCTTTGTTCACAGCTGCAATATACTGTGTAAGAGAATTAGAATTCTTAAGAAATAAATGAGCAGGTCTCTCAGTAAGTGACATGGGTGGGATTGTTTGGCTCGACTGTAAAAGAAAAGAACTTGTACAAAATATAGACAGGGACTTCTTACAGAGATAATGTAAAAAAGAGTGGTAGAAACTTCTGAGAATTACTTTGGGAATGCTAATCCTTGAATGAGCTGTGTGTCTGAAAGACAACTCTAAAAACAACCAATTTCTGATGCATATTTGGAGAAAGAGGCTAGGAAGTATAGTTCTATGGATTGGGATTAAGCATTAGTGTTACCTGATGTCAAAGAGTTATTCAGTTTTTACCTTTTGTTTATTTTCTGTAGAGTAGTATCAACTTAGCACTGTAAAAAATTGGGTAAACCTGGATACTATGTTTCCTCCATGAATGGCGGTAGAGGATCTATGCATGTACCAATGGAAGGTTAAAATGTGTGTCTTTGAAGTGTATTTTCCACCAAACTATGGTGGTGACTTCCCTAGTAGCTCAGATGGTAAAGCGTTTGCCTACAATGTGGGAGACCTGGGTTCGATCCCTGGGTTGGGAAGATCCCCTGGAGAAGGAAATGGCACCCCACTCCAGCATTCTTGCCTGGAAAATCCTCGGACAGAGGAGCCTAGTAGGCTACAGCCCATGGGGTTGCAAAGAGTGGGACACGACTGAGAGACTTCACTTTCACTCGCTTTCCTGGGAAGAGAGTTCATATCTCTCATTCCACTGCGAAAGCCTCCTGTGATAACCCCCTACAAGGCCTATAACCTGCTGGTATAAGAAGCCTTCAGTCTTCGGATGGATGGAATATGGAGCGTATGTTGCTTTAAAGAATCTCAGGGCTGCAGACCTAGACAGTGTTTCGGAATGCTGAAAAGCGTGGACACGGAGTCTTAGCACCGTGTTTGGTGACGTCTGCACGTGCACTGTTCTACAGACAAGTTTTACTTACTTGCCCTTTCCCCGTCTTGTGTTGTGCTTCCATATCCTAGTGGAAGAAAGAGAGTTGCTAGAAATTTCAGAGTGGGCGGGGCTCTGATAGGGAGGACACATGGAGCTGTAGCAGGGCCCCGGGCCCCGGGCATCGGCTTCAGGCACCAGGGTTCAGATCCCACCTTGTGTCAAGGTTTCTCCAGCAGGACAGAGACGCTCACCCTTCCTCCATTTGTTCCCCAAACTGTGGAAAATTCTGAAAGAGATGGGAATGCCAGACCACCTGACCTGCCTCTTGAGAAATCTGTATGCAGGTCAGGAAGCAACAGTTAGAACTGGGCATATTCAAAAGCAGAGACATTACTTTGCCAACAAAGGTTCATCTAGTCAAGGCTATGGTTTTTCCAGCGTTCATGTATGGATGTGAGAGTTGGACTGTGAAGAAGGCTGAGCGCCGAAGAATTGATGCTTTTGAACTGTGGTGTTGGAGAAGACTCTTGAGAGTCCCTTGGACTGCAAGGAGATCCAACCAGTCCATTCTGAAGGAGATGAGCCCTGGGATTTCTTTGGAAGGAATGATGCTAAAGCTGAAACTCCAGTACTTTGGCCACCTCATGCGAAGAGTTGACTCATTGGAAAAGACTGATGCTGGGAGGGATTGGGGGCAGGAGGAGAAGGGGATCACAGAGGATGGATGGCTGGATGGCATCACTGACTCGATGGACGTGAGTCCGTGTGAACTCCGGGAGTTGGTGATGGACAGGGAGGCCTGGCGTGCTGTGGTTCATGGGGTCGCAAAGAGTCGGACACGACTGAGCGACTGAACTGAACTGAAAAGGAGAGTTTATGCACCTATGTCTTTGTATTGATATGAAGAATAAATTAATAATGCATGTAACATACTTAACGTGGTTCCCCGTACACAGTAAAAGCTCAACAAGTGGCACTTCATATTTGCTGCCTTTAAACACTGTGTTTGTCAGGTAATAGGATGAACGAGGCTTGCTATGGGCGGCCTGCAGGGAGGCCAGAAACAGAGTTACAGGAAGACACAGTTCAGCTTAACAGGGAGAATCTTATAACGGTGATAGAAACAGGTAAAAATAGAACCAGGGCACAGGGCAATGAGTGCTGCCATCAGCAGTATTTAAATGGAAGACGCCACCACTTCTTGCAAGAAGAGAAAATCTTTCTATGTGATTAAACTAAGTTGCGTCTGACTTCCTTTCTAAAGTTAATATTCCACGAGTATTTTCTGCACCTACCCCCTAGATTCAGTTGTTAAAAAGAACTTGAATCTGATCATAATTTGTGTGATGTTTTTCTACCTCCTGCCCTCAAGAAAAATAGGTTTTCAAAGAGTAGCTCACTAAATTTCTCAACTCCAGGAAGAGACTGGAAGATAGGAAAATGATCCCATATAGGAAGGTCTTTTCTTATTTCAAGAAATGATGACCCATGAGTATCTGAAATGACAGTTCACATTTAATGTAGCTGTTCTTTGCTTAACAGAGAGTTTTTCCTCTGGTATTTACTTCAATTTATAAACAACTCTGTAGGGATGTAGCAAATGTATAAAGTCTTTTTTTCTTAAATCAGAGATCACCTATAATAGTGAGTAGAGAAATTCAGTTAATGCATGTCTCTTTATCTCATGGGAAGCCTGAAAAATATACTGTCAGAACAAATTTATGCTTTAATTTCTTTCTAGAACAGCAAGGTGGAAATTGAATGAAATATACTGTATTAGGAAATAGTATTTATAGAAAGTAACTTTCTACCATTGTCTATCTCAATTAGTGGACAACAATATGCCAGTAATTCCTCCTGTCAAAATATAATCATGTTTTAAATTAAAATGATTCACCATCTGGGTTTGTTCATGAGCCCCTCATAGATGTTGGTCTTTATGGTCCCATATTTTCAACTTGTTTGGAGAAGTATCAAGATTAATTTGAATGATTGGGTCAGTAGTTGCAAATATATATAAATAAGCCCAGAAGTTAACATGAGAACACTGAATGTCCAGTCTAACATAGCACTTTATCACTACCTACTAACATTCTGGGTTTACTCACTATGTCTTAGCAGTAGAATAGTTAATTTTGGAAATTGAACCAGTTCTGTAAAGCTCTTTGTAAAGCCAGCTTGTCTATTTATGTGCAGTGGGAATATGTACAAGTCAGTCACAGGGAGAAGACGGGAATGGCCAGGGCAGTGCCGGGCACACACGGCCTGTGTGATGCAGGGCAGCAGGCACTCGGTGTGAGAGAGGGGCCAGAGGTGCCATCCTTTCGGTCCTGTCCCCTCTGCCTCTGTAGGCCCCGGCGTGTTATCACTCAGGGTCAGCGGCAGGGAATAGGCTGTAAGCTATACTTACTAAGCTACTAAGTAGTTAACATCCCTGTGCTAAGCTAGTTAACATCCATGTACTAAGCTACTAGCATCCTTTAATAGCACGGGAAGGATCTGAACCTGTACACGTTTCCTGAGCAATCACACTTTCCAGGGCTTTCCTGTGGCATCTCAGTGATGGGGCGGTGGGGTGCTCTTGGATTCCTGGCATATCGCCACTCACTGAAGCTTCAAAGCTTTTCAAGGTGGGAGGTGATGCCCCAGGATTAGTGGAGGAAGGGCAGGACAGGTATTACGCCTTCTCAGATGGGCCTCATGTTGCTACAAGGAGAGGCAAGTAAGCCTCTCGACTTGGCTGTGCAGCGTCTCACACGTTATGTGTATAAAGGTGTTGGTCAGGATGATGCGGTCATCTCTGTACTAACAGAGATGCTGCTGCCAGTCCTAACCACCGCGTTACAAATATGCTTTACTCTGCTCTGTCTCTGTGGCACTTTAGGCTTTTTCTGTCTGTGAAAGTGCTTATGGTACCTTGGCTTTGCACGGGAGGCCCATATACCACATGTAGCACATGGCGATCCACACTGTTTGGCTTTAAAAATTGGAATTGAAAGATGCAAGTGACCATGTAAAACTGTGTGCTTAGTGCAGGAGGAAAAAAACCTTCTATAAGAAACATTTTTTTTCTATATATGTATTTTTTTTTTAATTGGAGGATAATTCCTTTAAAATATTGTGCTGGTTTCTGCCGTGCACACATGCTCAGTGGCTTGAGGTGTTTCCAACTCTGTGCGACCCTAGGGACTGTAGCCTGCCAGGCTCCTCTGACCATGGATTCTGCACATGTGAATACTGGAGTGGGTTGCTGTGCCCTCTTCCAGGGGATCTTCCCAGCTCAGGGATCGAACCTGCAGCCCCTCCTGCGTCTTGTGCGTTGCAGGCAGATTCCTTACTGCGGAGCCACCCTGGAAGCCTGGTTTCTGCTGTATAACAAAGGAAACCAGCCATAACGGATTTATCCTCTTCATCTTGAGCCTCCCACTGCTCCGCATCCACCCTCTAGGTCATCACAGAGCATGAAGCTGAGCTCCATGTTCACAGCAGCTTCCCGCGGGCTATCTGGTCTACACATGATCATGCATATACGTCAGGGCCCGCAGTTTATCCCTGTCCTTCCCCTGCTGTGTGCATGAGTGCATTCTCTACAGCTGTGTCTCTTCCTGCCCTGCAAATCGATACACCAGTACCATTTTTCCAGATTCCATATATATATATATATATATATATATATATATATGGTAATATATGATATTTGCTTTTTTCTTTCTTTCTTCACTCTGTAGGACAGGCTCTAGGTTCATCCACATCACTCCAAATGACCCAATTTCATTCCTTTTAATGCCTGAGTAATATTCCATTACACATATGTACCAGAACTTCTTTGAATACCTTGTTGACTCAGTTGAGAAATGGTCAAGGTGAACTAAGCAAGAACAAGAACAAGCCCTTTTGAAAGGAAGGCCTTCCTTGACAATGCCCTAGATCCATGCTGTCTGATGGAAATGGGATGCCTGTCAAATATATGATTTTTAGGTTTTCTGATAGTCACATTGAGGAAAATAAAGACACAGGTGAAATTTTATTAATTTTATTTAACTTTAGTAAATCCAAAAATGTTCCAATGTGCAAAAAATGGTTTAAAATAACGGACCTGTTTGACTGTGGCTGTACCGTCTTTAACATCAGTGAGCACTTTACACTCAGAGTGCGTCTCCATAGCACATGTGACTGGTGACTGTCACATTGGGCAGGCCACCTCTAGACAAAAGGTCATGGTCCTCAGAATCTTACCTGATCCATCGGAGAAGTGTCTGACTAGAGAATAGAGGCCCAAAATTATTTTTCATGAAAGAGCTTTTTTTCCCCAATATTTTTTGTTTATTGAATTATAGTTGATTTAGAGTGCTGTTAATTTATGCTCTGCAGCAAAGTGATTTAGTTATACATATACATGCCTTCTTTTTAAATATTCTTTTCTATTATGGTTTATCACAAGAAACTGAATATAGTTCCCCGTGCTGTACAATAGGACCTTGTTGTCTATCTGTTCCGTGGCCCAGCCTCCCACCCGATCCGTCCCTCTTGCCTCTGGCAACCAGAAGTCTATTCTCCACGCCCATGCTTCTGTTTCTGTTTCAGATAGGCTCGTTTGTGTTGCATTTTAGATTACACGTAGATATCACATAGCATTTGCTTTCTAGCTTACTTCACGTGGTTATTTGCACCCGTGTTGCTGTAAATGGCACTCTTTCGTTCTTTTTTCTGGTTGAGCAATATTCCATTTTATCCGTGTACCACATCTTCTTTATCCGTTCATCTGTCAGTGGACATTTAGGCTATTTCCACGTCTTGGCTATGGTAGATAAAGCTGCTCTGAACGTTGGGCTGAGTGTATCTTTTGAATTAATGTTTTTTCCCTTGGATATATACACAGAAGTAGATCATATGGCAACTCTATTTTTAGTTTTTTGAGGAATATCCATACTGTTCTCCGCAGTGGCTGCACCAACTTACATACCCCCAGCAGTGCTGGTGAAGGGTCTTGCCTTGATGTTGGTGGCTGCTAACTGATCAGGGTGGTGGTTGCTGAAAGCTGAAGTGGCTGTGGCAGTTTCTTAAAATAAGACAGCAGTGAATTTTGCCTCATTGATTCTTCTTTCAAGATTGAGCTCTCTGTAGCATGCAATACTGTTTGGTAGCATTTTACCCTGAGTAGAATTTCTTTTAAAGTTGAAATCATTTCTCTCAGATTCTGCTGCTGCTTTATCAACTAAGTTTATGTAATATTCTAAGTCCTTTGTTAGTATTTCAACAGTCTTCACAGCGTCTTCACCAGGAGTAGATTCCATATCAAGAAACCACTTTCTTTGCTTCTCTGTAAGAAGCGTCTATGCAGAAGGCAATGGCACCCCACTCCAGTACTCTTGCCTGGAAAATCCCATGAATGGAGGAGCCTGGTGGGCTGCAGACCATGGAGTCGAGAAGAGTCGGACACGACTGAGCGACTTCACTTTCACTTTTCCCTTTCATGCATTGGAGAAGGAAATGGCAACTCACTCCAGTGTTCTTGCCTGGAGAATCCCAGGGACGGGGGAGCCTTGTGGGCCACCATCTATGGGGTCACACAGAGTCGGACATGACTGAAGCGACTTAGCAGCAGCAGCAGCAAGAAGCGTCTCCTCATTCATTAACAGTTTTCTCATGAGATTGCAGCAGTTCAGTTCCATCTTTAGACTCCACTTCTACCTTTAGGTTTTTGGAGTTTTTTTTTGTTTTTGTTTCGCAATTTTCAGTATGTCAACAATTACTTCCTCCACTGTAGTCTTGAACCCCTCAAAGTTATCCATAAAGATTGGAATCAACTTCCAAACCCCTGTTCACATTGATGTTTTGACCTCTTCCCATGAATCACAAAAGTTCTTAAAAGCCTCTAGAATGGTGAATCCTTTACAAAAGTTTTTCAGTTTTCTAGGTCCATCAGAGGAATCACTATCCATGGTACCTACAGCCTAATGAAATGTATCTCTTAAACATCATGGCTTGAAAGTCAAAATTACTGTTTGATCCACAGGCTACAGAATGGACATTGTGTCAGCAGACATGAGAACAACATGAATTTCCTTGTACATCTTCCTCAGAGCTCTTGGGTGACTCAATCAGCAGTCATATTTTGAAAAGAATCTTTTTTTTTCTTTCTTTTTTTTTTTTTTTTTCTGAGCAGTGGGTCTCAGCAGTGGGCTGGAACTTATAAACTATGAAAATAAATCGTGTTACAAACAGCTCTGCTGTCATCAAGCTTTGTTGTTCCATTTCTGGATCGTAGACAGAGTAGGTTTAGCATCATTTCTAAGGGGCCCAGGACTTCAGAATGGTAAGTGAGCACTGGCTTCAGCTTAGTCATCAGCTGCATTCACCCTGAACAGGAAAGTCAGCCTGTCCTTTGAAGCTTTGACTTCTCCTCTCTAGCTATGGAAGTCCACGATGGTATCTTATTCCAATATAAGGCTGTTTCATCTATGTTGGAAATCTATTCTTTAGTTTAGCTGCCTGCATGGATTGTCTCTGCTGGGTCTTTTGGATCATTTGCTGTTCTACATCAGAGCTTGCTGCTTCATGTTGTACTTTTATGTATGGAGATGGCTTCTTTCCTTTGGCCTCACGAACCAACCTCTCCTAGCTTTAAACTTTTCTTCTGCAACTTCCTCACCTTTCTCAACCTTCATAGAATTCAAGAGAGTTAGGGCCTTTCTCTGTATTAGGCTGTGGTTTACAGGAATGGGGCAGCTGGTTTAATCTTCTCTCCAGACCAATAAAACGTACTCCATTTCAGCCATAAGGCTATTTCACTTTTTTATCATTTATGTTCGCTGGAATAGCACTTTTCATTTCCTCGAAGAAGTTTTCCTTTGCATTCACAGCTCGGCTATTTGTTGCAAGAGGCCTAGGTTTCAGCCTATCTCAGCTTTTGACATGTGTTCCTCACTAAGCTTAATCTTTTCTGTCTTTTGATTGAAAGTGAGAGATGTGTGACTTTTCTTTCACTTCCAACACTTAGAGGCCATTGTCGGATGAGGCCTAATTTCAATATTATTGTGTCTCAGGGAATAGGAATGCCCAAGGAGAGGGAGAGAGGTGGGGAACAGCTTGTCAGTGGAGCAATCAGAACACACAAATTTATCAACTAAGTTTGCCATTTTACATGGGTGCAGATCATGGCACCCCAACACAAATATTGAACTGACCCAGAAGATCAGTTCTTTTTGGCCTGCTGCTGCTACTCAGTCGCTTCAGTCGTGTCCGACTCTGTGCGACCCCATAGAGGCGGCCCACCAGGCTCCCCCATCCCTGGGATTCTCCAGGCAAGAACACTGGAACACTAGTAACTTCAGAGATCACAGATCACCATAACAAATATAATAATCATAGAAATGCTTGTAATATTTCAAGATTTACAAAATATGACACAGAGACACAAAATGAGCAAATGCAATTAAAAAAAATGGTGCCAGTAGACTTGCTGGTTACCAGGTTTCCACAAACCCTCAGTTTGTAAAGAGCACATTACCTGTAATGTGCAAATAAAAGGAAGCACAATAAAACGAGGTATGATTGTAAAGATTTTAAAAGGATTGCTCAGAGTTCCATTATTCATGGTCACAAAAACCAGAAAGAACCCAAATGTCCAGTTGGTGAAGGGCTAAACAAAGCGTGGTATGTTCATACAATGGAACGCGATTCCGCAGTAGAAAGGAACAAACCACTGATGTGTGCTGTGACCTGGTTGAGCCTCCTAAACATTTTACTAAGTGCATGAAGCCAGTTACCAAAAGACCTTGTCCTCTACATGTTCATTTGTAGCAACTGTCCAGAAAAGGCAAGTTTATATAGAGAGAAATTAGGTAAACACTGCCTAGGAAGAAACAAGTAGGGGCTTCCAGTGAACAAGAGGGCTCTTTTAGGGGTGAGAGAGATGTTTTCAAGCTAGATTGTGAACAGGACTGCACACTTCTATAAATTCACTGAAAAATCACTAAATTTTACACTTACAATGGAGGAATGTGTGTTAGTATCTCAGATCTATTAAGCAGAGTTATGAAACATGAAGACTAGTGGAGCTCAGAAGATGGGGTTCTCTTGGCAGTGAAATGATAGTAGGGGTTGGTGGCTCTGAGAGCAGAAGCTGGGATATTATTTCCTTCACCCTTACTGTGTGCTTCCAGAAGTTAACCTGTCTATGATTTATGTTACTCCTCTATGATACAGGATAGCAGTTGTGTCTGCCTCTTACTTAGGTTAAAAGCTCTAAATGAGATAAACTGCTTTGTTGTTGTATTGTTATTTTAAATGCTAAGTCGTGTCCAACTCTTTGTGACCCTGTGGACTGCAGCCCACCAAGCTCCTCTGTCCACGGGATTTCCCAGGCAAGAATACTGAAGTGGGTTGCTATTTCCTTCTCCGGAGGATCATCCCAACCCAGGACTGAAGCCGGGTCTCTTGCGTTGGCAGGTGGATCTGCCAGGGAAGCCATACAGTGCGTTAGCACAGCATTTAGCACACTGAGAGCTCAACAAATGTGAACTCTTGTTACCATGATGATGATGATGATGTGGGGGAATTGAATACATTTTCGCTGTTTCTTTTGGCTCAAAGATCTTAATCTTGAATGAAATGAAAGTTATTTGCTCCCAAGATTTGGTATTGGGCTTTGTCAATAACCTTCCTGAAAGAGTCCGGGTGGTATATGCTTTTCTAGGTCCTCATTCGACTTCCAGTCTTACCCTGTCTCCCTGCTGGCCACGTGCCTTTAGTTTCTCCTCGCAGACTTCTCAGGGTGCCATCCCTAGCAGCTTCCTGGTTCTCCTCGGCTGTAGCTGTCTGTAGTGCCGATGAGCTGTGGTCTGCCTTGACACGAGAAGTCTGCCGTAGCTCAAAGAGGGCCTGAGGTCTTTGCCTACAGAGTAAAATGTGGCAGTTTCCACATGTGCATTTGGTGATGACTTTGTTAGACACCTATAGGCTTGTTTCTCATTATGTAATTTTTGGTTGACATCATTTGAGAGCTAATCCTCTCAAGGAAAATAGGGTATTGTTCAAGTCTGCTGGGAGGTCAGCAGGTGTTAAGGAGAAGATAAGAATTGAATTTCTGTTCACAGAATTTGGGCGAATGCCAGTCATCCAAACTGAAGAGACTGAATTTAAGATTATTTGAAAATAAAAAGCAATTTTATTACTTTTCAAGAACACTAACCATGTGAAGTAGCTGTTAACCAAGTGTTTCCATGAAGGGGTCCTGCTGGGGCTTCTCTCAACTTGGCAATTAGCAGCATCATTTACATACAAATCAAGAATGTGCTGAGGTCCTTAAACAGTCCCCCCACCCTAAATGAAGATCACAGTCCAAAAGAAATCTATTAATCTGTTAATGTGTGGAGCAGAAATTTCTTACATGTATGATAGAAAGCCTTACAACCAACTCAGGAAAGATAGAGATTTAAAATTGGAAAAGTTGGAATCGACAAGCCTAAATATTGTATTGAAAATGGCCATCTTCCTCATTCCCATTGTCACTCTAATCTTCCAGGTCTCTCACACATTTCAGCTTCAGGGTTAGTTTCCATGACCTTATGAAACTAATTCAAGAACTAGGAAAGGGTGGTATGACCTTGGGCCTGTCACAATGCTTGTTGGCAGCTGCACCGGGCAGGAGCTTTCATTTCCTGACCCCCGATTCCGTTTTCTGTCCAGTCCATTGTGTTGAATCTTACTTCTGACTCAGTCACAGCTGTTTCCATCTGTCTTCACCTCCATGGGCCATAAGCTCTGCTCCACAGCCTGCTATCGGCCTGTGGCCGTGTGGATCATTTTGCATTAACTCCATGGGCCATAAGCTCTGCTCCACAGCCTGCTATCGGCCTGTGGCCGTGTGGATCATTTTGCATCAGTCTTGCTCACCTTTGCTAGCCCTCTTTGAACAGGGCTGCATTGATAGTACCTCCCCAAATGAAGCAGAGACAGTCGCTTCTGCTTAGGTGATAGGATTTGAGTGGCAAAGCAAAGTCCCTTTCCCTCTTAAGTAGCTCTCTTAAGCCTTCTATGACACTGCCTTCCCTCTCGAGTCTCTAATTCTGTTAGAGACTGCAACTACACCTCTAGGTCAAGGTTTACCAGTACAGATGCCTGCAAACCCAAGCAGGTGGAAGCAGTCAGAAGGGCTCCTGTGTGTTCTATGGGGAGCACATACTACTTACCGTCAACTAAGTGCTTACCAGGTGGTAAATCCAGGTTTCCAGGTAAAGTCTCCCAGTGAGTAAATGCTGGAAGACTGTTTTCAATTTTTAAAACACTGAACAGTCCTAGCAATTTGTGAATGTAGCCCATGAGCCTATCTGTTCTTTAAGTTCACTGTTTCATTTCAAATACGGGCACTGAGATTCTGTTGGGCATCCAGCACTGAATACATACATACGTGTATTCTATAGTCAGTGCCAAGCCAATGGAGAAAATGCTGGCTTCCCCAGTATAATGAATTTTTCTGCATCCTTCTGCTCCCTGAAGGCTGTACCACCCTTTCCTCTATCTTTCCAACCTGACTTAAGTTCAACCCAGTCCCAGACTCTGGAGCCGTGACACCAGCATTTAGGTGGCCAGTGTCAACACGGCATCTCTGGTCCTGCTGACCACATGCCTGTCTTTACCAGTGAGTTTCCTACTTTGTGTTCAACTCAACCTTGTTTCCTCCCAGCACCCAATCATCAAGGAGTTCCCTGCAGCTGTTGTTCAAATCCCTGACTCCCATCGCCAGTTCACTCCCCTTCTACACAGTCTGATGCAGACTGTATCATCTTTCACCGAATAACTGCACCAGTCCTCATTTCTTCAATGACGCCCCCCAGCCCCAGTTCATCCTCACTCTCAGCCACCCTCACTTCACTAAGAACACCACACAGATACGTTTGAAAGGAGTTTAAGCGTGGGCTATTATGGTTTATGAATTTGACTTTTTCTGATGCTGAGACTCACAGAAATATTTCTGAACCTAGACCAAGAAGTAAAAATAGCAGGAACAGAATTAATCTGTGAAGAACAACTCTGCAATTAGTGACCCAGTGCAGCAATTCTTAGGCTATCCGACAGTTCTAAGAAATGATACAGGTCTGATGCCCTCAGTCTGGTAGCGACTGAGGCGTTGGCTGACCTGGAGATTTCAGATTGGATGCAGTTCTCTGTTAGCTGCCCGGCGTTCTTTCTTCCCTCATGGGTCTATTATCAGACGGTATGTATCTCTGGGCTCAGGTGATGCAGCTGAATTCCTTGTTGTACATACTGGGATCCTTCTTTATTAAAGGAAAACAGTTTTAAAAGAACTTCTCTGTCAGATTAAGAACGTAGGCTCTAGAGCTCAACAACTTTGGTTCAAATCCTTATTCTGCCATTGCTGTAGGTGTAAGTCTAGGAAATGAAGACCCATGTGTTTATATGAATGGTTGCAAGTGCTTAACATGGTACTTCATCTTAGGGGAATGAGTGCTGATCATGGTGGAAAATATTGGGTTTTTGTTGCTAACTGTATGCTTCATCTGCAGGGAACAGATAATAATAAAGCCAACTTGTATCAGGCACTTATACTTTTCTAAGTACTGTGTCAAGAATTATTAAACCCTTCCATTTTCACAACAGTCCTGTTGTGTACATATTTATAGGAGATATTTATCATTCCCATTTCATAGGTGAGGATACTGAGTTTGATAGAAACATTTTGTCCAAAGTCACTCTCAGCTTGGGAGACCCGAGACATACAGGCAAGCTGCCTACCTCCGAAAAGTGAAAGTGTTAGTTGCTCAGTCGTGGCCGACTCTTTGTGACCTTATCAACTGCAGCCCACCAGGCTCCTCTGTCCATGGAATTTTCCAGGCAGGAATACTGGAGTCGGTTGCCATTCCCTTCTCCCGGGCATCTTCCAGACTCAGGGATTGAACCTGGGTCTCCTGCATTGTAGGCAGATTCTTTACCATCTGAACCACCAGGGAAGCCCATGCCTACTCCAGTCTACTCTCTTAACCTCTAAATTAGGCTGCCGAATGGATGTTGGGATGGAGAAGGCAATGGCACCCCACTCCAGTACTCTTGCCTGGAAAATCCCACGGACGGAGGAGCCTGGTAGGCTTCAGTCCATGGGGTTGCTAAGAGTCGGACATGACTGAAGGACTTCACTTTCACTTTTCACTTTCATGCATTGGAGAAGGAAATGGCAACCCACTCCAGTGTTCTTGCCTGGAGAATCCCAGGGATGGGGGAGCCTGGTGGGCTGCCATCTATGGGGTCGCACAGAGTCAGACACAACTGAAGCGACTTAGCAGAAGCATGGATGTTGGGAGAGGATGTAGAGAGGGTGGGTCACATTTGAAATACAGCCCCCCTTCAGAAAGAAAGACTGAGTGCTCAGTGATGCAGCTGGCTGCTTCCAGCTTCTCTGAGAATCTCCTCCTGAAAGGGGTTGGGGGTGTCTATGAGTATAAACCCTCAGGGTCTCCGTGGGTCAGCTTGGCTAGAGATACCCAGATCTTGGGGCAACTGGACAAGGCTAAATGTGTCAGAAAAATAACTGAGTAATTATACGTTAAGAATTCAACTGCAAAGAGACTATACTTTCTCTTTGTTCTGGGGTTCTTTATTTATATCCTGCTGACTTCCAGACGTTGACTTGTGGCAGGTTGCAACAAAAGACACACAAACAATAGAAATGTTCAGACAAGGGTAAAAGGTCAAGACACGGAGTATTTGAGCTGTTCATTTAGCACGTTATTTTCCCAGCTGGGAAATCTACTGAAAAACTGAACTAAGATCAGAAGGGTGCTTCATAAATATATAGGTTCATCTGGTGATATATTTGAAGTGCTTAGATAGCAGACCTCTCTCTATTTCACTATAATGGCCCAGTTTAATTTGTCATCTTTTTTTTTTCCCCCTCCTTTTAAAGCATTGCTGAGACTTTAAGATACTCATTGTGAATTAATTTGGGATTTGGCATAATAACATTAATCATGCTAAAAGAATTCATTTGACAGTAATGCAGTATAATTAGTGATGTACTAAATCCATTGAGATCTACCAATAATTATAGAATCGTTATTTTAAAACCTTATATAGGCATTCATTTTTTCTTTTTTCTTTTTCTATTTTGAATCTGCAGCATGTAGAGTCTAAGACTCTACGTTCTGACAGTAGGCTTTTTGAAATACTGAGCAAAAGTATCAAGAATAAACCCTAGTAGACTTAGAAGTAACCTTAGAGACCCTTTGCTTAGGGTAAGGTGTGGGAGTTACCTTAAAGGAGACTATAATCCTGAAAAGGTCTGGCCACATCATATGGAGTTATTGAGAAGTCTTGAGAAAACAAAAGGGACTGAACAGACCTAAAGTTTACTAGCTGTGGTGGTATGATTTAGTTGCTAGTTGTACCTGACTCTTTGCGACCCCCATGGACTGTAGCCCACCAGGCTTCTCTGTCCATGGGATTCTCCAGGCAAGAATACTGGAGTGGGTTGCCATGCCCTCCTCCAGGGGATCTTCCTGACCCAGGGATCAAACCCAAGTCTCCTGCATCTCCTGCTTGGCAGGTGGGTTCTTTACAAGCTAACAAAGCTTAAAAACTGGCAGTGTGAGGAAATACCTAGGTAATCCTATTCATGTGTTGTGGTGATTTTAGTCTTTCTTAAAAGCACTTACAGTCTATTTGTCATGGAAGGAGGCGAGGAGCATGGTTTCTGTGTTTGTAGATTTTTAAAAATTTCAACAGAATGAGATCTTTGAAATCAACATGCCAAATTGTATCATTTTATATAATAGCAACTGAAGCTATATGACTGAGGCTGTATGACTTGTTCAAGTGCAAGATCTGATGACCAGCCACATCTAGACCCCACCTGTCAGCATCCAGTAATCACCGTCTCTAGTCACAAGCTCTCATTTTTGCAGGCATTCAGAATCAGTCCTTTTCAACAGGAGACCCTGGGAAGAAAGAAACCCCATGACCTAAGAACCTAGACGTTCTCAGGGCATTGCATCTGAAATGCAGTGAATCTAGGATGGTAACGACTTTATACCGTCTTTGAGAAAATTGTGAAAATAATGTTTCGGGTGGATTTCTGCATCCTTTGGCTCAGCTGAAGGAACCATGGTTGAGGAAGCCTTAGACTCCAGAACAGGAGAGTCCAGTGAAACTTTCCATGATAACAAAACTGACCGACATCTGCACGGTCCAGGACACTGGCCATGTATGGCAACCGAACACGGGAAATGTGACCAGTATGACTGAGGATTTTAAGGGCATGTTAAAATGGCAATTTAATTATCATCTGAGATGCATGTGGCTGGCAGTTATTGTACTGGGCAGCAC